>NC_092790.1:25638713-26350057 GCF_047496795.1 Chiloscyllium punctatum | reverse complement strand
GGCGAGAGACAGAGAGAGAGAGATGGAGGGGCAAGAGAGAGAGAGAGAGAGAGAGATGGAGGGGGCGAGAGAGAGAGAGAGAGTGATGGAGCTGGCTAGAGAGAGAGATAGAGATGGAGGGGGGGGGAGAGAGAGAGAGAGATGGAGGCGGGCGAGAGAGAGAGAGAGATGGAGGGGGCGAGAGACCGAGAGATGGAGGGGGCGAGAGAGAGAGATGGAGGGGGCGAGTGAGAGAGAGAGAGATGGAGGGGGGCGAGAGAGAGAGAGAGATGGAGGAGGAGAGAGAGGGGGGATGGTGGGGGCAAGAGAGTGAGGACGGTGCAAGAGAGAGAGGGAGTGAGGCGAGGGAGAGAGGGAGGGTGCGAGAGAGGGAGAGAGATGGAGGGGGCGAGAGAGAGAGATGAAGAGGGCGAGAGAGAGAGAGAGATGGACGGGGCGAGAGAGAGAGAGATGGAGGGGGCGAGAGAGAGAGAGATGGAGGAGGTGAGAGAGAGAGAGAGAAGGAGGGGGTGAGAGAGAGAGAGAGATGGAGGGGGCGACAGAGAGAGAGATGGAGGGGGCGAGAGAGAGAGAGAGAGATGGAGGGGGCGAGAGAGAGAGAGAGAGGGAGGGGGCGAGAGGGGGAGGGGGAGGGGGGCGAGAGATCGAGAGGGAGGGGCCGAGAGAGCGAGAGGGAGGGGGTGAGAGAGAGAGAGGGGGTCGGGGCGAGAGAGAGAGAGGGAGGGTGCGAGGGAGCGAGGGATGGGGTGAGAGACAGAGGGAGGGGTTGAGAGAGAGAGAGAGGGGGAGGGGGCGAGTGAGAGAGAGAAAAAAAGATGGAGGGGGCGAGAGAGAGAGAGAAAGATGAAGGGTGCGAGAGAGAGAGAGAGATAGAGGGAACGAGAGAGAGAGAGAGATGGAGGGGGCGAGAGAGAGAGAGAGAGAGATGGAGGGGTGAGAGAGAGAGAGAGAGATGGAGTGGGCGAGAGAGAGAGAGATGGAGGGGGCGAGAGAGAGAGAGAGAGAGAGATGGAGGGTGCGAGAGAGAGAGAGAGATGGAGGGGGCGAGAGAGAGAGAGAGAGAGAGATGGAGGGGCGAGAGAGAGAGAGATGGAGGGGGCGAGAGAGAGAGAGAGAGATTGAGGGGGCGAGAGAGAGAGAGAGATGGAGGGGGCGAGAGAGAGAGAGAGATGGAGGGGGCGAGAGAGAGATAGAGATGGAGGGGACGAGAGAGAGAGAGAGAGAGATGGAGGGGGCGAGAGAGAGAGAGAGGGACGGGGCGAGAGAGGGAGGCGGCGAGGGGGCGAGAGAGCGAGAGGGAAGGGGCGAGAGGGGGAGGGGGAGGGGGAGAGAGCGAGAGGGAGGGGGCGAGAGAGAGAGAGCGATGGATGGGGCGAGAGAGAGAGAGAGAGAGATGGAGGGGCAAGAGAGAGAGAGAGAGAGAGAGATGGAGGGGGCGAGAGAGAGAGAGAGAGTGATGGAGCTGGCTAGAGAGAGAGATAGAGATGGAGGGGGGCGAGAGAGAGAGAGAGATGGAGGCGGGCGAGAGAGAGAGAGAGATGGAGGGGGCGAGAGACCGAGAGATGGAGGGGGCGAGAGAGAGAGATGGAGGGGGCGAGTGAGAGAGAGAGAGATGGAGGGGGCGAGAGAGAGAGAGAGATGGAGGAGCAGAGAGAGGGGGGATGGTGGGGGCAAGAGAGTGAGACGGTGCAAGAGAGAGAGGGAGTGAGGCGAGGGAGAGAGGGAGGGTGCGAGAGAGGGAGAGAGATGGAGGGGGCGAGAGAGAGAGATGAAGAGGGCGAGAGAGAGAGAGAGATGGACGGGGCGAGAGAGAGAGAGATGGAGGGGGCGAGAGAGAGAGAGATGGAGGAGGTGAGAGAGAGAGAGAGAAGGAGGGGGTGAGAGAGAGAGAGAGATGGAGGGGGCGACAGAGAGAGAGATGGAGGGGGCGAGAGAGAGAGAGAGAGATGGAGGGGGCGAGAGAGAGAGAGAGAGGGAGGGGGCGAGAGGGGGAGGGGGAGGGGGCGAGAGATCGAGAGGGAGGGGCCGAGAGAGCGAGAGGGAGGGGGTGAGAGAGAGAGAGGGGGTCGGGGCGAGAGAGAGAGAGGGAGGGTGCGAGGGAGCGAGGGATGGGGTGAGAGACAGAGGGAGGGGTTGAGAGAGAGAGAGAGGGGGAGGGGGCGAGTGAGAGAGAGAAAAAAAGATGGAGGGGGCGAGAGAGAGAGAGAAAGATGAAGGGTGCGAGAGAGAGAGAGAGATAGAGGGAACGAGAGAGAGAGAGAGATGGAGGGGGCGAGAGAGAGAGAGAGAGAGATGGAGGGGGTGAGAGAGAGAGAGAGAGATGGAGTGGGCGAGAGAGAGAGAGAGATGGAGGGGGCGAGAGAGAGAGAGAGAGAGAGATGGAGGGTGCGAGAGAGAGAGAGAGATGGAGGGGGGCGAGAGAGAGAGAGAGAGAGAGATGGAGGGGCGAGAGAGAGAGAGATGGAGGGGGCGAGAGAGAGAGAGAGAGATTGAGGGGGCGAGAGAGAGAGAGAGATGGAGGGGGCGAGAGAGAGAGAGAGATGGAGGGGGCGAGAGAGAGATAGAGATGGAGGGGACGAGAGAGAGAGAGAGAGAGAGATGGAGGGGGCGAGAGAGAGAGAGAGGGACGGGGCGAGAGAGGGAGGCGGCGAGGGGGCGAGAGAGCGAGAGGGAAGGGGCGAGAGGGGGAGGGGGAGGGGGAGAGAGCGAGAGGGAGGGGGCGAGAGAGAGAGAGCGATGGATGGGGCGAGAGAGAGAGAGAGAGAGATGGAGGGGCGAGAGATAGAGAGAGAGAGAGAGAGAGAGAGAGATGGAGGGGGCGAGAGAGAGAGAGAGAGTGATGGAGCTGGCTAGAGAGAGAGATAGAGATGGAGGGGGGCGAGAGAGAGAGAGAGATGGAGGCGGGCGAGAGAGAGAGAGAGATGGAGGGGGCGAGAGACCGAGAGATGGAGGGGGCGAGAGAGAGAGATGGAGGGGGCGAGTGAGAGAGAGAGAGATGGAGGGGGGCGAGAGAGAGAGAGAGATGGAGGAGGCGAGAGAGGGGGGGATGGTGGGGGCAAGAGAGTGAGACGGTGCAAGAGAGAGAGGGAGTGAGGCGAGGGAGAGAGGGAGGGTGCGAGAGAGGGAGAGAGATGGAGGGGGCGAGAGAGAGAGATGAAGAGGGCGAGAGAGAGAGAGAGATGGACGGGGCGAGAGAGAGAGAGATGGAGGGGGCAAGAGAGAGAGAGAGAGATGGAGGAGGTGAGAGAGAGAGAGAGAGAGTGATGGAGGTAGCTATAGAGAGAGAGAGAGATGGAGGGGGCGAGAGAGAGAGAGAGAGAGATGGAGGGGGCGAGAGAAAGAGAGATGGAGGTGGCGAGAGAGAGAGAGATGGAGGGGGCGAGTGAGAGAGAGAGAGATGGAGGGGGCGAGAGAGAGAGAGAGATGGAGGAGGCGAGAGAGGGGGGATGGTGGGGGCAAGAGAGTGAGACGGTGCAAGAGAGAGAGGGAGTGAGGCGAGGGAGAGAGGGAGGGTGCGAGAGAGGGAGAGAGATGGAGGGGGCGAGAGAGAGAGATAAAGAGGGCGAGAGAGAGAGAGATGGAGGGGGCGAGAGAGAGAGAGATGGAGGTGGCGAGAGAGAGAGAGAGAGATGGAGGAGGTGAGAGAGAGAGATGGAGGGGGTGAGAGAGAGAGAGAGATGGAGGGGGCGAGAGAGAGAGAGATGGAGGGGGCGAGAGAGAGAGAGAGAGATGGAGGGGGCGAGAGAGAGAGAGAGAGGGAGGGGCAGAGAGGGGGAGGGGGAGGGGGCGAGAGATCGAGAGGGAGGGCCGAGAGAGCGAGAGGGAGGGGGCGAGAGAGAGAGAGGGGGGTCGGGGCGAGAGAGAGAGAGGGAGGGTGCGAGGGATGGGGCGAGAGACAGAGGGAGGGGGTGAGAGAGGGAGAGAGGGGGAGGGGGCGAGTGAGAGAGAGAGAAAAAGATGGAGGGGGCGAGAGAGAGAGAGAGAAAGATCAAGGGTGCGAGAGAGAGAGAGAGATAGAGGGAACGAGAGAGAGAGAGAGAGATGGAGGGGGCGAGAGAGAGAGAGAGAGAGAGATGGAGTGGGCGAGAGAGAGAGTGATGGAGGGGGCGAGAGAGAGAGAGAGAGGGGCCGAGAGAGCGAGAGGGAGGAGGCGAGAGAGAGAGAGAGGGAGGGAGTGAGAGAGAGAGAGAGGGGGGAGGGTGCGAGAGAGAGAGAAAGAGGGCGAGAAAGAGAGAGGGAGTGAGGCCAGAGAGAGAGGGATGAGGTGAGAAAAAGTGGGAGAGGGCAAGAGGGAGAGAGGGAGGGGGCGAGAGAGCGAGAGGGATTGGGCGAGAGAGGGAGGGGGCGAGGGATAGAGGGAGGGGGCGAGAGAGCGAGAGGAAGTGGGTAAGAGAGAGAGGGAGGGTGAGAGAGTGAGAGAGGGAGTGTGCTAGAGAGAGAGAGGCAGGGGGCGAGAGAGAGAGAGATGGAGGGGGTTGAGAGAGAGAGGGGGAGTGGGTGAGAGATAGAGGGGGAGGGGTGAGAGAGCGAGAGGGAGGGGGAGAGAGAGAGAGGGAGGGGGCAAGAGAGAGAGAGGGAGGGGGCGAGAGAGGGAGGGGGCGAGAGAAGGAGGGGGCGAGGGGGCGGGAGAGCGAGAGGGAGGGGGCGAGAGGGGGAGGGGGAGGGGGCGAGAGAGCGAGAGGGAGGGGCCTGAGAAAGCGAGATGGAGGGGGCGAGAGAGAGAGAGAGGGACGGGGCGAGAGAGGGAGGCGGCGAGGGGGCGAGAGAGCGAGAGGGAAGGGGCGAGAGGGGGAGGGGGAGGGGGAGAGAGCGAGAGGGAGGGGGCGAGAGAGAGAGAGCGATGGATGGGGCGAGAGAGAGAGAGAGAGAGATGGAGGGGCAAGAGAGAGAGAGAGAGAGAGAGAGATGGAGGGGGCGAGAGAGAGAGAGTGAGTGATGGAGCTGGCTAGAGAGAGAGATAGAGATGGAGGGAGGCGAGAGAGAGAGAGAGATGGAGGCGGGCGAGAGAGAGAGAGAGATGGAGGGGGGCGAGAGACCGAGAGATGGAGGGGGCGAGAGAGAGAGATGGAGGGGGCGAGTGAGAGAGAGAGAGATGGAGGGGGGCGAGAGAGAGAGAGAGATGGAGGAGGCGAGAGAGGGGGGATGGTGGGGGCAAGAGAGTGAGACGGTGCAAGAGAGAGAGGGAGTGAGGCGAGGGAGAGAGGGAGGGTGCGAGAGAGGGAGAGAGATGGAGGGGGCGAGAGAGAGAGATGGAGAGGGAGAGAGAGAGAGAGAGAGGGGACGGGGCGAGAGAGAGAGAGATGGAGGGGGCGAGAGAGAGAGAGATGGAGGAGGTGAGAGAGAGTGAGAGAAGGAGGGGGTGAGAGAGAGAGAGAGATGGAGGGGGCGAGAGAGAGAGAGAGAGAGGGAGGGGGCGAGAGGGGGAGGGGGAGGGGGCGAGAGATCGAGAGGGAGGGCCGAGAGAGCGAGAGGGAGGGGGTGAGAGAGAGAGAGGGGGTCGGGGCGAGAGAGAGAGAGGGAGGGTGCGAGGGAGCGAGGGATGGGGTGAGAGACAGAGGGAGGGGTTGAGAGAGAGAGAGAGGGGGAGGGGGCGAGTGAGAGAGAGAAAAAAAGATGGAGGGGGCGAGAGAGAGAGAGAAAGATGAAGGGTGCGAGAGAGAGAGAGAGATAGAGGGAACGAGAGAGAGAGAGAGATGGAGGGGGCGAGAGAGAGAGAGAGAGAGATGGAGGGGGTGAGAGAGAGAGAGAGAGATGGAGTGGGCGAGAGAGAGAGAGAGATGGAGGGGGCGAGAGAGAGAGAGAGATTGAGGGGGGCGAGAGAGAGAGAGAGAGAGATGGAGGGGGTGAGAGAGAGAGAGAGAGAGAGATGGAGAGTGCCAGAGAGAGAGAGAGATGGAGGGGGCGAGAGAGAGAGAGAGAGAGAGAGATGGAGGGGCGAGAGAGAGAGAGATGGAGGGGGCGAGAGAGAGAGAGAGAGATTGAGGGGGCGAGAGTGAGAGAGAGATGTAGGGGGCGAGAGAGAGAGAGAGATGGAGGGGGCGAGAGAGAGATAGAGATGGAGGGGACGAGAGAGAGAGAGAGAGAGAGATGGAGGGGGCGAGAGAGAGAGAGATGGAGAGGGTGAGAGAGAGAGAGAGATGAAGGGGGTGAGAGAGAGAGATGGAGGAGGCGAGAGAGAGAGAGATGGAGCGGGCGAGAGAGAGAGAGAGATGGAGGGGGCGAGAGAGGGCGGATGGTGGGGGCAAGAGAGAGAGACGGTGCAAGAGAGAGAGGGAGTGAGGCGAGAGAGAGAGGGAGGGTGCGAGAGAGGGAGAGAGATGGAGGGGCGAGAGTGAGAGAGATGAATGGAGCGAGAGATGGAGGGGGCGAGAGAGAGAGAGAGATGTAGGGGGCGAGAGCGAGAGAGAGATGTAGGGGGCGAGAGAGGGGGGATGGTGGCGGCAAGAGAGAGGGACGGTGCAAGAGAGAGAGGGAGTGAGGCGAGAGATAGAGGGAGGGTGCGAGACAGAGAGAGAGAGAGAGACAGAGAGAGAGACAGAGAGAGAGAGACAGACAGACAGTCAGAGAGAGGGAGAGAGATGGAGGGTGCGAGAGAGAGAGAGAGAGAGACAGAGAGAGAGAGACAGACAGAGAGTGAGAGAGACAGAGACACAGAGAGAGTGAGACGGAGAGAGAGAGAGACAGAGAGACAGAGAGAGAGAGAGAGAGAGAGAGAGAGAGACAGACAGAGACAGACAGACAGACAGAGAGAGACAGATAGAGACAGAGAGAGAGAGAGACTGAGAAAGACAGAGAGAGACAGAGAGAGAGAGAGAGACGGAGAGAGAGAGGGAGGTGTTGAGAGAAAGAGAAAGGGGGCGAAAGAGAGTTAGCGGGGGGACGAGAGAGAGATGAGGGGAGGAGGGGCGAGAGAGAGATAGAAAGAGAGGGGTGAAAGACAGAGGGAGGGGGTGAGAGATCGAGGGATGTGGCGAGAGAAAGAGGGAGGCGGTGAGAGAAAGAGGGAGGGAACAAGAGAGAGAGGGATCGGGCGAGGGAGAGAGGGAAGGGGCAAAAGAGCGAGAGGAAGCAGGTGAGAGAGAGACGGAGGGTGAGAAAGTGAGAGAGGGAGGGTGCGAGAGAGAGAGAGGCAGGGGGCGAGAGAGAGAGAGGGAGGGGTTTTGAGAGAGAGGGATGTGTTGAGAGAAAGAGAATGGGGGCGAGAGAGAGTGGGAGATGGGCGAGAGAGAGAGAAGGGAGGGGTTAAGAGAGAGAGGGGGAGTGGGTGAGAGATAGAGGGGGAGGGGTGAGTGAGAGGGAGGGGCCGAGAGAGCGAGAGGGAGGGGACGAGAGAGAGAGAGAGCGATGGAGGGGGGGCGAGAGAGAGAGAGATATAGAGAAATGGAGGGGCGAGAGAGAGAGAGAGATGGAGGGGGCGAGAGAGAGAGAGAGAGACGGAGGGGGCGAGAGAGAGAGAGAGAGAGATGGAGGGGGCGAGAGACAGAGAGATGGAGGGGGCGAGAGAGAGAGAGATGGAGGGGGCGAGTGAGAGAGAGAGATGGAGGGGGCGAGAGAGAGAGAGAGATGGAGGAGGCGAGAGAGGGGGGATGGTGGGGGCAAGAGAGAGAGACGGTGCAAGAGAGAGAGGGAGTGAGGCGAGGGAGAGAGGGAGGGTGCGAGAGAGGGAGAGAGATGGAGGGGGCGAGAGAGAGAGATGAAGAGGGCGAGAGAGAGAGAGAGATGGAGGGGGCGAGAGAGAGAGAGATGGAGGGGGCGAGAGAGAGAGAGAGAGAGATGGAGGAGGTGAGAGAGAGAGAGAGATGGAGGGGGTGTGAGAGAGAGAGGGAGATGGAGGGGGCGAGAGAGAGAGATGGAGGGGGTGAGAGAGAGAGAGAGAGATGGAGGGGGCGAGAGAGAGAGAGGGAGGGGGCAGGAGGGGGAGGGGGAGGGGGCGAGAGATCGAGAGGGAGGGGGCCGAGAGAGCGAGAGGGAGGGGGCGAGAGAGAGAGAGGGGTTCGGGGCGAGAGAGAGAGAGGGAGGGTGCGAGGGAGAGAGGGATGGGGCGAGAGACAGAGGGAGGGGGGTGAGAGAGAGAGAGGGGGAGGGGGCGAGTGAGAGAGAGAGAAAAAGATGGAGGGGGCGAGAGAGAAAGAGAGAGAGAAAGATGAAGGTTGCGAGAGAGAGCGAGATAGAGGGAACGAGAGAGAGAGATGGAGGGGGCGAGAGAGAGAGAGAGAGAGAGATGGAGGGGGTGAGAGAGAGAGATGGAGGGGGCGAGAGTGAGAGAGAGATGGAGGGGGCGAGAGAGAGAGAGAGATTGAGGGGGCGAGAGAGAGAGAGAGATGGAGGGGGTGAGAGAGTGAGAGAGAGAGATGGAGGGTGCGAGAGAGAGAGAGAGAGAGATTGAGGGGGCGAGAGAGAGAGAGAGATGGAGGGGGTGAGAGAGTGAGAGAGAGAGATGGAGGGGGCGAGAGAGAGAGAGAGATGGAGGGTGCGAGAGAGAGATAGAGATGGAGGGGACGAGAGAGAGAGAGAGAGAGATGGAGGGGGCGAGAGAGAGAGAGATGGAGGGGGTGAGAGAGAGAGAGAGATGAAGGGAGTGAGAGAGAGAGATGTAGGAGGCGAGAGAGAGAGAGATGGAGCGGGCGAGGGAGAGAGAGAGGTGGAGGGGGCGAGAGAGGGCGGATGGTGGGGGCAAGAGAGAGAGACGGTGCAAGAGAGAGAGGGAGTGAGGCGAGAGAGAGAGGGAGGGTGCGAGAGAGTGAGAGAGATGGAGGGGCGAGAGTGAGAGAGATGAATGGAGCGAGAGAGAGAGATGGAGGGCGCGAGAGAGAGAGAGAGATGTAGGGGGCGAGAGCGAGAGAGAGATGTAGGGGGCGAGAGAGGGGGGATGGTGGCGGCAAGAGAGAGGGACGGTGCAAGAGAGAGAGGGAGTGAGGCGAGAGATAGAGGCAGGGTGCGAGACAGAGAGAGAGAGAGAGACAGAGAGAGAGACAGAGAGAGAGAGACAGACAGAGACAGTCAGAGAGAGGGAGAGAGATGGAGGGTGCGAGAGAGAGAGAGGGAGACAGAGAGAGAGAGACAGACAGAGAGTGAGAGAGACAGAGACACAGAGAGAGTGAGACAGAGAGAGAGAGAGAGACAGAGAGACAGAGAGAGAGAGAGAGAGAGACAGAAAGAGACAGACAGACAGACAGAGAGAGACAGATAGAGACAGAGAGAGAGAGAGACTGAGAAAGACAGAGAGAGACAGAGAGAGAGAGACGGAGAGAGAGAGGGAGGTGTTGAGAGAAAGAGAAAGGGGGCGAAAGAGAGTTAGCGGGGGACGAGAGAGAGATGAGGGGAGGAGGGGCGAGAGAGAGAGAGGCAGGGGGCGAGAGAGAGAGAGGGAGGAGATGAGAGAGAGAGGGATGTGTTGAGAGAAAGAGAATGGGGGCGAGAGAGAGTGGGAGATGGGCGAGAGAGAGAGAAGGGAGGGGTTAAGAGAGAGAGGGGGAGTGGGTGAGAGATAGAGGGGGAGGGGTGAGTGAGAGGGAGGGGCCGAGAGAGCGTGAGGGAGGGGGCGAGAGAGAGAGAGAGCGATGGAGGGGGCGAGAGAGAGAGAGATATAGAGAGATGGAGGGGCGAGAGAGAGAGAGAGATGGAGGGGGCGAGAGAGAGAGAGAGAGAGTGATGGAGGTAGCTATAGAGAGAGAGAGAGATGGAGGGGGCGAGAGAGAGAGAGATGGAGGGGGCGAGAGAGAGAGAGATGGAGGGGGCGAGTGAGAGAGAGAGAGATGGAGGGGGCGAGAGAGAGAGAGAGATGGAGGAGGCGAGAGAGGTGGGATGGTGGGGGCAAGAGAGAGAGACGGTGCAAGAGAGAGAGGGAGTGAGGCGAGGGAGAGAGGGAGGGTGCGAGAGAGGGAGAGAGATGGAGGGGGCGAGAGAGAGAGATGAAGAGGGCGAGAGAGAGAGAGAGATGGAGGGGGCGAGAGAGAGAGAGATGGAGGGGGCGAGAGAGAGAGAGAGAATGGAGGAGGTGAGAGAGAGAGAGATGGAGGGGGTGTGAGAGAGAGAGGGAGATGGAGGGGGCGAGAGAGAGAGATGGAGGGGGTGAGAGAGAGAGAGAGAGAGAGAGATGGAGGGGGCGAGAGAGAGAGAGAGAGGGAGGGGGCAGGAGGGGGAGGGGGAGGGGGCGAGAGATCGAGAGGGAGGGGCCGAGAGAGCGAGAGGGAGGGGGCGAGAGAGAGAGAGGGGGTCGGGGCGAGAGAGAGAGAGGGAGGGTGCGAGGGAGAGAGGGATGGGGCGAGAGACAGAGGGATGGGGTGAGAGAGAGAGAGGGGGAGGGGGCGAGTGAGAGAGAGAGAAAAAGATGGAGGGGGGCGAGAGAGAAAGAGAGAGAGAAAGATGAAGGTTGCGAGAGAGAGCGAGATAGAGGGAACGAGAGAGAGAGATGGAGGGGGCGAGAGAGAGAGAGAGAGAGAGATGGAGGGGGTGAGAGAGAGAGAGATGGAGGGGGCGAGAGTGAGAGAGAGATGGAGGGGGCGAGAGAGAGAGAGAGAGATTGAGGGGGCGAGAGAGAGAGAGATGGAGGGGGTGAGAGAGTGAGAGAGAGAGATGGAGGGTGCGAGAGAGAGAGAGAGAGAGATTGAGGGGGCGAGAGAGAGAGAGAGAGAGATGGAGGGGGCGAGAGAGAGAGAGAGCGATGGAGGGGGCGAGAGAGAGAGAGAGAGAGAGAGATGGAGGAGCGAGAGAGAGAGAGAAATGGAGGGGGCAAGAGAGAGAGAGATGGAGGGGGCGAGAGAGAGAGAGAGATGGAGGGGGCGAGTGAGAGAGAGAGAGATGGAGGGGGCGAGAGAGGGGGGATGGTGGGGGCAAGAGAGAGAGACGGTGCAAGAGAGAGACGGAGTGAGGCGAGGGAGAGAGGGAGGGTGCGAGAGAGGGAGAGAGATGGAGGGGGCGAGAGAGAGAGATGAAGAGGGCGAGAGAGAGAGAGAGATGGAGGGGGAGAGAGAGAGAGAGATGGAGGGGGCGAGAGAGAGAGAGAGAGATGGAGGAGGTGAGAGAGAGAGAGAGATGGAGGGGGTGAGAGAGAGAGAGAGAGATGGAGGGGGCGAGAGAGAGAGAGATGGAGGGCGCGAGAGAGAGAGAGAGATGGAGGGGCGAGAGAGAGAGAGAGAGGGAGGGGGCGAGAGGGGGAGGGGGCGAGAGATCGAGTGGGAGGGTCCGAGAGAGCGAGAGGGATGGGGCGAGAGACAGAGGGAGGGGGTGAGAGAGAGCGAGAGGGGGAGGGGGCGAGTGAGAGATAGAGAAAAAGATGGAGGGGGAGAGAGAGGCAGAGAGAGTGAAAGATGAAGGGTGCGAGAGGGAGAGAGATAGAGGGAACGAGAGAGAGAGAGATGTAGGGGGCCAGAGAGAGAGAGAGAGAGAGACAGATGGAGGGGGTGAGAGTGAGAGAGAGATGGAGGGGGCGAGAGAGAGAGAGAGATGGAGGGGGCGAGAGAGAGAGAGATTGAGGGGGCGAGAGAGAGAGAGAGATGGAGGGGGTGAGCGACAGAGAGAGAGAGATGGAGGGTGCGAGAGAGAGAGAGAGAGATGGAGGGGGCGAGAGAGAGAGAGAGAGATGGAGGGGGCGAGAGAGAGAGAGAGATGGAGGGGGTGAGAGAGAGAGAGAGAGATGGAGGGGGTGAGAGAGAGAGAGAGATGGAGGGGGCGAGAGAGAGAGAGAGATGGAGGGGGCGAGAGAGAGAGAGATGGAGGGGGTGAGAGAGAGAGAGAGATGAAGGGGGTGAGAGAGAGAGATGGAGGGGGCGAGAGAGAGAGAGATGGAGCGGGCGAGAGAGAGAGAGATGGAGGGGGCGAGAGAGGGCGTATGGTGGGGGCAAGAGAGAGAGACGGTGCAAGAGAGAGAGGGAGTGAGGCGAGGGAGAGAGGGAGGGTGCGAGAGAGGGAGAGAGATGGAGGGGGCGAGAGAGAGAGATGAAGAGGGCGAGAGAGAGAGAGAGATGGAGGGGGCGAGAGAGAGAGAGATGGAGGTGGCGAGAGAGAGAGAGAGAGAGATGGAGGAGGTGAGAGAGAGAGAGAGATGGAGGGGGTGTGAGAGAGAGAGGGAGATGGAGGGGGCGAGAGAGAGAGATGGAGGGGGTGAGAAGAGAGAGAGAGAGAGAGATGGAGGGGGCGAGAGAGAGAGAGAGAGGGAGGGGCAGAGAGGGGGAGGGGGAGGGGGCAAGAGATCGAGAGGGAGGGGCCGAGAGAGCGAGAGGGAGGGGGCGAGAGAGAGAGATGAGGTTGGGGCGAGAGAGAGAGAGGGAGGTTGCGAGGGAGAGAGGGATGGGTCGAGAGACAGAGGGATGGGGTGAGAGAGAGAGAGGGAGAGGGGGCGAGTGAGAGAGAGAGAAAAAGATGGAGGGGGCGAGAGAGAAAGAGAGAGAGAAAGATGAAGGTTGCGAGAGAGAGCGAGATAGAGGGAACGAGAGAGAGAGATGGAGGGGGCGAGAGAGAGAGAGAGAGAGATATGGAGGGGGTGAGAGAGAGAGATGGAGGGGGCGAGAGTGAGAGAGAGATGGAGGGGGCGAGAGAGAGAGAGAGATTGAGGGGGCGAGAGAGAGAGAGAGATGGAGGGGGTGAGAGAGTGAGAGAGAGAGATGGAGGGTGCGAGAGAGAGAGAGAGAGAGATTGAGGGGGCGAGAGAGAGAGAGAGATGGAGGGGGCGAGAGAGAGAGAGAGAGATGGAGGGGGCGAGAGAGAGAGAGATGGAGGGGGCGAGAGAGAGAGAGAGATGGAGGGGGCGAGTGAGAGAGAGAGAGATGGAGGGGGCGAGAGAGTGGGGATGGTGGGGGCAAGAGAGAGAGACGGTGCAAGAGAGAGATGGAGTGAGGCGAGGGAGAGAGGGAGGGTGCGAGAGAGGGAGAGAGATGGAGGGGGCGAGAGAGAGAGATGAAGAGGGCGAGAGAGAGAGAGAGATGGAGGGGGAGAGAGCGAGAGAGATGGAGGGGGCGAGAGAGAGAGAGAGAGATGGAGGAGGTGAGAGAGAGAGAGAGATGGAGGGGGTGAGAGAGAGAGAGAGAGATGGAGGGGGCGAGAGAGAGAGAGATGGAGGGCGCGAGAGAGAGAGAGAGAGATGGAGGGGCGAGAGAGAGAGAGAGAGGGAGGGGGCGAGAGGGGGAGGGTGCGAGAGATCGAGTGGGAGGGGCCGAGAGAGCGAGAGGGAGGGGGCGAGAGAGAGAGAGGGGGTCGGGGCAAGAGAGAGAGGAGGAGGGTGCGAGGGAGCGAGGGATGGGGCGAGAGACAGAGGGAGGGGGTGAGAGAGACCGAGAGGGGGAGGGGGCGAGTGAGAGATAGAGAAAAAGATGGAGGGGGAGAGAGAGAGAGAGAGAGAAAGATGAAGGGTGCGAGAGAGAGAGAGATAGAGGGAACGAGAGAGAGAGATGGAGGGGGCGAGAGAGAGAGAGAGAGATGGAGGGGGTGAGAGTGAGAGAGAGAGATGGAGGGTGCGAGAGTGAGAGAGAGATGGAGGGGGCGAGAGAGAGAGAGATTGAGGGGGCGAGAGAGAGAGAGAGATGGAGGGGGTGAGCGACAGAGAGAGAGAGATGGAGGGTGCGAGAGAGAGAGAGAGAGATGGAGGGGGCGAGAGAGAGAGAGAGATGGAGGGGGTGAGAGAGAGAGAGAGATGGAGGGGGCGAGAGAGAGAGAGAGATGGAGGGGGCGAGAGAGAGAGAGAGATGGAGGGGGCGAGAGAGAGAGAGATGGAGGGGGTGAGAGAGAGAGAGAGATGAAGGGGGTGACTGAGAGAGATGGAGGGGGCGAGAAAGGGCGTATGGTGGGGGCAAGAGAGAGAGACGGTGCAAGAGAGAGAGGGAGTGAGGTGAGGGAGAGAGGGAGGGTGCGAGAGAGGGAGAGAGATGGAGGGGGCGAGAGAGAGAGATGAAGAGGGCGAGAGAGAGAGAGAGATGGAGGGGGCGAGAGAGAGAGAGATGGAGGGGGCGAGAGAGAGAGAGATGGAGGGGGCGAGAGAGAGAGAGATGGATCGGGCGAGAGAGAGAGAGATGGAGGGGGCGAGAGAGGGCGTATGGTGGGGGCAAGAGAGAGAGACGGTGCAAGAGAGAGAGGGAGTGAGGCGAGGGAGAGAGGGAGGGTGCGAGAGAGGGAGAGAGATGGAGGGGGCGAGAGAGAGAGATGAAGAGGGCGAGAGAGAGAGAGAGAGAGGGAAGGGGCGAGAGGGGGAGGGGGCGAGAGATCGAGAGGGAGGGGCCGAGAGAGCGAGAGGGAGGGGGCGAGAGAGAGAGAGTAGGGTGCGAAAGAGAGAGGGGGGCGAGAGAGAGAGGGGGATGGGGAGTGAGAGAGAGGTGGGGGGTGAGAGAGAGCGAGAGGGGGAGGGGGCGAGTGAGAGAGAGAAAGATGAAGGATGCGAGAGAGAGAGAGATAGAGGGAACGAGAGAGAGAGAGATGGAGGGGGTGAGAGAGAGAGAGAGAGAGATGGAGGGGGTGAGAGTGAGAGAGAGAGATGGAGGGGGCGAGAGTGAGAGAGAGATGGAGGGGGCGAGAGACAGAGAGATTGAGGGGGCGAGAGAGAGAGAGAGATGGAGGTGGTGAGAGAGATGGAGGGTGCGAGAGAGAGAGAGATGGAGGGGGCGAGAGAGAGAGAGAGAGATGGAGGGGGCGAGAGAGAGAGAGAGATGGAGGGGGCGAGAGAGAGAGAGATGGAGGGGGCGAGAGAGAGAGAGAGATGGAGGGGGCGAGAGAGAGAGAGAGATGGAGGGGGCGAGAGAGAGAGAGATGGAGAGGGTGAGAGAGAGAGATGGAGGGGGCGAGAGAGAGAGAGATGGAGCGGGCGAGAGAGAGAGAGATGGAGGGCGCGAGAGAGGGCGTATGGTGGGGGCAAGAGAGAGAGACTTTGCAAGAGAGAGAGGGAGTGAGGCTAGAGAGAGAGGGAGGGTGCGAGAGAGGGAGAGAGATGGAGGGGCGAGAGAGAGAGAGATGAAGGGGGCGAGAGAGAGAGAGAGATGGAGGGGGCGAGAGAGAGAGAGAGATGGTGGGGGCGAGAGCGAGAGAGAGATGTAGGGGGCGAGAGAGTGGGGATGGTGGCGGCAAGAGAGAGGGACGGTGCAAGAGAGAGAGGGAGTGAGGCGAGAGATAGAGGGAGGGTGCGAGACAGAGAGAGAGAGACAGACAGGGACAGTCAGAGAGAGGGAGAGAGATGGAGGGTGCGAGAGAGAGAGAGAGAGAGAGACAGAGAGAGAGACAGACAGAGAGTGAGAGAGACAGAGAGAGACAGAGAGACAGAGAGAGTGAGACAGAGAGAGAGAGACAGAGAGACAGAGAGAGACAGAAAGAGAGAGAGACAGAGAGAGACAGCGAGACAGAGAGAGAGAGAGAGGCGGAGAGAGAAAGAGAGAGGTGTTGAGAGAAAGAGAAAGGGGCGAGAGAGAGTGAGCGGGGGACGAGAGAGAGATGAGGGGAGGAGGGGCGAGAGAGAGACAGAGAGAGAGGGGCAAAAGAGAGAGGGAGGGGGTGAGAGAGCGAGGGATGTGGCGAGAGAAAGAGGGAGGCGGTGAGAGAGAGAGGGAGGGTGAGAAAGTGAGAGAGGGAGGGTGCGAGAGAGAGAGAGGCAGGGGGTGAGAGAGAGAGAGGGAGGGGATGAGAGAGAGAGAGAGGGAGTTGGCGAGGGATAGAAGGAGGGGGCGAGAGAGCGAGAGGAAGCGGGTAAGAGAGAGAGGGAGGGTGAGAGAGTGAGAGAGGGAGGGTGCTAGTGAGAGAGAGGCAGGGGGCGCGAGAGAGAGACAGAGGGGATGAGAGAGAGAGGGATGTGTTGAGAGAAAGAGAAAGGGGGCGAGAGAGAGTGGGAGATGGGCGAGAGAGACAGAAGGGAGGGGTTGAGAGAGAGGGGGGAGTGGGTGAGGGATAGAGGGGGAGGGGTGGGAGAGCGAGAGGGAGGGGGCAAGAGAGAGAGAGGGAGTGGGCGAGAGAGAGAGAGGGAGGGGGCGAGAGAGGGAGGGGGTGAGAGAAGGAGGGGGTGAGGGGGCGGGAGAGCGAGAGGGAGGGGGCGAGAGGGGGAGGGGGAGGGGGCGAGAGAGCGAGAGGGAGGAGCTGAGAAAGCGAGATGGAGGGGGCGAGAGAGAGAGAGAGAGGGAGGGTGCGAGAGAGAGAGAGAGAGGGAGGGGGCGAGAGAGAGAGGGATGGGGCGAGTGAGAGAGGGAAGGGTGGAGAGAGAGAGAGGGGGAGGGTGCGAGAGAGAGAGAGAGAGAGAGGGAGGGCGGGAGAGAGAGAGGGAGTGAGGCCAGAGAGAGAGGGATGAGGTGAGAGAAAGAGGGAGGGGGAAAGAGAGAGAGGGAGGGGGCTAGAGAGCGAGAGAGAGGGGTGAGAGAGGGAGGCGAGGGTGCAAGAGAGCGAGAGGGAAGGGCCGAGAAAGCAAGATGGAGGGGGCGAGAGAGAGAGAGAGAGAGGGAGGGGGTGAGAGAGAGAGAGGGAGGGGCTGAGAGAGAGAGGGAGGGGGAGAGAGAGAGAGGGGGAGGGCGCGAGAGAGAGAGAGGGAGGGGCGAGAGAGAGAGTGACGGGGCAAGAGAGAGAGGGAGGGGGGGAGAGAGAGAGAGAGAGAGAGGGAGGGGGGCGAGAGAGAGAGAGGGAGGGGGCGAGAGAGTTGGAGGGGGAGAGAAAGAGGGGAGGGGGTGAGAGTGAGAGTGGAGGGGGCAAGAGAGAGAGAGAGGAATGTAACGAGAGAGAGAGTGTGTGGGCAAGAGAAATAGGGTGTGGGCGAGAGAGAGAGGGAGGGGCGAAAAGAGCGAGAGGGAGGGTGCAAGAGAGCGAGAGGGAGGGGCCGAGAAAGCGAGATGGAGGGGGCGAGAGAGAGAGAGAGAGAGGGAGGGGGTGAGAGAGAGAGAGGGAGGGCGTGAGAGAGAGAGAGGGAGGGGGCGAGAGAGAGAGGGGAAGGGCGCGAGAGAGAGAGAGGGAGGGGGGCGAGAGAGAGAGAGGGAGGGGGCGAGAGATCGACAGGGAGGGGGCGAGAGAGGGAGGGGGCGAGGGGGCTAGAAAGCAGAGGGAGGGGGCGAGAGAAAGAGTGACGGGGCAAGAGAGAGAGGGAGGGGACGAGAGAGAGAGAGGGAGGAGGGCGAGAGAGAGAAAGGGAGGGGGCGAGAGAGTTGGAGGGGGGAGAGAAAGAGGGGAGGGGGCGGGAGTGAGAGTGGAGGGGGGCAAGAGAGAGAGAGAGGAATGTAACGAGAGAGAGAGGGTGTGGGCAAGAGAAATAGGGTGTGGGAGAGAGAGGGAGGGGCGAGAGAGCGAGAGGGAGGGGGTGCAATGGAGAGGGAGGAGGGCGAGAGAGAGAGGGACGGGTCGAGAGGGAGGGAGTGAGGGGCGAGAGAGAGAGGGATGGGGTGAGAGAGGGAGGGAGGGGACAAGAGAGGGAGGGAGGGGGCGAGAGAGAGAGGGAGAGGGGCGAAAGAGAGAGGGGGGTGCGAAAGAGAGAGGGGGGCGAGAGAGAGAGGGGGATGGGGAGTGAGAGAGAGGTGGGGGGGTGAGAGAGAGCGAGGGGTTGAGAGAGAGAGCAGGAGGGGGAGAGAGAGAGGAGTGGGGCGAGAGATAGAGGGAGAGGGCGAGTGTGAGAGAGAGGAGGGCGAGAGAGAGGGGGCGAGAGAGAGAAGGGGGGAGCGAGAGAGAGGGGGGAACGAGCGAGAGAGAGAGAGAGAGATGGAGGGGGGTTATAGAGAGAGGAGGGTAGAGACAGGGAGGTGGCGATAGAGAGAGGGAGGGAGGTGGGCAAGAGAGAGAGGGAGTGGGGTGAGAGAGAGAGTAAGTGAGGGGGTGAGAGAGAGAAGGAGGGGGGCAAGAGAGAGTGGGAGGGGGGCAAGAGAGACAGAGAGAGAGGGGAGAGAGGGAGAGGGAGGAGTTGCGAGAGAGCGAGAGGGAGTGGGGCGAGAGAGAGGGGGGAGCGAGAGAGATAGGGAGGGTAGGCGAGAGAGAGGGAGGGTCCGAGAGAGAGAGGGAGGGGGGCGAGGGAGAGGCTGTGAGAGAGGGGGGCGAGAGAGTGAGAGGGAGGGTGGGCGAGAGAGAGAGGGAGAGGCGGGCGAGAAAGAGACAGGGAGTGGGCGAGAGAGAGAGAGGGTGTGGGCAAGAGAGAAAGAGAAAGTGGGAGAGAGACAGAGGAGGCGAGAGAGAGTGGGAGGCGGCGAGAGAGAGAGAGGGAGGGGGTGGCAAAAGAGAGAGGGGGTGTTGAGAGAGAGGAGGGCGAGTGAGATGAGGGCGATTGAGGGTGCCAGCGAGACAGAGCAAGAGACACAGAGAGATGAGCAAAGGGGGCGAGCAAGAGAGAGAGTGGGAGAACGAGGTGGCGAGAGAGAGAGAGAGAGAGAGGTGCCAGAGAGACAGAGAGAGGGGGCAAGAGAGAGAGTGAGAGACAGCGAGAGTGCACGCGCGCACGAGAGAGAGGATTGGTATAGAAAGAGAGAGAGAGAGAGAGAGAGAGAAAGGGGCAGGATAGAGAGAGAGGGCTACAAAGAAAGAGAGGGGAGTGTGAGAATGAGAGAGAGAGCGGGAGCGAGAGACAAGCGATAGCGAGATGGAGAGACGGGACGAGCGAAAGGTAGAGCAATGAGAGAGGAGGCGAGAGACAGAGGGAAGGCCCAGAGAGGCAAAGACAGAGAGGTGAGAGAGGAAGAGAGGACGCAAGAGCAATGAGGCAAGAGCGAATGAGGGAGAGAGGTGGTGAGAGAGAGAGAGAGAGAGAGGTGCCAAAGAAAGAGAGGGGCAAGAGAGAGAGAGGTGCGGGAGAGAGAGGGATAGAGTGGGGAGAGAGAGAAAGGAGTGAGACGGAGAGGGGGAGAGAGAGAGGGATAGAGTGGGGAGAGAGAGAAAGGAGTGAGACGGAGAGGGGGAGAGAGAGACAGAGAGAGAGAGAGGTGTCAAAGAAAGAGAGGGGCAAGAGAGAGATAGAGTGGGGAGAGAGAGAAAGGAGTGAGACGGAGAGGGGGAGAGAGAGAGGGATAGAGTGGGGAGAGAGAGAAAGGAGTGAGACGGAGAGGGGGAGAGAGAGACAGAGAGAGAGAGAGGTGTCAAAGAAAGAGAGGGGCAAGAGAGAGATAGAGTGGGGAGAGAGAGAAAGGAGTGAGACGGAGAGGGGGAGAGAGAGAGAGACATGGGGGGGGGGCGTGATATAGAGAGAGGGAGAGAGTGACCGAGAGTGAGTGAGACAGAGAGAACGAGCGAGAGAGATTGAGAGAAAGAGGGAGAGAGTTGCAAGAAAGAGGGAAAGAGGGGGCAAATACGAGAGAGAGAGAGTGAGAGAGCGAGGGAAAGAGAGAGGGAGAGAGGGTGGGGGAGAGAGTGATTGAGAAAGAGCAAGGGAGGGGTTAGAGAGGGGCGACAGAGAGAGCGAGAGAGAGTGAAAGGAGCGAGACGGAGAGGTGATAGAGAGAAGGATAGAGAGAGAGCGAGAGAGGTGAGTGATGGTGAAGGGGGAACAAAGAGAGAGAAATAGAGAGAGACAGGGGTGAAAGTGGGTGTAAGAGAGAGAGGGCGACAGTGATGGGGTGAGAGAGAAGAGAAAGGGGGTGTGGGGGGGAAGGAGAGCGAGAGAGAGAAGGAATGAGAGAGAGAGAGAAAGATGGGGAGAGCGAGAGGGCAAGAGAAAGAGGGGGCGAGTGAGAGACAGAGGGATGAGAGACAGAGGAATGAGAGACAGAGGGTGTGAGAGAGGGAGGGATGGAACGGTGGCCCGGGGGGGAGGGCCGGGGGGGCGGAGTGAGAGGGGGTGAATGGGATGGAAGGGTAGCCCGGGGGGAGCAAGATGGGGGGTGAGGGAGGGTGTGGGGGGTGCGAGAGGGGGGTGGGGGGCGAGGGGGGCGAGAGGGTTGGGAGAGGGTTTGGGGTTAAGAGGGGTTTGCTGGGGGCGCGTGAGAGGATGGGGGAGGGGGTGGGAGGGGAGGAGTGAGTGGGAAAGGGGGGAGAGAGGGAAGGAGAGTGCTGGCTGTGTCATTTCATCAGCTATGAAACACATTCAGACCGGCGAAGGCCCTCATCCTGATGATTTTCTGTTCAGGACTCCAGTCACTAACTTGCTGCCAGGTTCTGATAATAACCAAAAACACAACAGGAATTACACTTGCAGAGAATAAGGGTGCCGTGGTTACATCAACATCAGAACACGAGGAGGCTATTTAGCTCCGTGAGCCTATTCCACCATTCACCCAAATCATGGTAATCTTCCTCATCATAACACATCCCTGTCTTTGTCCCATAATCCTTCAGCATTTTCATTCAAAATCTACCAATCTCAGATTTAAAATTTGCAAATGATTTCCAAAAAATCGCTGTTTGTGGAACTTTATCAAACTTTATCCATTTCTGTGAAGAAAAGTGTTCCCTGATATCACATCTCAATGATCTGACTCTAACAGTTTATCTGTTTAATCTTTCTTCTTAAATTAAGCCTTGGAATCCAAGTATCACATCAGTAAATCTCCACTGCACTTCCACTCAGAGGGATACTCTCGTTAAGCCGTGGTGCCCAGCCCTGACAGCTTGGTCTAACTAGGTTCGGATTTGCTGAAGCATGACTTCTAATCCTTTGGTATCTCGTCTTCTGTCGAGATCAATGTCAACATTCTACCGGCCCCTTGGTCACGTTTCTGAACCTGTTTGTGACATTTTCATGAACGAAACAGCTGGATCAATCCCATCAAGTTTCTTTGGAGTCCACTGTCTCTATTTTCACAATCAAGAAACATCCTATTTTGATCCAACCTCTCACTTGACGACACAAACTCATCTGTCGTTTTTTTTCATTTACTGAATCTATCAATATTACTTTATAATGCTATGCTTCCATCGACCTACACGTGGAATCGCAGTAATCTGCAGAGTGGCCCCAAATTTTGAATGTGGCTTTCCTTTCATTATAAATAGTGAATAATTAGGGCTCCAACATCAATCCGTGCAGGATATCACTAAACATATCCTTCCAATGAGAATATCTCTTATTATCTCCACAAATGTCTCTTGTTCAAATCAAGTTCCTCTGCAAGGTCATCTTTTGCATCTTATTACCTTTAATGGAGAGTAGAAAGGTGTTAATTTAGGGACATTCTTTGCAGTCAAACTTGCCTTGTGTTTATCTGATTGGGGGAGCAATGAATCCCATTAAATTTTAATCTTTGTCTTCATGACATGGTAACTCAATCACAAAGATTAATAATGTTAAATACTTATTCTCCTTCCTGATTGATAAACTCTGGGCACATTGTTACCGAGTGGTACTCGCTTTTTTTTTCAAAAACACAGGCCCCTCCCAACTGTTGGCTCACACCCGTTACACCAGATGGTCCTCGTCCTCTCCATCTGAATCTCATGGCAAGGTACCTCGAACATGGAGAGGAGCAACTATTCCAAGCACTGAGCTCCCACTAATTGGTACCACCATTCACCCTAATCCATAGGAGAAACCGATTGGTCCCGCACTATGTCCTCATCTGAATCATCCTGCTGGCTGTGTTTCTTCCCCATATTAAAGTGGTGATGGCTCTCTGATGGCAGAAGGGAATGGACGGTTTTCTCTTCAATCTCATCTTTCGTCATTGACTTGTCGAACTCATGGGAGTACTCAGTGGCAACAGAAGCAGAGTCTGGAGGGACAATAAATGATTGACATTGTTCTTTGTTATTTTCCATTGCTCACTGAAAGGTTTAGAACTTGAACTTGAAGTTAGGGGCTGAGCTAGAATCCTTGGATTAATTATCTGCTCAAGGAGCAGAGTTGGGTTACAATAATTGATTCAACACAACTTTGATATTGAATCAGACATTGTTTAAGTTTCCTTATGCACAACCACAGATCCAAGGGAAACACAAGGAAGTTGGATTGAATAGCTTAAGCACATGACTGAATAAAGGAATCTTGAAATTAATCAGTGCAGGACATGTGCCTATTTGACCCACATATCCTTTGGGTAGGGAAGGAGTGCTCACGTAGCAAAAGGTTTGATTGATTCAAATCATCTAACTGAAGAGACACATTTCCCTGCTTCAGTCATGACATCAGTGGAAGGACAAAACATCATTTCTGCTTAAAGAATTCACCTTTCTCACCAGGTAATGAAGGCACACTGTCTCTGCGGATCGAGTCGTTGGTCACTGTTTGAACCACCTCCTCAATAGAGCTATTTCCCTTTTGTGTGACCAGAGGTTCTGCTTTTCTCCAAGAATGGTAAGGGTGAGCTGCCTTGTTTACTGCTGCCACTGCTGCTCCTATAGAAATGTCACAGAACAACTCAGATGCATAGTTTCAGGACACAAAAACAGGTTCTCAGTATTTGTGATTTACACAGACTTCCTTCTGAACCTAAACCCATCAACATAGTTTTCTTCGATTTCTTAAATTCCAAGCTCCTCCTTGAATTCATCTCTTATTTGCTTCAATTATTCCTGATGAAGTAAGTTCTACATTCAAACCCCTTTTTGGTAAAGACTTTGTCGCCCTCTGCAAATTCCCCATTAGATTTAATAGTGATTACAATTATATCACCAGATCCAGTGGATTCTGTCATTCACAAGCAGAAACATCTTTTCCATGTCTACCCGATCAAACGTGACTGGACCATGTCACTCTTTTTCAATGAGACAACACTGCCCAATCTTACTTGATGAATTCAAACTCAGTTTGGATATAATTCCAGTAACTATTCTTTACCTTCCCCGATCCGAACTGTGTGCAGTGCTCCAAGGGTGACCTGTCCATGGTCCGACACATATCGAACACATTTCCATTCTGTCGCCCCAGAAATAAACCCATGACCTACTTCTCGATCTAACCTCACAAACCGGTGCCATTTGCTGCCAGTGACTCATTCCTATCTCCTGATCCCTCTGCCCTATTTAAGGACATATTTCCAAAGAGGAAGTGGTCTCTTTAGTCTTTTGACCACAGTGTATGACCTCACACATGGGTGGAGGTTAATCTTCCACAGCTTTGACTGCAATATTCCCTTAACCAAATCTTCCCAGCAGTAAATCTTCCTAAAAACAAAACTCCAATATATTAATGTACTTAATCTCATCAACTATTTCTTATTTGAAAAGCATTAACTGTCCAGCTCAGTTTTGAACAAACATCCTCTGCCACAATTATTAAAATGTCACAAGCTGAACTCCAACCACTATTTACATTCATATTCATTGCAGCCCAAGAATGAGAGGTGGTATCATTGAGGGTCTATAAAATGGTCAAGGAATTGACCAAGTAGATGCAGAGAAGCTGATTCAATCTACAATGAGTTGTCGTAAGTTTACAATAAAGGGAAAGTTGGAGGAATTACTTCTCTCAGAGGATTGTGAATCTTGGGAATTCACTACCTCAGAACAATGTGGATTCTGGAACATGAAGTAAATTTAAATAAGAGGGACATGGGTTTTTAATTAGTAATGGGTTGAAGAGTTAAGGAGAGCTGGCAGGAAAGTGGTGTTCAGGCCAAGATGATATTAACCATGTCTGTATCAAATGGCAGAGCAGGTACAAGGGGCTGGATTAATAATCCTGCTCCTAATTCTGATGCTCTTATGTTCTTATATCAAAAGGAGGAAGTAAGAGGAATGGACTAATACAAGGTGTTTAATGGGCATGGTATTGGAAAGACTATGGTGAGAGGCTGTTTGATTTGGTGAGGTGAGGCACAATATCCCTACAGTAGTGTCAGCAGACCAGCTGGGCCCAGCACAGAGAAAAGACCGTGATGTCTCCTTTGCATCATCTTTCCCCTCCTATCTATTTCTAGCCTCTACCTTATTCCCCCCTCCCTTGCTTTCAGCCTGAAGCTCCTTCACCAAAAACTTTGCAGCCTCTTTCTTCAAACCCACCATCACCGAATCCCCCACCATCAACATTCTGGGGGTTTACTATTGACTAGAAATTGAAGTGGACTTTCCATATAACTACGGTAAATAAACCACCCTCCAAATCTCTGAAGCCTGTCCATCATCTACAAGAATCAACTCAGGAGTGCAATAGGATATTCACTACTTGGCTAGGTTTGGGTGCAGCTCCAAGAACACTCAAGAAGCTTGACAGTGTCAGGAAAAAGGAGACTGCTTGACTGGCACCACATTCACTCCCTCCTCCACTGATGCCCAGAGCAGCACTATGTACTATCTACAAGATACATTACATCAATTCATAACACTTCAATAGCATCTTCCAAACCTATGACCAATACCAAATAAAAGGAAAAGGGCAGCAGTTTCATGGGAACATCACCTCCTGCAGGTTCCCTTCCAAGTCACTACCATCTGGAGTTGAAAATCTTTCAGCAGTCCTGAAGTGTCATTGAGCCAAAATTCTGGAATTCCCTCCCAACAGCACTACCAATAGGCCTACCACCCACACGGACTGCAGTGATTCAAAAAGGGAGCTCACAAACACCTTCTCCAGGTCATTAGAATGAGGGAATAAATGTTCGCACAGCCAGTGACACCCGTATTCCTCATGCCTCCTCCTTCCTTCCACAACACCCTTACCCATAGACAGCTGCGCTGCGCAAATACAAAGCCTTGAGCAGCATGTGGTAACCCACAAGGAGGCCCAAGCTACATTCAAGCTGTGCTCAGACAGGGGTGGTCCTGAACGAACAATCATCCCCAGTGATTCACACACCATAGTCTACAGTGAAACTAACAGTTGTTAACTTTTTCACAAAGAGATTGGTTGGGACACGGGATGAACGGCCAGAGGAAGTGGTAGATGCAAGTACAGTTACAACATTTAAAAGACATTTGGAGAGGTACATGAATAGGAAAGGTTGAGGAATATGAGCCAAATGCAGGCAAACCGCACTGGCATAGTTTGGGAAATTTGGTTGACATGGATGAGTTGGACCGAAGGGTTCATTTCCATGTTGATGTCTATGATTCTATTCTTTTCAGCCACAGTGGCATTTTGCAATTGTCCTAAACTATGGTGTAATTGAACAAGTTAATGGAGGCTTTAGACACCAGGGCCACAGTACTCTGTAGGTAATGTGTTAAGTAGTAGCTGTAATTTAGTGGACATTTAATAAACAACATAATGAAGAAGTATAGAAGGAAATTACTACAGATGGTGGAACCTGTACTGAAAACAGCAAATGCTGGAGCTGACAGCAGGTCAGAAAGCATCCATGGAGACCAAGCAAGCGAACGATGTGTCTCGATGACTCGATCAGAGATCAGATGAAGAGTCATCTGGACGCAAAATGTCAGCTTGGTCTCTCCATTGATTTTTCTTTTAAAAGGAAGTTCATGGGATGAGAGTGTCATTGGCTCAGCAGCATTCATTGTTTATCCCTAATTGCCCAATGGGCAGTTAAAAGTAAAGCTCATTGCTGTGTGTCTGGAGTCACATGTAGGACAAACTTGGTAAGGATGGTAGCTTCTTACTTCAATCATGTTAGTGAACCAGATGGGTTTTCCGTCACACGACAAAGGATTCATGGTCATGAGATTCTTAATTCCAGATATTCACTGAATTCAAATGCCACCATTTCCTGTGACACAATTCGAACCTGGTTCTCCAGAATGCAACCTGCATCTTTGGATAAACAGTCTAGCAGTAATACCACTCAGCCATCGGCTCCCTCCTGTGATCTTCAGTATTTGTTGCTTTCAGTTTTCAAGAAATATGTTATGTATTAATTTTGAACTCTGTAAAAGCATCCACAGTGAACACAAAAAGCCCACCTCCAGTTATGATCGTTGAGTCTGGATGACTCAGTCAGACTGGCTAATGAAGCAGAGTTACGCATTTTAATATCTGGCAGTTTCTCCGCAGTTTTGGCTGGCGTTGGGCTGGTCTCATTCCTTCTGCGATGAAACAAACAAAGAGATAACAGTCGATACTCCCCGCTAAATCTCTAAATTCAATTGCACCACAACCAAAGTAATTCATTTTGATTCAAAAATGTTTCAGTGAAAGACATTCCAGCAAGCTCACCATCACCTGTCTCAGTTTAATGGGAAATGGGATCAATTCTGTAGCGCCTAATGTCCCAGTGGAAAAGGCCACTGGTTTAAGCCCTTGAACAGGCTATCAACTGATCTGAGTTTTCAATCTTGTTCTTTGACAGATTGCAACATGTTTTGCACAAGGGGGCATGCAGACAGGACAGACTTCAATTATATTCAACACAAGAAAAGGCAATTCCATTTAAATGAGGCAGAATAATTGAGATCAGGCCTCAGGTGAGGATACAAAACAGTCATGTTTGGAATCTCCAGAGACCATCAACAATGTCCATTCAACGACTGAAGTTTATCTCAGTATTGCTTTCGCAATCAACCTATTTCAATGCATTATGACACCTCTGGAGCAGGTGGGACAGTTCCAGGCCTTCTGGCTCAAAGTTGGAGACACTACCACAGCATCACAAGAGCACTGTGTTTTAGGCTGAGTAACTGATGGGTTAATTTGCCCAATTATCTTACTAATCCGGATGATACTGTGACCATCCTAATGCTGGGAAATAACCAAGGTATTAATGGGATCAAAGATGTTACAACAGTCTCTCTGACAAGGGACAAAATATCTTTCATCTGTTGTTTTGTTCATCTTTCGATAGTTTGAAGTTTTTAAACCTTCTGGTCTCCCATCATCTTTGCAGTTTTGTACATTTTTTCTTTCAATTTGATGTCACTCATAATTCCCTCAGCTCTGCACCGCTGTTCATCGTGCATTTCTTTTACAAGTTAATATATATTGTTGAGAATAATAAAATAACTGAATATATTCTTCTGCTTTAACATTCTAACTATAGTCCCATTCCAGTTTAGCGAACTACTACCTTATCCCCTTGTGACTGCCTTTAAGTTTAGATACTAGTTGAAGAACCAAATTCCTCACCCTAAAGCTAAATTCTATCATGCTGCATTGCATCTTACCAAAAAGGTCTTTTACTTTGAGCTCATTAATCAATCATATTATCAGGTCTAAAATAGCTATTCCCTGATTGGTTCCAGAGCATCTGTTCTGTAAAATTGCACAGAGCAGTCTATCTCAAACTGCTTCAGAAGGTAACATAAGCTGAGTGTGCAATACTATTTTAACTAACAGAGAACCCTCTGAATACCAGGATTCTGTTAGATCCCCAAAATTACTCAGAGCATGAAATCCCTACGATGTGGAAACAGGCCCTTCAGCCCAACAAATCCACACCAACCCTGCAAAGAGTATCCCAACCAAACCTATTCCTCAATGTTTACCCCTGATTAATGCACTGAAACTATGGCAATTTAGCATGACCAATTCACCTAACCT
Organism: Chiloscyllium punctatum; assembly: GCF_047496795.1. NCBI lineage: Eukaryota > Metazoa > Chordata > Chondrichthyes > Orectolobiformes > Hemiscylliidae > Chiloscyllium > Chiloscyllium punctatum. The sequence continues at coordinate 26,322,834 of NC_092790.1, read as the reverse complement.
GCAGTTCTTTGGATTGTGGGTTTGCAGCCCTGGTTCGCAGTTGCTTCGTGAAGTCTGAATGTTGTTGCCTCTATTAGTCCAACAGCACTGTCACTGACACAGGAGCTGTTCCCCCAGATCCGTTTGTGGCAGTCAGAGATCCTGCTACAACCTGCGCACATGCCAACCCAGTCATCTCAATCAGAAAGAATTAGTACAGCACAGATTAGAAGACAACTTGGATCACATTGTGCTTTTGAAATCAGAGGCCCCTCTTCAACCCATCACAACTGTGCCACCTTTTTAAAATAGGTATTTGGCTAGATCCCTGCTCTCACAGTAATACAAATAATTTCTTTTTGCAAGTATTCAAATTAATTTTGGAAATTAACAGTGAATCAGCTGCCACCTCCTTTGCAGATCATCTCAGATCTTCTTTGAAACAGGAAAACCCAATGAGGACATTAAGGCATCCAATGTGTAAAAAAATCACATGCTCAGTCACTGTAATATGATGAGATTTGTTTTACATAATTCTTAGCAAAAGTTAATTTGAAGCAAAAAGGAGAACTCGAAGAGAAAGGTGAACCACCCGTGGGTAACAAAGGCAGTCAAGAGCAGTACCCACAAGGAAAAGAATGACATAGCCGCGGATGACTAAAAAGGGAGAAAACTGATCATGTAATTAAATTGACAAGAAACAAAAATGAATGGCAAGAGTTGTACAGGTATATAAAAATGGAGTATCTAAAGTCAGCATCGAACCCTTGGAGGTTCTGACTGTGGAATTGATCATGGGTACAAGGAAACAGCAGATAATTTAAACCGATATTTTACATTGATCTTCATGAAGGAGGATACCGTTATCATCCTAAAGGTAGCAAATAAGCAAGTTAATCATGGGTAGAAAAATGTTATATCAGTCTTTGTCACAAGGGACAAAGTATTGACCAACTAATAGGACTAAAGGCAGACAGGACCTAATGGCCTGGATCAAACATTTTTAAGGCAACTGACTGCAGAGATATTCAAGGCATCGATTGGAATATTCCAGAATCAGGGGATACAGGAAGCATCCAGTGAATTCATGCACCTTTTCAAGAAGGGAAGGGAGACAGAAATCAGGAAACTATAGACTAGTGAGTTTAATATCTGTTTTTGTAATACAGCAGATTCGAATATTAAAGTAATAAATAGCAGGGCATTTAGAAAAGCTTATCATTAAACATGTTAGACTGGGTTTTGTGAAAGAGACACTATGACAAATTTGCGACAGTTCATTGAGGAGATAACAAGCAGGGCTGAGAAAGGGCAATCCAATGATGTTCCGTATTTGGATTTTAAAAATGCAAATGATAAGGTGCTACAGCAAAGTTAATTGCATAATACAGGAGCTCACTGTGTCAGGGGTAAGGTATTTGCATGGAGTGAGGATTGGTTAACCATACTGGCTGTTGCCGAGACCTCACTTGGAGTACTGTATACAATGTTAGCTCCCATATTTAATAAGGGATAAACCAGTATTGGAGACCATTCAAAAAAAGATTCAGCTAGCTGCTTCCAGGATGTAAAGGTTGACCTATCAAGAATAGCGAAACAAGTTAGGTCATTATTCAATAGAATCTCGACAAACAGATTACATAGAGTGTGGAAACAGGCCCTTTGGCCCAACAAGTCCAAACTATCCGCCAAAGCACAACCCACCCAGACCCATTCCTCTACATTTACCCCTTCACCTAACACTACAGGCAATTTAGTATTGCCAATTCACCGAACCTGCACTTTTTTTTGGATTGTGGGAGGATACTGGAGCACCCGGAGGAACCCCACAGAGACAACGTGCAAACTCCACACAGAGAGTCACCTGAGGCAGGAATTAAACCCAGGTCTCTGGCACTGTGAGGCATCAGTGCTAACCACTGTGCCAGCCACATAATATAAGGGGTGATCTTATGGAAACAAGACTCTGAGGAGCTTGACAGGGTAGATGTTGACTAGATCTTCTAGCACCAGTGAAGTCTCAGACCAGGGGACATTACATAAGGGAACATTCGTTTTGTAAAAAAATGTAAAGATTTTTATTCTCTCAGTGAATTTCTAGAATTTTCGAGCCCAAACAATTGTGAAAGTTAAATGTGGAAGGGGAATGGATCTGGTTGCGTTACTCTTCAGAGGGTCAGCTTGGCTTGTTGGGCCGAAGGGCCTGTTTCCACACAGTAGGGAATTTATGATTCTATCTCAAATTATCCTAAAAGAGGGCAGATAGATTTTTGAAATATTGAGCAGTTGAGGGCTATGCGGATCAAGCATAAAAGAGGTGTTGAGGTCTGGGTTGGCCCAGCCATGATCTGACAGAATGGGGGGAACAAGCTGAAGGTAATGAATGCCCTACTCCTGCTCCAATTCCTTGAGGCTCTATTTCATGTTGTTTTGTTTCCAAAGAAGAGTGTGATACAATGAGCTGAAGATCTCAGATGCTGTGAAAATGGCGTGTTTATGTACTGGTTCAGATGGGATTGGTTCATCAATCACAGCGATACAGTCATGAGTAGGAAGGTAATTCCCTCCATGAATAAAGGAAATCTACTGCAGAGCTCACACAAAGGGATCCTTCCCCTCAGTAAACTCTCCCATCACATTACCCAACATATCAGCAAAAGCAGGACACACTGTGCATGCTCAACCCAACAAAGGGACCCCAGGTGATTGATGTCAGCACCGGACCAATGAAAGGACGGTGGGCGGATCTGGAGGACCTGGCGGGAGGTTGGTCCTCCAACCAATCAAAGTGAACTAGGGGCAGAACTAGACAAACCACGTGATCACCCTCGCGCGCGGAGGAGAGTCGCTGTAATGAATACTCAGGAAGTTATGTAGCGAAAGGATGCGGTAAGGAAAGAAATAAATAAACAGGGGGAAACGGGAGAAAAACTGTGTTGCTATGAGCGGAGAGGTTTTACAAATAAATTGTGCTCGTCGGAAAACACAAATTTGAACGTCCCAGTCCCGTGTTTGTAGTCAACGGGAAATTGCCTCAGCGCGACTGCAGGCCTGAGTGAGCGCCGCCATCTTTATTCGGGGCAACGATTCACTGGACACGTGCGTGTCCGCCATCTTTGTAGGGGGCAAGGTGCAGCCAGGTGCTTGTGCAGCCTTTCTCTGGTACAGAGTCATTGGGCAGGATTTACACAGAGCACATTCAAACACAGAGAAATGGATGTTTATTTCTGGATTTGTTTCGTCATTCATTTAAATGGCTTGCTATCGTAACTGAGTTTGCAGGTCATTCAAAATTGGAGGTATTGTGCATAGTGAAGAAGGTTACCTCAGGTTACAGTGAGATATTGATCAGATACAGATTAATTTAGATAAATGTGAGATGCTGCATTTTGGAAAAGCAAGTCAGGGCAGGACTTATACACTAGGGGAAAGTGAAGACTGCAGATGCTGGAGATCAGAGCTGATAAATGTGTTGCTGGAAAATCACAGCAGGTCAAGCAGCATCCAAAGATCAAGAGAATCGACATTTCGGGCATAAGCCCTTCTTCAGGATTCCTGAAGAAGGGCTCATGTCCGAAATGTCGATTCTCCTGATCTTTGGATGCTGCCTGACCTGCTGTGCTTTTCCAGAAACACGTTTTTTAGCCCAGGACTTATACACTGAATGGCAAGGCCCTGGAAACGTTTGCAGAACAAAGAGACCTTGGACTGCAGATTCATCGTCCTTGCAAGTCAAGTTTCAGGTAGATAGGATGATGAAGAAGGTGTTCAGTATATTTTCCTTTATTGGCTAGAGCATTGAATATAGGATGTGGGAGGTCATGTTGCTGTACAGGACATTCGTTAGGCCACTTTTGGAATATTGTGTGCAGTTCTGGCCTGCCTCCTATCAGAAGGGTGCTGTGAAACTTGAAAGGTTTCATAAAAGACTTACAAGGATGTTGTTAGGGTTGGAGGATTTGAGCTACAGGATGAGGCATAAAAGGCTGGGGCTGTTTTCCCTGGAGTGCCATAGGCTGAGCGGTGATGTTATGGAGGTTTATACAATCATGAGGAGCATGAACAGGGTAAATGAACAAGGTGTTTTCCCTGGAGTAGTGGTGTCCAAAAGTAGAGGACATTGCTTTAGGGTGAACGGGGCAAAAATTCAAAGGGGCCTAAAGGAAAACACTTTCATGCAGTGGGTGGAATGAGCTGCCAGAGAAAGTGGTGGAGGCTAGTACAATTAAAACATGTTAAAGGCATCTAAATAGACACATGATCTGATTAGGAAGCGTTTACAGGGATATGGGGCAAGTGTTGGCAAATGGGAATAGATTAGGTACGGATACCTGTTTGGCATGGATGAGTTAAACCGAAGGGTCTGTGTCGGTGCTATACATCTCTATGACTGTGGGATCATAACAGCTTATACAACTCTGCTTCATCCCTGGGCTCCCTTATGTGAGAAACAAAGCCCACTCACTTCAATAATTTCAGTCCGAGACAAGATCTGAATCAATAGTGTCATTTATTTTACACTTGCAAGTGGGTGTGATGTCCCTTTCTCAAGGCAAGGGACATACACACACTAAATTCAATTCATACATAACATTTATATGATTTGATGTCTATTGTTTTACACTGCTCCCTCCCCTGCTTACATCGTCCACTTCCCTAAGACCGGCCCCCATTACCCCTGTTTGCCTCTTGCCTTATCCGGCCTTGTCTGTGATAAAATGCTTATTTCTGGTCTCACAAGGCTGTTTGACCTTACCCTGTTATAGGTCATTGTTAGGCATATCCCTTCTTCATCATTATCTACCCCCTTCATCTGTGCCTTTCCCGAGGCCGTTCTGATCCCTATGACCCTTTTAATTGGGGTTTGTTCCTGTGTTTTTGTAAAAGTGGGAAGCACATGTTTATACCTACTGTTTGTACAGGCGTATCTAGCTTAACTTCATCCCCTCACAACATCTTATCTACTTGCCCATAATGTCTACCTTCTGACATACAGTTTTAGCTAATACAAAAACAATTATATATTTCCTCCACATTGTTTCCATTCTTGTTGACTCAGCACTTGGCTAAAACAATTACCCACTGGTGTGAGTTCACCTCCTTTGTAAAATGGAATTGCAGAAGTAACACTAATCCTACTGATATCCCACAATTCCCCCTCTTTCTTTTAATTACCATTTGTTATCTTCTGCAAATATTTTATTTTTAAGCATCGCTCCCGAAATTCGCAAGCATCATCCCGGAGATTTCATCCATCTTGGTCTCACTCATCTGCTCATTATTTAGTCGATAAAGTCCTTCAGCCTGATTCCCTTTTAGGGGCATCTGTTTCATTAAGGCTGTTTCAATCAACCTTTGGGTGAGCCCTCGTATACAGGGTATGATCATTTTTATTAATTGTTACCCACCAAAAGAGAGCTGGCACAAAGCCTGCTGCAATCTGGTTACGAGCCTTGAATTCATCCGGTACTCCCCTAGGGACTCCTACCGAATCAAGATAAATCCTGTCATCGAAAGAAGTGTCTAACAGTAATCTCTTACCCCTTCCCTTTTTCCCTCCTTTGTTTTCCTTCTCAAATGCCAGGGTAAATGGAATTGCCAATTGTACAATTGCACATATCCCTCTCCAATCTGGAGATAGCGTGGGTCTCAATATTTTGCCTCCACAGTCCCACCACAGATCCGCTCGGGGAACCTTTAATGCTGAGTAGTGCCCTCCCTTCTCCGTTTCGGTGACATTCTTAATCTCTGTACATAGTTTCAGCTCCCCCAAATCTTTCGACCGACTTGTACCTCGTCTACGCACACACGAGGTGTGATTTCCAACTGCGGCAGAAAACAGGGGGGGAACTTTTGCATCTTTCTTCTCCAAGGGAGGGAACATCAGTGATAGGGAGGTACAATTCCTATCATTCCACGCAGTCTCATCCTGATACAGGGCTATCATACATTTCATGCCCTTCCTGTCTCGCTTCCACCCGAGCGGAAAGGGAACCACCTGGGCCACTGGTCGACCGGAGGCACATGCATAGCAATTGCTTTTGTTCAGACTTTTTACAGTATACTTTACCCATTCAACCCAGGCATTTGCATCCCCGTACCCAGTTTCTATTTCAATGGTCTGTTTCAAGTCCTTTACCTCTATAAATTTTACTACTTTAGGATCATCGGGAGGGGTGAAAGATTGTATCTTATTACCCAGTAGTTCTACCCGTTTTCCCTGTCCTACACTAATTCGGAAACAACAGCCCAAGAAATCCTTCCCATTTGCTTTCATTTCTATCCCAAATGTTTCATTTAATTGTATCTCATAGGTGGCCCCACCCAGGATTGTTTCGTGCCATGTGGTTTTCCTTATTGTTAGGTATATTGGGTTACACTTTTTATCAGGGCAATCGCGAGCTGGTCGGAAGGGGGCCCGGTGTACTGTGACAAGACTGTTATACCAAGTACCGTCCCCAAGGCCATCCCCATAGGACTTAAGATGTATCTCAGAGCTGCGATACTGTCTCTGATTATCTACGTCCCCACAATTTACTAAGCTACATACATCAGCGTCTATTACTTGTGGGTTATCAGATTCAGGAACCGTTAATAATACATATGAAAATGATATTTGATGAAATGCCAATACTAAGAGAGCTAGCATCATAACTCTAAGCATTCCCAGTATTCTAAACATCATGCTGAAGCACAAAAAGACTTAATATACAATCTTACAGAAATAATCCCGCGCTCGCGTCGCCACTGTATAATTAGTTACTCAAAGTCTCTTTAGTCTGAGTTTCAGCGGATCTTGCGTTGATTCGGCTGTCCAGACTTCTTTCTCCACGGGAGGGTCCACTGGCCCATTGATCCGAGTGTAGTGAGTCCAGCCTTTCTCCGCTGTCCTTATTACCGTTTCGGTCGTCAAAAGCGCCTGGTACGGCCCTTCCCAGTCCGGCTGTAATTTAGTCTCTGTCCATGATTTTACTAAGATTCAATCTCCCGGCCGGATGGAATGAACGGTGAATTCAAGGGGTGGAGTCTGTGCCAATAAACCCTGTTTCCTTTGGAAAGACAAAGAGGAGGACAAACCCAGTATGTACTTCTTTAAAAACAAATCTTTAGTTTCGGGAATTGGCAATTCTCCATTCGTTCCCAAGTAAGGTAATCCAAATAAGATTTCATAGGGGGATAGTCCCAAATCTTTCCTTGGGGCTGTTCGTACTCGCAAGAGAGCTATAGGTAAACATTTGGTCCAAGGGAGTCTAGTTTCTATTATCAATTTAGAGAGCTGTCGTTTGAGTGTGTGGTTCATTCTCTCAACCTTTCCTGATGATGGCGGGTGCCACGGAGTATGGAACTCCCAGGAAATTCCCAACCCTTTCATTACCCCCTGTAACACTTTAGAAGTAAAGTGTGTTCCTTGATCGGAATCAATATGGTTCACGAGCCCATATCGGGGAATTATGTGCTCCAATATTGTTTTAGACACTCCACTTGCAGTGGCGGTAGCTAGGGGGTATGCCTCAACCCAACCAGATAAATGATCTACTATGACCAACATATATTTTAGTCTGCCTACCCTGGGGAGTTCAGTATAATGTACTTGTATACTCTGGAAAGGTCTCAGTCCTGGGTCTCTTCCTCCCGGGGTCTGTTTTCTCAAGACTTTCTTATTTACCTTTTTGCATATGATACATCCCTCACATATTTGTTTAGCAATTGTATATATTCCTTTACATCCATATTCCCTAAGAACTAAATCACACATTGCTTGTACTCCCCAATGGCTGCCTTGGTGTAGGACGGCCATAATCTCTCGCATCATCATTTTGTTTAACATTTCCCTTCCATCAGGTAACATCCAATGCCCGTCTGCTGTTTTTACAGCCCCTAAATCTCTCAATTCTTTTTCTCCACTTTCAGTAAATATAGGAGCTTCCCGAGGACCTGGGACAGTAGGTATTAGGGAATGAATCGCCACTTCTTGTGGGTTCAGGGCTGCTTCCTTAGCCACCTCATCGGCTAATCTATTTCCCCTAACCTTTGGTTCATTTCCTTTCTGATGACCATTTACATGCACTACTGCTATTTCTCGGGGGAGTAATAGGGACTCCAAGACCCGTTTAATCAATTCTTCATGTACTAATCCCTTCCCCCACCTCTGGGTTAATACTCCCAAAACCACTTACTTATCCACGGTAGCAAAGAGGTGGAAAGGTTTATCTAGGGAAGGTAGGGCTAACACAGGGGCATGGATCAAATCTCTTTTGAGTTTCTCAACTAGTTCTTTTTCCTCATCATCCCAACTTAGACATTTGGGTTCCCCCCTCTAATAGTTTGAGATATAATTTCTTCGTCTCCAGTGCATAGGAATCAATCCACAATCTGCAATAACCCGTTAGACCTAAAAATTTGCGTAACTCCCTTTTAGTGCTGGGCAGTGGCATTCCCACTATTCCCTCTATCCGTTCCGGGCTTATCTTTCGCTTTCCCTCACTAACTAAATGTCCCAAGTATTTAACTTCTTGCTCCACATATTGTGGTTTGTTTTTAGATACCCGCAGTCCCTGCTGACCCAGGAAATTCAATAATTTGTTAGTGGCTTCTACTACTCTTTCTCTTCTTTTTCCTGTTACTAAGAGGTCGTCTACATACTGCAACAGGGTAGTCCCCTTGGGGCTGCTAAATTTCTCCAATACTTGTTCTAACATCTGTCCAAATAAATTCGGGGATTCCGTAAACCCCTGGGGAAGCACAGTCCATCGGTATTGCTGTTTTCTCCCTGTCTTAGGGTCTTCCCACTCAAAGGCAAACAAATTCCTACTTTCCTCTGCCAAGGGACAGGCCCAAAAGGCATCCTTTAAATCTATCACACTAAACCATTTGTGGTCATGAGGGATCTTACTTAATAAGGTATAGGGGTTTGGCACCACTGGGTGCCTGATCAGTACTATTTGATATAATGTTCTCAAATCCTGCACCAATCGGTAAGTTCCATCGGATTTCCGCACTGGTAGTATTGGGGTATTATAAGGAGACATACATGGCTCCAACAATCCATCTCTAATCAATCCTTCAATTACTGGCTGCAGTCCTCGTTTACCTTCTATGGAAATGGGATATTGTCGCTCACAGACAATGTCCCCTTTCCTTTTTAAATTTATTTCAAGGGGGGGGATCTGTAATTTTCCACGATTCCCTTCTCTAGCCCATACAATAGGGTCTATCTCTCTCTCCATATCCTCTGTCAACATTGCCATTTGGACAACTAATTCTTTTTCCTGAATTCCAATCTCCAGTCCTAAGAGGATAATTAAATCTCTCCCTAGTAAGTTACTTCCTATATCAGGGATATACAACAATTCCCCTTTGACCCTATCCTTAGGACCTTCTATCATCATAGGTTCAAATACTGGAACAGTAAATCCCTCCCCTTTAACCCCTGAAACAGTAATTGACCGTGTCGACATTTCTACTTTCTTTGGTTTAAAATTCAGTGATGACCGTGCTGCCCCCGTATCTACTAGGAAGACTACCTCTTCCTTATAGGGTCCCACCTTCAGGTTTATCAAGTGTTCCTGGTGGGCCCCCGAGGGCAGGAACCCCTGACACCCCTATTCTTCATCAAAATTCAAAAGCGGAATTGCCCTCTCTTCCCTTTTCAGAGCCGGACATTCCCGCTTAAAATGCCCTATCTTTCCGCAATAATAACATCCTGCCTGTGGAGTCTTCCAGCTCTGCCCCTGTCGCTCGAACCCTCTATCAAATACTCCCCCTTGTCCTCTCCCTCTCCCTCTCCCTCTCCCTCTCTGTCCTACATGCTGCCACCCACCGCTCCGGTTGCTCAATATTGGTTCCATTCTTTTCTTAACTACCTCACCAACCGTAGCTACCATCATTTTCACCTTCTGTTTCTGTCTCTCATCCTCTCTCTTTACAAACACTTTCTGTGCCTCTCTTAACAATTCATCTAATGGCTTTTCACTCCACCCTTCTATCTTCTGTATCTTTCTCTGTATATCTGGCCATGCCTTTGTCACAAAATGTACTTTCAAAAGACCCTGTGCCACTGGGTCCTCAGGGTTCATTCCAGAATATTTCCGCATTGAGTCTCATCATCTTTTCAAGAAAGCTGAGGGAGTCTCATCTTTCTCCTGTCTAACTTCAAAGGCTTTAGTCAAATTCTGTGACTTCGGAACTGCCTCTTTTATTCTTTTTAGAATCAGGTCTTTCAATTCCCTCATTTCTTCTCTATGCTCCGGATTTTGATTTTCCCACTGGGGGTCTCTGAGGGGAAACTTCACCTCTCCCTGTCCAGCATCTCCATCTCCAATCGGATGTTCCCTGTCCCATATTTTAATGGCTGCTCCCCATATAAGTCCCCTTTCTTCCCCAGTAAATAGTATATTCAAAATAGACATTAACTCAGCCCAGGTATACAGACTGCGCCCCAAAAATTGATCAGTTTGTTCAGACAACCCTACCAGATCCTCAACCAGGACCTTCATTTCTTTTTTAAATATTCTGACCTCCCCACTGCTGAGGGGGACACTTACAAACCCAATCTTTGTCCCCTATTGGTACCTCCCGAAGGGGATAAGTCATTACGTTCTTCCCCTTTTTCTTTTTTTTTAAAGAAATATTGCAATATTTCTAGCTCCCCATAACTTCAAACACCAATTCATCAATTCATGCTTGACTAACTTTAAAGCCTGTTCCAAACTTGTAAATATATTTATATATTTACGTTCATTTATTCAGTATTTAATATTCAAAATGTCAAATGCATACAGTTCTCAATTTTGAAATCCACTGTAATCACCCAGTTTTAGTCCCTTAATTTAAATCCAAAATTAGTTTTCTTAAGTAGTCCTGACCAATCATTGCTCAATTACAATACTATAGGTCTTGAAATAATCAGAGCTGCCTTAAAATTATTTGTCTATTCAAGTTTAAAGAAAAAAACTTCTAATGCATGAACAATGGCCGAATCCAAGGTCACAGATATTAACCATAGGATCTTGTTTTTACTACAATCTAATGTTGAACTGAAACTTCAACTGTCCTCCATAAATCGCTTTCATGCAAAGATAAAAGAGATTAGTTAGAAACTGATAGTAAGGCAGTCGTGACCTGTAAGAAGAACAGGAGTTATCATTCTTTTTTTTTTCATAATCTCTATAGAATCCTTAACCTTTAAAGAAATCATGTTAAGTTTCCATAATAAGAATCAGATTCAAAACAGTCCCGGAACTCAAGCTCCAGGGAATAAAACGCAAACATTCAATCACCAACAAACAAATGTGCATTCAAACCAAATCACAAAGGGTTAAACTTTCGACCAGCTGTACAGCTCTCTTCATTCTCTCTCTCTCTCTCTCTCACTCATTGACAAATAAATTCAGATATTTACAAACCCAGTCTTTGTCCGACCTGAATTTTGGCCAAAAGAGGCGGGACGAAGAATGGATTCCTTAGTCCATATGAAGGAACAATATTTAATCATCTTTTTCCCCTGTACAAGTATTATTTTGCCAATTCCACAACATCCTCCCCAAAGAACTTTCTGGAGGTATGTTGTAATGGACCCCGCCTCCAATTCCATTTCTTTTTCCTTCTTTTGTTTTTCCCGGAGGCTTTTTCCTTACCCACGGCACAACCCATATTGAGTTCCTTCGTTAGTCCCTTATTAACTACTAAAACTCAATCCCGGCCACCAAGGCAATACTTAAAAGTCAGGTTTCTTACCTTGGTCTGTGCACAGAGTTGCCTGGCCCCTTTGTGCCGTATTGTCTATCGAGCTCCTATCACTGTCTGATTCAGATGTCTCTCTTATGGGATTCGTACCAGTCGCCCAAGGGAGCAGACCAAACCAGGACACGAGACCGCTCCTCAATGGGGAACGGGACGCGTCTTCCCAGTGTCCAAGGCCAGCCACTCCCCCCGGTGATGGAAGAAAATCCCGGACGAGCCCCCACTTGTGAGAAACAAAGCCCACTCACTTCAATAATTTCAGTCCGAGACAAGATCTGAATCAATAGTGTCATTTATTTTACACTTGCAAGTGGGTGTGATGTCCCGTGTCTAAGAGGCAAAAGACATACACACACTAGGTTCAATTCATACATAATATTTATATGATTTAATGTCCATTGTTTTACATTGCTCCCTCCCCTACTTACATCATCCACTTCCCTAAGACCGGCCCCCATTACCCCTGTTTACCTCTTGCCTTATCCGGCCTTGTCTGTGATAAAATGCTTATTTCTGGTCTCACAAGGCTGTTTGACCTTATCCTGCTATAGGTCATTGTTAGGCCTATCCTTTCTTCATCATTATCTACCCCCTTCATCTGTGTCTTTCCCGAGGCCGTTCTGATCCCTATGACCCTTTTAATTGGGGTTTGTTCCTGTGTTTTCATAAAAGTGGGAAGCAGATGTTTATATCTACTGTTTGTACAGGCGTATCTAGCTTAACTTCATCCCCTCACAACATCTTATCTACTTGCCCATAATGTCTACCTTCTGACATAGAGTTTTAGCTAATATAAAAACAATTATATATTTCCTCCACATCGTTTCCATTCTTGTTGACTCAGCTCTTGGCTAAAACAATTACCCACTGGTGTGAGTTCACCTCCTTTGTAAAATGGAATTGCAGAAGTAACACTAATCCTACTGATATCCCACAGTCAGTGTACGTGCAATGCCTCACTGTCAGTACAGAGGGTCAGTACAGAGGGAGTGCCGCAGTGTCATAGGAACAGTACTGAGGGGAGTCTCACTGTCAGAGGGCCAATACCAAGGGAGTGCTGCACTGTCAGAGGGTCAGTACTGAGGGAGTGCTGCACTGTCAGAGGGTCAGTACTGAGGGAGTGCTGCACTGTCAGAGGATACTACTGCAGGAGTGCTGCGCTATCAGGGGGTCAGTAATGGGGAATAGCTGCAATGTCAGAGGGTCAATCTGGGGGCAGTGCTGCACTGTGAGAAGGTCAGTACTGAGGGAGTGCTGCACTGACAGAGGATCATGACTGAGGGAGCGCTGCACTGACAGAGGATCATTCCTGAGGGAGCGCTGCACTGACAGAGGATCATTACTGAGGGAGTGCTACACTGTCAGCGCATCAGTCTGGGGGATACCTGCATTGTAAGAGAGTCAGGACTGATTGAGTGCCACACTATCAGATGGGCTGAATGGCCTAATTTCTGCTCCCATGTTTTGTGGCCTAAGAGGAATATCTGAAATTGTTCAGTATATTTCTGTCTCTGCTTCCTACATACCCTGCTCAGCAATGATTCCCACGTCCAGATTCCAGAGACTGTGTTCAAACAGACCGTCTCCATTTGGTTACCACCCTCTTTTCCCAGTGTTGGGGTTTCTGTTTCGTGTGACTGACCTGCCAGATCAAAGGGATATTTTCATGCTGCAGGACTGAGGTTTATTCCTCAGCTTCTGTGTGCTCATCCCAAATGAATCCCACTGCCCCACACTCAGCAGAGTCGTGTGTTCCTTATTTCTGAGTTTCCCAATGCTAATCCAATTCCAGACTGACAACCCACACTCCTCCAAATCGGATCACAGGCTAATTGCTTGGGAGAGAGGAATGCTAAGGGGGGAAATAGAATTCTGAATGTACCTTACAGTGACATTAAGGGTGAATTGATAATGACAGAAACACAGTGAGAATTTGTGCATGGACCCAGAGGCTACAGTGAATGGATTCATTTTGTCAATGCTCATTGGGACAGGGTTGGTATGAAATCGTGAAGATGCTCTGTGATACAATTAAATGAATGAGCATATATATAGAGAGAGATGGTTCTGAGTGGTCTGGCCTTCTTACAACCCAATAAATCTCCAAAGACGGTGGAAATGTATCTCAGTTTACCGAATGAGGTGATGGAGGAAGTAGCAGGTACACTTGCAAACATTTTCAAATCCCCTCTGGCCACAGGAGAGGTGTCGTCGGACTGACCATGTGGTACTGTTATTCAAGAAGGAGCATGGGATATACCAGGCAGCTACAGGCCAGTCAGGCTAATATCGTGGGTGGGACGTCTGTTGGAAGCAATTTTGGGAGATAGAATTAATCAGCATTTAAAGAGACTGGAGTTCATGAAGACCAGTCAGAATGGTTGTGTTAAGGAGGGGTCGGGTCTGACCAATGGGATTGCACTTTTTAAGGAGGTGACCAGGTGTGTAAAAAGGGGCAACACTTTCCTGTCGCCTGCTTGGAGGTGAGTAAGGCTTTTATCAGGATCCATACTGGAAACTGATAGTGAACATAAAAACTCAAGATCCAAGGAATTTGGCGCAGAATGCTGAGTGGCAGGAAGCAGACAGTGATGGCCCAGTTAGAAATCTCTGTCTGTTCATGTCTCACTGTTGGGGTCTTGCTGATGTGGTTGATAGAAAAGATTTAGATTTGAATGGTGGAGGGTTAATCATTGGGTTCATGAATGATATGAAGATTGGTTGGATGATAAATACTGAGGATGATAGCCTTAGATTACAGAAGGATGGAGATGGCCTTGTCAGAGGGACCAATCAGTGACAACGGGTGAGGTGCCTGAAGACTGGAGGGTGGTTAATGATGGGCCATTATTGAAGTAAGGCTGCAAGGAACAGCCATTGAACTATGGAGCTGTGAGCCTGATGGCAGTGGTGGGTAAGCTGTTGGAGGGCATTCTGAGAGACAATTTACATGGATTTGGAAAAGCAAGAATTGATTAGGGATGGTCAGCATGGCTTGTGGAAATGGTTTATCCAACTTGATAGAGGTTTTGAAGGGTTGACTGAGAAGATAGATGAGAAAGTTTCACATGGGAGACTGGTTAGTAAAAGGTTAGATGACATGACATCCAGGGAGAGAGAACAGCACAGTGCCGCAGTGGTTAGCACTGCTTCTTCACAGCACCAAGGATGCAACTTTGATTCTAGCTCCCAGCCACTGTCTGTGTGGAGTTTACACATTCTCCCTGAATCTGTGGGTTTCCTCTGGGTGTTCCGGTTTCTACCCACAATCCAAATATGTGCTGGTTAGGTGGGGTGGCCATGGGAAATGCAACATTACAGGGATAGAATCGAGAGTGTGAGTGTAGGTGGGATGCTTTTCAGACGGCCGATGTGGACCTGATGGGCCGAATGGCCTGATTTTACACTGTAGGAATTCAATGATTAATCAAGAGACCCAATAATGTTCTGAGGATCAGGGCTCCAATCTTGGACTGCGGTGGATGTCGGTCCTTACAATCTGAAGGGGCTTGTGGATGAATGCAGTCTGAGAGTTGGGCTGGGCTGTGTTCTGAGGTGTTAAGGGTGTGAATATTTTGTGGAGGTACTGTATGAGGGACATTGTGGGTAAACACAATAGAGTGGTGCTTTCTGAGGTATGAGGGAGCACTGTCTGGTGGTACAAGGTGCAGAATGTAGGAAGGTACAGATACACTTCCCTGATCATTCCCTCAGGGTCCGCAAGGCACACTGGTGTCGCAATTTGGGATGGAGGCCACGTCCATTTTAGAAGATTCAGATCTTTTTGAACAAACATTGAAAGATAACATCACCATGTGTCTTAAACATGGATTGGAGGAAAACTGTTGTCAATGTATGGTCACTTGTAGCTTGGAGACTCTCTAGAAAAGCAGGCACCCAAACAGACCAACGCTGTTGATGCAAGACGTGGTGCACAGGAAGATCCAACAAGTCATTTGCAGTTGCTGTCTGTCTCCCTACAGCAGTCATCATGCGAGATCAGGGTTTAGTCCTAGGAGAAGTAATCTCTCCATCGAACCTTCCTCCATGTTTGTACAGTAATCGTGGTTGTGTGTGTGTATCTCTGTGTGTGAGAGAGAGACAGAGAGCGAGTGTCTGTCTGTGTGTGAGAGAGAGAGTGCATGTGTGTGTATCTCTGTGTGTCTGTGTGTGTGAGAGAGGGATTATGTGTTTATGTATGTGTCTGTCTGAGTGTGTGTTTGTGTGCGTGTGTGTGTGTGTTTGAGGATGTCAGAGTGTGTGTTTGAAAGAGAAAGTGTGTTTGTATGTATGTGTGTGAGAGGAATGTGTGTGTGAGAGAGAGGAATGTGTGTGTATATGTTTGAGAGTGTGTGTTTGGGAGAGTGAGTGTCTGTGAGAGAGTGTCTGTGTGTGTGTCTGTGTGTGTGTCTGTGTGTGTGTCTGTGACACAAAGGAGACACAAAGGTGCAAAATCCTAGAGAGGGGGCAGCTGCAAAGTCTGATCCCACCGATCTCACTGCTTCCCACTCCCATGAGAGCTCTTATGTATATTTCTGTGTACCCAGCTGTCTCTCCCACATTTTCCCTTCAATCCCTATCTCACAACATCCTTCATATCTCTGCCCTGTTGCCATTTCCCTGCAGATTCCCTTCCTCCAACACTCTGCCCCTTTGTCACCCCATCATGTTTTTCTGGAATGTTTAATCATTCAATCTTCCCCAAAACCAACACCTTGCTCATCTCTCTCTGCATCTTTCTCTCAGCTCTGGGGGATCTTGCCTTTCTTGTCTGTAAATCATTCTCATTGCATCACAGCAGCCCCCCCCCCACCCCCACCCCTCAACTCTCTCAGCTCTATGCTGCTGCTGCAACTCCCCCCTCTCTCTCTCTCTCTCTCTCTGTCCTATATCTCTCCCTGGGATTTCTCTCTTGCTGTCTATTTGAACTTCACTCCCTGTCTTTGCCTCCCCTTTTCCCCCTTGTATCTGTCTGACATTGTATTTCTCTTCCTAGGGTTTTACTATCTCTCTCTCCTTTTCTCTCTCTGCCTCTCTCCTGCTCTTTTTCAGTTCTTCTCACTTTCTCTCCCACCCTCTGCCTGCCTGTCTTTCTCGTGTTCTCTCCCTCCCTCTCACTGTCTGTCTACCCATCTCTCTTTCTCTCTTGTCGTTTCTCTCCCTCTGTCTCCCTAGACCCCTGTCCCAGTGACTGGGAAAGGGACATTGGGAAGAGTTTGTCTCTGTCTCGCTGGATGCTGTACAGTTAATGCAGGGGATCAACCTTTTCCTGGTCTCTCCCGAATGTTACCTCGACTGTGGGGAGGGGGTTAGTGTGAGGGACATAAAAGGACTTTTCTCATTGAGTCTGAAATGAAGAAAAAGAGAAGGGGAGGGTGACAAAAAGAGAAAGAGAGAGATGGAGAGAGTGGGGATGGAGAAATTGAGGAGAGAGAGAGATGGGGAGTGAGAAACAGGGAGAGGAAGAAGGACACATATGAAGGGAGAAGGACAGTGTGTGTGGCTGGGGAATGGTTGCAGAGTAGGATCTTTCTGTGCATGACAGCAGTCAGTCAAAAGGTGTGTTCGTCTCTGCACCATGTCCTCCAGCCCAGGAGCTGTGGGTCTACATGGGAAGGGGGAGATTGGGAGACAAGGGGGGAGTGTGACAGCCAGAGATGGGGGACTGTTTGATGGGGTTTGGGGGTTGGTGGAGAAAGGAGAGACTGCTGTGAGAGACAGAAAGATTGAGGGAGGGACAGCATGAGACGCAAAGTCTGAGACAGGATGGAGAAGAGGTGTTCAAAGTTTGGGAGAAGATTTGTAGCTCGGGTGCTCATTGTTGTGGTTCTGTTCGCCGAGCTGGGAATTTGTGTTACAGACGTTTCGTCCCCTGTCACATCGACCTGGACCCAATATACCGGTTACTGCAGCGGACAGCTGGAACTGACAACCGGAAGCAGCAGAGACAGGCCACTATACATGTCAGAGGAAACATCACAGAAACGCTTCACAGGAGACTCCCAAACACTGAGGATGTCACCGAGACAGGGGACGAAACGTCTGCAACACAAATTCCCAGCTCAGCGAACAGAACCATAACACGGAGAAGAGGTCTCCACAGAAAGGATAGTCAGTGAGGCCATTCAGGGGACAATCCTGAGGATCCTGAACAGGACCAGGATCATTTAATGGGGGAGGGGGGGAATGGGCATAAAGGACTCCATCTGTGATACAAGCCTTCTATAATTCTGGGACTGGGATCTTCCTGTGCATTAAAACAGCCACAGGCCAGTCAGTCAACCCAGACTCATTTACCTGTGTGAGAAAGTGAGGACTGCAGATGCTGGAGAGTCAGAGTTACAAAGTGTGGAGCTGGGGAAGCACAGCAGGTCAGCCAGGAGAGTCGATGGTTCAGGCCTGACCTGCTGGGATTTTCCAGCTCCACACTTTTCCACTCAACACCCTCTGCCCCAGGGAGGGGGGCTCACAGCAATGTTGGGGGGGCAGCAAAATATTTGAGGGGTCTAGTATGGTGAGGCACTTATTTGGGAGGGAAGATATTTGGGTAAGGGGAAAAATTTGGGAGGATAGTGAAAATGAAGGGCATAGTATTTTTGAGAGGGTACAAAATTCGGTGAGATCTTTCAGGTCTGAAATAACGAAAAACAGGAAGGGAGGGTGAGAAAAAGAGAGAGAGATGGAGAGAGTGGGGATGGAGAAGGGGGATGAGAGAAAGATGGGCAGAGAGAGACAGGGAGAGGGACAAAGTGAGAGAAAGAGTATCTGTGTGAGAGAGAGAGAGACAGACAGAAGGACAGAGAGAGAGGGGACAGAGAGAGGGAGAGAAGGGGAAGTCAGACTAAGACTGAGGAGTTAGAACATGGACAGACTGAAGGGGTGACACTTGTTATTCCAGTTGGTTCCAATTCTCTCTCTCAATGGATTTTCACATTCCTTCTCTCCCATTCCCCTGGGTTTTGCTTCAACCTGTCTCTCTCTCTCTCTCTCTCTCTCTCTCTCTCTCTCTCTCTGGTTCTGCTTCTGGGTCTGCAAAACTGTTTTCTCTCGCCCTATCTCTCTCTGGATGGTCAGATGGTCTCTGTCTCTTGCCCTGCTGGTCTTCTCAGAAGGACTTCAGAGATTCAGGCAATCAGTCTGCAGATAAACCCTGTTTTTGTTCATTTCTGGATGGTTTTCAGGAACTTTCTATCGTTATGGCCAGTTAGGAGAATCCGTTAATAGTTTGAAGCATTGCCAACCATTTGGATGGCTTGTTGCTGTTAGTTTCTTTGTGTAGCAGGAGCCGGTGCCTTCCTGTCTGGGCCCTCATTTGTTTGGGGGATACGTCTGTCCAGAATAACTGTTGCCTTTTACATTATGCTGTGTTTATGCTGTGTTTGTGCTGTGCCTGGTGTGCGGGTTTTGTGATTTGGGAGATTTCCTTGGCCAATAAACCTTGGCTGTCTATCTGTGTTTTAGCCAGGAGTTTGTGACATCTCCCCCCAACTCATCCACTTGAATGGAAAGAAAAGAAGCTTATGCAATAAATTACAAACCTAATTTTAAAAGCTGGTTATGCTTGTTGTCAGAGTAGCCAGCTGTCTGTGCAAAAGCCATTGTGTACGTTTTCCAAACCGATGGTCTTATAGCTTCACTTGGAGGTCGCCACTGATGATGCTATCCAGCCAGGTAACGAAACGTCTAGATATCAAACCTATCACCGGGCAAACCTACACCCTAAGTCTTAGAGCTGATAAGTGATATCATAAAGTCATGACAGAACAGAATCAGACCGTTCGGCCCATTGAGTCCACAATGACCCTCTGAAGAGAATCCAACTCAGTCCCACTCCCCCGATGATATCCCTGAAACCCTGCATTTCCTATGGCTATTCCAGCTAGCCCGAATATCCCTTGACACAATGGGCAATTTAATATGGGCAATCTGTCGTAATGGCAACTATGGGCAGGCAATCAATACTGGGCCCAGCCAGGAACACCCAAACACTGCAAATGAATGAAACTAAGGTGATCACCTGGGGAGTTCCATCTACCTTCCAACCCCTGGGGGTGTGTCCAGGCATTATTCACCATGATCATACCCATCTGTTACAGCCTGCAATCCTAACCACCGGTATCCCGAGATATATCAAGGTGAGTGCGGTTAGGACCACAGCCGATGTGAGAGGAGCCGAATTCTTGGATAACAGGCTATGGGAATGTCATGGTATGACCTGGTCCTACCCATTTATGGAAGTCTGGTCCCTGGCAATGTTCCCTCTATCTCCACAGGAAGTGGGAGGTAATCATGGTAGCCCATCCAAATACCTTTTTTATACAACTCCGATAATTTGGACTTCATCCTACCTTTGGTCACTTGGGTTAAGTGGAATCCCTCATACCAAGCCCAGGTGTCCCACCGAGAGTGTCCTTACAGCTGTTATTAACCCAGTCCTTGGTGAGCTGCTGTCACTGACAGTGAGAGACGTTGGTGTGGGTGTTCTCCTGGAACAAACATTGATGCTGTTTGTCACTAACCCGGGATGGGACTTTCCCTTGGCTGGCCTGCCTGAGCTCCTCCCTCAGCTGTTCCAACCTCCCGTTACTGCACAGGGTGTGGTTTTACTGCTCACCATAATCTCTGATTGGGACGTGGATGATCTGGTTAATCGTGTTGGCGTGACCCTCCAGTTTGGTCACGAAGTGATGGTTAGCCTGATTCTCCACGAGTTGTCCCATGGTCTCCTCTGGGTTTTCTGTGTTCAGTCTTTCTCAGGCTCATTAGAGAGTTGTTGGGTCAGGATCCTGAGTTTATTCTCCAAATTAGCCAAGTCAGCGTACTGACCGGTAACACTCCTGCCCTGGGAGTGGACTCGTATACTGTGGCTAACTCATTAAGGAGTTCCCTTCTCTTTCATCTGCTAATTGCTGTCCTGGGTTCTGTGTTTTCCCTCAAATTTCCCTGTCCTTTGTCCCATTATCCTGTGGGTCAGTTGGGAACATGATTATTTGAATGGGGACGGACACCACTCCGATTGGTTGATGTTGCAGCTGTACAGGACTTTGGTTGATGTTGCAGCTGTACAGGACTTTGGTTAGGTCACAGTTGGAGTACTGTGTGCATTTCTGGTCGCCTCACTTTAGGAAAGATGTGGAAGCTTTGGAGAGGGTGCAGAGGAGATTTACCAGGATGTTGCCTGGAATGGAGAATAGGTCGTACGAGGATAGGTTGAGAGTTCTCGGCCTTTTCTCGTTGGAACGGCGAAGGATGAGGGGTGACTTGATAGAGGTTTATAAGATAATCAGAGGAATAGATAGAGTAGACAGTCAGAAACTTTTTCCCCGGGTACAACAGAGTGTTACAAGGGGGCATAAATTTAAGGTGAAGGGTGGAAGGTATAGGGGAGATGTCAGGGGTGGGTTCTTTACCCAGAGAGTGGTGGGGGCATGGAATGCGCTGCCCGTGGGAGTGGTAGAGTCAGAATCATTGGCGACCTTTAAGCGGCATTTGGATGGGTACATGGAATGGTGCTTAATCTAGGTTAGAAGTTCGACACAACATCGTGGGCCAAAGGGCCTGTTCTGTGCTGTATTGTTCTATGTTCTATGTTCTATGATTACTGTATCCCTGATACATTCATTATGATTAGTGTCAGTTTGTGATAAACGTTCATGAACAAGGAATTCCCTGTGAGTTTAATGACTAGTCATTGTGAGAGCCTGGTATGTGTGGGACAAGCTGGGGGAGGAGCCTTCCCTCCTGGTCACAGCCCGTTTTAAATTTTGTTTCTGAGGAATTCTCCCTGGTGGGCTTCCTGGGATATCACTGTCCGAAAATGACCCCTAGTCCAGGCAGGGTGCTTGGTATCCTACTACCATGCACCCATTCTCGGGGAAACCCTACCAATCGCTTCTGATCCCTGAGCTCCTGTAACACAATGTGAAATTCCCTAAAGTCTATTTCGTATTCAGCAATTAATTAGCAGAGAGCCCAAGCCTCATGACGGGCGCGATATTGGGTCGAATCCCAGGTGTCCCTCCTCCTTTCTGAGTCATGGGAGACAAAGGGTCGGGCCCAGTTTCTCATCGCAAAGAGAGGTGCAGGTCATATCCCCAAAAATCCAGACAAATTGGACCCAGAGTCTCCGGGTGAAGTTGACAGGGGGAGGGAAGGGGCATTCCCCTGGTTGTTGTTCTGCAGTTATGTAGCGCCTCTGCAGGATATGCCTTATCCTCCCCTCGAGCAGTGAGGATTGCTGTCTTCATCTCATCATGGATGACCCTCCCTAGCTGTTGTCCCTCAGGGAGGGCTGAATGGCCTGCTGGACTAAGGCACATGGCGATTCATGTGGTTTGCTCCTCAGTGTCCACTCTGTGTATGACAGACTGTCAGTCAGTATCTGTGCCAGAGACGGGATATTTTTGGTGCTGCCCACCAGCTGGGTGCCTGGAATGGCTGTTGTGTATGGAGTGAGACCACAAGCTGCTTTACACTGGGTAACCACAGGATTCATGGAATCTGAGTTCGGCTGTGGCTCAGGGCTGGTGGCAAAAGGTGCAGTTTCCTGGGAGACAGGCAGTGGGAGTCCCCATCTGTGAGAGGGTGTGGATGTGTCAGTGTGGAGCCTGTCATTATCTCCCTGGGGAGGTAGAACCCCAAAGGCACACATTATCCCATTCTGGGAGGAGTCCTGGTTCCCTAGGGATTGTATTTGCTTCTGACACCTCCTACTAGGGCCTGATGTGTGTTGCTCCGTGTTGTAGGTGTACAGGACCCATGCAGTTGCTTGGAGCTCATACACTGTCCTTCCAGATTGTCAATGTAACCTGAGGCTGCCTCCCCATCCCCAGAGACCCTCCTTTCACTGGATTGGGCTCTTCCCAATTGGAACTGGAGTAGTCCCATGTGGGTGAGATTTTCCTGCAACCTTCTGTCCTGCTCATTGTGTCGGAGACCTAGCTCGGTCACAGCCTGTAGGTTTCCCTGGGGTGACCGGATCCCAGCTGCCTTATCCCAGCCCGGGGTCCTCCAGGCTATCGGCAGTGGAGAGAGCTTTCCAGCTTCCTTCCCCAGTTCTCTATGGGCATCTCACTGCAGCTCCTGTGCCAGGAGTCCTTCAATGCAAGGCCAGGCTGGCTTCCTGTGAAATTCTGCAGGACTGTTTCAGATTTGTACCAGCTCGTGTTCCTATTGCTTTGGCTGCTTCGGTATTATGGGACACCTGGGTATTTTCATAGAGTCATAGATTTCTACAGCTTGGAGACAGGCTCTTTGGCCCAAACTGGCCCATCCACACTAACCCCATTTCCCTGCACTTGGCCCATATCCTTCCACTACGTTCCTCTCCATGTATTTGTCCAAGTGCCTTTTAAATGTTCTTAAAAGTATCCTCCTCGACCACTTGCACTGGTAGTTCATTCCGTATGTGGACCACCCTCTGGGGAAAAGCATTGTCCCTCAGGTTCCCTTTTAATCGTTCCCCTTTCACCTTAAACTGATGCCCTTTCATCCTTGATTCCCTAAGCCTTGGATAAAGACTGAGTGCATGCACCCTATTCATGCCTCCCATGATCTTATACACCTCTATAAGGACACCCCCTCAGTCTCTTACGCACTAAAGAAAATGTCCTTGCTTGTCCAACCTCTCACTATATCTGTCTAGTTGAGTTCTGGCAACATCCTTGTAAGTTTCTTCTGCACTCTTTCCAGTTTAATAACATCCTTCCTATAGCAAGGTGGGTAAAACTGAACACAATATTCCAAGTGTGGCCTCACCAACATCCTGCACAACTACAACAGAACTTCCCAACTTCGATATTCCATGCCCTGACTGATGAATGGTCCAGTGTGCCAAAAGCCTTCTTCACTGCCCTGTCTCCCTGAGTTCAGAGAGCCGTGCTCCTAGAATCCAAGCTCCCTCTGTCCCACTACACTCCTTCAGGCCCTACCATTCACCATGAAACCCCTGTCTTGATGTGACTTTCCAAAATGCGAGATCTCGCACTTGTCTGTATTAAACTCCATTTGCCATTTCTCAGCCCAATTCCCCAGCTGATCAAGGCCGTGTTGCAATTGCTGAGAACCTTCCTCACTTATTTTAGTGTAATCTGAAAACTTTCTAATCATGCCTTAAACATCCCCATCCAAATTATTGATATAGATAACAAACAGCCATGGGCCTAGCACTGACCAGCTCAGTGGCACAATGGCTCAGTGGTTAGCACTCAGGCCTCACAACACTGTCAATCTGGGTTCAATTCCAACCTCACAGGATGGTCTGTGTGGGTTAGATCCTGTTAGGGTTAGAATTCCTACAGTATGGAAACAGGCCATTTAGCCCATCAAGTCCACACTGACCTGCTGAAGAGTAACTCACCCAGATCATTCTCCTTACCCAATCTTTACCCTGGACGAATGCACCGAGCACTATGGACAACTTAGCCTGGCCAATTCATCTGACCTGTACATTTTTGGATTGTGGGAGGAAACCGGAGCACCCAGAGGAAACCCACGTAGACACAGGGAGAATGTGCAAACTCCACACAGACAGTCACTTGAGGCTGGTGTCGAACCAGGGTCCCTGGCGCTGTGAGGCAGCAGTGCCAACCACTGAGACACCATGCCAACCCAAGTGAGTTTGTATGTTCTTCCCATGTCTGCGTGGGCTTTCTCTGGGTGCTCCGGTTTCCTCCCACAGTCCAAAGATGTGCAGGTCAGGTAAACTGGCAATGCTCAGTTGCCTATAGTGTTCATGGATGTGTAAGTAAGTTGCATTAGTCAGGGGTTAATGTAGAGTAACAGGGTATGGGAATAGGTTTGGGTGGAATAATCTTCAGAGGGCCAGTGGTCTTGTTGGGCCGAAGGGCCTGTTTCCACAGAGGAGGGATTCTATGATTCTATGACCGCTGAGGCACACCACTCGTCACAGGCCTCCAGTCTGACTGTTACCCTCTGCTTCCTACCATCAAGCCAATTATGTACTCAGCTTGCCAACGCCCCCTGAATTCCATGCGATCTAACCTTCCAGAGCAAGGTACCATGTGGCACCTTATCAAAGGCCTTCCTGAAGTCTGTAGAGTCTACATGTACTGGCTTGCCCTCGCCAAACTTCCTGATCACTTCATCAAAGAACGCTGACAAATTTGTGAGGCCTAGTCTCCCACACACAAGGCTATGCTGACTACTCCCAATTAAATGTTGTATTTCCAAATGCAGAGCATCTTCTCAAGTAATTTACTTACCATGGATGTTGGGTTTACTGTTCTATAGTTCCCAGGTTTTCCTTTGCAGCCCTTCTCGAATAAAGGCACAACATTTGCTGCCCTCCAAAATGTGGGACCTCACCCGTAGGGAATGTCGATGCAAAAAGATCAGCCAGGGACCCCCACAATATTTTCTCTCGCCTCTTGCTGTGTTGTTGGATATATTTGGTCAGGAGATTTGTCCACGTTCATACATTCTAATACATATAAATACACAAAGGACAGGATTAATTATTAATACCTGCATCCCTCTGACCTGATCTGGGAGAGATGGGTCAGGAGGGGGAGATTACTTTGTTGGGTGGGGGTAAGTCAGGGAGGGGGAGATTGCCGTGTTGGGTAGGGATCAGTCAGGAAGGGAGAGATTGCAGTGTTGGGTAGGGATCAGTCAGGGAGGGGGAGATTGCAGTGTTGGGTAGGGATCAGTCAGGGAGGGGGAGATTACAGTGTTGGGGAGGGAACAGTCAGGGAGGGGCATATTGCAGTGTTGAGTAGGGATCAGTCAGAGAGCGGGAGATTGCAGTGTTGGGTAGGGATCAGTCAGAGAGCGGTTGAGTGCAGTGTTGTGTAGGGATCAGTCAGGGAGGGGTAGGTTGTAGTTTTGGGTACGGATCAATCAGGGAGGGGGAGATTACAGTTTTGGGTAGGGATCAGTCAGGGAGGGGGCGATTGGAGTGTTGGGTAGGGATTAGTCAGGGAGGGGGAGGTTGCAGTGTTGGGTAGGGATCAGTCAGGGAGGGGGAGATTACTTTGTTGGGTGGAGATCAGTCAGGGAGGGGGAGATTGCAGTGTTGGGTGGGGATCAGTCAGGGAGGGGGAGATTGCAGTGTTGGGTAGGGATCAGTCAGGGAGGGGGAGATTGCAGTGTTGGGTTGGGGTCAGTCAGGGAGGGGGAGATTACAGTGTTGCGGAGGGATCAGTCAGCGAGGGGCATATTGCAGTGTTGAGTAGGGATCAGTCAGGGAGGGGGAGATTGCAGTGTTGGGTAGGGATCAGTCAGGGAGGGGCATATTGCAGTGTTGGGTTGGGGTCAGTCAAGGAGGGGGAGATTACAGTGTTGGGGAGGGAACAGTCAGGGAGGGGGAGATTGCAGTGTTGAGTAGGGATCAGTCAGGGAGCGGGAGATTGCAGTGTTGGGTAGGGATCAGTCAGGGAGGGGTAGGTTGTAGTGTTGGGTAGGGATCAATCAGGGAGGGGGAGATTACAGTGTTGGGTAGGGATCAGTCAGGGAGGGGGCGATTGGAGTGTTGGGTAGGGAATAGTCAGGGAGGGGGAGGTTGCAGTGTTGGGTAGGGATCCGTCAGGGAGGGGTTGAGTGCAGTGTTGTGTACGGATCACTCAGGGAGGGGGAGATTACAGTGTTGTGTATGGTTAGAGGGAAATCAGCAGGGCAAAAAGGGGACATGAGATTGCTTTAACAATTAGGGTTAAGGAGAATCCAAAGATCTTTTACAAATGCATAAAGGCCAAAGGGTCACTGGGGAGACAATAGGGCCCTCAAAGATCAAGACAGCCTGCACTTGGAGCTGCAGGAGATTGAGTAAATACCGAACAAGTATTTCCTGTCGAGAAGGAAATGGAAGATATAGAATAGAATGATGGTTTGAGAAATAGCATTGGGGAGTAGATGATGTCATCTTGCAAAATGTTCATATTACAGAGGAAGAGGTGTTGGATCTCTTGAAATGGTTAAAGATGGATAAATCACCAGGACCTTGTCAGGTATAATCTCGATCTCTGTGGGAAGCTAGAGAAGTGATTGCTGGGCCCAGTGCTGAAATATTTGTATCATCGATAGACACAGGTGAGGTGCCAGGAGACTGCAGGTTAAGCTAACTTGGTGCCACTGTTTAAGAAGGGTGGTAAGGACAAGCCAGGGAACTACAGACTGGTTCGCCTGACGTCAGTCGTGGGCACGTGGAAAGACGGATACATGAGGGACAGAAATTACATGTGTTTAGAAAGGCAGTGTCTAATTGGGGATACTCAGCATTGCATTGTGCGTGGGAAATCATGTCTCAAGATATTGAGTTTTTTGAAGAAGTAACAAAAGGATTGATGAGGGCAGAGAGGTGGATGTGAGTGATATGGACTTCAGTAAGGTGTTCGAAATGTTTCCACATGGGAGATTGGAGAGCAAGGATAGATCTCATGGAATACAGGGAAAACCAGCCATTTGGATTCAGAACTGGCACCAAGGTAGAAGACAGAGGGTGGTTGTGGAGGGTGTTTTTTTCAGCCTGGAGACCTGTGACCAGTGGAGTGCCACAAGGATCGGTGCTGTGTCCACTACTTTCCATTAATGATATAAATGATTTGAATGTGAACACGGCAGGTATAGTTAGTAAGTTTGCAGATGACACCAAAATTGCAGGTTTAGTGGGCAGCGAAGAATGTTACTTCACATTACAACGGGATGGTGAACTGATGGGCCAATGGGCTGAGGGGTGGGAGATGGAGCTTCATTTAGATAAATGGGAGGTGCTGCATTTTGGAAAAGCAACTCTTGCAGGACTGATACACTTAATGTAAATGTCCCAGGGAGTGTTTCTGAACAAAGAGACCTTGGAGTGCAGGTTCATTGTTCCTTGAAAGGAGAATTGTAGGTCGATAGGATACTGAAGAAGGTGTTTGGTATGGTTGTGTTTACTGATCAGTGCATTGAGTAGAGGAGTTGGGAGTTCATGTTGTAGCTATACAGGACATTGGATAAGTCACTTTTGGAATATTGTGTGCAATTCTTGTCTCCTCCATATCGGAAGGATGTTGTATAAATTGAAAGGGTTCAGAAAGATTTACAAAGATGCTGATAGGATTGGAGGATGTGAGCTACAGGGAGAGGTGAAATGGGCTGGGCCTGTTTTCCCGAGAATGTCTGAGGCTGAGGGGCACCCATATGGAGGTTTATAAAACCATGAGACGAATCGATAGGTATAACAGACATATTCTTTTCCCTGGGATGGGGTAGTCCAGAACTGGAGGGCCCAGGTTGAGGGTGAGACGGGAAAGATATAAAAGGAATGTAAGGGACAACGTTTTGATGTGGAGGGTGTTGTGTGTATGGAATGACCTGCCAGATGAAGTGGTGGAGGCTGGTACAATTACTGCATTTAAAAGGCATTTGGATGGGTATATGAACAGGAAGGGTTGAGAGAGATTTGGGCCAAGTGCTGGCAAATGTGATGAGATTATGTTAGGATATGTGGGTGGTGTAGATGAGTTGGACCAAAGGCCCTGTTTCTGTGCTGTCCATCTCTCTGACTGTAAATGTTTTGTACTGTCCATTACCAGCCATACACTTCACTGTTTCCCCTGTTTACCTTGGTCAGTTCTCCTCTCAAACACATGTCAATGCCTTTGGTTGTGATTGTTGGCTGTGCTTTATGGTCACTTTAAAAATCCATCATCTCACTGAATTCCACTACACTACAATTTCCCAGAGGATATCTCAGTGGGACATTACTCCTTCCCTCAGCGTCATCACCCAACGGTCGATCTGAGATGTTTTTTTTATTTCAAAAATATACTTTATTCATAAAAAGATTTGATGGTCTGTACATTTGATCATGCCATACATATGTCCACATTTCCGAACACAGATTCGTATTTATCAATGTCATTTACAATCCTGTGCATTTTTCAATCTTGTACATATATTTGGCTGAGGCATCAGCAGAGCCCAAAAAAAAAACAAAACGTCCGCATGGGCCCCCTGTTCTTCTTTAGGCAGGCGGATCTTACACGGTGGTCTTTCCCCACCGCGCCTTGGCAGCAGCTGCCCCAAGCTTCAGCGCGTCCCTCAACACGTAGTCTTGGATCTTGGAATGTGCCAGTCTGCAACACTCGGTCGGGGTCAACTCCTTCAGCTGGAAGATCAACAGGTTTCGGACCGCCCAGAGAGCGTCCTTCACCGAGTTGATGATCCTCCAGGCGTAGTTAATGTTCGTCTTGGTGTGAGTCCCGGGGAACAGGCCGTAGAGCACGGAGTCCCGCGTCACGGCGCTGCTCGGGACAAATCTCGACAAGCACCACTGCATTCCTCTCCAGACTTCCTCTGCATAGGCACATTCCAGAAGGAGGTGTGTGACAGTCACGTACCCCTCGCAGCCACTTCGAGGGCAGTGTGCGGTGCGGCAGAGAGTCCGGGCGTGCATAAAGGATCTCACAGGCAGAGCCCTTCTCACCACCAGCCAAGCCACGTCTTGGTGCTTGTTGGAAAGTTCTGGCGATGAGGCATTCTGCCAAATGGCTTTGACAGTCTGCTCAGGGAACCACTCGACAGGATCCGCCCTCTCCTTTTCCCGAAGGGTCTCAAGGACGCTACGTGCTGACCACTTCCTGATGGACTTGTGGTCAAAGGTGTTTTTCCTCATAAATTTCTCCACGAAGGACAGGTGATACGGAACGGTCCAACTACTCGGAGCGTTCCGCGGCAGCGAGGCCAGGCCCATCCTTCGCAACACCGGGGACAGGTAGAACCTCAGTACGTAGTGACACTTGGTGTTTGCGTACCGGGGATCCACGCACAGCTTGATGCAGCCACACACAAAGGTGGCCATCAGGGTGAGGGTGGCATTGGGTGTGTTTTTTCCCCCATTGCACCGGTCTTTGTACATAGAGTCTCTTCGGACCCGGTCCATCTTTGATCTCCAAATGAATTGGAAGATGGCCCGGGTGACTGCGGCGGCACAGGTCCTGGGGATAGGCCAGACCTGTGCCACATATAGCAATACTGAGAGTACCTCACACCTGATGACCAGGTTTTTTCCCACGATGGAGAGCGACCGTTGCCCCCATCTGCCTAGTTTCTGTCTCATCTTCCTGATCCGCTCCTCCCAGGTCTTGGTGCACGCCCCAGCCCCCCCCCGAACCAAATACCCAGCACCTTCAGGTGGTCAGTCCTGACGGTGAAGGGGATAGAGGATTGGTAGGCCCAGTTCCCGAAGAGCATGGCCTCGCTCTTGCCTCGGTTTGCCTTGGCCCCCGAGGCCCGTTCGAACTGGTCACAGAAGCACACGAGTCTGTGCACGGACAGCGGATTCGAGCAGAAAACAGCGACGTCATCCATGTACAGGGAGGCCTTAACCTGCAGGCCCCCGCTGCCAGGAATAGTCAACCCTCTCAGGCTCGCATCCTTCCTGATGGATTCGGCAAATGGCTCTATGCAACACACAAACAAGGCGGGTGAGAGGGGGCATCCCTGCCTGACTCCAGATCTTACAGGGAAGCTATCTGATTCCCACCCATTGATTGAGACTGCACTGACAATGTTGGTGTAGAGCAGTCTGATCCAGTTTCCGATTCCCTCCCCAAAGCCCATTTTGGAGAGGACATCCCTCATATATGTATGCGATATCCTGTCAAAGGCTTTCTCCTGGTCCAGGCTGATGAGGCAGGTGTCCACCCCCCGTCCTGCACGTAGGCGATCGTATCCCTGAGGAGTGCGAGACTCTCAGAGATCTTCCTGCCCGGTACAGCACAGGTTTGGTCCAGGTGGATCACCGATCCCAGAGCAGACCTGACCCGGTTGGCGATGACCTTTGACAAGATTTTGTAGTCTGCATTTAACAGTGAGATCGGTCTCCAATTTCTAATTTCCTCCCTCTCCCCCTTCCGCTTGTAGACGAGGGTGATGATGCCTTTCCTCATGGATTCACTCATGGTACCTGCCCGGATCATACTGACATACACCTCCAGCAGGTCCTGGCCGACCAAGTCCCAAAGAGCGGAATAAACCTCGACCGGTAAGCCGTCGCTTCCGGGAGTTTTGTTCTTTTCGAAGGACTCGAGGGCCTTGGTCAGTTCATCCAGAGATAGCGGCTGGTCCAGCCTCTCTCGTGTTCCGTCATCTAGGACCTCTGTGATAGAGGACAGGAACGACTGGGAGGCCGCGCTGTCGGTTGGCTTCGAGTCATACAGGCTGGCGTAGAAGGATTTGCTGATCCTCATGACGTCAGCCTGAGATGACGTTACCGAGCCATCTTCTTTCTTCAGGCTGCTGAGCACGGAGCTCTCTTTGTGCACCTTCTGGAAGAAGAAACGTGAGCACGTCTCGTCCTGCTCCACCGAGCGGACCCTGGACCGGAAGATTATCCTGGAGGCCTCCGAGGCAAAGAGCGAGGCTTGCTGGCCCTTCACCTCCTTGAGGTCCTCCGTGACATCAACCCCCATCGTCTGCAGCAGGAGCAGGTTCTGCATACTTTCCTGGAGCTGGGACAGTTTTCCCCGCCTCTCTCTCGCCTCCTGCACACCTTTGAGGATAAAGAACCTCTTGATGTTCCCTTTTACCGTTTCCCACTAGTCCGCTGGAGACTCAAAGAGGGGCTTCACGGTTCTCCAACTTGCGTAATCCCTCTTGAGCTCTTCGATGTTTCCCGGGCTCAACAACTTAGTGTTCAGTTTCCACGTTCCCTT
Organism: Chiloscyllium punctatum; assembly: GCF_047496795.1. NCBI lineage: Eukaryota > Metazoa > Chordata > Chondrichthyes > Orectolobiformes > Hemiscylliidae > Chiloscyllium > Chiloscyllium punctatum. Next base: position 26,291,455 of record NC_092790.1, on the reverse strand, counting down.
GCCCGCCCGCTGTTCGTCCTGTAGGTGACACTCGGCCAGCAGGAGGCAGTGGTCAGAGAAGAACACCGGCTTGACGTCGGTGGATCTGACCAAGAACAGTCGATCTGAGATAGTCACCTCCCTGGCCGTTTGCACGACGTGTTATTCAAAGAAACACTGATAGAAACATCCAAAGAGGAGTTCGGAGAACATCACTTTTGCCGATGTGACTGTCCCAGATTATATAAAGACTGAAGTCTCCCAAAATGGTCACAGTGCCTTTGTATTACACAGGAATACATTGGAATGTGGAACAGGGCTGAGCAATGAAATGCTGTTGGGCAGCCTCTAAACTGTTCTCCTGCTTGTGTTTTTGACACGTGTTACCCAGAATCTGCATTCAGTCTGATTCAGCTGCATCATCTGAGGCCAAAGGCTTTCTCTGTAATGCCTTTGTTACCCATTACTGTCAGGGTTACCCATCCTGCACTCCCTGTCACCCCTCAAGGAGGTGGACAATAGAATATTCATGTTCCACCTTTTGTTCACCCTGTCACCACTAAACCTCATTTATCTCTGTGCCACAGTCCATCCACCTTATTGCAGAGACGTTGTCCATTCCAAAAAAGAACATTACGATTGACTCTTTCCACAATTTCTTGTCACAGTCCAATTCACTGATGTACAGTTTCAGTTAAACTCTGTCTCTTTCTGTTCCTTTCTGCTTGTCTTCATCTACATTGCCATTTCTGTTTGGATTTGGAAAGCTCCTTTCACCTGAACCCTGGCCCTGCATCCTCTCTGTCAGTTTAAAGTCCTGTCCATAAGCTTACCGACATGATTGCCCAGGACACTGACCCCAGCAGTGTTTTTTTTTAGATTAGATTAGATTGCTTACAGTGTGGAAACAGGCCCTTCAGCCCAACAAGTCCACACCGCCCCGCCCCGCCCCGCCGAAGCGTAACCCACCCATACCCCTACATCTACATCTACATTTACATTTACATTTACATTTACCCCTTACCTAACACTATGGGCAACTTAGGCATGGCCAATTCACCTGGCCTGCACATCTTTGGACTGTGGGAGGAAACCGGAGCACCCGGAGGAAACCCACGCAGACACGGGGAGAACGTGCAAACTCCACACAGTCAGTCGCCTGAGGCGGGAATTGAACCCAGGTCTCAGGCACTGTGAGGCAGCAGTGCTAACCACTGTGCCACCGTGCCGTGTTGCGTTTAATTTACTCATGGGATGTTGCTGTCTCTTGCTGGCCAGCATCGCATGTCGACCCCGAGCTGCTCTTGAGCTGAGTGCCTTGCTGGATCATTTCAGGGGGCAGTTGAGAGTCAACCCCATTGCTCTGGGTCTGGATTCATATGTCGGCCAGACCCGCTGTCTATCATAGATTTCCTTCCTAAAAGGATATTAAGCAGTCAGATGGGTTAGACTGGACACTGGCATTAACATCTGGATGAACAGTCGGGTGAGAATAGCACGAGGCCATCACCTGTCCCACTCATACTCAACCGTCACTGAGTACTGATCCCCGTGCACCATGAATCCCAACCCTTTCATCATGACCATTGTGTGATCCTGATACCTTCCTGCACTCTGGTGATATCACTCAGTCTCTCTCCATGTGGTATCCCTCACTGTGTGGGTCTAATTGCTGCATCTGTCAGTGTCTCTCACACTTGCAGCTACTCCAGATCCTGAGCCAGTGGAATTCCCCATTCCAGAGAGACACAGCAGCACAGGCCAGGAATGGAGACTGGGATTTTCCAGATCCCGCACTGCATCAGTCTAACTTCCCATTCTGTCTGTTTCCCTGTCTCCTGTAGGTCATCAGGCTGTTCCTGTCTCAGCCGAATTCCTAACTCCTGTCTCGTCCATACCACATCAAAGACGGTTGGTCAGCCAGACAGAGATGGAGAGGGAGGTCTGGAGCCTTCAGTGAATCCTGCAGTCAGTAAGATCACTCACAGGTAAACAGCTCAGGGAGGAGTTAGTGACCTTCTGTATTCAGACCCGGAAAACAGGACATGGACACAGAGCTGGGTAAGGAACAGCTATATGCTAGGCTTCATTCACATCATCTTGTGAGGGACCTGCTTTCACCTCTGCTGGACTGGTCCTCACTGAGACATCTCTCTCTGACTCTCTGTCGCTTTTTCTCGATCCCCTCTCTCATTCCCTCACTCTCTATCTCTCACCCTCTCACTCTCATTCTCTCTCTCAGCCCCTCTCTCAACTTCTCTTTCTATCTCTCTTCCCCTCACTCACTCTCTCTCTCACCCACTCACTCATTCTCCACCTCATCCCTCTCTCTCACCTGACTCTCTCTCTCCCCCCCTCGCGTGCCTCTCACTCACGTCCCTCTCTCTCTAGCTCACCTTGTATCTCGCCCTATCTCGCTCTCCCCCTCTTTCTATCTTTCTCTCTCTCTCTTGTCCCCTTATCGCCTTCTCTCTCTCGATCTCAGACTCTCTCTCATTTCCGTCCCGTCACTCACTCACTCACACTTGCACCTCTCTCTGTCTCTCGCTCACCCACTCTCTTGCCCATCTCTCTTGCTCGCACCTCGCTCTCCCCATCTCTCACCCTTCACTCTCTCTCTCCACTCTCTCTCATTTTCTCCCCCATCTCTACCCCCTCTTTGCCCCCTTTCTCCCCCCCACTCTCTCTCCCCAATCACTCTCCCCCACGCTCTCACCCCTCTCTCTCCCCCCTCCCCTCACTCTCCCCCTATTGACCCACTCTCTCTCGAACCTCGAACCCCCTCTCTCAGCCCCCTTCTCTCGACCCCCTCACTGTCCCCCCTCTCTCGACACACCTCTCACAACCGCTCCCTTCGAAAGCCCTCAGTCGACTACCCCCTCTCGACCCCCTCTCTCGACACCTGCATTCGACCCCTTTCTGTCCCGTTCTCTCTCTCTAATCCATCTCTCTCTAACCCCTCACTCTCCCCTATCTTTCCCCTTCTCTTTCCCCTCCTTTTCCCCTTCTCTTTCCCCTTCTCTCTCCCCTATCTCTCTCCTATCTCCCGGTACCTCTCCCCTATCTCTCCCGGTACCTCTCCCCTATCTCTCCCCAATCTCTCCCCCAATCTCTCCCCCTTATCTCGCCCCTTATATTTCCCTCTCTCTCTGCCCCTCTCTCTTCCCTCGCTCTTTCTTCCCCCTCTCTTTCTTTCCCCCACCTCTCTCTCCCCCACCTCTCTCTCACTTACCTCTCTATCTCCCTCACCTCTCTCTCTCACCACCTCTCTCTCCCCTCTCTCTCCCCTCTCTCTCCCACTCCCTCTTTCCCATCACTCTCTCTCCCTCACTCTCTCCCACTCCCCCTGTCCCCCTCTCTTGCCCCCCCCTCTCTCGCCCCCTTCTCTCTCCACCCTCTCTCTTTATCCTTCTCAATACTCCCCTCTCTCTACCCCTGTCTCTCTACCCCCCGTCTCTCTCTCCTCTCTCTCTCCACTCTCTCCCCTCTCCATCTTCCCTCTCACCTCTCTCCGTCTCTTCTATCTCCATCTCCCCACTCTCTTCCCCACTCTCTCCCCCGCTCTCTGTCTTCCCCCTCTGTCTTCCTCCCCTTTCTGCCACCCCTCTCTCCCCACGCTTTGTCTCTCGCTCCCCCCTCGCTCTCTCCCTCTCTCTTTTCCCATCTCTTGCCTCCTCTCTTGCCTCACTCGCACCTTTCTCTTTCTCCCTCTCTCTCTCCCCCTCTCTCTCCCCCACTCTCTCCCCACTCCTTGTCTCTCCCCCTCCCTCTCTCCCCCTCCCTCTCTCCCCTTCCTGTCCCCTTCGCTCGCCCCCTCTTTTGACCCCCTCACTCTGTAACCTCACTCCCCCTCCCCCTCCCCCACTCACTCCTTCTCTCTCTCTCTCCCCCACTCTTTACCCCCCTCTCCCCCTGTCCCCACACTCCCCCCACTCAATCCCCCACTCACACCCCCACTCTATCTCCCCCCTCTCTCCCCCCTAACCTCTCTTTCTCCCCCTCTCCATCCCCTCTCTCTGTCACACCCTCTCTGTCTCCCCTCTCGCTCGTCACCCTCTCTTGCCCCTCGCTTTCTCGCTCGCTCTCCCCCTCTCCCTTCCCCTCTCTTTCTCCCTCTCTCTCTGCCCGTTTCACTCACCTCTCTCTCTCCCTCTACCTTGCCTCCTCTCTCTCTCCTGTCTCTCTTCCCGCTCTCTCTCCCCCCCTCTGTCTCCCCATCTCTCTCTCCCCCTCTCCCCCTCTCTCTCCATCCCTCTCTCCCCCTCCTCTCTCCCCTCTCTCCCCCTCTCTCTCCCCCTCCTCTCTCCGCCCTCTCCCTTGACCCCTCTCCGTTGGCCCTACTCCCCTCTTTCGCCCTCCTTCTCTCTGCCCTTCCCTCTCTTCCCCTCTGTCTCTTTCCTCCTCTCTCTTCCCCTGTCTCTTTTCCCCCACCTCTCTCACCCTCACCTCTCTCTCTCGCCTACATCTCTCTCTCCCCACCATTGTCTCTCCCCCCACTTCTCTCTCTCTCCTACCTCTCTCTCTTCCCGCTCTCGCCCACCTCCCTCGTCCCCTCTCTCTCCCCTCTCTCTCTCCCCTCTCTCTCACCTTTCTCTCACCTCACTCCCTCCTCCTCCTCTCTCTCCCCCTTTCTCTCTCCGTCTGTCTCTCTCTCTACCCACTCACTGTCCCTTACTCGCTCTCCCCCATTCTCTCTGCCCTCCTGTCTCCCCCTCCCTCTCTCCCCTTCTCTCTCTCCCACTCCCTCTGTCCCCCTCTCTCGCCCTCTCTCTCACCCCACTTCTCTCCGCCTCTCTTTTTATCCTTTTCACTACTCAACTTCTCTACCCTGTCTCTCAACCCTTTCTCTCTCTCTGTCTATATCCCCTCTATCTCTCCCCTCTCCATCTTCTCTCTCCCATTCTTTGTCCCCCCTCTCTCCATCTCCCCCTCTCTCTCTCCACTCTCTCCCAAGCTCTCTGACTTTCCCCTCTCTACAAGCTCTCTCATCCCTCTCTCGCCACCTCTTCCCCCTTTCTCCCCTCTCGCCCCTCTCTCCCCCTCACTCTTTCCCCTCCCTCTCCCCCTCTCTCTTTCCCCCTCTCTCGCCCCAATCTCTCGCCCCACTCTCTCTACCTCTCGCTCTGCACCCTCTCTCTCTCCCCCTCTTTGTCTCCCCCCTCTCAGTCCCCTCTCTCTCCCCTCTGTCTCCTGTCTCTCTCTCTCCCCCTCTCTCTCTCACCGCCTCTCCCTCCCCACTCCCTTTCTCTCCCTCTCTTTCTCCTCTCTCTCTCTCCCCCTCACTTCCCCTCGTTATCTCCCCTCCCTTCTCTCCCCTCCCTCTCTCCCTCTCTCACACCCATCTCTCGAGCCCCTCTCTTACTGCCCTTCCCTCTCTCCCCTCACTCGGTCAGCTCACTCTCCCTCCCACTCTCATTCCCTCTCACTCCCTCGCTCTCCCCGCGCTTCACCCTCTCTCTACCCCCTCTCTCTATACCCCCTCACTCTGTCTCCCCCTTTCACTTCACTAACTCTATCCCCACTCTGCCACCGAACCTTCTCCCCTCTCTCTGCCTCTCTCACTCCCTCCTTCTCTCACCCTCTCACTCTGCCCCACTCTATCCCCCACTCTCTCCCTCATTCTCTACCCTTTCTCCCACACTCTCTTCCCACACTCTCTCCCTCCACTCACTCCCCCATTCTCTCCTCCAGTCTCTTCCCCACTGTCTCCCCCATCTCGTCCCTTCTCTCTCCCCCACTCTGTCGCGCCATCCTCTCTCACCCACAAATCTAGCCCCCACGCTCTCACCCCCACTCTCTCGTCCGGTCTCATTCTCCCCCTCTCTCTCACCCCCTCCCCCCTCTTTCCCCCCCACCACACACACTCTCTCTATCTCTCCCCCTCTCTCTCTCCCCGCTCACTCTCCCGCTCTATCTTCCCCCTTTCTCTCCACATACTCTCTCTTTCTGCCCCCTCTCCCCTCTCTCTCCCCACTCTCTCTCCCCCCTCTTTATCAACCTCTCTCTCCCCCTCTCTCTCCCCCCTCTCGCCCGCTTTCTCATCCCCATCTCGCCACCCTCACTCGCCACCCTCTCTACCCTTCTCTCTCTCCCCGCTCTCTCTACCCCTCTCTCTCGCATTGTCTCTCTCACCCCTCGCCCCTCTCTCTCTCCCCCTCTCTCACCACCTCTCGCCCGCCTCTCATTTGGCACTCTCACTCTCCCCATCTCTCTCCCCATCTCTCTCCCCTCTCTCTCCCCGCACTCACTCGCACTTTCTGCCCCCTCTCTAACCCGGTCCCTCGCTCCCTTTATCTCCCTCCCCCTCTCTCTCACTCCGTCTCTCCCCCCTCCCCTTCGCTCTCCCCCTCTCTCCCCCTCTCTCCCCCCCCGGACTCGCCCCTCTCTGTCCCCCACTCTCGCCCCTCTAACCCCTCTCTCCTCTCCCTCTCTCTCCCCCTCCCTCTCCCCTCTCTCTACCCCACTCTCTCATCCCCTGTCTCTATGAGATCTCTCTCTACCCCGCTCACCCTCTCTCTACCCCTCAAACTCTCTCTCCCCCCTCGCTCTTCACTAACTCTGTCACCTAAATCTCTCGCCTCTCTCTCTCTCCGTCTATCACTCCCTACCTCTCTCACCCTTTCACTCTCCCCTCTCTCTCCCCTCTCTCTCCCACACTCTCACCCCTTTCTTTCCCGCTCTCTCCACCTCCCTCGCCCCCTTTGTCTCCTTCCAACTCTCTCTCCCCGTCTCTCCCCCCTCTCCCCGTCGCTCTCCCCGTCGCTCTACCCGTCTCTCTCCCCCCTCTCTCTAACACCCCGCTCTCTTACCACTGCTCCCTCAGTCCGTCTCTCTCACCTCCCTCTCTCCCCTCTCTCACCCTCTCTTTCTCTCTCTCGCCCTGTCTCTCCCACACTATCGCTCCCCCTCTCTCTCCCTCTCACTCTCCCACACTCTCTTCCTCCTTTCTCTCCACGCAGTCTCTCTCTCTCTCTGCCCCCTATCTCTCCTGTCTCTCTCCCCTCTCTCCCTGCTCTCTCTTCCCCACTTTTTCTCCACACTCTCTCTCACTGCCCCTTCTCACCCTCTGTCTCGCCCCCTCTTTATCCCCCTCTCTCTCCCCTCTCTCTACCCCTCTCTCTTGCATCCTCTCACTCCCCCTCTCTCTCCCCTCTCTCTCCCCTCTCTCTCACCCCCTCTCATCCCCCTCGCCCGCCTCTCTCACTCCCTCTCGTGCTCCCTCTCTCCCCTTTCTCTCCCTCTCACTCTCGCCATCTCTTTCCCCATCACTCTCCCCATCTCTCTCCCCCCTCTCTCCCCACTCTCTCTTGCCACTCTCTCACCCCCTTTCTGTCCCACCTCAACCTCCCTCGCCCCCTTCGTCTCCCTCTCCAGTCTCTCCCCCTCTCTCTCCCCTCTCTTTCCCTCTCTCTCTCCACCTCTCTCTCCCCCTCTCCTCCTCTCTGCCCCCTCTCTCTCCCCCTCTCTCTCCCCCACTCTCTGCCCGCCTCTCTCTCATTCCCCGCTCTCTCACCTCCGCTCTCTCACCCCCGCTCTCTCGCCCCCTCTCCCCTGTCTCACCCTTACCCTCTCTCCCCCCCTTTATCCCTGCCCTCTCTCTCCCTCTCACTCTCCCGCTCACTCTTCCCCCTTTCTCTCCACACTCTCTCTCTCTCAGCCACCTCTCTCTCCACCTCTCTCTCCCCCTCTCCCCCTCTCTCGCCCCCCCTCTCTCATTCCCCTCTCTCGCCCCCTCTCTCACCCCCCTGTCTTGCCCCACTCTCTCGCCACCCACTCTCGCCCTCTCTCTTGTCCCTTCTCTCGACACCTCTCGCTCTCCCCCTGTCTCTCCACAATCTCTCCCTGTCTCTCTCCCCGTCTCTCGCCCTCTCTCTATTCCTTCCCTCTCCCCCTATCTCTACTCCTCTCTCTCGCACCCTCACTCTCTCCCTCTCTCTCTCCGCTCTTTCTCCCCTCTCTCACCCCATCTCGCCCCCTTGCCCGCTTTTCACGACCCCTCTCGTGCGCCCTTTCTCCCCTCTCTCTCCCTCTCACTCTCCCCATCTCTTTCCCCATCTCTCTCCCCATCTCTCTCTCCTCTCTCCGCCTGCTCTGTCCCCCCTCTCTCACCCCCTTTCTATCCCCCTCTCTCCACCTCCCTCGCCCCTTCCTCTTCCTCCCCCTCTCTCTCCCCGTCTCTCCCCCTCTCCCCCCTCTCTCCCCTTCTCTCTCCCCCACCCTCTCTCCCACCCACACTCTCCCGTCTCTCTGTCCCTCTCTCTCTCACCCCCCTCACACACCCCCACACTCTCCCCATCTCTCTTCCCCACTTTCTCCTCCCGCTCACTGCCCCCTCTCTCCCTCCCTCCCCCCACACTCACCCCCACACTCACCCCCACACTCTCCCCATCTCTCTTCCCCCACTTTCTCCCCCCCTCCCCATCTCTCCCCGTCACTCTCCCCATCTCTCCCCCTCTCTCTCCCATTCTCTCTCCCCCTCTCTCTCCCACCCACTCTCTCCCCTGTCTCTCTCCCTCTCTCTCTCACCCCCTCACACACGCCAACACTCTCCCCATCTCTCTTCCCCCACTTTCTCCCCGCCTTTCTGCCCCCTCTCTCCCGTCCTCTCTCACTCCCTCCTCCTCCCCCTCTCTCCCGCTCCCTGTCTCTCTTCTCTCTCTCTCTGTCTCTCTTCCCCCTCTCTGTCTCTCTCTCTCTTCCCCCTCTCTCTCCCCCTCCCCTCCTCTCTCCCCTTCTCTCTACGGTCTCTCTCAACCCCTCTCTCGGCACCTCTCACTCGCACCCCCTCTCTCTACCCCTCACTCTCTCTCTCCCCCTCTCTTCACTAACTCTCTCCCCCACTCTGTCACCTAACTCTCTCCCCTCTCTCTCACTCCCCCCCCTCCCTAACCCTCTCCCTCCACCACTCTCTCCACCACTCTCTCCCCCCACTGTCTCTCCCCACTCTCTCTCCAAACTCTCTCCCTCTCTCCCTCCACTCTCTGTCCCCCTCCCTCTTCCCCGTCCCTCTGTCCGCCTCTCTCTCCTCTCTCTCCCCCACTCTTCCCTCTCTCTCCCCCACTCTCCCCACTCTCCCTCTTCCACTCCCTCTCCCCTCTCTCTACCCCACTCTCTCACCTTCTCTCTCTATCCCATCTCTCTCTACCCCGCTCACCCTCTCTCGCCCCTCTCTATCTCCCCCTCTTTCTCTCTCTCTCGATTCTCTGTCCCTCTCACTCTGTCCCCCTCTCTCTGGCCACCTCCCTCTGTTACCCTCTCTCTCCTTTTCTCTCCCCCGACTCTCCCCTCTCTCTCCCGCACTCTCCCCCCTCTAACACCTCTCTCCCCTCCCCCTCACTCCACCCTCCCTCTCCTCCTCTCTTCCTCCCCCACTCTCACCCCCACTCTCTCCCCACACTGTTTCTCCCCACTCTCTCTCCCCACTATCTCCCTCACTCTCTCCCCACAATCTGTCTCCCCTCCTTCTCTCCCCATCTCTCTCTCCCCTTCTCTCTCCCTCCACTCTCTGTCCCCATCCCTCTTCCCCTCTCTCTGTCCGCCTCTCTCTCCTCTCTTTCCCCCAACTCTCCCCTCTCTCTCCCTCACTCTCACCCTCTCTCCCTCTCCCCTCCCTCTCCCCTCTTTCTACCCCACTCTCTCACCTCCTCTCTCTGTCCCATCTCTCTCTACCCCGCTCACCCTGTTTCTCTACCCCTCAAACTCTCTCCCCCTCTCGCTCTTCACTAACTCTGTTGCCTAAATCTCTCCCTTCTCACTCCCTCTCTCACTCCCTCCCTCTCACTCTCCCCTCTCTCTCCCTGCGCTCTCTTCCCCTCTCTCACCCCCCTTTCTGTCCCCCTCTCTCCACCTCCCTCGCCCCCTTCCTCTCCGCCCCCCTCTCTCTCCCCGTCTCTCACCCGTCCCCGTCGCTCTCCCAGTCGCTCTCCCCGTCACTCTCGCCCTCTCTCTCCCCCTCTGTCTCCCCCCTCTCCCCCACTCTCTTCCCACAACTCTCCCCTGTCTCTTCCCTCGCTCTCACCCCCTTTCTGTCCCCTCCTCCCCCTTCCTCGCACCTTCCTCTCCCTCCCCCTCTCTTGCCCCATCTCTACCCCCTCTCTCCCCATCGCTCTCCCCGTCTCGCTCCCCCTCTCTCTTCCCACTCTCTCTTCCCCCACTCTCTCCCCCTCTTTCTCCCCTCTCTCACCCCCCACTCTGAACCTCTTTCTGTACCCCCTCTCTCACCCTCCCTCGCACCTTCCTCTTCCTCCCCGTCTCTCGCCACGTCAGTCTCCCCCTCTCACTCTCCTCTCTCTCTCCCCCACTCTCTCCCCATCTCTCTCCCCTCTCTCTCCTCCCGCTCTCAACCTCTTTCTGTCCCCCCTCTCTCACCCTCCCTCGCACCTTCCTCTCCCTCCCACTCTCTCCCCCCTCTCTCCCCCCTCTCCCCCCTCTCTCCCCCTCTCTCCCCCCTCTCTTCCCCCGCTATCTCCGCCTCTCTCTTGCACTCCCCGTCTCTCTTCCCCCTCTCTATCTCTCTCTCTCTGCCGCCTCTCTTTCTTCCCCCGCTCTCCACACCCCTCTCACCCCTCTAACCCCTCTCTCCCCCTCTCCCCTCCTCTCTCGCCTTCTCTCTACCGTCTCTCTCACCCCCTCTCTCTACTCCTCTCTCTTTCACCCACTCTCTCTGTCTACACCTCACTCTCTCTCTCTCCCCCCCTCTCTTCACTAACTCTCCCCCCAATCTGTCACCTAAATCTCTCCCCTCTCTCTCACTCCCTCCCTCCCTAACCATCACCCTCCCCCACTCTCACCCTCACTCTCTCTCTCTGCACTCTCTCTCCCCACTCTCTCTCCCCACTCTCTCCCCCACTCTGTCCCCACACTCTCTCTACCCCTCCCTCTCTCCCCCTCTCTCCCCCTCTCTCTCCCTCCACTCTCTGTCCCCCTCCCTCTGTCACCCTCCCTCTGTCCACCACTCTCTCCTCTCTGTCCCCCACTCTCCCCCTCTCTCCGCCTCCCCTTCTCTCTCCCTCCCTCTCCCCTCTCTCTCTACCCTGCTCAACCCCTCTCTCGACCCCCAATCTCTCTCTCCCATTCTCTCTTCACTAACTCTCTCTCCCACTCTGTTGCCTAAATCTCTCCTCTCTCTCCCTCTCTCAATCCCTGCCTCTCATGCTCACTCTTTCTCCTCTCCCTCCCCACTCTCTTTCCCCACTGTCTCCCGCACTCTCTTCACCCACTCTCACACCATCTCTCTCCCCTCTCTCACTCCCCCCTCTCTCCACCCCTCTTCCCCCTCCCTCTCTCACCATCTCACTCTCCCCCTCTCTCTTTCCCACTCTTTCCCCACTGTCTCCCCCAATCTCACTCCCCCTCTTTCTCTCCCTCTTTCTCTGCCCCCTTCTTTCTCCGCCCCCTTCTTTCTCCACACCCCCCTGTCTTTCCCCTTTTCTCAACCCCCACTCTCCCCCTCTCTCTCCCCCTCTCTCACACCCTCTCTCTCACACCCTCTCTCTCCCCCTCTCCCCTCTCTCGCCTCTCCTTCTCACCTCTCTCTATCACCCTTTCTCTCTCCTCCCATTCTCTCTCCTTCTCTCTTCCCTCCTCTCTTGCCCCTCTCTCTCCTCTCTCTCACCCCCTCTCTCTCCTCCACTCTCTCCCCCACTCTCTCTCCTCCACACTCTCTCCCCCTCTCTCTAGCCTCTCTCTCCCTTCTCTCTCCCCCCTCCGCCTCTTTCCCCAACTCTCTCTCTACCCCCTCTCTCCCCCTCTCTCTCGCCCCCACTCTCGCTCCCTCTCTTGCCCCCCACTCTTGCTCCCACTCTCGCCCCCTCCCTAGCCCCTTCTCACGCCCTCTCTCGCCCCCAATCTCGCCCCCACTCGTCTCCACTCTCTCCCCTCTCTCTCACCCCCTCTCTCTCCCCTCTCTCACTCCCTCTGTCACCCCCTCTCTCATCCCCTCTCTCACCCCCTCTCTCACACCATCTCTCTCCCCCCTCTCTCACCCCCCTCCCCCTCCCACTCTCCGACCTCTCTCGCCCCCCTCTCTCTCTCTACCTTCTCTCTCCCCTCTCTCACTCTTCCACTCTCTCTACCCCCTCTGTCTCTCTCTCTCCCTCGCTCTATACCCTTGTTTCTCTACCCTTTCTCTCTCTCCCCTCGCTTTCCACCCCTCTCTTTCTCCCCTCTCTCCACCTCCCCTCTCTCCATCTCCCCTCTTTTTCACCCCACTCTCTCTCGTCTCTCTCCTTCCCCTCTCTTTCTCCCTCCCCTCTCTCGCTCCCCGGTCACTTACGCTGCTCTCTTTCCCCAATCACTTACCCCAGTGTCTCCCCCTTCCCTCTCTCAATCCCTCCCTCACTCACCCCCTCACTCTCCCCATCTCTCCCTGCCCATCTCCCCCGCTCTCAGCCCACTCTCTCCCCTCCTCTCTCTCCCCCCTCTCTCCCCCTCTCTCCCCTCTCTCTCCCCTCCTCTCTCCCCTCCTCTCTCCCCTCCTCTCTCTACCCTCCTCTCTGTTGGCCCTCTCTCCCCCCTCTCCCCCCTCTGTCTTCCCGTCTCTCTCTCCCCACTCTCTCCCCTCCTCTCTCTCCCCTCGTCGCTACCCCCCCACCGTCTGTCTCCCCCCTCTCTCAACCACTGTCTCCCCCGTCTCTCTCCTCTCTCTTGCCCCCCTCTCTGTGTCCCCCTCTCTCTCTCTGTGCCTCTCTCTCTGTCCCACCCTCTCTCTGTCCCACCCTTTCTCGGTTCGTCCCCTCTGTCCCCCTCTCTCTTTCCTCCTCTTTGTTTACCCGCTCTCTCTGCCCCCCTCTTTTTATCCCCCTCTCTCTTCGCCCCCATCTCTCTGTCCCCCCCTCTCAATAGCCCCCCTCTCTCTGTACCCCCCGCTCTGTCACCCTCCTCCCTGTCCCCACTCTCTCTGTCACCCTCTCACTCTGTCCCTCCCTCTCCCTCTGTTCCCATCTCTCTGTCCAACCCTCTCTCTCTGTTCCCCTCTCTCTGTCCCCCCACTCTGTGCACCCCTCTCTCTGTCCCCCTCTCTTCCCCCTCTCTCTACCCCTCTCTCTCCCCAGTCACTCCACCCTCTTTCTCCCCCCACTCTCTTGTCCCACTTTCTCTCTCTCCGCCTCTCTCTCTGATCCCCCATCTCTCTCTGACCGCCCCCTCTCTGACCCCCTTCCCTCTCTCCCCTCTTTCGTTGCCCCTCCCTCTCTCTGTCCCCCTCTCTCTCTCTCCTTCCCCCCTCACTCTCATTCTCCCCTCTCTCTGGCACCCCCTCTCTCTGTCCCCCTCTCTCTGTCCCCCTCTCTCTGTCCCCCTCTCTCTGTCCCCACTCTCTCTCTGTCACCCCACTCTCTTCCCCCTCTGCCCCCCTCTCTCTGATCCCCTCTCCCTCCGTTCCCTCCTCTCTCTGTCCTCCTTTCTCTGCACCTCCGTCCCCCCGCTCTCTGTCCCCCTCTCTCTGTCTCCCTCTCTTTGTATCTCTGTCTCTGTCCCCACTCTCTCTGTCCCCGTCTCTCTTTGTCCCCCCTCTCTCTGTCCCCCCTCCCTATCTGTCCCCCCTCTCTCTGTACACCCCTGTTCCCCTCTCTCTGCCCCCTCTGCCTCCCTCTCTCTGTGACCCCCACTCTCTCTGTACCCCGACCTCTCTCTGACTCTCCCGCTCTCTGTCCCCCTCTCTCGGTTCACTCTCTCTCTGCCCCTCCTTCTCTCTTTCCCCCCACTCTCAGTCTGCCCCCTCTGTCCCCTTCTCTCTTTCCCTCTCTCTCTGTCCCTCCCTCTCTGTCCCCCTGTCCGTCCCTCTATTGCATCCCCGTCTCTCTGTCTCCCATCTCTTACTGTCCCCACTCTCTCTGCCCCCTCTCCCTGTCCCACCTTCACCCTGTACACCCCATCTTCCCCCCTCTCTGTCCCCCCTCTCTCTGTACCACCACTCTCTGTCCTCCCTCCCTCTCTGTCTCCCTCTCTCTCTGTCCCCCTCTCTCTTCCCCACCCCTCTCTCTGTCCCCCTCTCTCAGTCCCCCTCTCTGTCCCCCGCTTCTCGGTCCCAGCCCTCTCTCTGTCCCCCTCCCTCTGTCCCTCTCTCGGTCCCTCTCACTCTGTCCCCCTGACTCTGACCACCCTCTCTCTGTCCCCCCTCTCTTTCTGTCCCCCCTCTCTGTCCCTCCCTCTCTCTGTCCCCCCTCTCTTAACCCCTCTCTCTGCCCCCCATCTGTCCCCCCCGTCCCACGTCTCTGTCCCCTTCACTCTCTGTCACCCTTCTCTCTGTCCCCACTCTCTCTGTTCCCCCCTCTCTCTGCCCCCATTTCTGTCCCCCTTCTCCGTCCCTCCCCTCTCTGTCACCCTCACTCTGTCCCCCCTCTCTGTCACTCCCCTTCCCGCCTTCTCGGTCTCAGCCATCTCTATGTACCCCCTCTCTCTGTCTCCTCACTCTCTCTGTCCCCCCTTCTCTCCATCCCTCTCTCTCTGTCCCCCTCTCTCTCTTCCCCCTCTCTGTCCCCATGCTCTCTCTGTCCCCCCTCTCTCTGTGTCCCCATCTCACTCCGTCCTCTCTCTATTACCTCCCTCTCTGTTCCCCCGTCCCGCCCTCTGTCCCCCACTCTCTCCATTCCCCACTCTCTCTCCCCCTCTCTTTGTCCTCCACTCTCTCCAGCCCCCACTCTCTGTCCCCCACTCTCTGTCCCCCACTCTCTGTCCCCCCCCTCTGTCCCCCTCTCTCTCACGTTCTCTCTGTCCCTCTCTCTCTCTGTCCCCCTCTCTCTCTGTCCCCCCTCTCTCTCCCGTTCTCTCTGTCCTCATCTCTCTGTCCCCCTCTCTCTGTCCCCCTCTCTTTCTGTCCCCCACTCTGTCCCCAAGCGCTCTCTTTCCCCCTTGTCTCTGTGTCCCCCTCTCACTCCGTCCTCTCTCTCTCACCTCCCTCTCTGTTTTCCCTTTCCCCAGTCTGTCGCCCACTCTCTCCCCCATCCCCCCTCTGTCCCCCACTCTCTCCATCCCCCACTCTCTTTCCCCGCTCTCCATCGCACTCTCTCTGACCACCTCTCTCTGTCCCCCTCTCTCTGTTCCCCCTCTCTTTGTCCCCCACTCTCTGACCCCTCTCTATACACCCCTCTCTCTCCCCATCTCTCCCCACCTCGCTCCCCCCACTCTCTTGTCTCCCCCCTCTCTGTCCCCCTCTCTCTCTCTCCCACCCTCTCTCAGTCCCCACTCTCTCTGTCCCCCTGACTCTGACCTCTCTCTCTCTGTCCCCCTCCTTCCTCTGTCCCCCTCTCTCGGTCCCCCTCTCTCTCTCTGCCCCCCCATCTGTCCCCCCTCTGTCCCTATCTCCCTGTCCCCTTCATTCTCTGTCCCCCTTCTCCCTGTCCCCATTCTCTCTGTTCCCCCTCCCTCTGCCCCCATCTCTGTCCCCCATCTCCGTCCCTCCCCTCTCTGTCACCCTCTCTCTGTCCCCCCTCTCTCTGACCCCCCTCTCTGCCCCCCCTTCCCGCTTTCTCAGTCCCAGCCCTCTCTATGTACCCACTCTCTCTGTCCCCTCAGTCTCTCTGTCACCCCCTCTCTCTATCCCGCTGTCTCTGTCCCCCTCTCTCTGTCCCCCTCTCTGTCCCCCTCTCTCTGTACCCCTCTCTCTGTGTCCCCCTCTCACTCCGTCCTCTCTCTATTACCACCCTCTCTGACCCCCGTTCCCCCTCTGTCCCCCACTCTCTCCATCCCCCACTCTCTGTTCCCCTCTCTCTGTCCCCCACTTTCTCCATCCCCCACTCTCTGTCCCCGACTCTTTGTCCCCCACTCTCTGTCCCCCACTTTCTGTCCCCCTCTCTCTGTTCCCCACTCTCTGTCTCCCTCTCTCCGTCCCCCTCTCTTTGTCCCCCTCTCTCTGTACCCCCCTCTCTCTCTGTCCCTCTATCTCTGTCCCCCTCTCTGTCCCCCTCTCTCTGTCACCCTCTCTCTCCTGTTCTCTCTGTCCTCATCTCTCTGTCACCCTCTCTCTGTCCGCCTCTCTCGCTATCCCCCTCTCTGTCCCCACGCGCTCTCTGCCCCCCCGTCTCTGTGTTCCCCTCTCACTCCCTCCTCTCTCTGTCACCTCCCTCTCTGTCTACCCGTTCCCCCCTCTGTCCCCCACTCTCTCCCTCGTCCCCCCCTCTGTCCCCCGCTCTCCCGCTCCCCCACTCTCTGTTCCCCCTCTCTCTGTCCCACTCTCTCTGTCCCCCTCTGTCTGTCCCCCACTCTCTGTCCCCCTCTCTCTGTCCCCCACTCTCTACCCTTCTCTCTCTGTTCCCACTCTCTTTGTCCCCCTCTCTCTGACCCCCTCTCTCTGTCCCCCCTCTCTCTGTCCTCCACTCTCTGTCCCCCACTGTCTGTCCCCCTCTCTCTGTTCCCCCTCTCTTTATACCCCTCTCTCTGTCCCCCTCTCTCTGTCCCCCTCTCTCTGTCCCCCACTCTCTGACCCCTCTCTATACACCCCTCTCTCTCCCCATCTGTCCCCTACCTCACTCCCCCCACTCTCTTGTCCCCCTCTCTCTGTTCCCTCCCTCTCTGTCCCCCCTCTCTCTGTCCCACCCCCTCTGTACCCACTCTCTCTGTCCGTCCCCTCTGTCCCCGTCGCTCTTTCCTCCTCTTTCTTTCCACCGCTCTCACTGCCGCCTTTTTCTGTCCCCCTCTCTCTTCGCCCCCATCTCCCTGTCCCCCTCTCTCAATATCCCCTCTCTCTCTGTCCCCACTCTCCCTCTGTCCTCCTCTCTCTGTCCCCCAGCTCTGTCACCCTTCACTCTGTCCCCAATCTCTCTGTCACACTCTCACTCTGTCCCTCCCTCTCCCTCTGTCCCCATCTCTCTGTCCACCCTCTCTCTCTGTTCCCCTCTCTCTGTCCCCTCTCTCTCTTCCCCCTCTCACTACCCCCTCTCTCTCCCCTATCACTCAACCCTCTCTCTCCCCCCACTCTCTTGTCCCCACTCTCTTGTCCCCCTCTCTCTCTCTGTCCCCTTCTCTCTCTGACCCCCTCTCTCACTCTGACCGCCCCCTCTCTGTCCCCCTTCTCTCTGTCCCCCTCTCTCTCTCTCCGTCCCCCCTCTCTCTCTTTCCCCCCTCTCTCTGGAATCCCCTCTGTCTGTCCCCAATCTCTCTCTGTCCCCACGCTCTTTCTGTCACCCCTCTCTCTTCCCCCTCTGCCCCCCTCTCTCTGACCCCCTCTCCCTCTGTTCCCTCCTCTCTCTGTCCCCCTTTCTCTTCCCCCCCAGTCACCCCGCTCTCTGCCCCCCTCTCTCTGTCCCCCTCTCTCTGTCCCCACTCTCTCTGTCCCCCCAACTCTCTCTGTCTCTCCCGCTCTCTGTCCCCCTCTCTCGGTCCCCTCTCTCTCTGCCCCTCCTTCTCCCTGTTCCACCGCTCTCAGTCCACCCCCTCTGTCCCCTTCTCTCTTTCCCCCACTCTCTGTCCCACCTCTCTCCATTCCCCTGTTCCCCCCTCTACTGCGCCCCCGTCTCTCTGTCTCCCCTCTCTTACTCTCCCCACTCTCTCTGCTCCTTCTCTCTGTCTCCCCTTCTCCCTGTACCACCTCTCTCTGTCCTCCCTCTCTCTCTGTCCTCCTCTCTCTCTGTCCCCCTCTCTCTATCCCTCCTTCTTTCTGTCCCCCTCTCTCATTCCCCCTCTCTATCCCTGTCCTCCCCCCTCTCTGTATCTCCCGCGCTCTGTCCCCCTCTCTCGGTCCCCCTCTCTCTCTGTCCCCCTTCTCTCTGTCCCCCTGCTCTCAGTCCGCCCCCTCTGTCCCCGTCTCTCTTTACCCCTCTCTCTCTGCCCCCCTCTCTCTGTCCCCCGATTTCTCTGTCCCCCGGTTTCTCTGTCCCCTTCACTCTCTGTCCCCCTTCTCCCTGTCCCCACTCTCTCTGTTCCCCCTCTCTCTGCCCCCATCTCTGTCCCTCCCAGCTTCGTCCCTCCCCTCTCCGCCCCTCCCATCTCTCTCCCCCCTCTCTCTGACCTCCCTCTCTGTTCCCCACCCCCGTCCCGCCTTCTCGTTCTCAGCCCCCTCTATGTACCCCCCTCTTTCTGTCTTCCCACTCTCTCTGACCCCCCTCTCTTTCCCTCTCTCTCTGTTCCCCTCTCTCTGTCCCCCACTCCCTGTCATCCCTCTCTGTCCCCCCTCTCTGTCCCCCTCTCTCTATCTGCCTCTCTCTGTCCCCCTCTCTCTGTTGCCCTCTCTCTGTCCCGTTCTCTTTGTCCCCCCTTTCTCTCTGTCCCCCTCTCTTTGTCCCCCTCACTCTGTCCCCCTCTCTCTGTCCTCATCTCTCTTTCCCCCTCTCTCTGTGTCCCCCATTCACTCCCTCCTCTCTTTGTCAACTCCCTCTCTGTCCCCCCGTCCGCCCCCCGTCCCCACTCTCTCCATCCCCCACTCTCTGACCCCCCTCTGTCCCCCAGTCTCTCCATCCCCCACTCTCCATCCCCCACTATCTCCGTCCCCCAGTCTCTGTCCCCCTCTCTCTGTCCCCCACTCTCAGTCCCCCCCTCTCTGTTCCCCATCTCTTTGTCCCCCTCTCTCTGTTCCCCCTCTCTCTGTGTCCCCCTCTCTCTGTTCTCCCTCTCTTTGTCCCAATCTCTCTGTTCCCCCTCTCTCTCTGTCTCCCTCTCTCTGTCCCCCACTCTCAGCCCCCACTCTCTGTTCCCCGGCTCTTTGTCCCCCTCTCTCTCTGTCCCCCTCTCTCTCTGTCCTCCTCTCTCTGTCCCCCACTCTCTGACCCTTCTCTCATTATGTCCTCCCCTATTTCTCTCTCTCTCTTCCTCACCTTAGCTCTCCCTTGCCTCTCGCTCTCTCTGTCTCTCCCTGCTCCTTCACTCTCTCTCCACTTCTCTCACTCTCGATCCCCCTACCTCAGTCTCTCTTTCTCCCCACCTCCCTCTGTTTCTCTCTGACTAAATCTCTTTACCTCCGGCCCCCCCTCCCTCTCCGATGTAATCTCTCTCCCTGACGCGTCCCTCTCCCTCAGATCCAGAGATTGGGGAGGGGGGTAGTCCCCATTAAACAACTGAAATCCTGTCCCACTCATGACAGGAAATGTGGAGGTCAGGTTGGAGTGGGGGGGATCAGAGGGAGTTAAACCCAGGTCCTGAGCTCAGGGCGCGGTGCCCTCCCCTTCCCTGAGGACCAGGACTTGGGGCTGGGTCTGTCTCTCTCCAGCTCAGCTTCTCCAACACAAAGACACACAACAACATCGGTCACTCTGCTGCTCGGCACGGTTTAATCAACATTTTTATTGGTTACAAATGGAAGTGATGGATACAGTCAGTGGGATGGTGCCTTTTCTCACTGGCCCCAGAGTTGTGAGAAACATTGAAATGTTTCCCTGTAACCCTCTTGTGGGATAAGGATGGACAAACCAGCACTACCCTCAGTCTGTTACCATAGCGACAGGCTGCTCCATCGCTGAAACACTGAACTGAAATGAGAAAATCCCGGATGGTATGATTAATGAGGGAATTTGATGGATGGATGGATTTGTGTGAAGGGATATTTCAGCACATTCTTCAGCTGCTGCCTGAACTTAGTCTGGGTCACGGCATAAATCGCGGTGTTTGTGCAGCAACTGAGGAGCTGCAGCATGAAGCCCAATTCCTGCACAAAGAGATCGAGATACACAGACCGATACCCAATCCAATACATCCGGCTCCATAAAGAATACAGCATTATCATTGACCATAACAGGATGAAATTGGCCGAGATCACAAACAGTAAAATGGTGGATTTTTTTCGGTTTCTCATTTCAGTGTCAGACTGAGCGTCCCCATTGGTGTGAGCGCGGAGTCTCCTGCGGGCTCTGCTGGTCACTAAAATGTGTCTGACGGTGAGAACATTGAGCAGCAGAATCAGGAGAAATGGGACACACGGGGTTAGAATGTGGTGGAGGAACTCGATTGTGACCCAGACAATGGATAATAGAACAGCGACTGTTACATCACAAAACCAGGGGACGTTCCCCAGCCAATACCGAGCCGTGAACATAAAATACCAGGAAATGTTCTTTAAACAGCTCAGCACAGTCACTGCTCCCAGAACCACAGCCGCCGTTTTCTCACTGCAATATTTACTTTTCAGCTTCTGGCAACAAATGGCCACAAACCGATCAAAGGTGAAAGTGACGGTGAACCAGACAGAGCAGTCAGTGGCTGCATAAAGCAGGACGGCGTGGATATTACACACGGGGACGGAGTCCCTCAGGAAATAAAACTGTTCCTGATAAACAATGGGAATGTGTCTCAGGATCAGGTCGAGGATAATGACCAGGAGATCCGCCGATGCCATGGCCCCCAGGTAACGTCTGACACATGGAGACAATCCACAACTTTATAAAGCAGGACGTAGATGGTCACTACGTTAACTGTGAGGAAGGAAAACAAACCCATTATCCATCAGCCTGGAGACAAAGGGACCCATTTGATCGGGGACAGTGAGATTTTCAAATGTGTCCCTGTTTTCAGGGATTTAGTAAAATAATTGGAGCTGGAATAACAAATGGGAAGGTCGGAATTCCTGACAAACATATGACATAAACCACAATAAACCCTCCCTCCCTAAACACACAGAGACACATCCATAAGGACAGATGGTTTCTAGAACATTCCCACACACTCGATCACTCGAGAGCAGACACAGGACACTCCTTCCCAGTTCCTAAAACAGAGGGTGGGAACGTTGCTCTCCTGAAGGATTCTCTCCCAGTTTCCTGAAGACAAACGGAGTTTGGGAATTCCTGTATTTTGATCTAAATTGTGGTCGATCCTGTGTCGTGGAGAAATGTAAACGCAGGGAAAATGTATTCACCCCTTTAACTGCCTGAGGGGCCTTCGGAACAGTGTCTCCTTCTCCCTGGAATGGGATCTCTTCCCTCGGGATATTATCGTTTGTTCAATTGACTGACGTCCGGCCGTTCAGGGACAGAACGTTCCGAGGAATTTCATTTGTAGAATGTTGGGGACAGAATGTTCTGGGGAACTCCTTGACCTGCCCATGTCCTTCCCCCATCCTCTCTGACCTATCACCTCTCCCTCACCTCCGTCTCCTGATCACATTCCCAGCTCCCTTACACCAGCCCCAGCCCCAGCCCCAGTCCCAGGCCCAGCCCCAGCCCCAGCCCCATTTCCAGTCCCAGGCCCAGACCCAGTCCCAGACACAGCCCCAGCCCCAGTCCCAACCCCAGTTCCAGCCCCAGCCCCAGTCCCAGCCCCAGCCCCAGTCCCAGCCCCAGACCCAGCCCCAGTCCCAGCCCCAGCCCCAGCCCCAGTCCCAGTCCCAGGCCCCAGCCCCAGCCCCAGCACCAGCCCCAGCCCCAGCCCTAGCCCCAGCCCCAGCCCCAGACCCAGCGCCAGCCCCAGTCCCAGCCCCAGCCGCAGCCCCAGCTCCTGCACAAGCCCCAGCTCCTGCACCAGCCCCAGCCCCAGTCCCAGCCCAAGCCCCAGCCCAAGCCCCAGCCCCAGTCCCAGCCCAAGCCCCAGCCCAAGCCCCAGCCCCAGTCCCAGCCCCAGCCCCGGCGCCAGCCCCAGCGCCAGCCCCAGCCCCAGCCCACAGCTCCTGCACCAGACCCAGCTCCTGCACCAGCCACAGCCCCAGCCCCAGCCCCAGCCCCAGCCCCAGCCGCAGCTCCTGCACCAGACCCAGCCCCAGCCCCAGCCCCAGACCCCAGCCCCAGTCCCAGCACCAGCCCCAGTCCCAGCCCCAGCCCCAGCCCCAGCTCCAGTCCCAGCACCAGCCCCAGATCCTGCACCAGCACCAGCCCCGGCCCCAGGCCCAGCTCCTGCACCAGACCCAGCCCCAGCCCCAGCTCCAGTCCCAGCACCAGCCCCAGCTCCTGCACCAGCACCAGCCCCAGACCCAGCCCCAGCCCCAGCCCCAGCTCCTGCACCAGCCCCAGCCCCAACCCCAGTCCCAGCCCCAGCTCCTGCACCAGCCACAGCCCCACTCCCCAGCCCACAGCCCCAGCTCCTGCACCAGCCCCAGCCCCAGCCCCAGTCCTAGCCCCAGCCCCAGCCCCAGCCCCAGCCCCAGCCCCAGCCCCCAGCCCCCAGCCCCCAGCCCCCAGCCCCTAGCCCCAGCCCCAGCCTCAGCCCCAGTCCCAGTCACAGCTCCTGCGCCAGCCCCAGTCCCCAGCCCTAGTCCCAGCCGCAGCCCCAGCCCCAGTCCCAGCCCCAGCCCCAGTCCCAGCCCCAGCCCCAGCCCCAGACCCAGCCCCAGCCCCAGCCCCAGCTCCTGCACCAGACCCAGCCCCAGTCCCAGCCCCAGCCCCAGCCCCAGCCGCAGCCCCAGCCCCAGTCCCAGCCCCAGCCCCAGTCCCAGCCCCAGCCCCAGTCCCAGCCCCAGCCCCAGCCCCAGCCCCAGTCCCAGCCCCAGCCCCAGTCCCAGTCCCAGCCCCAGCCCCAGCCCCAGCCCCAGTCCCAGCCCCAGCCCCAGCCCCAGCCCCAGCCCCAGCTCCAGCTCCTGCGCCAGCCACAGCCCCAGCCCCAGCCCCAGTCCCAGCCCCAGTCCCAGCCCCAGCCCGAAACCCAGCCCCTGCCCCAGCCCCAGTCCCAGCCCCAGCCCCAGCCCCAGCCCCAGCCCCAGTCCCAGCACCAGTCCCAGCCCAAGCCCCAGTTCCAGCCCCAGTCACCAGCCCCAGCCCCAGCCCCAGCCCCAGCCCCAGCCCCTTCCCCAGCCACAGTCCTAGCCCCAGCTCCAGCCCCAGCTCCTGCACCAGCCCCAGTCCCAGCCCCAATCCCACCCCCAGCCCCTGCGCCAGCCCCAGCCCCCAGCTCCTGCACCAGCCCCAGCTCCTGCACCAGCCACAGCCCCAGCCCCAGACCCAGCCACAGCCCCAGCCCCAGTCCCAGCACCAGCACCAGCCCCAGTCCCAGCCCCAGTCCCAGCCCCAGTCCCCAGCTCCTGAACCAGCCCCAGCTCCTGCACCAGCCCCAGCCCCAGCCCCAGTCCCAGCCCCAGTTCCAGTCCCAGCCCCAGCACCAGCCCCAGTCCCAGCCCCAGTTCCCAGCTCCTGAACCAGCCCCAGCTCCTGCACCAACCCCAGCCCCAGCCCCAGTCCCAGCCCCAGTCCCAGCCCCAACCCCAGCCCCAGCCGCAGCCCCAGCCCCAGTCCCAGCCCCAGTCCCATCCCCAGCCCCAAACCCAGTCACAGCCCAAGCCCCAGTCCCAGCCCCAGCCCCAGTCCCAGCCCCAGCACCAGTCACCAGCCCCAGCCCCAGCCCCAGCCCCAGCACCAGTCACCAGCCCCAGCCCCAGCCCCAGCCCCAGCCCCAGCCCCAGCCCCAGCCACAGCCTCAGCCCACGTCCCAGCACCAGCACCAGCCCCAGTCCCAGCCCCAGTCCCAGCACCAGCACCAGCCCCAGTCCCAGCACCAGCACCAGCCCCAGTCCCAGCCCCAGCCCCCAGCTCCTGAACCAGCCCCAGCTCCTGCACCAGCCCCAGCCCCAGCCCCAGCCCCAATCCCAGCCCCAGCCCGAAACCCAGCCCCTGCCCCAGCCCCAGTCCCAGCCCCAGTCCCAGTCCCAGCCCCAGTCCCAGCCCCAGCCCCAAACCCAGTCACAGCCCAAGCCCCAGTTCCAGCCCCAGCCCCAGTCCCAGCCCCAGCACCAGTCACCAGCCCCAGCCCCAGCCCCAGCCCCAGCTCCAGCCCCAGTCCTAGCCCCAGCTCCAGCCCCAGCTCCTGCACCAGCCCCAGTCCCAGCCCCAGCCCCAGCCCCGGCCCCAGCCCCAGCTCCTGCACCAGACCCAGCCGCAGCCCCAGCCCCAGTCCCAGCCCCAGTCCCAGCCCCAGCCCCAAACCCAGTCCCAGCCCCAGCCCCAGTCCCAACCCCAGCACTAGTCACTAGCCCCAGCCCCAGCCCCAGCCCCAGCTCCAGCTTCTGCACCAGCCCCAGCCCCAGCCCCAGCCCCAGCTCCTGCACCAGCCCCAGTCCCAGCCCCTGTCCAGGCCCCAGCCCCAGCCCCTGCCCCAGCCCCAGTCCCAGCCACAGTCCCAGCCCCAGCCCCAAACCCAGTCACAGCCCAAGCCCCAGTCCCAGCCCCAGCCTCAGCACCAGCCCCAGCTCCAGCGCCTGCACCAGCCCCAGCCCCAGCCCCAGCCCCAGCCCCAGCCCCAGTCCCAGCCGCAGCTCCAGCCCCAGCTCCTGCACCAGCACCAGTCCCAGCCCCAGCCCCAGCCCCAGCTCCTGCACCAGACCCAGCCCCAGCCCCTGTCCAAGCCCTAGCCCCAGCCGCAGCCCCAGCCCCCAGTCCCAGCCCCAGACCCAGCCCCAGCCCCAGCCCCAGTCCCCAGCCCCAGTCCCAGCACCAGCCCCAGTCCCAGCCCCAGCCCCAGCCGCAGCACCAGCCCCAGCTCCTGCACCAGCACCAGCCCCAGCTAATGCACCAGCCCCAGTCCCAGCCCCAGCCCCAGCCCCGTCCCCAGCCCCAGCTCCTGCACCAGACCCAGCCCCAGCCCCTGTGCCAGCCTCAGCCCCAGCCGCAGCCCCAGCCACCAGTCCCAGCCCCAGACCCAGCCCCAGCCCCAGCCCCAGACCCCAGCCCCAGTCCCAGCACCAGCCCCAGTCCCAGCCCCAGCACCAGCCCCAGCTCCAGTCCCAGCACCAGCCCCAGCTCCTGCACCAGCACCAGCCCCAGACCCAGCCCTAGCCCCAGCCCCAGCTCCTGCACCAGCCCCAGCCCCAACCCCAGTCCCAGCCCCAGCTCCTGCACCAGCACCAGCCCCAGCCCCACTCCCCAGCCCACAGCCCCAGCTCCTGCACCAGCCCCAGCCCCAGCCCCAGTCCTAGCCCCAGCCCCAGCCCCAGCCCCAGCCCCAGCCCCCAGTCCCCAGCCCCCAGCCCCCAGCCCCTAGCCCCAGCCCCAGCCTCAGCCCCAGTCCCAGTCACAGCTCCTGCGCCAGCCCCAGCCCCCAGCCCTAGTCCCAGCCGCAGCCCCAGCCCCAGTCCCAGCCCCAGCCCCAGTCCCAGCCCCAGCCCCAGCCCCAGCCCCAGTCCCAGCACCAGCCCCAGTCCTAGCCCCAGCTCCAGCCCCAGCTCCTGCACCAGCCACAGCGCCAGCCCCAGCCCCAGCCCCAGTCCCAGCCCCAGCACCAGTCACCAGCCCCAGCCCCAGCCCCAGCCCCAGCACCAGTCACCAGCCCCAGCCCCTGCGCCAGCCCCAGTCCCAGCACCAGCCACAGCCCCAGCCCCAGCCCCAGCCCCAGCCACAGCCTCAGCCCACGTCCCAGCACCAGCACCAGCCCCAGTCCCAGCCCCAGCCCCCAGCTCCTGAACCAGCCCCAGCCCCAGCCCCAGCCCCTGCCCCAGCCCGAAACCCAGCCCCTGCCCCAGCCCCAGTCCCAGCCCCAATCCCAGTCCCAGCCCCAGTCCCAGCCCCAGCCCCAAACCCAGTCACAGCCCAAGCCCCAGTTCCAGCCCCAGCCCCAGTCCCAGCCCCAGCCCCAGCCCCAGCTCCAGCCCCAGTCCTAGCCCCAGCTCCAGCCCCAGCTCCTGCACCAGCCCCAGTCCCAGCCCCAGCCCCAGCCCCAGCCCCGGCCCCAGCCCCAGCTCCTGCACCAGACCCAGCCCCAGCCCCAGCCGCAGCCCCAGCCCCAGCCCCAGCCCCAGCCCCAGTCCCAGCCCCAGCCCCAGCACCAGTCCCAGCCCCAGCCCAAGCCCCAGTCCCAGCCCCAGCCCCAGTCCCAGCCCCAGCACCAGTCACCAGCCCCAGCCCCAGCCCCGGCCCCAGCCCCAGCTCCTGCACCAGACCCAGCCCCAGCCCCAAACCCAGTCACAGCCCAAGCCCCAGTCCCAGCCCCAGCCCCAGTCCCAGCCCCAGCCCCAGCCCCAGCCCCAGTCCCAGCCCCAGCACCAGTCACCAGCCCCAGCCCCAGCCCCAGCCCCAGCACCAGTCACCAGCCCCAGCCCCAGCCCCAGCCCCAGTCCCAGCACCAGCCACAGCCCCAGCCCCAGCCCCAGCCCCAGCCACAGCCTCAGCCCACGTCCCAGCACCAGCACCAGCCCCAGTCCCAGCCCCAGTCCCAGCACCAGCACCAGCCCCAGTCCCAGCACCAGCACCAGCCCCAGTCCCAGCACCAGCACCAGCACCAGCCCCAGTCCCAGCACCAGCACCAGCCCCAGTCCCAGCCCCAGCCCCAGCCCCGGCCCCAGCCCCAGCTCCTGCACCAGACCCAGCCCCAGCCCCTGTCCCAGCCCCAGCCCCAGCCGCAGCCCCAGCCCCAGTCCCAACCCCAGTCCCAGCCCCAGCCCCAAACCCAGTCCCAGCCCCAGCCCCAGTCCCAACCCCAGCACTAGTCACTAGCCCCAGCCCCAGCCCCAGCCCCAGCTCCAGCTTCTGCACCAGCCCCAGCCCCAGCCCCAGCCCCAGCTCCTGCACCAGCCCCAGTCCCAGCCCCAGCCCCAGCCCCTGCCCCAGCCCCAGTCCCAGCCCCAGTCCCAGCCCCAGCCCCAAACCCAGTCACAGCCCAAGCCCCAGTCCCAGCCCCAGCCTCAGCCCCAGCCCCAGCTCCAGCGCCTGCACCAGCCCCAGCCCCAGCCCCAGCCCCAGCCCCAGCCCCAGTCCCAGCCGCAGCTCCAGCCCCAGCTCCTGCACCAGCACCAGTCCCAGCCCCAGCCCCAGCCCCGGCCCCAGCCCCAGCTCCTGCACCAGACCCAGCCCCAGCCCCTGTCCAAGCCCTAGCCCCAGCCGCAGCCCCAGCCCCCAGTCCCAGCCCCAGACCCAGCCCCAGCCCCAGCCCCAGTCCCCAGCCCCAGTCCCAGCACCAGCCCCAGTCCCAGCCCCAGCCCCAGCCTCAGCACCAGCCCCAGCTCCTGCACCAGCACCAGCCCGAACTCCTGCACCAGCCCCAGTCCCAGCCCCAGCTCCTGCACCAGCACCAGCCCGAACTCCTGCACCAGCCCCAGTCCCAGCCCCAGCTCCAGCCCCGTCCCCAGCCCCAGCTCCTGCACCAGACCCAGCCCCAGCCCCTGTGCCAGCCTCAGCCCCAGCCGCAGCCCCAGCCCCCAGTCCCAGCCCCAGACCCAGCCCCAGCCCCAGCCCCAGACCCCAGCCCCAGTCCCAGCACCAGCCCCAGTCCCAGCCCCAGCCCCAGCCCCAGCTCCAGTCCCAGCACCAGCCCCAGCTCCTGCACCAGCACCAGCCCCAGACCCAGCCCTAGCCCCAGCCCCAGCTCCTGCACCAGCCCCAGCCCCAACTCCAGTCCCAGACCCAGCTCCTGCACCAGCACCAGCCCCAGCCCCACTCCCCAGCCCACAGCCACAGCTCCTGCACCAGCCCCAGCCCCAGCCCCAGTCCTAGCCCCAGCCCCAGCCCCAGCCCCAGCCCCAGCCCCCAGTCCCCAGCCCCCAGCCCCCAGCCCCTAGCCCCAGCTCCAGCCTCAGCCCCAGTCCCAGTCACAGCTCCTGCGCCAGCCCCAGCCCCCAGCCCTAGTCCCAGCCGCAGCCCCAGCCCCAGTCCCAGCCCCAGCCCCAGTCCCAGCCCCAGCCCCAGCCCCAGCCCCAGTCCCAGCACCAGCCCCAGTCCTAGCCCCAGCTCCAGCCCCAGCTCCTGCCAGCCACAGCGCCAGCCCCAGCCCCAGCCCCAGTCCCAGCCCCAGCACCAGTCACCAGCCCCAGCCCCAGCCCCAGCCCCAGCACCAGTCACCAGCCCCAGCCCCAGCCCCAGCCCCAGTCCCAGCACCAGCCACAGCCCCAGCCCCAGCCCCAGCCCCAGCCACAGCCTCAGCCCACGTCCCAGCACCAGCACCAGCCCCAGTCCCAGCCCCAGCCCCCAGCTCCTGAACCAGCCCCAGCTCCTGCACCAGCCCCAGTCCCAGCCCCAGCCCCAGCCCCTGCCCCAGCCCCAGTCCCAGCCCCAGTCCCAGCCCCAGCCCCAAACCCAGTCACAGCCCAAGCCCCAGTCCCAGCCCCAGCCTCAGCCCCAGCCCCAGCTCCAGCGCCTGCACCAGCCCCAGCCCCAGCCCCAGCCCCAGCCCCAGCCCCAGTCCCAGCCGCAGCTCCAGCCCCAGCTCCTGCACCAGCACCAGTCCCAGCCCCAGCCCCAGCCCCGGCCCCAGCCCCAGCTCCTGCACCAGACCCAGCCCCAGCCCCTGTCCAAGCCCTAGCCCCAGCCGCAGCCCCAGCCCCCAGTCCCAGCCCCAGACCCAGCCCCAGCCCCAGCCCCAGTCCCCAGCCCCAGTCCCAGCACCAGCCCCAGTCCCAGCCCCAGCCCCAGCCTCAGCACCAGCCCCAGCTCCTGCACCAGCACCAGCCCGAACTCCTGCACCAGCCCCAGTCCCAGCCCCAGCTCCAGCCCCGTCCCCAGCCCCAGCTCCTGCACCAGACCCAGCCCCAGCCCCTGTGCCAGCCTCAGCCCCAGCCGCAGCCCCAGCCCCCAGTCCCAGCCCCAGACCCAGCCCCAGCCCCAGCCCCAGACCCCAGCCCCAGTCCCAGCACCAGCCCCAGTCCCAGCCCCAGCCCCAGCCCCAGCTCCAGTCCCAGCACCAGCCCCAGCTCCTGCACCAGCACCAGCCCCAGACCCAGCCCTAGCCCCAGCCCCAGCTCCTGCACCAGCCCCAGCCCCAACTCCAGTCCCAGACCCAGCTCCTGCACCAGCACCAGCCCCAGCCCCACTCCCCAGCCCACAGCCCCAGCTCCTGCACCAGCCCCAGCCCCAGCCCCAGTCCTAGCCCCAGCCCCAGCCCCAGCCCCAGCCCCAGCCCCCAGTCCCCAGCCCCCAGCCCCCAGCCCCTAGCCCCAGCTCCAGCCTCAGCCCCAGTCCCAGTCACAGCTCCTGCGCCAGCCCCAGCCCCCAGCCCTAGTCCCAGCCGCAGCCCCAGCCCCAGTCCCAGCCCCAGCCCCAGTCCCAGCCCCAGCCCCAGCCCCAGCCCCAGTCCCAGCACCAGCCCCAGTCCTAGCCCCAGCTCCAGCCCCAGCTCCTGCCAGCCACAGCGCCAGCCCCAGCCCCAGCCCCAGTCCCAGCCCCAGCACCAGTCACCAGCCCCAGCCCCAGCCCCAGCCCCAGCACCAGTCACCAGCCCCAGCCCCAGCCCCAGCCCCAGTCCCAGCACCAGCCACAGCCCCAGCCCCAGCCCCAGCCCCAGCCACAGCCTCAGCCCACGTCCCAGCACCAGCACCAGCCCCAGTCCCAGCCCCAGCCCCCAGCTCCTGAACCAGCCCCAGCTCCTGCACCAGCCCCAGCCCCAGTCCCAGCCCCAGCCCCAGTCCCAGCCCCAGCACCAGTCACCAGCCCCAGCCCCTGCCCCAGCCCCAGTCCCAGCCCCTGCCCCAGCCCCAGTCCCAGCCCCAGTCCCAGTCCCAGCCCCAGTCCCAGCCCCAGCCCCAAACCCAGTCACAGCCCAAGCCCCAGTTCCAGCCCCAGCCCCAGTCCCAGCCCCAGCCCCAGCCCCAGCTCCAGCCCCAGTCCCAGCCCCAGTCCCAGCCCCAGCCCCAGCCCCAGTCCCAGCCCCAGCCCCAGCCCCGGCCCCAGCCCCAGCTCCTGCACCAGACCCAGCCCCAGCCCCTGTCCCAGCCCCAGCCCCAGCCGCAGCCCCAGCCCCAGTCCCAGCCACAGTCCCAGCCCCAGCCCCAAACCCAGTCCCAGCCCCAGCCCCAGTCCCAACCCCAGCACTAGTCACTAGCCCCAGCCCCAGCCCCAGCCCCAGCTCCAGCTTCTGCACCAGCCCCAGCCCCAGCCCCAGCCCCAGCTCCTGCACCAGACCCAGCCCCAGCCCCTGTCCCAGCCCCAGCCCCAGCCCCTGCCCCAGTCCCAGTCCCAGCCCCAGTCCCAGCCCCAGCCCCAAACCCAGTCACAGCCCAAGCCCCAGTCCCAGCCCCAGCCCCAGCCCCAGCCCCAGCTCCAGCGGCTGCACCAGCCCCAGCCCCAGCCCCAGCCCCAGCCCCAGCCCCAGCCCCAGCTCCAGCGGCTGCACCAGCCCCAGCCCCAGCCCCAGCCCCAGTCCCAGCCCCAGCCCCAGCCCCGGCCCCAGCCCCAGCTCCTGCACCAGACCCAGCCCCAGCCCCTGTCCAAGCCCTAGCCCCAGCCGCAGCCCCAGCCCCCAGTCCCAGCCCCAGACCCAGCCCCAGCCCCAGCCCCAGTCCCCAGCCCCAGTCCCAGCACCAGCCCCAGTCCCAGCCCCAGCCCCAGCCGCAGCACCAGCCCCAGCTCCTGCACCAGCACCAGCCCCAGCTCCTGCACCAGCCCCAGTCCCAGCCCCAGCCCCAGCCCCGTCCCCAGCCCCAGCTCCTGCACCAGACCCAGCCCCAGCCCCTGTGCCAGCCCCAGCCCCAGCCGCAGCCCCAGCCCCCAGTCCCAGCCCCAGCCCCAGCCCCAGCCCCAGCCCCAGACCCCAGCCCCAGTCCCAGCACCAGCCCCAGTCCCAGCCCCAGCCCCAGCCCCAGCTCCAGTCCCAGCACCAGCCCCAGCTCCTGCACCAGCACCAGCCCCAGACCCAGCCCTAGCCCCAGCCCCAGCTCCTGCACCAGCCCCAGCCCCAACCCCAGTCCCAGCCCCAGCTCCTGCACCAGCACCAGCCCCAGCCCCACTCCCCAGCCCACAGCCCCAGCTCCTGCACCAGCCCCATCCCCAGCCCCAGTCCTAGCCCCAGCCCCAGCCCCAGCCCCAGCCCCAGCCCCAGCCCCCAGTCCCCAGCCCCCAGCCCCCAGCCCCTAGCCCCAGCCCCAGCCTCAGCCCCAGTCCCAGTCACAGCTCCTGCGCCAGCCCCAGCCCCCAGCCCTAGTCCCAGCCGCAGCCCCAGCCCCAGTCCCAGCCCCAGCCCCAGTCCCAGCCCCAGCCCCAGCCCCAGCCCCAGTCCCAGCACCAGCCCCAGTCCTAGCCCCAGCTCCAGCCCCAGCTCCTGCACCAGCCCCAGTCCCAGCCCCAATCCCACCCCCAGCCCCATCCCCAGCTCCTGCACCAGCCACAGCCCCAGCCCCAGCCCCAGTCCCAGCCCCAGTCCCAGCCCCAGTCCCAGCCCCAGTCCCAGCACCAGCCCCAAACCCAGTCACAGCCCAAGCCCCAGTTCCAGCTCAAGCCCCAGTCCCAGCCCCAGCCCCAGTTCCAGCCCCAGTTCCAAGCCCCAGCCCCAGTTCCAGCCCCAGCCACAGTCCTAGCCCCAGCTCCATCCCCAGCTCCTGCACCAGCCCCAGTCCCAGCCCCAATCCCACCCCCAGCCCCAGCGCCAGCCCCAGCCCCAAGCTCCTGCACCAGCCCCAGCTCCTGCACCAGCCACAGCCCCAGCCCCAGACCCAGCCACAGCCCCAGCCCCAGTCCCAGCACCAGCACCAGCCCCAGTCCCAGCCACAGTCCCCAGCTCCTGAACCAGCCCCAGCTCCTGCACCAGCCCCAGCCCCAGCCCCAGTCCCAGCCCCAGTCCCAGTCCCAGCCCCAGTCCCCAGCTCCTGAACCAGACCCAGCTCCTGCACCAGCCCCAGCCCCAGCCCCAGTCCCAGCACCAGTCCCAGCCCCAGTCCCAGCCCCAGCCCCTGCCACAGTCCCCAGCTCCTGAACCAGCCCCAGCCCCAGCCCCAGCCCCAGCTCCTGCCACAGCCCCAGTCCCAGCCCCAGTCCCAGCCCCAGCCCCAGCTCCAGCCCCAGCCCCAGCCCCAGCCCCAGCCCCAGCTCCAGCTCCTGCACCAGCCCCAGCCCCAGCCCCAGCCCCAGCCCCAGCCCCAGCTCCTGCACCAGCCCCAGTCCCAGCCCCAGCCCCATCCCCGGCCCCAGCCCCAGCTCCTGCACCAGACCCAGCCCCAGCCCCTGTCCCAGCCCCAGCCCCAGCCGCAGCCCCAGCCCCAGTCCCATCCCCAGCCCCAGCCCCAGCCCCTGCCCCAGCCCCAGTCCCAGCCCCAGTCCCATCCCCAGCCCCAAACCCAGTCACAGCCCAAGCCCCAGTCCCAGCCCCAGCCCCAGTCCCAGCCCCAGCACCAGTCACCAGCCCCAGCCCCAGCCCCAGCCCCAAACCCAGTCACAGCCCAAGCCCCAGTCCCAGCCCCAGCCACAGTCCCAGCCCCAGCCCCAGCCCCAGCCCCAGCCCCAGCCCCAGCCCCAGCCCCAGCCCCAGTCCTAGCCCCAGCTCCAGCCCCAGCTCCTGCACCAGCCCCAGTCCCAGCCCCAATCCCACCCCCAGCCCCAGCGCCAGCCCCAGCCCCCAGCTCCTGCACCAGCCCCAGCTCCTGCACCAGCCAAAGCCCCAGCCCCAGCCCCAGCCCCCAGCTCCTGCACCAGCCCCAGCTCCTGCACCAGCCAAAGCCCCAGCCCCAGCCCCTGCCCCAGCCGCAGTCCCAGCCCCAGTCCCAGCCCCAGCCCCAAACCCAGTCACAGCCCAAGCCCCAGTCCCAGCCCCAGCCCCAGTCCCAGCCCCAGCACCAGTCACCAGCCCCAGCCCCAGCTCCTGCACCAGCCCCAGCTCCTGCACCAGGCACAGCCCCAGCCCCAGACACAGCCCCAGCCCCAGCTCCTGCACCAGCCCCAGCTCCTGCACCAGCCAAAGCCCCAGCACCAGCCCCATTCCCAGCCCCAGCCCCCAGCTCCTGAACCAGCCCCAGTTCCTGCACCAGCCCCAGCCCCAGCCCCAGTCCCAGCCCCAGTCCCAGTCCCAGCACCAGCACCAGCCCCAGTCCCAGCCCCAGTCCCCAGCTCCTGAACCAGCCCCAGCTCCTGCACCATCCCCAGCCCCAGCCCCAGTCCCAGCCCCAGCCCCTGCCCCAGCCCCAGTCCCAGCCCCAGCCCCAAACCCAGTCACAGCCCAAGCCCCAGTCCCAGCCCCAGCCCCAGTCCCAGCCCCAGCACCAGTCACCAGCCCCAGCCCCAGCCCCAGCCCCAAACCCAGTCACAGCCCAAGCCCCAGTTCCAGCCCCAGCCCCAGTCCCAGCCCCAGCACCAGTCCCAGCCCCAGCCCCAGCCCCAGCCCCAGCCCCAGCCCCAGTCCTAGCCCCAGCTCCATCCCCAGCTCCTGCACCAGCCCCAGTCCCAGCCCCAATCCCACCCCCAGCCCCAGCGCCAGCCCCAGCCCCCAGCTCCTGCACCAGCCCCAGCTCCTGCACCAGGCACAGCCCCAGCCCCAGACCCAGCCCCAGCCCCAGCTCCTGCACCAGCCCCAGCTCCTGCACCAGCCACAGCCCCAGCCCCAGCCCCAGCCACAGCCCCAGCCCCAGTCCCAGCACCAGCACCAGCCCCATTCCCAGTCCCAGCCCCCAGCTCCTGAACCAGCCCCAGTTCCTGCACCAGCCCCAGCCCCAGCCCCAGTCCCAGCCCCAGTCCCAGTCCCAGCACCAGCACCAGCCCCAGTCCCAGCCCCAGTCCCCAGCTCCTGAACCAGCCCCAGCTCCTGCACCATCCCCAGCCCCAGCCCCAGTCCCAGCCCCAGTCCCAGCCCCATTCCCAGCCCCAGCCCCAAAACCAGTCACAGCCCAAGCCCCAGTCCCAGCCCCAGCCCCAGTCCCAGCCCCAGCCCCAGCCCCAGTCACCAGCCCCAGCCCCAGACCCAGCCCCAAACCCAGTCACAGCCCAAGCCCCAGTTCCAGCCCCAGCCCCAGCCCCAGCCCCAGCCCCAGCCCCAGCCCCAGCCCCAGCCCCAGCCCCAGCCCCAGCCCCAGCCCCAGCCCCAGCACCAGCCCCAGCCCCAGTCCTAGCCCCAGCTCCAGCCCCAGCTCCTGCACCAGCCCCAGTCCCAGCCCCAATCCCACCCCCAGCCCCAGCGCCAGCCCCAGCCCCCAGCTCCTGCACCAGCCCCAGCTCCTGCACCAGGCACAGCCCCAGCCCCAGTGCCAGCCGCAGCTCCAGCCCCAGTCCCAGCACCAGCACCAGCCCCAGTCCCAGCCCCAGTCCCCAGCCCCCAGCTCCTGCACCAGCCCCAGCTCCTGCACCAGGCACAGCCCCAGCCCCAGTGCCAGCCGCAGCTCCAGCCCCAGCCCCAGCTCCTGCACCAGCCCCATTCCCAGCCCCAGCCCCAGCCCCAGTCCCAGCCCCAGCCCCAGCCCCGGCCCACGCCCCAGCCCCTGTCCCAGCCCCAGCTCCAGCCCCAGCCCCTGCCCCAGCCCCAGTCCCAGCCCCAGTCCCAGCCCCAGCCCCAAACCCAGTCACAGCCCAAGCCCCAGTCCCAGCCCCAGCCCCAGTCCCAGCCCCAGCACCAGTCACCAGCCCCAGCCCCAGCCCTATCCCCAAACCCAGTCACAGCCCAAGCCCCAGTTCCAGCCCCAGCCCCAGTCCCAGCCCCAGCACCAGTCCCAGCCCCAGCCCCAGCCCCAGCCCCAGCCCCAGCCCCAGTCCTAGCCCCAGCTCCATCCCCAGCTCCTGCACCAGCCCCAGTCCCAGCCCCAATCCCACCCCCAGCCCCAGCGCCAGCCCCAGCCCCAGCTCCTGCACCAGCCCCAGCTCCTGCACCAGCCACAGCCCCAGCCCCAGCCCCAGCCACAGCCCCAGCCCCAGCCCCCAGCTCCTGAAACAGCCCCAGTTCCTGCACCAGCCCCAGCCCCAGCCCCAGTCCCAGCCCCAGTCCCAGTCCCAGCACCAGCACCAGCCCCAGTCCCAGCCCCAGTCCCCAGCTCCTGAACCAGCCCCAGCTCCTGCACCATCCCCAGCCCCAGCCCCAGTCCCAGCCCCAGCCCCTGCCCCAGCCCCAGTCCCAGCCCCAGTCCCAGCCCCAGCCCCAAACCCAGTCACAGCCCAAGCCCCAGTCCCAGCCCCAGCCCCAGTCCCAGCCCCAGCACCAGTCACCAGCCCCAGCCCCAGACCCAGCCCCAAACCCAGTCACAGCCCAAGCCCCAGTTCCAGCCCCAGCCCCAGTCCCAGCCCCAGCCCCAGCCCCAGTCCCAGCCCCAGCCCCAGCCCCAGCCCCAGCCCCAGCCCCAGTCCTAGCCCCAGCTCCAGCCCCAGCTCCTGCACCAGCCCCAGTCCCAGACCCAATCCCACCCCCAGCCCCAGCCCCAGCCCCAGCCCCAGCCACAGCCCCAGCCCCAGTCCCAGCACCAGCACCAGCCCCATTCCCAGTCCCAGCCCCCAGCTCCTGAACCAGCCCCAGTTCCTGCACCAGCCCCAGCCCCAGCCCCAGTCCCAGCCCCAGTCCCAGTCCCAGCACCAGCACCAGCCCCAGTCCCAGCCCCAGTCCCCAGCTCCTGAACCAGCCCCAGCTCCTGCACCATCCCCAGCCCCAGCCCCAGTCCCAGCCCCAGTCCCAGCCCCAGTCCCAGCCCCAGCCCCTGCCCCAGCCCCAGTCCCAGCCCCAGTCCCAGCCCCAGCCCCAAACCCAGTCACAGCCCAAGCCCCAGTCCCAGCCCCAGCCCCAGTCCCAGCCCCAGCACCAGTCACCAGCCCCAGCCCCAGCCCCAGCCCCAGCTCCAGCTCCTGCACCAGCCCCAGCCCCACCCCCAGCCCGAGCCCCAGCCCCAGTCCCAGCCGCAGCTCCAGCCCCAGCTCCTGCACCAGCCCCAGTCCCAGCCCCAGCCCCAGCCCCGGCCCCAGCCCCAGCTCCTGCACCAGACCCAGCCCCAGCCCCTGTCCCAGCCCCAGCCCCAGCCGCAGCCCCAGTCCCAGCCCCAGCCCCAAACCCAGTCACAGCCCAAGCCCCAGTCCCAGACCCAGCCCCTGTCCCAGCCCCAGCCCCAGCCGCAGCCCCAGCCCCAGTCCCAGCCCCAGTCCCAGCCCCAGCCCCAAACCCAGTCACAGCCCAAGCCCCAGTCCCAGCCCCAGCCCCAGTCCCAGCCACAGCACCAGTCACCAGCCCCAGCCCCAGCCCCGGCCCCAGCCCCAGTTCCAGCCCCAGCGCCAGTCCCAGCCCCAATCCCACCCACAGCCCCAGCGCCAGCCCCAGCCCCAGCTCCTGCACCAGCCCCAGCTCCTGCACCAGCCAAAGCCCCAGCCCCAGCCCCAGCCACAGCCCCAGCCCCAGTCCCAGCACCAGCACCAGCCCCAGTCCCAGCCCCAGCCCCCAGCTCCTGAACCAGCCCCAGCTCCTGCACCAGCCCCAGTCCCAGCCCCAGTCCCAGCCCCAGCCCCTGCCCCAGCCCCAGTCCCAGCCCCAGTCACCAGCCCCAGCCCCAGCCCCAGCCCCAGCTCCAGCTCCTGCACAAGCCCCAGCCCCAGCCCCAACCCCAGCCCCAGCCCCAGTGCCAGCCGCAGCTCCAGCCCCAGCTCCTGCACCAGCCCCATTCCCAGCCCCAGCCCCAGCCCCAGTCCCAGCCCCAGCCCCAGCCCCGGCCCCCGCCCCAGCCCCTGTCCCAGCCCCAGCCCCAGCCCCAGCCCCAGCCCCAGTCCCAGCCCTGCCCCAAACCCAGTCACAGCCCAAGCCCCAGTCCCAGCCCCAGCCCCAGTCCCAGCCCCAGCACCAGTCACCAGCCCCAGCCCCAGCCCCAGCCCCAGCTCCAGCTCCTGCACCAGCCCCAGCCCCAGCCCCAGCCCCAGCCCCAGCTCCAGCTCCTGCACCAGCCCCAGCCCCGGCCCCAGCCCCAGCTCCTGCACCAGACCCAGCCCCAGCCCCAGCCGCAGCCCCAGCCCCAGCCCCAGCCCCAGCCCCAGCCCCAGCCCCAGCCCCAGCACCAGTCCCAGCCCCAGCCCAAGCCCCAGTCCCAGCCCCAGCCCCAGTCCCAGCCCCAGCACCAGTCACCAGCCC
Source organism: Chiloscyllium punctatum (assembly GCF_047496795.1). Taxonomy (NCBI): domain Eukaryota; kingdom Metazoa; phylum Chordata; class Chondrichthyes; order Orectolobiformes; family Hemiscylliidae; genus Chiloscyllium; species Chiloscyllium punctatum. The sequence continues at coordinate 26,254,927 of NC_092790.1, read as the reverse complement.
CAGCCCCAGCCCCAGCCCCAGTCCCAGCCGCAGCTCCAGCCCCAGCTCCTGCACCAGCCCCAGTCCCAGTCCCAGTCCCAGCCCCAGCACCAGTCACCAGCCCCAGCCCCAGCCCCAGCCCCAGCCCCAGCCCCAGTCCTAGCCCCAGCTCCAGCCCCAGCTCCTGCACCAGCCCCAGTCCCAGCCCCAATCCCACCTCCAGCCCCAGCGCCAGCCCCAGCCCCCAGCTCCTGCACCAGCCCCAGCTCCTGCACCAGGCACAGCCCCAGCCCCAGACCCAGCCCCAGCCCCAGCTCCTGCACCAGCCCCAGCTCCTGCAACAGCCACAGCCCCAGCCCCAGCCCCAACCACAGCCCCAGCCCCAGTCCCAGCACCAGCACCAGCCCCAGTCCCAGCCCCAGTCCCCAGCTCCTGAACCAGCCCCAGCTCCTGCACCAGCCCCAGCCCCAGCCCCAGTCCCAGCCCCAGTCCCAGTCCCAGCACCAGCACCAGCCCCAGTCCCAGCCCCAGTCCCCAGCTCCTGAACCAGCCCCAGCTCCTGCACCAGCCCCAGCCCCAGCCCCAGTCCCAGCCCCAGTCCCAGCCCCAGCCCCAAACCCAGTCACAGCCCAAGCCCGAGTCCCAGCCCCAGCCCCAGCCCCAGCCCCAGCCCCAGCCCCAGTCCCAGCCGCAGCTACTGCCCCAGCTCCTGCACCAGCACCAGTCCCAGCCCCAGCCCCAGCCCCGGCCCCAGCCCCAGCCCCTGTCCCAGCCCCAGCCCCAGCCCCAGTCCCAGCCCCAGTCCCAGCCCCAGCCCCAAACCCAGTCACAGCCCAAGCCCCAGTCCCAGCCCCAGCCCCAGTGCCAGCCCCAGCCCCAAATCCAGTCACAGCCCAAGCCCCAGTCCCAGCCCCAGCACCAGTCCCAGCCCCAGCAGCAGTCACCAGCCCCAGCCCCAGCACCGGCCCCAGCCCCAGTTCCAGCCCCAGCCCCAGTCCCAGCCCCAGCCCCAGTCCCAGCCCCAGCCCCAGCCCCAGCCCCAGCAACAGTCACCAGCCCCAGCCCCAGTCCCAGCCCCAGCCCCAGCCCCAGCAGCAGTCACCAGCCCCAGCCCCAGACCCAGCCCCAGCCCCAGTTCCAGCCCCAGCCTCAGCCCCAGTTCCAGCCCCAGCCCCAGCCCCAGCCCCAGCCCCGGCCCCAGCCCCAGCCCCAGCCCCAGCCCCAGCCCCAGCCCCAGCCTCAGTCCTAGCCCCAGCTCCAGCCTCAGCTCCTGCACCAGCCCCACTCCCAGCCCCAATCCCACCCCCAGCCCCAGCGCCAGCCCCAGCCCCCAGATCCTGCACCAGCCCCAGCTCCTGCACCAGGCACAGCCCCAGCCCCAGACCCAGCCCCAGCCCCAGCTCCTTCACCAGCCCCAGCTCCTGCACCAGCCACAGCCCCAGCCCCAGCCCCAGCCACAGCCCCAGCCCCAGTCCCAGCACCAGCACCAGCCCCAGTCCCAGCCCCAGCCCCCAGCTCCTGCTCCAGCCCCAGCCCCAGCCCCAGCTCCTGCACCAGCCCCAGTCCCAGCCCTAGTCCCAGCCCCAGCCCCAAACCCAGCCCCAGTCCCAGCCCCAGTCCCAGCCCCAGCCCCAGCCCCAGCCCCTGCTCCAGCTCCTGCACCAGCCCCGGCCCCAGCCCCAACCCCAGCCCCACCCCCAGTCCCAGCCGCAGCTCCAGCCCCAGCTTTTGCACCAGCCCCATTCCCAGCCCCAGCCCCAGCCCCGGCCCCAGCCCCAGCTCCAGTCCCAGCCGCAGCTCCAGCCCCAGCTCCTGCACCAGCCCCAGCCCCAGCCCGAGCCCCAGTCCCAGCCCAAGCCCCAGTCCCAGCCCCAGCCCCAGTCCCAGCCCCAGCACCAGTCCCAGCCCCAGCCCCAGCCCCAGCCCCAGCCTCAGTCCTAGCCCCAGCTCCAGCCCCAGCTCCTGCACCAGCCCCAGTCCCAGCCCCAATCCCACCCCCAGCCCCAGCGCCAGCCCCAGCCCCCAGCTCCTGCACCAGCCCCAGCTCCTGCACCAGGCACATCCCCAGCCCCAGACCCAGCCCCAGCCCCAGCTCCTGAACCAGCCCCAGCTCCTGCACTAGCCCCAGCCCCAGCGCCAGTCCCAGCCCCAGTCCCAGCCCCAGCCCCAGTCCCAGTCCCAGCACCAGCACCAGCCCCAGTCCCAGCCCCAGTCCCCAGCTCCTGAACCAGCCCCAGCTCCTGCACTAGCCCCAGCCCCAGCGCCAGTCCCAGCCCCTGTCCCAGCCCCAGTCTCAGCCCCAGCCCCTGCCCCAGCCCCAGTCCCAGCCCCAGTCCCAGACCCAGCCCCAAACCCAGCCCCAAACCCAGCCCCAAACCCAGTCACAGCCCAAGCCCGAGTCCCAGCCCCAGCCCCAGTCCCAGCCCCAGCCCCAGCCCCAGCCCCAGCTCCAGCCCCAGCCCCAGTCCCAGCCGCAGCTCCAGCCCCAGCTCCTGCACCAGCCCCAGTCCCAGCCCCAGCCCCAGCCCCAGCCCCAGCCCCAGCTCCAGCTCCTGCACCAGCCCCAGCCCCGGCCCCAGCCCCAGCTCCTGCACCAGACCCAGCCCCAGCCCCAGCCCCAGCCCCAGCCGCAGCCCCAGCCCCAGTCCCAGCCCCAGTCCCAGCCCCAGCCCCAAATCCAGTCACAGCCCATGCCCCAGTCCCAGCCCCAGCACCAGTCCCAGCCCCAGCACCAGTCACCAGCCCCAGCCCCAGCACCGGCCCCAGCCCCAGTTCCAGCCCCAGCCCCAGTCCCAGCCCCAGCCCCAGTCCCAGCCCCAGCCCCAGCCCCAGCAACAGTCACCAGCCCCAGCCCCAGCCCCAGCCCCAGCCCCAGTTCCAGCCCCAGCCCCAGTCCCAGCCCCAGCACCAGTCACCAGCCCCAGCCCCAGCCCCAGCCCCAGTCCTAGCCCCAGCTCCAGCCTCAGCTCCTGCACCAACCCCAGCCCCAGCGCCAGCCCCAGCCCCCAGCTCCTTCACCAGCCCCAGCTCCTGCACCAGCCACAGCCCCAGCCCCAGCCCCAGCCACAGCCCCAGCCCCAGTCCCAGCACCAGCACCAGCCCCAGTCCCAGCCCCAGCCCCCAGCTCCTGAACCAGCCCCAGCTCCTGCTCCAGCCCCAGCCCCAGCCCCAGCCCCTGCCCCAGCCCCAGTCCCAGCCCCAGTCCCAGCCCCAGCCCCAAACCCAGCCCCAGTCCCAGCCCCAGTCCCAGCCCCAGCCCCAGCCCCAGCCCCTGCTCCAGCTCCTGCACCAGCCCCAGCCCCAGCCCCAAACCCAGCCCCACCCCCAGTCCCAGCCGCAGCTCCAGCCCCAGCTTTTGCACCAGCCCCAGTCCCAGCCCCAGCCCCAGTCCCGGCCCCAGCCCCAGCTCCTGCACCAGACCCAGCCCCAGCCCCTGTCCCAGCCCCAGCCCCAGCCGCAGCCCCAGCCCCAGTCCCAGCCAAGCCCCAAACCCAGCCCCAGCCCCAGTCCCAGCCCCAGCCCCAAACCCAGCCCCAGCCCCAGCTCCTGCACCAGCCCCTGTCCCAGCCCCTGTCCCAGCCCCAGCCCCAGCCGCAGCCCCAGCCCCAGTCCCAGCCCAGCCCCAAACCCAGTCCCAGCCCCAGCACCAGTCCCAGCCCGAGCTCCAGTCACCAGCCCCAGCCCCAGTCCCAGCCCCAGCCCCGGCCCCAGCCCCAGTCCCAGCCCAAGCCCCAGTCCCAGCCCCAGCCCCAAACCCAGCCCCAGCCCCAGCTCCTGCACCAGACCCAGCATCAGCCCCTGTCCCAGCCCCAGCCCCAGCCGCAGCCCCAGCCCCAGTCCCAGCCCCAGTCCCAGCCCCAGCCCCAGTCCCAGCCCCAGCCCCAGCCCCTGTCCCAGCCCCAGTCCCAGCCCCAGCCCCAGCCCCAGCACCAGCCCCAGTCCCAGCCCCAGCCCCAAACCCAGCCCCAGCACCAGTCACCAGCCCCAGCCCCAGCCCCAGCCCCAGCTCCTGCACCAGCCCCAGCCCCAGCCCCAGCCCCAGTCCCAGCCCCAGCCCCAGTCACCAGCCCCAGCCCCAGTCCCAGCCCCAGCTCCTGCACCAGCCCCAGCCCCAGCCCCAGCCCCAGCTCCTGCACCAGCCCCAGCCCCAGCCCCAGCCCCAGCTCCAGCTCCTGCACCAGCCCCAGCCCCAGCCCCAGCCCCAGTCCCAGCCGCAGCTCCAGCCCCAGCTCCTGCACCAGCCCCAGTCCCAGCCCCAGCCCCAGCCCCGGCCCCAGCCCCAGCTCCTGCACCAGACCCAGCCCCAGCCCCTGTCCCAGCCCCAGCCCCAGCCGCAGCCCCAGACCCCAGCCCCAGTCCCAGCACCAGCCCCAGTCCCAGCCCCATCCCCAGCCCCAGCCCCAGTCCCAGCACCAGCCCCAGCTCCTGCACCAGCACCAGCCCCAGCCCCAGCCCTAGCCCCAGCCCCAGCTCCTGCACCAGCCCCAGCCCCAGCCACAGTCCCAGCCCCAGCTCCTGCACCAGCCCCAGCCCCACTCCCCAGCCCACAGCCCCAGCTCCTGCACCAGCCCCAGTCCCAGTCCCAGCCCCCAGCCCCTAGCCCCATTCCCAGCCTCAGCCCCAGTCCCAGTCCCAGCTCCTGCGCCAGCCCCAGCCCCCAGCCCTAGTCCCAGCCCCAGCCCCAGCCCCAGCCCCAGCCCCAGCCCCAGCCCCAGCCCCAGCCCACAGCCCCAGCTCCTGCACCAGTCCCAGCCCCAGCCCCAGCCCCAGCCCCAGCCCCAGCCCCAGTCCCAGCCCACAGCCCCAGCTCCTGCACCAGTCCCAGCCCCAGCCCCAGCCCCAGCCCCAGCCCCAGCCCCCAGCCCCCAGCCCCCAGCCCCCAGCCCCAGCCCCAGCCCAAGCGCCAGCCCCAGCCCCAGCCCGCTCCCATTTGTCTCTCAGCTCCCCGGCCCACAAGCCTCATTCCTGATGAAGGGATTATACCTGAAACGTTCATTTCCCTGCTCCCCGAATGCTGCCTGACCTGCTGTGCTTTTCCAGCACCACACTCCCAGTCAGGAAACAGTCCAAAACTGTTATACTCACAGGATCCGGCCTGATGGGTAATTTAGATTAGATTAGATTACTTACAGAGTGGAAACAGGCCCTTCAGCCCAACAACTCCCCACCGACCCGCTGAAGTGCAACCCACTCAGACCCATTCCCCTACATTTACCCCTTCACCGAACACTACGGACAATTTCCCATAGCCAATTCACACAATCTGCACATCTTTGGACTGTGGGAGGAAACCGGAGCACCCAGACGAAACTCACGCAAATACGGGGATAATGTGCAAACTCCACCCAGTCAGTCGCCCGAGGCTGGAATTGAACCCGGGTCTCTGGCGCTGTGACGCAGCAGTGCTAACCACTGTGCCACCGTGCTCACCCATCATGTTTCATAAAGCCCCATCACCATCCCGGGGTATATCCTGTCCCACCGGCAGGATAGACCCACCAGTGGTGGGGACACCCTGGGATACATTCAGGGAAGGAGTTACCCTGCAAATCCCCAACATTGATTCCAGAACCCAGGAAATCTCATGGTAACAGATCAAGGTCAAGGAAGTCACCTGAGGATGGTTATCTCCTGCCCCCCACCCCTCCTCTTGGAAACAAATCAGAGGAAGCACTGAGGGTGATAAGGACACAGACCATCCTCTGGGTGTGGGACTTCAATGTCCATCACTAAGAGTGCCCCCACAGGCCCACCGCTGCCTGAGCAGGGACAGGCTTCAATACACAACAGCCAGACTGGGGGAAACATTCTCACCAAACTCCATGTCCCAGATGGATCTGTCCCTGACAGCATATGTAGGAGCAGCCAGCACACAGTCCTGGTGGAGGGAAAGTCTCAGCCTCATATTTGACACACCCATGATTAGTGTGTTCCTGGAAAAGCACAGCAGGTCAGGCAGCATCCCAGGAGCAGGAAAATCACCGTTATGGGCAGCAGACCTTCATCACAAATGAGACTGCGAGCCTCCGGGATGGAGAGATAAATCATATTCGGCGAACTGCTCACTGTGTGATGTGGCACACCTTCCTGTGAAGGAGGACATACTTCTAAAGGACTGAGCACATGGAAGCTGACCATCCATGAGGCACTGTGGGCTAGTAACATCTGCAGCATCAATGGCCTTCCCTCCATCATAAAGTCAGAAGTCGGCTGTTCACTGATGGTTTCAAAATATTCAGCACCATTCACAACTGCACCGATACTGAAGCAGGCTATTCAGCCCTTCAAGAGTTTTATACAGGAACAGAATGAGACCATTCAGCCATTGAAGGCTGTTACTCAGCGATTGGAAAAGAACTTTTAATCTCTCATACCTGTTACACAGGAAATGGAATGGAACATTCAGCATTTCAAAGCTGATACACGGGAATACGGGGAGCTGTGCAGACCATAGCAGTGCATTGATCTATAAACCCAGACTAGATATCTGTCCAGGGCGGGTAGCTGTGCAGACCACAGCAGTGCATTGATCTATAAACCCAGACTAGATATCTGTTCAGCACCGGAAGCTGTGCAGAATTCCACAGTGCACTAATGTGTGAAGCTGAAAGAAATATCCTTCCAGTATGTGGGACCCAGGAGCAGTTACCCTCCCAGCATGTAGGACTGTGTACTCCACGCCAGTGCATTGATCTGTAACCCAGGAGCAGTTACCCTCCCAGCATGTGGATACTGTCTATAAACCTCAACCAGTTAGTCTGACCAGCACAGGGAACAGTACAGTAATCACCGTGAATTAATCTGTAAAAGAGGAGCATTTACCCTCCCAGCATGTAGGACTGTGTACCCCACCCCAGTGCATTGATCTGTAACCCAGGAGCAGTTACCCTGCCAGCATGTAGGACTGTGTACTCCACCCCAGTGCATTGATCTGTAACCCAGGAGCAGTTACCCTCCCAGCATGTAGGACTGTGTACCCCACCCCAGTACATTGATCTGTAACCCAGGAGCAGTTACCCTCCCAGCATGTAGGACTGTGTACATCACCCCAGTGCATTGATCTGTAACCCAGGAGCAGTTACCCTCCCAGCATGTAGGACTGTGTACCCCACCCCAGTACATTGATCTGTAACCCAGGAGCAGTTACCCTCCCAGCATGTAGGACTGTGTACATCACCCCAGTGCATTGATCTGTAACCCAGGAGCAGTTACCCTGCCAGCATGTAGGACTGTGTACTCCACCCCAGTACATTGATCTGTAACCCAGGAGCAGTTACCCTCCCAGCATGTAGGACTGTGTACATCACCCCAGTGCATTGATCTGTAACCCAGGAGCAGTTACCCTGCCAGCATGTAGGACTGTGTACTCCACCCCAGTACATTGATCTGTAACCCAGGAGCAGTTACCCTCCCAGCATGTAGGACTGTGTACCCCACCCCACTGCATTGATCTGTAACCCAGGAGCAGTTACCCTGCCAGCATGTAGGACTGTGTACTCCACCCCAGTGCATTGATCTGTAACCCAGGAGCAGTTACCCTCCCAGAATGTAGGACTGTGTACACCACCCCACTGCATTGATCTGTAACCCAGGAGCAGTTACCCTCCCAGCATGTAGGACTGTGTACACCACCCCAGTGCATTGATCTGTAACCCAGGAGCAGTTACCCTCCCAGCATGTCGGACTGTGTACACCACCCCACTGCATTGATCTGTAACCCAGGAGCAGTTACCCTGCCAGCATGTAGGATTGTGTACCCCACCCCAGTGCATTGATCTGTAACCCAGGAGCAGTTACCCTCCCAGCATGTAGGACTGTGTACTCCACGCCAGTGCATTGATCTGTAACCCAGGAGCAGTTACCCTCCCAGCATGTAGGACTGTGTACACCACCCCAGTACATTGATCTGTAAACCAGGAGCAGTTACTCTCCCTGCATGTAGGACTGTGTACACCACCCCAGTGCATTGATCTGTAACACAGGAGCAGTTACCCTCCCAGCATGTAGGACTGTGTACACCACCCCAGTACATTGATCTGTAACCCAGGAGCAGTTACCCTCCCAGCATGTAGGACTGTGTACACCACCCCAGTGATTGATCTGTAACACAGGAGCAGTTACCCTCCCTGCATGTAGGACTGTGTACACCACCCCACTGCATTGATCTGTAACCCAGGAGCAGTTACCCTCCCAGCATGTAGGACTGTGTACACCACCCCAGTGCATTGATCTGTAACACAGGAGCAGTTACCCTCCCAGCATGTAGGACTGTGTACACCACCCCAGTGCATTGATCTGTAACACAGGAGCAGTTACCCACCCTGCATGTAGGACTGTGTACACCACCCCAATGCATTGATCTGTAACCCAGGAGCAGTTACCCTCCCAGCATGTAGGACTGTGTACACCACCCCAGTACATTGATCTGTAAAACTGTGTGAGATCCCTGCCCAGTGTGAGGAAACTTGCAGCCCGTGCTGGAAGTGACAGGATGTGCAGGTCCCACCCATTTCCAGCTCCATATCCCCATTGGGCCATGAAGAGGGGGTGCTGTGGGTGGGAACATCATTGCGAGAGAGAGATGGCGAGGGAGTCAGTTTAAACAATAACAAACAAGAGGGGTTTGGGAAATAGACAGTGAGGGGGAGACTGAGAGACAATGTTATGGAAGGATGTGTTCCAAGGTTTCAGAATGCTGAAATGAAAACATTTTAACAGCATCCTGTAACATAAGCCAGTGTTTCCAGTAATGGTAGGTGAACATGATAATGGTGGGTGTACAGATGATGCAGAGTTTTGGATGAGTATTTGTTCTTCAGCTTTGTATCTGGGTGTAGGGTCAGCAGAGTCTTTGACTCATTGGGCTAAATCTAACTATAATTTGTCTCAGTGCCATTTTCATTGACTGTGACAGAGGGATCATCCCCACTAGGCCGAGCTCGTTTCCTGGTGCTATCGTATCAAACTCCCCTCATTAACCACCCACCCCACCCCATGGTGTCCCTCTCATTCAATACCAGCCCGATTCTTCCACCCATCATGGCTGGAGGTATTCACCATCGCCTGGGTGCCCCTGGATATTCCGTGATCCCTGGCACTGGTGCCATCTTTAAAAGGCCAAGGGGCACACGGTTGAGCTTTCTCAGTTTGGAGCTGCCCTGCACAGTTTATCCCGAGCATGGCAGATAAGGGGCAATTACACCACGGTTTGACGACAGGGACACGTAGGTCGTGGTGGATGCGCTAGTACAGAGGGGGACCATTCTCTTCCCAGAGGGGGCCACACCACCAGACTCACCGAGCATGGTCTGAGCTCACCACCCAGCTCAGTGCAGTATCTGTGGTCTGAAGAAATGCCCAGCAAAACAGGACAAGCATCAATAACCTTCCCCACTCTGTTAGGAAAAGGGTCACTGTATTGTCTCTGCTCCCTCACACTCACTGTATATCTGTTATAGCACCGACACCGAACAAGGTGCATGCTCAACCACTCTCACTTCTGCGAACAGCACCTTCTCTCTCTCTGTCTTTGTCTCTGTCTTTGTCTCTGTCTTTGTCTCTGTCTTTGTCTGTCTCTGTCTATCTCTGTCTCTCTGTCTCTCTCCCCCTCCCCCCGCTTTACCCCCCCCCCCCCCCCACACTAATAACATCGCATGGATACAACACTGTGGACTGACTCCCCTCAGACCCCTCAACATGACCCTGTACCCCTCCTCTTCCAACACTAACAGCAGGACCACACACCCCGACCCTTCCTCCCTCCCCTTCTCCCATTCCAGGAGAAACAGCCTGAAATAGGACAGAAAGGGCCTATCCGGGTGATGGAGTGTGCTATATACGTTCCCTCACACGCCCCTCCCCCCGCCATGTGGGGAGGACCCTGGTACGAGTCGGAGAGGACAGGGAACCTCGTGTGGAGATTCTGAAACATCCACATCCCACCGACCGAGTAAGGAGCAATGTTCAGTGAAGGGCAATTCTCACTTTAAACCCACTGGCAGCTCCGTTTCCCCCGGCACAACTTAGAAGCCGTGGCCCTGATGCCATCTCCCTTTTGTGTCGAGCTGGTACAAATGGAATCCCCAGGGTCTCGGTGGGCAGGAGGGTGGGCTCACAACACATCGTCACCACCACCTCCCAGGAAGGGAGCACCGAGACTGCCTCCTACACCTCCCCCTATAAACAGCTCAGATACTGAAACTGATCTGTGATAGTTACTGATCTTCTCACTTGCCCTGACATCTTCAACAAACTATGATCATATACAGGCAGGGCTCTCTGCTCGTGAACTCCCTTTATAACGGTATGACCTGTATTAAACTGCCTTTCAATGTCTTTCCTACCACAGTCCATCACCTCACACTGCTCTGCACTGATCCCCATCTGCCTTACACCTGAACATTACTCCATCGTGTGATTGTCCTGTTAGAGTTCCACACTGACCTCCATAGACTTCAGAGTTCTTCCAGTTTCGGTGCCACCTACAAACATTGAGATTGTTACCATGTCACAGTCACCATGAAAGAACTGAAATCCTGCCACACATACACGAGTGTGAGCAAGTGAACGACTGATATGTTCCCACGGACAGAGTCGAATAATGACATACTGTCAATGGAGCAACAAAACTCCTGACACATACAAGACAGAGTAGATGAAATATTGACAAACCACAGAGCAAGAGAAATCGGATAGGTTCCAGTTATCTATATTCATCAGAGTATAATGTGATGAAGTTAAAAGTGTGTACTGTACCTTTAAGAGAGGGTGAATGCTGCTCTGAACTGAGAGCTTACAAGCACCTGTGATATGAGAGGATGGCAGACCCAGAAACAATATATTGCTATAGAGCTGGAGTCGGGTAATAAGCAGTTAAGAGAAAGAGAGTCCCAGAGTTGTGAATAGTTCATGTAAAATGTTAACTTTCAGCATGAAAAAATAAATTGATGTTATTATTTACATAGTAGACTTTGGTAGGTCTGTCACTCATATTTTAACAGTTTACGAGGTGAACTTATGTTTAGTTTAAATTACCAGATGAGCTTCATGCAGTGTCCTAACAATTCCCGTGTGTGTATCTGTGTGTCTCTGCGTGGGACAAGTCTGTCAGTCTCTGTGGTGCTTAAAGTGATGCAATGCCACCCTCTGCTGGCCTCCCCACGCCACTGCACAGGCATTGGCAGAGGGTGAAAACCATTCAGAGATTGGGAGGGAGAGGGCAGCTGCTCAGAGCACCATCCAAACTGAAGTCTTATCCATGTATTGATCTAAATGTCCTTTAAACGTTGTAACTGTCCCTGCTTTCATCACTTCCTCTGGAAGTTTATTCCACACACAAGACAGACTCTGTCTAAAATAATTACCTCTAATGACATTTGTGAATCATTTTTCCTCGCATCTTCCTCAGTTTTGAATCCCCAACTCTCGGGAAACGACATCAGCCCTTCTGCTTATCTGTACCCCTCACGATTTTGTAAACTTCTGTGAAGTTACCCCTTAATCTCATACTCTCCAGTGAAAAAAAGTCCCAGCCTATCCAGCCTCTCCTTATAGCTCACTCCCTCCATTCCCATCAACATCCAGGTTAATTGCTTCTGAACCCTCTCCAGCTTAATAATATCAAGGTCAATAATATCAAAGTGAATAATCAAGGTATTTTCTAAGGGCACGGGGGTCCAAAACTAGAGGACATAGGTTTAAGGTGAGAGGGGAAACATTTAAAAGTGACCTAAGGGGCAGCTTTTTCACCCAGAGGGTGGTGTGCCTATGGAATGAGCGAGCAGGATGACCAGACTGGACACTGTATTCCAGAAGAGGGCTCACCAATATCCTGTACAACGACAACATGACATCCCAATTCCGATACTCAAAGGTCTGAACAATGAAGACAAGTGTGTTAGACACTTTCTTAACCACAAGATCTATATGAGGTGCAAATTTTAAAGAATTATACCTGACGGCCTAGGTTTCTGTACTACAGCAGTGCCAAAGGCTCTATTTTTAATTGTATAGGTCTTGCTGTTGTTTGATTTACCAAATCCAATTGCTCGCATTAATCCAAACTAAACTCCACCTGCCACCCCTCAGCCCAGTGTGTGACATTAATGCCACCTCCCCCTCCCCCTTCAATTTTAAAGTTCCCATCCCTCTCCAGGAGGCCTGCACACTCCGGCCTTGATTTTCACAAAGACCCTGAGCTTGGGTAGCCTTTTGTGGTTTGGGGGAGGAGAGACAGATTGCAGACACAGTCAGTGGGGCGGAGAGACTGGACAGTTATCACTGGCCTGGTATCATTTCATGGCTTTAGGAAGTGAGCAGTCTCACGTTAGAGGTGAGTAATACCGCGGGGTGCTTTGGGGCCAGAAATTAAGCTCTTCCTTCGTCTCCGGTGTTCAGTAATAAATATCCATTTGAGACCCTTCATTGGGCAGAGTGTGTCTGCAGGATTTCTTTCCCTAATATTGCAGACTACAGATCATAGCAATTAAAGCAGTTCATAGTTCATTTCGATGGCACAGCACGTGCACTCAATATACTAGTTAAGACAAATATTTTGTATTTGTTTAACAATACAAGGTGTTTTCTTGTAACTCAGTAATGGTAACCTGATTATAATAAATAGGAGAAATTGAGGATGGCAGATGCTGGAGATCAGAGCTGAAAAATGTGTGGCTGGAAAAGCGCAGCAGGTCAGGCAGCATCCAAGGAGCAGGAGAATCGACGTTTCGAGCATAAGCCCGTCTTCAGGAATGAGGCTGGTGTGCCAAGCAGGCTAAGATAAAAGGTAGGGAGGAGGGACTTGGGTGAGGGGTATTGGGAATGTGATAGGTGGAAGGAGGTCAAGGTGAGGGTATTAGGCCTGACATTGGCCTATCGCAGCTACACTGGCACCACACCCCACCTTTTCCTCCGCTACATCGATGACTGTATCGGCGCTACCTCGTGCTCCCACGAGGCGGTTGAACAGTTCATCCACTTTACTCACACTTTCCACCTCAAATTCACCTGGACCGTCTCAGAATCCTCCCTCCCTTTCCTAGACCTCTCCATTTCTATCTCGGGTGACTGACTCAACACAGACATTTTCTATAAACTGACCAACTCCCACAGCTACCTAGATTACACCTCCTCTCACCCTGCCCCCTGTAAAAACGCCATCCCATATTCCCAATTCCTTCGCCTGTGCTGCAACTGCTCCCAGGAGGGCCAATTCCAATACCAAACAACCCAGATAGCTTCCTTCTTCAAAGAACGCAACTTCCCCTCAGCCATGGTTGACGATGCTCTCCACCACATCTCCTCCACTTCCCACTCCTCTGCCCTTGAGCCCCGCCCCTCCAATCACCACCAGAACAGAACCCCATTGGTCCTCACTTACCACCCCACCAACCACCAGATCATCCTTCGTCATTTCCGCCATGTCCAACAGACCCCACCACCAAGGATATATTTCCTTCCCCACCCCTATCAGCGTTCCAGAAAGACCACTCCCTCCGCCACTCCCTCGTCAGGTCCACACCCCCCCACGAACCCAACCTCCACTCCCAGCACCTTCCCCTGCAACCACAAGAAATGCAACATTTGCGGCCACACTTCCCCCCTCACTTCCCTCCAAGGCCCCAAGGGATCCTTCCATATCTGCCACAAATGCGCCTGCACCTCCACACACATCATTTACTGCATCCGCAGCACCCGATGTGGCCTCCTCTATATTGGGGAGACAGGCCGCCTACTTGAGGAACGTTTCAGAGAACACCTCTGGGACACCCGCACTAACCAAACCAACCGCCCCGCGGCTGAACACTTCAACTCCCCCTCCCACTCCACCAAGGACATGCAGGTCCTTGGACTCCTCCATCGCCAGACCATGGCAACAAGACGCCTGTAGGAAGAGCACCTCATCTTCCACCTCGGAACCCTCCAACCACAAGGGATGAATGCGGATTTCTCCAGCTTCCTCATTTCCCCTCCACCCACCTTATCTCAATCCCAACCCTCAGATTCAGCACCACCTTCTTGACCTGCAATCTTCTTCCCGACCTCTCCACCCCAACCCCTCTCCGCCCTATCACCCTTACCTTAACCTCCTTCCACCTATCACATTCCCAATGCCCCTCCCCAAGTCCCTCCTCCCTACCTTTTATCTTAGCCTGCTTGGCACACCAGCCTCATTCCTGAAGAAGGGCTTATGCCTGAAACGTCGATTCTCCTGCTCTTTGGATGCTGCCTGACCTGCTGCGCTTTTCCAGCAACACATTTTTCAGCCCTGATTATAATAAATCCACACCGAGCTGAAAGCGGGCACTACATTATGTCCCAAAATCTGGGTATGGTAGTGTAGTGGGTAGTGTACCTGCCTCTCAGTCAATGCTCTGAATTTAATCCAATTCCTGAACTTGTGTGGTAGTGTTTCTAGCTCTGGACTAGAAGGTCTGGATTCAAGTCCTGCCTATTGCAGAGCTATGTCACATCATGTCAGAACAGGCTGATGAGCAAACACACAGGAGAATACTGTTCCAGCTTTATGGGTATTGCTGAGTGATGCTAGCGTCCCTACCTCCGGGCACAAAGGTCTAGGTGTAAAGCCCACAGAAGTGTCTCATGATACATCTGAACAAACTGATTAAAATGGATTTAGAATTGTGACTTGATGGAGAAGGAAGAGGTGTCAGTATTGAATTTCAGAGTTTAGGCCCAGGATGACTGAAAGTACAGCCATTCGTGTTGATTGGAGGCACATTTCGCAGCAGTAAAGGTTTATAAAATCAAAATGGTCATGGATAGGGTGAATAGTCAGGGGTTTTTCCCAGGTTAGGGGTGTCAAGAACGATAGAGGATTGGTTGAAAGTGAGAGGGGAAAAGTTTTGATGAGGCCTAAAGGGCATCATTTCACCAGAGGGTGGTGTGTGTATGGAATGAGCTGCCAGAGGAAGTGGTGGAAGCTGGTACAACTACAGCATGTAAAAGGCATCTGAATGCTAACAGACCTGGCGAGCTTTTCCAGCAATTTCTGTATTTCTTTTAAAAATGCATTCTTTTTAACACAGGTATTTGAATAAATTAAACATTTTATTTTTTAATGACGCAGGGCCATTTAAACATATTTCAAATCGGCCGAGACCATTTTCTGCTCAGGGTATTGCTCTGTGTATGACAGCAGCAATGATGCACCTCCATGGAACAGGGAATGTGATGGAGACATAGATTGGACAATGTACAAGGAGACCCCACATGGTCCAGTTTGGGAGAGGATGACATTACTGTGTGATTCAACTCAGAGAGTGAGAAAATGCAATCTGCCTGAGAAGGAATGGCCTATTGCACTTTCTCTCCTTCATTGTTCCTCATCACAGCAATGTGTGCGAGCTAAAAAAAAACCTCTACAGTCATCGTTACCATTCTTATTTTTATGGAATCCCTGCAGTGTTGACACAGGCCCTTCGACCCAACAAGTGCATACCAACCTTCCCAACCCATTTCCTTGTATTTACCCCTGACTAATTCACCTAACCTAGAAATCCCTGAACACTACAGACAATTTAGCATGACCAATCCACCGAACCTACACAGTTTGTGGTAGGAAACTGGTCCACCCATGAGAAGCTCACACAGAAAAGTGGAGAATGTGCAAACTCCACACATACAGTCACCCAAGGCTGGAATCGACCCCAAGTCCCTGGTGCTGTGAGGCAGCAGTGCTAACCACCGTGCTGCCCTTTGGTTGATCACTGACCAGAATTCACTGGAATCTCCTCTCTGCCTAAAGCAAAGGGAATTAAGCCAAATCCAACTGTCCCAGGATGGAATCCCATTGCTAGCAGCTGTGTGAGTACAATATCTTCAGAAACAGAATAGCGTTTTGGACAATCTCACAGTTTTCCCTTTAGCCATGAGTTCCAATAATATCTGAACAGAGTTCTTTCAAGTTAAAAGTGTGTGTGTGTGTGTGTGTGTGTGTGTGTGTGTGTGTGTGTGTGTGTGTGTGTGTGTTTAGAAAGGGAAATATTGATTATATACTTGCAATACCCAAACATTTACCATTCATCTTTCCATCATAGTTTGACTAACATTGCTCTGGATCATAAATGTGCTATTTGAGCAGATTAAAGAAACTAGCCTGACTTGTTCCTAAAACTGACCCTGACCCAGTCTGAGACCGATATGATCGTCCATATCACAAACCTGGTGACATTTAACATTTGTTGGGAGCAGTGGAGGAGTGGGACTAGAAAAGAAAACAGTGACCCAAAAACCCGTGAACTACAGACTGGTGAGCCTGATGTCAGCGGTGGGAAAGTTGTTGGAGGGGATTCTGAGGGATAGCATTTACATACATTTGGGAAGGCAAGGGCTGATCGGGGTAGTCAACGTGGCTTTCTGCATGGGAAATCATGTCTCATTAATTTGGTTGAGTTTTTTGAAGAGATAACAAAGAAGATTGATGAAGACAGTTTGGTAGACATTGTCTATATGGACTTCAGCAAGGTGTTCATTTAAAGAACAAAGAGCAAAGAAAATCTACAGCCCAGAAACAGGCCCTTCGCCCTCTAAGCCTGAGCCGATGAAAAATGTCCTGTCTAAATCTGTCACCCAATTCCTAAGCATCTGTATCCCTCTGCTCCCCATCTACTCATGCATCTGTCCAGACGCATCTTAAATGAATCTACTGTGCCTGCCTCTACCACCTCTGCTGGCAACGTCTTCCAAACGCCCACCACCCTCTGTGTGAAGTACTTACCGCGTGTATCCCCCTTAAACATTCCACTTCTCACTTTGAAAGCACGACCTCTCGTTATTGAATCCTTCAATCTGGGAAAAAGCTTGTCTCGATCCACACTGATTCCTGAAGAAGGGCTTATGCCCGAAACGTTGATTCTCTTGCTCCTCTGATCCTGCCTGGCCTGCTGTGTTTTTCCAGCACCATATTTTTCAATTCTGTCCACCCTGTCTATACCCTTCATAATTTTGCAAACCTCAATCAGGTCCCCCCCCCCCCCCCCCCCCCCACCCATGTCCTTTTTTCTAGTGAAAGTAATCCTAACCTACTCAGCCTCTCTTCATAGCGAGTATTTCATTCTGATTGGTAGACAGATGAGTAAGGTTCGGTCACAGGGGATACAGAGGAAGCTCGTCACAATTGGCTTGAAGGAAGAGGGGTATTTTTCAGACTAGAGGCTTGTGAGCAGCAGTGTGCTGGAAGAATCAGTACTGAGTTCACTGCATTTCATCATTTATGTCAGGGTTTTAGATGTGAATATTGGGGCCATAGTTAGTAAGTTTACAGATTACATCGGAAAGGTGGTGTAGGAGATTATCTCAGAGTACAAGACCGCAATTAGATGGGACAAAGGGGCAAGGAGTGACAGATGAAGTTTCTTGGGAAGGCAAATCATGGCAGAAATTATACACTAATGTTAAGGTCCTGGAGAGTGTTGTGGAACAAAGGGACATCGGACTGCAAGTACATTGTTCCTTGAAAGTGGAGTCGCAGCTGGACAATGTGGGACAGAACACATTTGGCACATTTGCCTTAATCAGTCGTAGCATTGAGTATAGGGGTTGTGGTGGCATGTTGTATCTGTACAGGATGTTGGGGAGGCCACTTTAAGAATACTACATACAACTCATTGTCTGCAGAAATGATTTAAACACCGATGTTCCAGGACTGGAAGTTTGAGCTTCGTGGAGAGGTTGATTAGGTTGAGGTGCTTTCTCCTGGAGTGTCAGAGGCTGAAGGGGTGACATTACAGAGGTTCACAAAACCAGCAGTGGCATGGATATTCTAAACAGCCACGTTCTGCTCCCCAGCGTAGGGGAATCCAGAACAAGAGGGCATAGGTTGGAGGAGAATGGGCGAATAATTTCGAAGGGACCTGAAGATAAATGTTTCACACAGAGAGCGGTGTGTACAGAAAGTTGGGTCAGAGGAAGTGGTGAAGGCGGTTACAATCACACATTTAAAAAGTATCTGAAAGAAGAGGGATATTGGTCAAATGCTGGCAAATGGGACTGGATCAGATTTGATATCTGATCGGAGTGAACAGGTTGGACTAACGGGTCTGTTTCCGTTCTGCATGATTCTCTGATTCAATAAGAAGGATGACGAATAATTCTGAAAGGCCCTTTCAAGTCGGAATCCTCTTCACTGGAAGTTTATCATGCCTCTATGTTCACATTGATTGAAAGCTGCATTAGTTAAATATTTGACAGAAGTGTGAGTCATGCATAATATAGACAGGGTATAGACAGGAAAGTGGGGCTGAGACCCCAACCTGATCAGCCAAATCTTAGTGCCTGGTGGAGCAGGCTCAAAGTATCTAATGACCCACTCCTGCTCTGCAGTCCCATGTTTCTGTGATCCATTCAGCCCATCAAACCTGCTAGACAGGAGAACTTAGATGCTACTTACTGCTATAAACTGGTGCACAGAAACACAAACAATTCAGCCCTTCAAAACTGTCCCACACGCTTTGAGGTGATTTGGGAAGTGTAATTGGAAAATCCAGGCACGGGTATGAAAGAGGCCCCTCCCCTCTCTGAAACTTGTGCTTCATTTATTGGTCATGTTTCGACCCAAGTTCACTGTGAATACAGCCCTCATACCTCACCCAGAGATGGCTCACAGTATCCTCTGGTCTCCCTGACTGCAACATTCAATAACAGTACATCCATGAAAATAACACCCACTAACTTTCCAATAACAGAATGTGAGAACATCAGAAACAGGGGCAGGTCGCTCACTCCCCAAGCCTGCCTTGCCCTTCACTAAGATCATGATTGATCTGCTCTTGTTCTCAAATCCTCTTTCATACCCAATTCTTCATAGCCCTCAACTCTCTGAAAAGTCAATATCCATCTAGCTCCTCTTCAAATACTTTCAGTCATCTAGCTCCCCGAAGACTCTTGAGAAGAGAAATCCTGACATTCAATCCCACCTGTTTGAAGAAAACACTTGCTGCTCCTATATCATGGCTTATTGATGTGAACAAAAGAGGTTGAGACAAGGGTTCAGGTAAAAATGACTGGCCCCGATATCAAGGCAGTGGTTGACTTCTGTTAAAGGAGCTTAACAAAACTGGACTTAATGGGAATCAGAGTAACCTCTCCAGTGTTTGGTGTCAAACATGGCACAAAGGAAGATGTTCATCATCTCTGTCCTGGGTCACCTCTGTGTGAGATCCTCAGGGTAGCTTCGTATCTATAAACATCTTCAGCTGCTTCATGAATGTCTCCCCGCCCCCACCTTCCCCACCATAAGATCAGAAGTGGGGATGGTCACTGAAGACTCCACAATGTTCAGAACATTTTGTCCCCCCTCAGCTCCTGAACTGGTCTGTGTCCGTGTGCAGCAAGACCCAGACAACACTCAGGCTTGTGCTGTTAAAGTGTCGGTAACATTCATGTAACAGCACTTCCTGACACTGCACATTGCCACAGTTAAACAAGAGTTCATTCAGCACCTCACGCTGGTTTCACAGGAATATGAGGAAGCCATTGAGCACATTGATATTATTGGAGTAGAACAGGGACAGCCCACTCAGTACCTCCGGCCTATTACTCAGGAAGAGAAGGAGTCTAATGTGATGGACGACCAGAGCCCCTCGAAAATATTTGAAGGCAGTAGCGTAGACTCGAATGTTTTCTTATTTTAAAGGGAATGTAAAGTGTCTGTTCCAGATGCAATGTGGCAGCATCAAGAGAAAATTCAGAGAGAGTAGCAGCCAGGAAACATTCCCTGAAGCTTCCAACTCTGTGGAGACCCCAATAGTTTCTGATGTTACTGAGAAACCAAAACCCAGAGATCCTAACCTGTGAGAGCTGGCCACACTCATTCAGGCTGCATTAAAATTAACCTAAGGCCTCCCTCGCTGTTTACTCAAGTGTCTTAACTAACAAGCTTGGACAATCCAGGACAAAATATCCTCTTACAGCTACAGCATCATCAGACTGGTCAGTACATCAACCTGTCAAACAGGAACCAGGGGTAACCCAGTCAGGCCCATGGCCTTGTCCAATCGGACGAGGAAGATGCCAATCAGCCCCTTGAGTGACTTACACAGAAACAGCAGGAGGCCATTCCCGCCTCAATGCACTTACACGGGGGCAGAATGTGGTAATTGATGTTGATTCCTGATGAATGTCTTATTCCGAAACGTCGACTCTCCTGCTTCTCGGATGCTGCCTGACCAGCTCTGTTTTTCCAGCAATCAACGCTCTACTCTGATCTCCAGCATCGGCAGTCTTAAGTGTCTCCAGATTGATGCTCTAACATGATGAACAATTGGAGCAGAGGCTGCACAGACAGACTGTTCCACGTTGTTCCTCCTGGCTCCGTTTCTCATGATACACATGTAGGACTTTAACATGGTGAGGAGGGAAGCCATATGTCTTGTGTGAAGTCTCAAGAAGGCACCTTCCATCTCCGAGAAGCCAGCCTGTCGTTTCTACGTAGGGTGGAAGCTGGTGGGAATGGCTACCTGTTTCAGACGGAAGGTATTGTGGCTGCTCTTGGGGATTGTGAACAACCTGGCGTTCAGTACGGGTTCACACGCCGACGGCACAATAACGTGGGGAGAGTTAGTAAAGGCATGTTAGATTGATGAATGGACTCTCTAAGTTCAAATAATGGTGATCTTGTTCATGTTGACCTTGTCTAGTGCACGTCCTGTGCAGTGTAACCTGTATGCCTTACTCTGTCCAAGTCTATTTCCACCCTATAATCTGTCTGGCCATGCTTAATATGAGCTGCCCCCACTGCTCATAAATAAAGTGTTTCCCTGTACTGAGGGACACGTGACAATAAATCAAACCAATCAATCCTCGGTAAAGTATGGAATTTCTCACACTACCAACGTTCGACAATATATTCTGATTTCTGTTCTGTGTGTGTGCATGTGTATGTGTGTGTGAATGTGTGTGTGTGTATATATCTGTTGCAAGTCTATTAGCCTTTCAGGACGAAACACCTCTGCCTGATCCTCTACCTGTTCAGGTTTTTCCTGCACCGTGACATCAAACAGGGTGTCAGTTCACTGCAGATCAACTCCTTTGGCTTTTTATTACGGTTTTCCTTCCTGCTCTAACTTATGACAGTGGAATCTTGTTACTATACAGTCTGGAAAAATCCTGGGTATTTTTCTTTTAACTCCCCAATTCCCTAGTTTTCCTTTTGCCTTCTCCAATACAAGGGGTGCCACTCCCACCTTGGATCCTGTTAAATCGTTCACAAGAATAAACTATATTCCTGGAAATGACACTCTGTTACTCACTGTCACTGTTACTTCCCCAACCTTGATTTGGCATTCCATCCTGATGTTACACAAGGGAATACTTAATTTCTAACCCCATTCCACAAATTGTTACGATCTTGATTAATATGTCAGAAAGAGTGAAAATACTTTCATCTCTCACTATTAGAGGCCGAGAGAAAGTGCGGGCTGCAGATGCTGGAGTTGAGAGTTGAAAAGTGTGGGGCTGGAAAAGCATAGCCAACCAGGCAGCATCCAAGGGGCAGAAGAGTTGACATTTCAGGCATAAATTCTTCATCAGGAAAGTGGGAGGTGGGGTAAGGGAGGGGGAAGGGGGCCGAGAAATAAATAGGAGAGTGGGAGTGGAACTGGGTGTAAGATAGCTTGGAAGGTGAAAGGTAGACGCAGGTGGGGTGTGATGGTGATAGGTCGGAGAGGAGGGTGTTATGGATAGGTGGTAGGACAACGAGAACCCTCAAACTAGAACCATCATCAATGTTGACTTCACCAAATTCCAAATCTCCCTTCCACCAACCTCTGCCAGATTGAACCATTCAATCTCGCACTGCCCTCTTGAACCGCCCTAACTAGCCAGCTTCCTTCCCACCTACCGACTCCACCCTCCAAACCTTACTCCAACCTACATCTTACTCCAACCTACCTCTTCTTATCGCCTTCCCAGTGACCCTCCCACCAGCCGAGCTACTCCCCTCGTATTTATCTTTCAGCCCCATTGTCCCCCCCACCATATTCCTGACAATCGGTTTCTGCCTGATATTCGATTGTTCTGCTTTTTGGATGCTGCCAGAATTTTTTTGCTTTTCCTGCGTCTCACTTCTCAACTATTAGAGACTGAGCAGATCCCATATCTCACAAAATTATAACTTCTTGTCCTTCTCCCCCTGATCTTTCTAACTAAACTTTATCTACTGAGGCGAATTCTTTCAGAGATCAGGTACCGACTCCATACCCAGACCCTGCCTCGGCTGTGCACTCTCCTGCAGCTCCTTGGCTCCACTTGGGGTCTCCTTTACCAGTTTCACTAATGCCACTGGCTTAGCCTCTTCTACCGCATCTTTCCCCAAAGTGCCTTTCTTCAACGCCCATCACAGTGTGTCCCAGCTTACTTCAATGAAAACACCTTTTCCCAGTGCCCTTCTTAAACCATCAGCACTGTCATTTTATGTGTTCCACTCCCTTATACTGAGAACACCTGAGGCCTTTCACCTCCTTCCAACCCCTTTGGGCTTCTTTTCTCACCAGTGGTAAACTATTGTGCGCTACTGTTCGCTTTGTAATGTGTGAACTTCCCTTCTCCCAATTTCTATCCCTCATAGCATGAAAATTCTCCTGGAAGCTAAATTTCATGTCATGCACCAATGCATATTTACCTGCCATTTCTGTCGCGCTTCTCGCTTCTTGAACTTTCTGTTCGTGCACATGAATTCTTACCGTCTCTGGAAGTGAATCATTCAACTTCTCCAGCATAATAATCTCCCTTCGAGCCTCACAGGTCTTATCTATTTTTAAGTCCAGCACCCATCTATCAAAATGACTGTAGTTAATTCTTTCAAACTTAACATATGTCTGACCTGGTTCCGTCTCTATTTTTATGAACCTCTGTCTATATGCTTCTGGTACCAATTCATAACCAATCAAAATAACCAATTTAACATCTTGATAATCTCTTGATCCCTCATCTGACAGCGCTGCACATGCCTCACCAGCTGTGCCCACCAGCTTAGTCTGAACGAGCATTACCCACAAGTTCATTGGACACGTCATCTGCCGAGTCATTTTTTTCAAATGAAATAAAAAATGTTTTGACATTTTTCTCTTCGAAATATGGCAAAGCACTAACATAGTTGTATACATCCTGACGTTCTCTCTTCATCTCCATCCTGTTAATTTAACTTTCTTGTCTAATTCCCAACTTCTGAATCTCAAATTCTCTCTCTCTTTCTTTTTCCTCTCCTTCACTTTTTTTCTCTCTCTGTTTCCGTCTCTTTCTTTATCTTCTAACTTCAGTTGCCATATTTGCAATTTAAGTTTTATCTAACTCGACTGCACTTGTCTGTTTCTCTAATACACCAAAGTGCTTTACCAACTCCATTACAATTTCAGCTTCCCTTTTGTCCCTGGTTAAACCCAATTCCAACCTACTTGCTAATTCTTAAAAATGTCCTCCTTTTGTCTTTCTAAACTTTCTTGGCAAATTTGGGAGCCTCTTTAGTAATGTTAAAAGCCTTTTCCCTCACTTTTAATTTAAACAACCACCAGTAAACAAAATTAAGCAGATCTTCCGACCGGTTTTATTTGAAGATCTAGGTCACTAATTACAACGTGTTGGAATTTGCTGGGACATTTTGTACCCGGAATCTGTTCAAATCTGTCAGCGTCCCATACAGCAGGGCCCCAAACTGTGGAGACATCTATGTCGAGCAGTTCTGTTAATTAAAGCCACAAACCTAAAACGCTCACCTCACCTCGTAATCTGTTAATACATGAGTGACAAAGAACTCCCAAATTCCACTAATAAAAGAAGAATAACAGTTTGTGTGTATGCAAGTTAGCTCGCTGTGCTTGAAGGTTTGTTTTCTGATGATTCGACACTATGACTAGGTAACATCATCAGTGAGAGTCTCTGCTGAAGTGCTGGTGGTATGTTGCGCCTCGCTATTTTTAGGTCTTGGGTTCTTAAGATGGGTGATGTCATTTCCAGTTCTTTTGTTTTATAAGAGAAGGTAGATAGGATCTAAATTGATGTGTTTATTGACAGACTTCTGGTCAGAATGCCATTCCTCTAAGAACGTCCTTGCGTGTCTGAGTATGTGTGTGCGTTGTCCCAATTAAAGTGGTGCCCTTCTTTGCCTGTATGTATGGAACATAGTGATAATGGGTCATGTCATTTGGTGGCCAGTTGGTGTTCATGTATCCTGGTAACACAACAACAGGACCAATTCAATGGCAGAAGAATGATTTTATATACACTGTTTAAATAATGTGTGTGTGCAGATAAGTAACATTTTTCATATGTGCACAACACATTCTAAATGAACAACGGAGACACAGTTAACAAAAAGTGATGCATATGATGTATAAAATTTATAAAACATTAAAACGTCATTTGATTCTCATCTAAAATGATATGTTCCCCTTCCCTCAACGTTCCTTGTTTTTCTGGAATTCTCCACTCCAATCTCTCATTCTTATCAGGATGTGTTATAAATTCTTGCTTCTGGTGTCCCAACTTATTTCAGTTAATCCCCTTTCTTCCAGAATTCAATATATTGGCCTGTTGGATACTTTCCAAAGCTAGTGTCTGTCATATTATTGGAGATCAAAATTCTGGCATCAGAGCCAGTATTTGAACACATTGCTCTGTTGTCCATGCACTATACAAAGGACCACGGCACACAGGAATTGCCAAAACATTGAGGGATGTGCATCTACTTCTTTCGATGATCTCGTTTTCTCATTTTTCACATTTCCTCATCTATGTTTTCTCGCTCTTTCTCTTTGTATCTTGTTAAGAAATTTACCAATTATTCTTTGCGTCTCCTCTATCAAAGCTCCTTCTTTCGGTTTATATCTATTTGTCTCTTCTTGATGTAATGTGATTATAATTGAACAATGTAACTACAATGACATGTGCGAGGAGCTGGCCAGAGTTAATTGGAAGGGGAGCCGAGCAAGGCAGACCGTGGAACAGCAAAAGCAGGAATTTCTGGGAATATTTCGGAGGGTATCAGAAATTCTCCCAAAGGTGATGAAACATACTCATGGGAGGACAAGGCAACCATGAGTAATAAGGCATCAAACCAAAAGAGGAAACATACAATGTGGTGAAGATGATTGGGAATCCAGAGAATTCATTGGCTCGGAAACAATATAAGGCTGGCATCACTGTCACTGCAGATCTCTTAATCATGATCAGGGAGAAAAACAGAGGAACCACATTCACTTTAAACACAGAAAATGGTATTACTCAAGGAAAAAGATTCAGATGAATTAAACAATTGAATTAAAAACAGTTAATTGTTTTGCAGAATGTGTCAGATTGAAAGCATGACCCGGGAAGAGACCCTCAGCAGAATGACAGTATAAAAATGGAAGTGTTACCACACCAGAAACCAGAGTAGGTCACTGAGTACATGACTGATGGGTGAATGGGTCTCGATGTGAACTAAGGGACAGACAACAGAATTGCATTTCAGATATTGCAGCTCAAAAACTGCGTATTTATGTAGTGCTGTAGACTACAGCAGCAGGAGAAGCAGAACAGCATTCAACCACAACCTGTAACTTTTGGCCTCGAATAATTTCCTCAGTCTGCCATTACCATCAATACGGTCTATGTTTCAGTAATGACTGTGGGTGAACATGACTGGGTCAGAACCACGTGAACCTAAACCTGATGCTAACCCATTAAAGCTACCACTCTTGACAAACAGATCTGATCGAAGCTCCGCAATCCTGTCATATTCTGACATAAATGGTGATGGATGATTAAACAAATGACGGAGGAAAGGGCTCCACAAATATCCCCATCCTAAATAATTGAACAGTCATGTACATCAGTGTAAAAGACTAGGGTGTGGTATCTGCACCACCCTCAGCCAGAAGTGTGGAGTTGATGATCCACCTCACCCTCGCCATGATACCCACAGAATCACAGATGCCAGTCTTCAACCAATTCGTTTTGCTTTTCGTGACATGAAGAAATAGCTGAACACAGTACGTACGAAAAAGGCAATGGTCCCTGACCCCATTCCTGTAATAGGACTGAAGACTTGTGCTGCACAACAAGCCGTGTCCCTGGGGAAGCTCTTTCATTCCAGATCCAACTCTGACATCTCCCTGGTAATGTGGAAAATTACTCAACTATGTCCAGTTCCTAAGAGGATTATAATTACAATCTGACCAGTTACCTCCCCCTCAGTCCCACCTCGACAGTCAAATTGGTGAGAGTTCTTTTTGACAGAGTTGTCAAGCAGCACAGAAATAACCTGCTCAGTATGATTTCATATAGGTCCCCATGTAGAGATGGTGCTGCTGTGGAAAGTTCACTGGATTACTAATCCAGACCAGGCTAATGCTCTGCCAGCTGGTGTAAGTTAAACACAATTGACAAAATATTAGGATGCAAAATCTGGTGTCCGTAAATAGTGACCTTCAAGCCAATGTCGATTGTACACAACAATTTGCTTCACAAATGTCCTTTCAGAAAGTGAATCTCCCGTGCTTTCCTGGTCTGGCCTAAACGTGACTTCAGACACACAGACATGTGATACACTTTGCAATGGTCTCTGAATCCGCCAAACAAGACATTTTATTGTATCAAACTGTTCCGAGGTCAAAAGGATAAAACCAGACAGGACACCCAGCCCCAGCCTCAGTATCGGAAAAAGGGAATGAGAAACACAGTCCTGTTGACCCTGCCGAGACCTCCTTCCTAATATCTGAGAGCTTGTGACGAACCTTGGGAAGCTATAAAGTCGGAAGTGCAGTTCTCCATTTGGTCTGTCGAGTTTGCTACCCAATTCAATATAATGATACCTGGCTCTATATTTCAATATCGTTCTCCTCCTCTCCCACCATTCCTTTACTGTCTCTAAATCCTTATTTATATTCAGTGTCTTAGCTTCCAGCTTCGAGTGCATTCCCCAGGTTCACCAGTCTCTGAGAGCAGACATTTATTGTCTACTCATTGCAGAATGGCCTGTCTGTACCTCATACTGTGGACCCTTGTTTTAGACACCACAGCCAGGGGAATTATTATCCCTGTTTTCAATCCGTCTCACCCTGTCAGAGCTTTATATATCTCACTGAGATCTCCACACATTTTCCTAAACCCCATGGAATACAGACCCAGTCGCCCCAAACTCTGCTCCCACAACAAGCCTGTCATCACAAAGATCGGTCTGGTCATCTTTACTGCTCTCCCTCAATGTCAGGTTTGTCCTTTATTATGTACTGAGACCAAATCTGCAGAATACTGCACAGTGTTTGAGATAGGGTCACACCAAAGCCCTCTACAGCTGCAGTAAGACACGCTTACCCCTGGACTCAAATCGCCCTGAAATGAAGGTCAGCACATCATTGATCTTCCTAACTGCTTTATGTTCCTGCAATATTGCTTTCACTGCCTGGTCTACAGGGAGATCCAGATCCTTTGCGATGTTACAGCTCCCCACTTGGTAGGTCTATGTACACTGGGCAGCGTGTGAATGCCATTCCCAGTATTGCCGTGTGGGTTCAGACCTCACTGTGCTTCAGGGACCTCGGAGGGCCGCGCAGAAGGAAACAACAAAAAGGCCCATACGTCGCTTTTCAGATCAACATGTTTCAAACAATCCCTTTTCAAATGAAAAGCTGCCAATCTCTTGTTCCCACCAATGGGCACACTGTCACCTCAACCCACCTTGCTCTCCATCTGCCACGTATTTGCCCATTCACTCCACTTGTCTTAGTCAACTTGAAGCTTTTTTACAACCTCCTCACCCACTCGCAATCCAACATCCTTTAGTTCTATCAGCAGGTTGGGATATATTGTATTTGATTCCCGCAACCAAATGTTTAATGGGTATTGTGAACAGCTGGAGCCTGAGCACCGATCTCTGTGATATCCCAGAAACCTTCCTCTGTTATTTTTTTAAAATAATATTTATTTCCTGAATCTGGGTGTGACTGGCTGGGCCAGCATTTATTTCCTGTCCCTGGTTGCCCCTTGGGAAGGTGGCGGTGAGCTGCCTTGTTGAACCGCTGCAGTCCACTGTGGATTCATTGACAGTAACACCATTGAATGACAAGGGGCAGGTTAGATTGTATTTTAGTGGTGATGGTCACGGTCTGGCATTTGTGTGACGTGACTATTACTTGCCACTTGTCAGCCTGGATACTGTCCAGATCTTGTTGTATGTGAACATGGACTGCTTCAGTATCTGAGGAGCCACAAATGTTACTGAATATTGTGCAATCATTGGCAAACATCTCCACTTCTGACATTAAAATGGAAGAAAGGTCATTGATGAAGCAGCCCTGAAGATGTTTGGGCCTAGGCCACTGCCCGAGGGACTCCTACAGATTTGGAGCTGAGTTGACTGACCTTTATCAACCATGACCACCTTCCTACGTGTCAGGTATGATTCTAACCAGCGGGGAGTTTGCCCCTGATACCCATTGATTCCAGTTTTGCTAAGGCCCCTTGATACCACACTTGGGAGAAGGCAGCCTTGATTTAAAGGGCTATCACTTTCACCCCACCCCTGGAATTCAGCTCTGTTGTCCATGTTTGAACCACGGTAATGAGGTCAGGAGCTGAGTGGCCCTGGTGGAGTCCAAACTGGGCGTCAGTGACCAGGGTATTGCTGAGCAAGTGCTGCTTAAACGCACTGACACCTTCCACCACTTGACTGATGATCGAGAGTAGACTGATGGAGTGGTATTGGCCGGATTGGATTTGGTCTGCTTTTTATCTACAGGAGATACCTGGGGTAATTTTCCATTAATTTTCTGTTAACTTCCAACTTGCCTTATGTTTTGTGAGTTTTATAAGTTCACAGTGACCCACCGCTGATTCATTGAAACTCTAGAGAACATAGGCCGAGTTTCCTTATCACGCAATCTCGCCATCTGAGGGATTTATCTGGATAATGTCCAATACACTTCCTCTGTGGTCAGTATATTCTTTCTTAGATTTGGTCACCAAAACTGTTCTCAATACTCCAGGTGCAGTCTCACCAACACTCTGTGAAACTGCTTCAACGTGTCTTTACATCTATATTCTGACTCCCTTAAAGGAAGGCAAACCAAACTTTAAGTTTCCACTTACATATGTTCCTCCAAATATCCTTCACATCATTGCATATTCAAACTCACTGTGTGAGTTCTTATCGAAAGCCTTCTGATAATCTAAAATATGCCAATTCTACTGGATCCCCATTATCTATGCTGTAAGAATCAACTTCAAACAATTACAAAGTTTCTCATGTATGATTTCCCTTTCAGAAATGCATACTGAGTATCTCAAATTTTGCTGTTAATGTCTAAGTATCCAATATCACATCCTATATAATAGATTCCAACAGTTTCCCGACAAATATCAAGTTAATTTGTCAGCAGTTCTCCACACTGTCTCTTCTTCCCTTTGTAGATGCTTGGATCCCTACCATTCATCTATAGTGCTTGGATCACGTTTACTAATGTTCATTTATCTACACCACCTTCCAGACTCTGCAGAATGTACAGGAAAATAGAACGCAGTCATCGACAATGCAATCAATACTTCTATTTGTGATTTATTTCTGAAGATTTTGGTATGAAGTACATCTGTTTTTTTCGAGGTTAATAATGCTCAATCCAGCTGCATGTTCAATATTGCCTTGTTACTGATATGAATTGACTTTATGTCTTTACTTCCACAAGTCCTATACGATCACTTTGTATTTCTGGGTGATTTTCTGGATCTTACTCCATTAAGACAGATGTAAAGTAACTGGTCATTTGCTTTGCAATTTGCCTGTTATCCACCATAAACTCGTCTCTCCCAATTGCAAATTTCCACATTTGACACTTTTTTTTTTCTTTTGAAATATAGATCATAGATTTTTGCAGTCTTTGTGTTCCTGTTTGTTTGCATGCATGTTCGCTTTTTGATTTCCTCATCAGTTTCATGGCCCTCCTTTTCTGGATTGCAATTTTCTGAGAATTCTTAGGATTTCACAATGTCTGGAATTCTTCTGAAGTCACTTCCTGTGATTAACATATTCTTTAATTTGTTATGTTAATCATTATTGATTCACTTACTCACTCTTTGGTGTTTTCACCTGAAATAAGTAGCCATATCTTTCAGACTATGCAGTATTTCTAAAAGTCTCCTGGTCCTGACCAGATATATTCAGGAACACTGCAGGAGGACAGAGAAGTAATAGTGGGGGCTCTGGTTGGTAGCCAAAGGGTGAGGTCCCGGAGGACTGGAGGGTAGTGAATGCTGTGCCCTTATTCAAGAAGAGCTACAAAGAAAAACCTGGGAATTATAGACCAGTAAACGTAACATCTCTAGTAGGTAAGTTTCTTGAGAAGACTCTGAGACAGACGATATACACTCATTTGGCAAGTCAGGGTGTGATTATGTGTATGGGGGAATCATGGCTCAAACATTTGTGAGACTGCTATGGTGAAATGACCAGTAACTTTGACAAGTGCATGGTGGTATAAATAGTGTATATGGATTTCAGTAAAGCCTTCCGTAAGGTTCCACATGGTAGGCTGCTCTGGAAGTTTAGATCATATGGAATTGAGGGGGAGCTGGCAAATCAGATCCAAAATTTGCTTGAGGGTAGGAAACATAGAGTAATAGTGGAAGCATGCTTACCGGACTGAAGGCCTGTGATGAGTGGAATGCCTCAGGAGTTGGTTCTGGGACCATTAATGTTTGTTTTATGCATGTATATTCTATATATATTTACATATTACGCACATCTATGATTTAGATGAGAATGTACAGGCATGAATTATAAGTTTCAAGGTGACACTAAAATAGGCGGTATTGTGGACATTGAGGAAGGTTATCAGAAATTTCAGAAATTACAGCAGTGCCTTGATCAGGTGGGGAAGTGGGCCGAGAAATAGCAAATGGAGATTAATACAGATAAGTGTCAGTTCTTGCATTTTAGAAAGTCAAATCAAGGCAGGAGTTTCATGGTGAATGACAGGGTCTTAAGAATTGTATTGCGACAAAGGGACCTTTGAATTCAGGGTCAAGGTTCTCTGAAAGTGGAGTCATGTGAATGGACATTTTGTTTGGAATGGACCAGTTGAGGCTGAAGGGACTTTCTCCATGCTGCCAGACTCTATGACGCTCACAATCATTGCTTGTCCCATTGAATGTTATATTATACTTCCCCAATCCATTGAAGTGTCCTTGACCCTCTCGCCTCCGGGCTTCCATGATGTTTGACCAGAATGATCAAACATTCGATATTGTATTCAGACGCCGTGTAAAAATGCAACATATTGATGTCACTATTCCTCCAAAGCTGCTTCTGAGCAAGGTTATTAATTAGTCCTCCTGACAACACAACACCAAATCTGAAATAACCTGCTCTCTAGTTTGGTTCACAATATACTGTTCAACCGACCTGATACACACTTACGGAAGTTATTCTTCACAGTATTAGTAGTCACTGCAGTTTCGGTGCAACTTGAGACCATCCATTATTACAGCAGCACCCACGAATATTTGTTACTCATTCACAGGATGAGGGTGTCGCTGGATAACCAGTATTTATTGCCCATGCCAGAGGGCAGTTAACAGTCAGTAGTGTTGTCTTCAGTCTGCAGTCACATGCAGGCCACACCAGGTAATGACAGCAGTATCCTTCCCTCAAGGATAATCAGTGAACCAGATGAGTTTTTCCAACAATTGACAATGGATTCCTGATCATAATAAACCCTTGATTCCAGATACTTATTGAATTCAAATTCCACCATCTGCCATGGCAGGATTTGAATTCATGTCCCCAGAATATTATCTGGGTCTCTGGGTTAAGAGATCAGTGATAATATCACTGTGTCATTGCTCCCCCTTGCATATACTTGCATACCTAATTTCCAGAACATATGTTGTAAAGTATTTACGTGACAGATTTGGTTTTGATACATAACACACTAATGTTTGCTTCACCTTGATATTTGTAAGATCCACCCAAACTGATTCTGTGGGAACTGATGGAAAGGGTCTGAGGCGTTATTACTGATAGACTTGGACAAGACGTTCAGGGAGACTCACTTCAACGCTGAGATGATCTGAAGAATTGGTCAGCAATACAGGACAAGCATCAATATTCTTTCCCCCCACTTTGCCAGGATAAGTGTCACCATATTCTTCTGCTCCCTCACACTCACTGTATATCTGTTATAACCCCTACGCCAGAACAAGGCTCACACTCTATCTCCAAATAAGGCTTAAGCACGACAACACTCACTGTTGAATTCAGCACCTTCCTTCCCCCAATTTTTCTGTCACTGACGCAATAGCCCCGCACACTAATACCACTGCATGGATACAACACTGTGGTCAGACTCCCTCCGGACATCTCACCCTTCACCCTTCACCCTTCCCCTTTCCCAGCATTAACAGCAGGGACACCCACTCCCACCCTCACTCCGTCCCTCCTCTTCTCCCATTACTGGAGAAAATAGGACATAAAGGGCCACGCAGGGTGTTAGAGTGCCCGATATCCGTTCCCTCACCCTCTACCTCGACATATGGGGAGGATCCTGGAAAGAGCCAGAGAGGACCAGGGCACCTTGTGTGGAGATTCTGAAACATCGACGTCCCACCAACCAAGTAAGCAGCAATGTTCAGGAAAGAGCAATTCTCAATTTAAACTCGCTGGGAGTTCCAATCTCATGAATGTTCAATAGCTTCATGAATGTTTTCGATGTGAATAAATTCAAGACCAATGATCATTTTAGCTCTGAAAGTAAACTCTGAGTCAATGTTACACTTACTCAAGTGTCTTTTTAACATTTTTAATGATGGGAATAAACATTATTTATGTTTTTATTGCTTTGATTCATGCTTTTATCGAAGCCTGAAAAGGAATAAATATGCACTGCGCTGAAATTTGTTCTGCGCCTAAACGGGTCTGCGGCAAAATGGGCTGCACCAAACAGGCCGCACCAAACAGAATGAAGTATTCAGTAAATTACACAGCACAGGAGGACGCCATATTACCATCCCAGGCTGTTATGCAGAAGCAGGGACACCCTGGGTAGCTGTCAGGAAATAGAGTATAGATCATTACTCATTTTGTGTTTGGAAAGCTGTAACGAGTGGAATTCTTCAGGTATCTGTATGAGATCATCAACAAATTACAATCTATTGTAATGAACCAGATGAAGGAGATGGGGCTCAGTTTGATCATACACCAGAATAATCATTCAATAAGATGTCAAATGGAGACAGAGCATCTGCAATAGGATACAGACAGGGGGAGGGTAGAACGTCTGCAATGGAATACATCCAGGGGGGAGGGCAGAGCATCTGAAATGGGATACAGACAGTGGAGGAAGACTGACTGCAGTGGGATACAGACAGGGGAGAGCAGAGCGTCTGCAATGGTACAGATGGGAATGGCAGGGCATCTGCAATGGGATTCAGACAGAGGGAGGACATAGCGTCTGCAATGGGATAGGGACAGGAGGAGGGCAGAGCGTCTGCAATGGGATACAGACAAGGGGAGGGCAGAGCGTCTGCAATGGGAGACAGACAGGGGAGGGGAGAGCATCTACAATGTGATGCAGACAGGAGGAGGTCAGAGCGTCTGCAATGGGATACAGACAGGGAGAGGGTCTGTATCCCATTGCAGAGAATAAATGAGAATAAATGGATAGAATTGAGGAATTGAAGAGGAGAGGGCATCAGTTTAAGCTGAGAGGGGAATGAATAAAAGGGAAACTGATGGAAACTGTTTTACACAGAAAGTGGTACACAAAGGGAATGAGCTGCCAACGGAAGTGGTTGAAGCATTTATATTAACGATATTTAACCGGCATTTGGGCAAGTACATGGACAGGAAAGGACAAGAATGCTATGGGCCAAGTGCTGGGAAATGAGGTTAGTGTGGTTGGATATTTGGGTCAGCATGGATGAGTTTGGGCCAAAGGGCCTCTCTGCCTCTCTCCATGCTGTAGGACTTGATGGCCCTACAAATAGAACAGCATTTGGGTCAAACTCTCAACTTTCCTTTGGTCATGAGTTCGAATCATATTTGGGCAATGTTCTTTCAAGTTAACTTTGAAGATATTTTGCTTTTCAGTTTGCTATCAAAAATACGTGTGTGTGTGTGTGTGTGTGTGTGTGTGTGTGTGTGTGTGTGTGTGTGTGTGTGTGTGTGTGCGCGCGCGCGCACGTGCGCGTTTCTCAGTATTTTCCAAAGGGAAATATCAATGTACATATTTACAATATCCTCTCGTCATTCTCTTTCCATCATAGTTTGAGCAATTTTGTTTTGGTCATAAACGTGTTGGTTTAGTAGGTTAAAGAAATCTGCCTAACTTGTTCCTAACACTGATCCTGACACACTCTGAGAACTATATCATTGGCCATATGACCAACCTAGTTATAAATATTTTTTGTGGCCAGTGGAAGACTGGGGCTAGAAAAGGGAGCAGTAAGCCAAAAAATCACAGGGAGTTATCGACTCAATCAGCCAGTGTCAGTGTCGAGGAGTTCGTTGGAGTGGATTCTGATGGATAGGATTTACATCTATTTAGAAAGACAAGGACTGATTAGGATCAGTCAATATGGATTTGTTTGATGGAAATCATGTCTAATTAATGTGATTGAGTATTATGAAGAGGTGACAAAGAAGATTGAAGAAGACACTGTGGTAGATATTGTTTACATAGACTTCAGCAAGGCATTTAATACGGTACCTCATCGTAGATAGATTACTAAAATTAGGTTATATGTAATCTAGGAAAAGCTAATCAATTGGATACAAAATTGGATTGAAGGTAATAGATTGTTTTCCAGACTGGAGACCTATGGCCAGCGGTGTGCTGAAAGAATCACTGCTGAGCTCACTGCTGTTCTTCATGGATATGAATAAATTTGATGGGATTATCAGAGGCATGGCTCATAAGTTTACAGATAACATCACCAACGTGGTTCAGTGAACAGTGAAGAAGATTATCTCAGAATGTAACGGGATCCTTGACCAACAATGAGCCAAGGACTGGCAGATGGAGTTCAATTTAGATATTTGTGAGGTTTGGCATTTTGGTAAGTTAATGCAGGGCAGTTCCCTGGGGAATGTTGCTGAACAAAGAGATCTACGGGTGAAGATTCAGAGTTACTTGAAAGTGGAGTTTAGTTCGGTAGAGTGGTGAGGAACGTAGTTGGCATGCTTGCCTTCATCGGTCAGAACATTGAGTATAGGAGTAGGAGTAGCGAGTTGTGCTTGTATGTAGGTGAGGCCACTTTAAGAATACTGCATACATGTCAGTTGACTCTGCTAAAGGATGGATGTTGCTAAGCTTGAAAGGGTGCAGAAAAGATTTACAAGGATTTTCTGGAAGCTGAGGGTTTGAGCTACAGGGAAATAATGAACAGGTTGAGGCTTTTCCCCCTGGACTGTCAGAGGCTGAATGGTGACATGACAGAGTTTTTAAAAAGTCCCGAGGGACATGGATAGTCTGAATGGGCAAGATCTTTTTCCCAGTGTCGGGGCACCCAGAACAAGACGGCATAGTGTGAAGATGACAGGGCAAAGACTTAGAAGGGACCTGAGGAGAAACTATTTCATACAGAGTCTAGTGGGTGTACTGTCAGAGGAACTGGTGAAAGGGTGTACAATTACACATTTAAAATGTATCTGGATAGGTAAATAAATAGGAATGGTTAAGAGGGATGTGGGCAAATGCTGGCAAGTGGGAAGAGATCTGTTTAAGATGCCAGATTGGCGTGGACAATTTGGACAAAAGGATCTGTTTCCACTCTGTATGACTCTCTTTTTCTCACAGCGGGATGAGGAAAAATTCTAAAAGGGCCATTCGAATGGGAATTCTCTTCCCCGGAAGTTTGTGGTGCCTCTCTGATCACAAGTATTCACAGCTGAGTTAATTAAAGATTTGACAGAGAAGTGAGTCACAGATAATGGGACACAGGAAAATGCGGCTGAGACCACAATCTGATCAGCCACAATCTTAATGCCTGGTGGAGAAAGCTCAAATTCTCTAATGACCCACTCCTGCTCCTCAGTCCTATGTTTCTGTGTTCCATTCAACCCCTCAAACCTGCTAGACAGGAGCAGTTGGAGTCTACTTACTGTTATAGCATGGTGCACAGAAACAGAGGAGACCATTTTGTCCTTCAGGACTGTCCCACTCGGTTTGGGAGATTTGGAAAATGTAATTGGAAGACCCAGGCTAAATATGAAAGAGGTCGGTCATCTCTCTTTACAGAGCTTCCCTTCTCTGTAAATTGTGCTTCATTTGTTGAACATGTTGTCGATCCAGATTCAGTGTGAATGCAGCCCCCAAATCCCATCCAGTGATGGCTCACAAAAATCAGCTGGTCTCCCTGATTGCAACATTCCATAAAAGACCTTCCAGAAAAATAACACCTGCTAACTTTCCAATAACAGAATGGGAGAACGTCAGAAACAGGGGCAGGTCATTCACATCCCAAGCCTGCCTTGCGCTTCACTAAGATCAAGGCTGACCTGCTCCAAGTCTCAAATCCTCTTTAATATCCAAGTCTTCTTGAGCACTTCCATAGAATACAGAACAAAGAACAGTACTGATGTGGAGATGCTGGTGTTGGACTGGGGTGTACAAAGTTAAAAATCACACAACACCAGGTTATAGTCCAACAGGTTTAATTGGATGCACACTAGCTTTCGGAGCGTCGCTCATTCATCAGGTGATAGTGGAGGGCTCAATCCTCACACAGAATTTATAGCAGAAATTTACAGTGTGATGTAACTAAAATTATACGTTGAAAAATTGATTGTTAAGCCTTTTATCTGTTATAATACAGTGATATTTTCACTTCTTTCATCTGTAAATCACAAAACCTTTTTTTAAAAGTTGCATTCTCAGGTTAGCTGTAAACACTGGTGATAGCTAGACAATTTGTTGAAGGTGTTGGCCCCCTGTGTTCTCTGTCTATGCCATGATGTTTAGTTTGATTCTAATCTAAAAAGTTAGATAACGGAGTTTTATATGAATTCATGCAGTTTTTGAGCTCAGAATTCTACATGCATGCACTTAGGACCTAAAGCCCTCGACGTTGTGCTGTTTATCCTACTCTGAGATCAGACTAAACTACATGCTTCCATTCACTTTGTTCCTTGTGCCTATCCATCAGTGTCTTAAAGGGTAAGGGTGGGTTGCATTTCGGCGAGTCGGTGTGGACTTGTAGGGCCGAAGGGCCTGTTTCCACACTTCAAGTAATCTAAATCTAAGTATTTGACTCTACTACCACTGCTGGCGGTGCATTCGATACACCCACCACTTTTTGTGTAAAGCATCTACCCCGATATTTCCCCTAAACCTTCCTCCAATTAACTTAAAATTATGCCACCTACTGATAGACATTTCTGCCCTGGGAAAATGTTTCTGGCTATTCACTCTCTCTATGCCTCTCATCATGTTGTAAACCTCCAGTGAGAAAAGCCCTCACTCCCTCATGGTTTCTTCATAAAACCTGCTCTCCAGTCCAGGCAGCATCCTGGTAAATCTCCTCTTTACCCTCTCTAAAGCTTTCTTATCCTTCTTATAATGAGGAGACCAGAACTGAACACAATATTCCCTGTGCGGTCTGAGCAGGGCTCTATCGAGCTGCAGCAAAACCTCGCGGCTCTTAAACTCAACCCCCCTGCAACTGATAGCCAACACACATTCGCCTTCTTAACAACCCGATCAACTTGGGTAGCAACTTTGTGGGATCTGTGGACACGGATCCCAAGATCCTTCTGTTCCTCCACACTGCCAAAAATCCTCCCTTTTACCATGTAGTCTACAATCACATTCGAGCTTGCAAGGTGAATCATTTCAGTTTGAACTTCATCTGCCGCTTTTCAGCCAAGCTCTGTATTATATCGATGTCCCGTTGCAACCTACAATAGCCCTCCACATTCTGTACCACTCCAACCACCTTTGCGTTATCGGCAGACTTATTAGCCCACTCTTCAACACCCGTATCCAAGTCATTTATGAAGGTAACAAAGATCAGAAGTCCCAGAACTGATCCCTGCCGGACACCACTGGTCTCTCTCCTGATGTAGCTCTCTGTGTAAGAGAATTCCTGACATTCACTACCCTCTATTTGAAGAAAACGTTCTCTGCTTCAGCACCATGACCCATTGATATGAACAAAAGAGGTAACGCAGGGGCTCAGATAAGAGAGACTGGCCCTGAATTCAAGGCAGTATTTGACTGAGAATGATATCAAGGAACCTGATCAAAATCGCACTTAATGAGAATTAATTATGATGTCAACACTTTTTGGAGTCATTCACGGCACCAGGGAAGATGATTATCATTGGTGGGCATCAATCACCTCAGCCGTGGGACACAATCTGCAGGAGCTCCTCAGCGTAGCTTCCTCAGCTCAGGTATCTCCAGTTTGTCATCATAGAATCCCTACAGTGTGGAAGGAGTCTATTCAGCCCACTGAGTCCAAACTGAGCAGATTAGATGCCCTACAGTGTGGAAACAGGCACTTCGGCCCAACCAGTCCACACCGACCCTCCGAAGAGTAATCCACCCAGACACATTTCCCTCTGACTAATGCACCTAACATTATGGACAATTTAGCATGGCCAATTCACCTGGCGTGCACATCTTTGGATGATGGGAGGAAACCGGAGCAGCCGGAAGAAACTCATGCAGACAAGTGAGGAATGTGCAAACGCCACACAGACAGTTGCCCAAGGCTGGAATCGAACCTGGGACCCTGGTGCTGTGAGGCAGCAGTGTTAGCTACTGAGCCACCTTGCCAGCAGAAGAGGGGGCATTCACTGAAGTCTACAAAATTTTCAGAACAAGTTGTCTCTCTTCAGGTGTTGAAACCATGTGCAGCAAGACTTGGACAACATTCAAGATCGCGCTGTTAAAGTCTGGGTAACATTTATGTAACAGAACTGTACATTTCCACAGTAAAAGGAGTTCATTCAGCACCTCAATCTGGTTTCACAAGAAAGTGGTGAAGCCATTCATCCCATCAAAACTACTGGGCAAGAAGAAGGATAGACCATTCAGCCCCTCCTGCCTGTTGCACAGGAACGTGGAAGTCTGCTCTCTCCCACATGTCACGTACATGGGAACAGAAAGAACCATTGCACACCCAGAGTCACTTACAAAGGAACAGGAAGAGGTTATTCAGCTTGTCAAGCCACTAACGCAGGAACAGGAAAGTGCAAGAGATGCTCCACCATCACAAACAAATGGAGCAGGCGCTACACAGACAGACTGCTCCAAATTGATCCACATGGCTTAATTACTCATGGTACATATGTGTTACTTTAACATGGTTTTCTGGCAGTCGGAATGAAGCCAACATTTTTTTAGCCATTCTGCAAGTTACCTTCCATCTCCAAGAAGGCAGACCCATGGTCTCCGTGGAGGTCAGAAGCCGTTGGGGAATAACTAACTGTTTCAGAATGAAGGTATTGTGGCTGCTGACAGGATTGTGTACAAAGTGTCACACAGTAACTGTGCATTCAAGTTTTCAGAGTTCATTCAGAGCCTGTACCTCTCTGTCAACCGACATGGGGGCTCTGCAGATGCGTGTAAACTGTCGTGAATCAAACATTTAATGAAAAATATGAAATTTTCACCCTATTCAGCTGTTTGGGAAATAATGAGTTTCTGTCCATACCCATCAAACTTCTTCCTCTCTCACAGCGCTACAGATTAAGCACATAGTTACTGTACTCTCTCCTCATGGTAACATCATGCCAGTGTTTAGTCTGGTCAAACTACTTTGCACTCTCTCAGTGACAAAGAGATCATTGATTATAAAGCAGACCAAATCTTTACACAATGCACCAAATACTCTCTCAACAAAACACAATCAGTGGGAAAGATATTCTAACTTTTATACTTCAATCATTTTGCATGAAGAGCCACATATCATTTACTTCCTGCCCCTGTATGAATTCTGTCAGTGACTTATGACCAAGGACATCCAGGTCCTTTTCAACAAAAGCACTCGCCAACCTCTCTACCATTTAATAAATATAAATGTACATGATGATATTTGTTGTTCACAACTGAATCATTTTTATACGTTATGAACAGCTATTGCCAAACACGGCTCCTGCTGCCACCCATCGATCATTCAGTCCAGAGAAAAACACTATTCTTCTCGTATCTCCATTACCCAATGTTTAATCCATGTTGTATATATTCCACCCCAACCTACCCATGGACTCTAACATTCCCCATTCTCCTGTATTCAAACATGTCAAGCGTCTTCCAAAATTACAAATACTCCACTCCCATTGGTTCTCAACTGTCGATGTCACAATGGACAATCTCCACAAACAGGTTTATCAAAGATCATTTCCCTTTCCTGAATCTAGGCCGAATGTCCCAAATCACATCATTATTCTCCAACTATGCAGTTGTTACGTTCCTTATAAAAGGTTCCAAAATGTTCTCTCACAGCTGACATCAAACTATTTATTTTTCTGTTTTCCCTCTCCATCCTGTTTCAAATATTTAGGTTGAGAATAGCTGCTTTCCAGTCTGCAGGATCCTTTCCAGAATCTCACTAGCTTTGAAGAATAATCAGTAATTCTTTCACTAGCTCTTTTCTCATCTCAATCACTCTGGGATGTCGCTCATCAGATGCAGCAACTTATGAAACTTCAAATCAATTAGATTTTCAATGACATACTCTTCGTTAATTCTGATTTCCTGCAGTTTCCAATTTTTACCAGTCACTCTGTTCTGGAAATTGGTTTCTGTACCCTCCCCTGTGGAGATGGAACCAATCCTTTCCTCTCAGTAGGCAGATGGTTTCAGTCAGCTTGTGAATACATTGGAGGACTGCAGTTCAGAGATGGTGGATATATTACCCACTGCTGCCTGCATAGTACCAGAAGAAATCCAGTTTAATTCATCATGAGTGTCAGCATAGTCCTGTCCCTGATGTGAGGCAACAGGTTATACTGAAGGAGGGGATACAGCTCAGTGCCCACCTCAATTTTGAGACAAGCTGGTTTTACACTTTACACCTGAATGGGTGCAGCTTAGACAAATCTTCCTGGAAATCCCAGAGAGGAAAATATAGTGCCTCGCTCCTCCCTGTTTACACAGCTTCCCTTTTTGTAGTCTCAGCTCCATTTGTTTATCATGGGCCAAGACACACTGTAAGTGCAGTATTCAGAGTGGGGTCCCCAGACCCTCGGGGCTCCCTGAACGAACCCAGTAGCTGACATTACAATCCTGAGAACACCATCCACAGAACCTCCACTGACTTTCTAGATGACAGCAGCAAGTCAATTCCCCACACCCATAGTGCATTCACTCAGTGTCGAAAATGCCTTGGTCTCCTCAGTTTCTCTTCCTGGCTGAGAAAGCTCTTACATATCTACACAGTCGCACAGTAACAGTTTCTCTCTCCAAAGAAGCAGTTGATAATGGAACATTACGTTTCTCTACATCTCAGCGACTATAAGAATTGCTGATGGAGTTGATCACCACACTCAGAGACGAGAGATAGAGGGAACACAACTCACGGTAAGCAGGGACATCCCGTAATAAATATGATATTCAGGAATATGTGAAAAGGGGAAACGGTACAACAACTTCCCATTCTGTTTTCCTTTCAGTCCATCATCAGCAATCTTTTTGCTTGCTTTTCCTTTCTCTGTCTCTTTCTCTCTCTCTCTCTCTCTCTCTCCCCCTCTCTCTCCCTCTCTCTGTCTTTCTCTGTCACTTTCTCTCTCTATTGCTGGATATCATCCACTCACCACAAACCTCCCGCTCACCCTACCATCCGTCCCTGATAGAATAATATTATTTCTCAGTTGCATTCAGTTTTGATAGGTTCACTGAACTCGAAACATTATTTGTTTTTTTTTCCCGACAGACTGCCATACCTGCTGAGATTCTTCAACATTCTTTCAGACGGTGGAGAATTTTATTTCAGATCACCAGCATAGCTATTTCCTTGGTTATTTCACCTTTAATATTGTTGTTTTGCGGGATGCCAGCATCACTGGCAAGACCAGCATTTGTTGTCCATTCCAACTGCCCTTGACCATTCGGCCATTTGTCAAGGCAAAAGGAGGCAACCACATTGTTGTGGAACTGAGGTGACACTTAGTTCAGAGAGGGCACTCATGTTAGGTTGCTTTACCAAAGGTTATCAATAAAATAAGAAAAGAAATCCTGATGGTTTATGGTTGCCATGCGTGAAATTAGGCTTCATTCCAATTTTTGATATTGGAATTTAAATTTAATCATCGGCTGTGATAGGATTTCAGACAATGCTTTTAGATTCATAACCTGTGCCTCTGAATACACTGTCAGTGACATTATTACTCTGTTTAAGAGTCCCTGTTATGAAGTTACTGTACAGACAAGAACAAGTTTGGGGTCAAACTATTTGTAATTGGAAGAGAGGTCAGAAGAGAACTGGAACCATATAATCTGTTGTTAACGAAGGGGGAGGTGATGGCGAAGTCAGCAACAGAACCCAGGCGGAGTTGGAGATTGGAGATATTATGTAGGTGGGTGTCGGTAGGTTTGATCACAGAGAGAATATGGAGACATAAAACAGTTCACGGTAGAAAGGAGAATCAAGGTTCCGAACAGTCTTATTCCTTCTCAGATGTTTATGATTATGTATTTTGGAAATGCATGAGAAGGAAGTGGCATTGGTGACTGAAAGTTTATGTAGTTGTTAAATATAATCAACCAGAATAGCAATAACATTCAGCATTATTTATAGAATTGACAGAGATAGACTTACCAGGAACACCAATAATAGCGAGGATGGGATAGTACCCAGCTTGAATTATCATCAGTACGGCTGGTATCCGCAACTCTAACCATGTCCACTCCCGAGAAAGCCAGGCAAGACCCAAGGATAAAGCCCTGTCCATTGTTGTGACATTGAAGTCTAATGTTCTCAGATTCGGATCCATTCTTGGAACATTCTAATGTTCTCAGATTCTGATTCCTCTCTCTTCCTCTGTAGCTACTGGTCACAATCTTGTTGAGGTTGACGCTGCGCCGAATACTATGGCATAACAAGTTGAAAGAAGTCCCTAATTATGGAAGAGGAAAATCCTCCAGTGACGCAGTTAGATCCGGGAAGACTGATATTAATCACAGTCACTGAACAAACAGCTCCAGTTAACCCCATTTCACGGCAACTCTGATATATCATAATAATACTTGGTGTGGGTGGGATTTTGATATCGATGATTATTGGGTTAATGGCACATCTCCAGTTGTAAACATAGATGTGAGGAAGCGAGATAATTCTTTCTCATCACAAACTCGATGCTTATGCTGTGTTTTGGCAGTATAGGAATTGCTGGGCTCCCGAGGCCGTCTGTGTCTGATCACCAGGCCCGCTGCATCTTTTCGTTTTATTTATTTATGTTTAAGTTTGACTTCTGTCTGTCCAGCATTTAACGGCTTGGGTGGGTTTAGGCATTTTTGAGAGACACCTACAGAGCCATAGACGATGTAGATACAGTCCATTCCTTATGTTCTTGCAGCCGCGGCCTGGTCCTGTGGAGTGATGGTCAAACTCTTACAGAACCAGAATTCTTAATTTTACCTTTTGCCAGTTATTGCTGGGGTCTCAGCAGGGTTGGAAGGCAGTAAATCTCTCCCGGGTGCTACACATTGACTCTGTGATTTCTCTCGGAACTGTCTTTTGATGTTCATTCCTCCTGGATTGGAGAACTGCATGTCAGCTAATCTGTTTCCTGCATTTGTTTTTTGACATTTGTGTGTTTATTGGATGATACCATATTGGAGCAGTTACTGTGTAGTAGTTAAATAAACTATTATTCTGCTAAGTGTTCCAACAGAATTAAGTTATTGCAAGTTCCTCTTCCTTTTGTTCTCTTTTATTGACAGTCTTCAAATAAATTGTGTTTGGCTTAATGTCGAATATTTTGACAAAGTAAATTCTATCTCAAACACAGCACCTCACATTTATCAGCGGAATGGGCTGAGCTGGAGGAGTGATAATCTTGTCAGGAATTATATCGGATACTCAATCCACCTCTCAGATCCAG
Organism: Chiloscyllium punctatum; assembly: GCF_047496795.1. NCBI lineage: Eukaryota > Metazoa > Chordata > Chondrichthyes > Orectolobiformes > Hemiscylliidae > Chiloscyllium > Chiloscyllium punctatum. The sequence goes on along the minus strand of NC_092790.1, from coordinate 26,210,913 downwards.
CCCGGACACGCATAAGCCCAGAAGAGGTACCTGCTCAGCATGAAGCACTGCGTAGACCAAGCTACTGCACTGCTCAGCAATCCATCCAGGATCGAATACTGTTTAGAGCTCACAAGTTCACTACTTATGAATCCAACAGTGCAGTGATATATAAACTTGGACTAGATGATCTGTTCAGCACAGGGTGCTGTGAAGAACACACAAAGGCATTGTTCGATACACACGGACTGGATATCTGTGCAGCATGGGGAGCTGTGCAGTGAATAGCAGTGAATTTATCTATTAATTTGGAGCAGTTACCATCCCAGCATATGCAGCTGTGTGCACCAATCGCTGCATTGCTGTGTAACACTGTGTTAAATCACTTCCCAGCGTGGGGAAACTTGCAGCTCATGCTGGAATTGACAGGATGTGCAGCACCTCTTCAGTTATAGCTCCATATCTCCACTATAGCATGACATAGGAGTGATGTGGGTGTGAAACTCACTGCCAGAGAGAGATGGCGGGGGAATCAGTTTAAATACCAACAAATGGGAGGAGGTTGGTGAAAAGAGAGGGGGAGATTGAAAGAGAATTTCAGAGAAGGATCTGATAGTAGGTTTAAAAATTGTGAAAAGAAACCATTTTGATAGTATCTTGCAATATAAGCCACTGTTTCTAGGAATGATGAGCGAGCAGGATATTGGTGTAAGTTAAGATGATTGAGATTCTTGGATAAGCAGTTGTCCTGCAGCATTGTAACTGGGAGTAGGATCAGCAGAATCTTCGACTCATTGGGCTGAATCGTACAATAATTTGTCTCAGTGCCATTTTCATTGAATGTCACAGAAAGACTGTCTGCACGAGGCAGAGCTAGTTTCCTGGTGTTGTCTTATCAAACTCACCTCATTAACTACCCACCGCACCCCATGGTGTCCCTCTCATTCAACGCCAGCCCGATTTTCCCACCCATCATGGTTGGAGGTGCTCACCATCGCCCAGATGCCCCTGGGTATTCAGTGATCCCTGGTACTGCTGCCATCATTAAAAGGCCAATGGGCACACGGTTGAGTTTCTCAGTTTGGAGTTGCCCTGCATAGTTTTCCCGATGTTGTGGTTCTGTTCGCCAACATGGGAATTCGTGTTGCAGACGCTTCGTCCCCTGTCTAGGTGACATTCTCAGTCCTTGGGACCCTCCTGTGAAGCGCTTCTGTGATGTTCCCTCCGGCATGGCAGTTTACCCGAGCATGGCAGGTAATAGCAAATTACACCACAGTTTGTCGACAGGGGCACCGAGGTCCTGGAGAATAGTCTAGTACAGAGGGGCACCATTCTTTTTCCAGAGCATGGTCTGAGCACACCACCCAGCTCAGCGCAGTATCTGCGGTCCGACGAAAAGTCCAGCAATACAGGAAAAGCATCAATATCCTTCTCCACTTTGTCAGGATAAGGGTCACCGTATTCTCTCTACTCTCTCACACTCACGCTCTCACCACTGCAATGCAGCACCTTCTCTCTCTCTCTCTCTCTCTCTCTCACCGACGCAATACCCCCACATGGTTATAAAATGATCTTATGAGTGGAGTTTCTAATATTCTCTGAATGATGTCATTTGTACAATGTTCAGATAATTTTCAAAATAATTCAACTTCAGGAAAATGTTCATCCCCCAGTATGTAACACATCAGAGGAAGGAGCAGAGGTTTACTTTTTTTAAAATCACTCAGGATGAAAGTGCATCATGAGGCCATTAAGCCTCTCAAATATGCTCCACTATTCAGGCAAAGGGAGCACCGAAACACTTGAAGACTCACTCTCTTCTTGAAGACAGGCGCCACTTTGGAGTTTCACCAGTTTCACTGGAACACTCCTGTAATCCCGAGAGTGATGGAATATTTCACACAGAGTCACCAGTCACTCTGTAACCACTCTGATTAAAACAAGCTATGAATTGCTGATGAGTTGTTTACCCTTGGACTTTTCTGTTTGCTTTGTTCGAGACAGGGCAAAACTTTCATCTGACTACAATTTTGTTTATAATATTGAAACTCTTCGTGCATTCCCCTGCGAGGAACGATGTAAAATACTGTTTTAAATTCTCTGCCTCTTCCTTGAAACCAGTTCCCCAGTCACATCCTCCAGTGAGTTGTCCCAAATATTCTTTCCTGCCTTCCTTCCAAGGGTCACACACACATCATGAACGATTTTTATTCAATATGGGAAAAAAAAACCTGTGGTTAGTTTGTTTTCATATTTCTTGCCAGTTTTGGAATGTTTTTCTTTGTATTTTGGTTTATGCAATCTGCTTCTTGTTCCAAAAGTAAACTTCCCAAATGTGGCCAACGCTACAGCTCACCAATCTGAATTCTTTAGTTTGTGATTGATTAGTATCCTTCACAGCCTTTGTGCATCATGGGTGGTTCATCTTCACATCTTCACATCATCTTCTTTTTCACCAGAGCCAAACATTACTGAGAGTTATTAATCAATACCTGCTTAAATGACCCCTCCCCCCAACACACACACACACACACACACACACACACACACATCTGCTGACCTTCATCTGTGTCTATTTTCACACTCCAGATATATGACATAAATCTGAATTTGAAATGCCTGGCTCTTTGCAATGATTCAGGGGGAATCTACGTATGTGGTTGAACACATGATCAGCTGAGGATGACTCCACTCTCCCAGTTTCCCTGGCTCTGTCATTTCTGTTCGACAATACCACATTCCTTTGAGAAGCTTCCTCCATGACATCCTTCTCTCTCAAACCAGCAATCGCCTCACTCTGATGTACTGAGCCTTCAGCTGTGACTGTCCCATCTCCCTCGTTTTTGCCCTCACTCCGTCCCCTCCTTCCCAGAACAATGATAGATCTCCCCTTATCCTCACTTTTACTGCACTAGACTCTGCATTCAGAGAATCATCCTCCCCCACTTCCACCACCTCCAACAGGACCACACCATCAAACACATCTTCCCCTCCCGCCAACTGTCAGAAGTTCACTGAGACCACTCCTTCTGTGGCACGCTCCATAACCTGAACACTTCCCCACACCCCCATGACACCTTCCCATGTAAATGCAGAAGCTGCAGCATTTGCTCATTCATCTCTTCCCTCTTCACTGTCCAAGGCTCTAAACACACCTTCCAGATGAAGCAACATTTCACTTGTACGCTTTCAATCCAATCTCCTGTCATTGCTGCACACAATGCAGTCTCCTTTACATTAGTGAGCCAAATAGAAACTGCTTTGAGGAACATCTCCACTCCGTCTGTTGGAATGACCCTGACCTTCTGCTTGCTCCCCATTTCAATAACCTACATTGCTCTCAAGATAATGAGAATTATTTGAGGAGGTAACGAAGGGTTGGACCAAAGACAGTTACCTATTTGAACTTCCAGAAGGCCACTGATATGGTATCGCACAGGAGGCTGCAGAGTAAGATAAGGACACATGGTGTCAGAGGAGAGGTACTAGCATGGATAAAAGGTTGGGTCTCTTACAGGATGCAAAGTGAGGATAAAATTGTCCCTCTCAGGATGGTAGCCGGTGACTAGCAGTGTTCCACAAGAGTCAGTATTGGGACCACAACATTTCACTTTATAGGTGAATGATCTGAGTGGCGGGACAGAAGGCATTCTGGCTACGTTTGCAGATGAAGCAAAGACAGGTGGAGAGGCATGTAATTTTGAGGAGACAGGGAGTCTGCACAAAGATTTCGACAGTTTGGGAGAGTAGGAAATGGAGTAGGAGATGGAATACAATGTGGGAGGGTATGAGGTCATGCACTTTGGTAAGAAGAATACAGGCATGGACTATTTACTAAATGGGAAAAAAATCAGAAATCTGAGTAACAAATGGAGTTGGGATTCCAAGCACAGGATTCGACTTAGATAAACTTGCAGGTTGTGTCAGTTAAGAAGGCAGATACAAAGTTGTCATTCATCTTGAGAGGAGTAGGATATAATGGTGGGGATTCTGAGGCTTTCTAAGGCTCTGGTCAGACCACATTTCCAGTATTTTGTGCCTCATACCCCAGGAAGGATGGATTAGCCTTGGTGTGTGTCAAGAGAAGGTTCACCAATGAAAAGTTTAACACATGAGGAACGCTGGAGAACTCTGGGTTTATACTCGATGGAGATTAGAAGGATGAGGGGTGATCCAATTGAAACTTCCAGAATACTGAATGAACTGGATACAGTCAAAATTAGGAGGCCGTTTGCACTAGCAGGAGGACACAGGCTTAGAGCAAAGGGAAAATCCATTAGAACGGGATAAGATCAAACGTCGTTAGCCAGAGAGTGGTGAAATTGTGGAATTCCTTAGCACAGAAGGCTGTGGAAACCAGATCATTTGACACCAACGATATAGCCAGGAAAGGGACTGCGGATCTGAAAAGTGACTACAGAGAGTTAGTTTGGAAGCTGAAGGGTAGGACGAGTAGAGTAGTCATTTCAGGTTTGCTACCAGTGGATGAGCTCGTGAGATGAGGAACAGTCAACGAATGCAGCTTTACACTTGGCTGCGAGGCTGGTGCAGGAGGGAGGGCTTCAGATACTTAGACCATCGGGATACCCTCTGGGTAAGGTGGGCCCTGTACATGAAGGATGGCTTGCACCTGAATTGAAGGGGCACAAATGACCTGTTTGGGAGGTTTGCTCGTGTGATTCGGGCGGGTTTAAACTAGTTTGCCAGGGGGGTAGGAATCAGACCGCATGTCTGAGACGGGGTTAGTTGCAGACGGGACAGTGACAGGGATATATTGAATCTATCAGGAAGGTTTCTCACGCGATGAAACAAAGGGATCAGTTAAAGTGCGTCTGCTTTAATGAAAGGAATGTCCAAAATAAGAGTGACAAACTTAGAGCATGCATCAGTACTTGGGGCTACGATGTCGTGGCCATAACAGAGACGTGGGTTTCACAGGGGCAGGGATGGTTGCTTGATGCTCCAGGGTTTAGAACGTTTAAAAATATTTAGGGGCGGCGCGGTGGCGCAGTGTTTAGCACTTGCTGCCTCACAGCGCCAGAGATCCGCGTTCAATTCCCACCTCAGGGAACTGTCTGTGTGGAGTTTGCAAATTTTCCCCGTGGGTTTCCTCCGGGTGGTCCGGTTTCCCTCCATAATCCAAAAATGTGCAGGTTAGGTGAATTGGCCATGTTAAATTGTTAAATGGAGGTGTAAATGTTGGGGAATGGTTCTGGGTGGGTTGCTCTATGGAGTGTTGGTGTGGACTTGTTGGGCCGAAGGGCCTGTTTCCACACCATAAGTAATCTAACAAAGAACAGGGTGGATGGAAAACGAGGAGGGGGTAGTCGCATTGCTAATCAGAGAGTGCGTCACAGCTACAGAAATGAAGGTTGTTGAGGAAGGCGTGTCAACTGAGTCAGTACGGGTGTAAGTTAGGAACAGCAAGAGAACAATCACCGCATTGGGGGTTTTCTACAGACCATCTCATAGCAGTAGAGAAATTGAAGATCTCATAGGCGGGCAGATTCTGGAAAAATGCAAAAGTAGCTGGGTTACTGCTATGGATGATTTTAACTTTTCCAATATCGACTGAAACCTCCTAAGTGCAGATGGTGTGGATGAAGCCGTTTTTGTCAGATGTTTTCAAGAGGGTTTCCTTGCTCAGTATGTAAACAGACCGACGAGGGGAGAGGCTATTTTGGAATTGGTGCTCGGCAATGAGTCAGGATAGGTTTCAGAACTCACGTTGGGAGAGCATTTTGGTGAAAGTGATCACAAATGCCTCACATGTAGCATCGTCTGTGAGAGTGAAAGGAGCAGTTTCCCAGGGAAGATATTTAATTGTGGAAAAGGAAATTATGATGCTGTCAGACAGGAGTTGGGAAGTCATGACTGGGAGCAATTGTTCCACAGAAAGGGCACAGCAGGAGACTGTTTAAGGAGCCGTTTTGCGAGTGATACACAAATTTGTTCCTCTGAGACGGTAAGAGAGGGTAAGATTAAGGAAACTTGGATGACAAGAACAGAGGAACGTCTCGTAAAAAGGAAGCAGGCAGCTTACGGAAAATGGAGGAAGCAAGGATCTAGCACAGCTTTAAAGGATTACAGGCTTGCGAAAAACGAGCTCATAAATGGACTGAGGAGAGCCATGATCAGGCACAAAAATAGGCTTGGCAAGAAGGATTAGGGAGAATCCAAATGCATTTTTCTCATACGTGAGGAATAAGAGAATAATCAGGGAGAAGGTAGAGCCGGTCAGGGATAGCGTAGGGAACTTATGCATGGAGTCTGAGCAGATAGGGGAAGTCCTAAATGAGTTTTTTGCTTCGGTTTTCACCAAGCAAAGGAAACTTGCTGTAAATGAAAACTTAGAGGAGCTGGGCCAGATCAGTCTTGACCAGATCAAGATTGATGAAGTTGAAGTGCTAGAAATTTTGGAAAACATTAAGATTGATAAGTCCCCAGGGCCAGACCAGATTTATCCTAGGCTGCAACGGGAAGCGAGAAAGGCGGTTGCTAAGCCGCTGGCGAGGATATTTGCCCCCTCACTCTCCATAGGAGTCGTACCAGAGGATTGGAAGGAGGTGAATGCTGTTCCTTATTTCAAGAATGGTAATAGGGACACCCCTGGCAATTAGAGACCAGCCAGTCTTACGTCTGTTGCCAGCAACGTTAGGAAAAAGTTCCGAGGGATCGGATTTATGACTATTTGGCAAAGCATTGTGTGATTAAAGGCAGTCAGCATGGCTTTGTAAGGGGCAGGTCATGCCTCACAAATCTTATTGATTACTTTGGGGAGGTGTCAAGACAGGTCGACGACGGTCGAGCAGTGGATGTGGTGCATGTGAACTTCAGCAAGGTATTTGAGAGGGTTCCCCATGGAAGGCTCATTCATAAAGTCAGGAAGTATTGGATACAGGGTGATTTGGGTATCTGGATTCAGAATTAGCTGGCTGGGTGAAGTCAGACAGTGGTTGTAGATGGAAAGTATTCTACTTGGAGGGCAGTGTTGAGAGGGATCCCACAGGGCTGTGTTCTTGGGCCTCTGCTCTTTGTAGTCTTTATAAATGACTTGGATGAGGAGGTTATGGTGTGGGTTAGTAACTTTGCTGATGACACAATGATTGGAGGTGCCGTCGATAGTAAAGGGGGCTTCTGTAGGCTGCAGCGCGACATAGATAGGATGCAGAGCTGGGCTGAAAAATGGCAGCTGGAGTTCAACCTGGATAAATGCGAAGCGATGCATTTTGGAAGGTTAAATTCGAATCCTGAATATAACATTAAATACAGGATTCTTGGCAGTGTGGAGGAACAGAGGGACCTGGGTGCGCAAATGCACAGATTCCACAAAGTTGCCTCCCAAGTGGATAGGGTGTCAAGAAAGTATATGGTGTTTTGGCTTTCATTAACAGGGGGATCAAGTTTAAAAGCCGCAAAGTTTTGCTGCAGCTCGACAAGTCCCTGGTGAGACCACACTTGGAATATTGTGTCCAGTTGTGGTCGCCCTACGATAGGAAATATACAGAGGTTATGGAGAGGGTGCAAAGAAGGTTTACCAGGATGATGCCTGGACTGGAGGGCTTGCTTATGAAGAAAGGTTGAACGAGTTTGGACCTTTCTTTCTGGAGACAAGGAGGTGAGAGGAGATCTGATCGAGGTGTACACAATAATGAGAGGAATTGATAGAGTCAATACCCAGAGACTTTTTCCCAGGGCAGGATTGACTAGCACGAGAAGTCATAGTTTGAAGATATGAGGAGGAAGGTAAAAGGGAGACGTCAGAGGTAGGTTCTTTATGGAGAGAGTTGTGAAAGCATGGAATGCATTGCCAGCTCTGATGGTGGAAGCAGAGTCATTGGGGAAATTTAAGCGACTGATGAACATGCACATGGATAGCAGTGAGTTGGTGAAATTATTACATTTACATTAGGATTAAATCTTGGGACAACATCGTGGCCCAAAGGGCCGGTTCTGTCCTGTACTGTTCTATGTTCTATGTTCTATTTAGCATATTTAAAACAGACTCAGATAAGTTTTGATTGACAAGGGGATCAAAGGTTACTGAGAGGAAGCAGGGAAATGGAGTTGAAAATCTGTCAGTCGTGATCGAATGCCGGAGCAGACTTGATGGTCCGAATGGCTTCATTTCTGCTCGTATAGAGTTGTGACCTTATAATATTTCGGTCCTGGGTGGCACGGTGTTTCAGTGGTTTGCACTGCTGCCTCACAACATCAGGGAACTGGGTTCGATTTCCTCTGGGTGTTCTAGTTTCATGCCACAGTTCAAAGTTGTGCTGGTTAGGTGAACTGGCCATGCTGATTTGCCGATTGTGTTCAGGGATATTGATGCTAGGTGCAATAGACAAGGGTCTATGTATAGTATTGTGGTAGAGAATTAGATTGGTTCGCATACTCTTTGGAGAGTCAGTATAACCCTGGTGGACTGAAGGGCCTGTTTCCACACTTTAGCGATTCTAAGAAAATGCAGGTTGCTGCAATGATCCAATGAAGCACAGTCCAAGCTCAAGTAACACCTCACTTTACACTTTGTTACGTTACAGTCTGTAGGAGTTAATATTCAATTCCATAAATTCACAGCCTGAACCCATTATGGCTGATCTCAATTTTCCGTCCACACTCCCTCCTGGGCTCCCTAAGTTCGTGTCTTGTTTATGTTGCATTCAACAGAGAAAAACAACTTCTAATATTTACACATTAGTTTAAACCCATTATACATCTGTGTCTCTTTCACCACAATTTAAAGCCCATTTGTCTTTCACACTGGCCTTCCAAACATTCTTTCCCACCTCTTCCAAGATACAAAAACACTCACTTTCCAATCCTTTACACTTCTGAAGAAGATTTTCACTAGACTTGAATCATTAATATTGTTTCTCTATCTCTGCAGATGTTGCCAGACCCACTGAATTCCTTAACAAATGAAAAGTTACAGAATACATTTTCAATATAGCTTACTGGATGCTTTGAGGAAGTCACAGAACCAGAAAGATTAACTCTGCTTTCACTGCACAGATGCTGTCAGACTTGTCAGTGTCTTCAGCAATTTCTGTTTTTGAATAAGTTTCAAACATGTGTGTCAAAGCTGAGTATACTTTTTGAAATTTGGATCACAGTGTGAATTCAGTGCAAAAAGGGAGAGGTGTTTTCAATAAGGTTTACGCCAAGAAGGAAACTTTCCGGAGTGAGATGTGAGTGGGACATGTAAAACAGCATGAATGAAGAAGCCGAGTCACACTGAGACCAGAGCAAAGTGGTAGCACAAAACGCAGCTTGATGCTACAGCAGAGTAGGTAGACTTGATCAAAGAGTTTCAGGTTAAATGGGTAGGGGCCATAATATGCGAAAATGTACTCTGTAATTTGAGAGGAAGGACCTGGAATCAGGAAGGGGAGACGAGCAGGGAAGAGGATGGAGCAGAAATGGCAGTGTTTTCTAGAGTAAATCAGGAAGCACAGCTGAATTTCATGCCTCACATCAACTTATGATCCCTGAAATAAACATCCAAAATCTGGCCATCAATAGTAACTTTGAGAGCTTTTGTCAACCATGTGTGATTCACCTGCTTACTGAGTTCTTCTTTTGAACAGAAACAATAATTACTGAGCGGTTTGGGATATCTGTTTGAATCTGTTTGAATATCTGTCTGCTCATGTGTACTCACTTTACTTCCTCTGGGTCTATTTTCACATTCCGGTTCAGACCAGATGTGAGGCAGAAATCCTCAAATTAGATGCCTGGTTCTTTTCAATCATTCGGGGGGAAGTTCTGCATGTGGTCGAACACATGATCAGCGGAGGCTGACTCCATTCTCCAAGTTTCTCCACCTCTGTTATTTCCGTTTGATGATGCTACATTCCTGTGAGTTGCGTCTAACGTGACCTCATTTTCCTTCAAACCAGAAATGCCCGAACTCTGGTGGACAGGGCCTTCAGCTGTCACTGTCCCATCTCCCAGGATGGTGCCCTCAATCCGTCCCCTCCATCCCAGAACAATGATAGATTCCTCCTTGTCCACACTTCTTCCTGAACTATAATCCACATTCACATAATCATCTTACGCCATTTCCACCTTCTCCAGCAGGACAGCACCATCAAACACATCTTCCCTCCCGCCTACTGTCAGTATTTCGCAGGGACCATTCCCTCCCTGAACCCTCCATCACCCCGAACACTTCCCCACTTCCCATGACACCTTCCCATGCAATTGGAGAAGCTGCAACACTTGCTCATTCACCTCTTCCCTCCTCAGTGTCCAAGGCCCCAAACATAACTTCCAGGTGAAGCAGCATTTCACTTGTAACCTTTCAATCTGGTCTCCTATCATGGCTGCTCACAATGCAGTCTCTCTATATTGGCGAGACCAAACATTAGATTGCATTAAGGAACACTCCCACTCTGTCTGTAGAAATAACCCTGACCTTCTCTTTGCTTTCCATCTCAATGACCTACCTGGGCTGCTGCAATGTTCCAAGGAAGCACAACCCAAGCTCGAGTAACAACTCACTTTACACTTTCGTACGTTACATCCTTTAGGAGTTAATGTACAATTTCACAACTTCAAACTCTGACTCCATTATATTCTGCAGTTTCCGTACATTCTCCCTACTGGCCTCTCTATGACCTTGCGTGGTTGTGTCTTCTTTATCGTTCACTCAATCGAGAGAATCCCTTTTCCCCATTCACATTTTAATTATTAGGTTACTTCACATGATCTTCTCGTTCTTCACGACTAAAAGCATGTTTGTCTTTTGCCACACCCTCTTTTACCCATCAACCCACTCCCCACAAATATCAAGGGATTATAAAGCTCATTTTCCAATCCTTTTCAGTTCTGAAGCAGTGTCATACTAGACTTGAAACGCTAACTCTGTTTCTCTGTCTCTGCAGATGATACCTTACCTGTTGAGTTTCTCTAGAAATGAATAGGCTCAGAACAAATTTTCAATTAAACATATAATTATGGATACTGGAAATAAAAATGCAAAAATTGCTGGAGAAAATTGGAGCTTTGTAGAAGATTCACTGATCCTGAAAGATTAACTCTGCTTTCACTGCACGAGATTCTGCCAGATCTGCTGAGTTTCGTCAGCAATTTCTGTTTTTGAACAAGTTCCACAGATGTGTGTTAAAGTTGCTTAAACGCCTTGCCTATCACGGAACGCTGTGCACTGGGAAGTGACTGATAATGCAAGGTGCACAAATTTCTTGATCTGAAACTACATAAGGCTGGCATCTCTGACACTGCAGAGCTCTTAATCATGGTCAGGGAGAGAAACAGAGGGGAACACATTCACATCAAACACAGAAGATGGCATTGGGGGAATGGAAAAGATTCAGATGCGTATGTGAAGGGGTTTGAGTAAAGTAACAAATTCGAGGCGTGACACCAGGGAGAGTAGAATGAGAATAGGAAAATGGAAGTGTTACCACATCAGACACCAGGTTAAGAGACTGAGTACATGGCTGATGGATGAATGGGTCTTGGTGTGAACTGGGGGATAGTCAAGAGAATTGAATTGAACATATTGGAGCTCAAAGTGGGCATTCATGTAGTGCGGTAGAATCACAGCAGCAGCAGAATTGTATTCAACTACAATCTGTAACATTTTCCCAGGATAATCCCTCAGCCTACCATTACCATCAAGCTGATATACGGTTCAGCGATGAGTGCGGGTGAACATGATAGTGTCGGAACCATGTGTACCTAAACCTGATGACAATCCATTAAATCTACCGCACTTGACTGGTTACATTCGAAACAGCAGGACTAACATCTGGTACAGAGGGCGAAATGATCCCAACACTAACAGATCAGATCGAAGTTGTGCAGTGCTGTCACATCCAGACATAAATGTCGATGGATTATTAAACAACTCACTGGAGGAGAGGACTCCGTAAATATCGCCACCCTAAATCACGGGACAGCCTTGTACATCAGTGTAAAAGACGTGGTTGTATTATCTGCACCTTCCTCAGCCAGAAGTGTTGAGTTGATGATCCACCTCACCCTCGCCATGCTGCCCACAGAATCACCGATGCCAGTCTTTCATCGATCTGATTTGCTGTATGTGACATGAAAAATCAGCTGAACACAGTAGATATGACAAACGCAATGGGCCCTGACACCATTCCTGCAATGGGACTGAACACTTGTGCTGCACAACAAGCCGTGTCCCTGGGGAAGCTGTTTCATTCCAGCTCCAACTCTGATATCACCCTGGCAATGTGGAAATTTACTCAGCTATGTCCAATCCCATAACAAGGGAGTAACTACACTCTAACTATTTACGACGCCCTGAGTCCCGTCGCGATAGTCACATTGGTGGGAGTTCTTTATGACAGAGCTGTCAGGCAGCACAGAAATAACCAGCTCAGTGTGGTTTCAGACAGGTCCCCATGTGGAGATGGTGCAGTTGTGGAAAACTCACTGGATTACTAATCCAGACCAGGCTAATGCTGTGGCAGCTGGTGGACGTTATAATTAATAAAATATCGAGATGCAAAACCTGGAGTCATTAACAGCCAATGTCGATTGTAAACACCAATTTCCTTCCTCAATGTACTTTCAGGAAGTGAATCTCCCGTGCTTTCCTGGTATGGCCTAAACATGACTCCAGACACGCAGACATGTGAATCCCTCTTCAATGGTCTCGGAAACGGACAAGCAAAACAGTCTATTGTATCAAACTGTTCCGGGGTCTTAAAGGATAAATCTTTACAGATCACCCGGCACCAGCCTCAGTATTGGAACGGGAAATAATACCGTGTTGACCCTGCAGAGATTTTCTTCCTAACATCTGAGAGTTGGTGGTAGGATTTACAGAGCTTTCCCACAGACTGCACAGAAACATAGGGAAAGGAGTAGGTCATTCAACACACTGAGCATCCTCCATTCTATTTCATGGTGAAAATCTCCTCAATTCAGTTTTCCCCACAAAGTGTTCGTAACCTTTAGTATGTTTAAACATCGGAACATATAAAATCGGATCTATTGTAATTGCTTTGGTCCATCAATTTTGATCCTCCATTCAATATACAGGCAGTTATCCAATAAAGGTGTGTTTATTAAATGCAATTTCGCTGCAACACAATTAGTGAATTGTGCCCCTTTCTTTATAAAGCGAGCTCCCGTTCACTGTTATGGGAGACCGCCTCTGGCACCAGCTGAACAGCAAATCCCAGCCTCGGGATTCCTCTGTCTGCCAAATGCACCCTCAGTGTATTCAGCTAAAGCAGGAATATAATCCGCTCTGCAAGCCTTGCAACTGAGCCTGAATATGGGATTTGTAGTCTACATTTAGAAGGAAATTAATTTCAAATCGGGAGGGGAATATCTTGGAGAGAACTGGAATTCCACATCGGCATCACGTGATCAGTCAGTTCGCCCGCTTTCTGAAGAAGATCTTGATGAAAGGTGCAGGGCTGTAGTCAGTGACTGTAGTGTTAAAGTGTGACATTTACTGCACTAATTCATTACAAAATACGGTTTAAAGATTTATGCAGCCTTGGTTTGGATGGAATGGATGAGGGTTGCTGAGGGATAGACTGTAATTTTTTTAAATCTTTTTAATCTGTCTTCCCTGTATGTGGGAGTATTGTCGGTACAATGCACTGTTGTATAAGATTCACCCTGTTTAAAAAAGGGGGCAGGAATAAAATAACAGACGGGCTGCATAAAATGTTTGGTGGAGAAGTTTCCAGATCCCTTTGTCTAATGCTGCTCCAAGTTTGAAATTCCCTGTTATCAAGTCCTTTCTTAACCTTGTGACATCATTCAGAACATCCAAACTGCTGCTCAGGAACAGGGAGAAACTGCTCGATTCTGGGACACAGGGACAGGAGGCAATCTTATAACTGTTCCAGATTGGGACACAGGAGCTGGAGGTAGTCACTCAATTGCTCGATACTGAGACACAGGAACAGGAGGCAGTCACCCAACTGCTCGAGACTGGGATACAGAGAAATCTGGAAGCTAGTGAGGCCCCAGATTTGAACAGGAGGGGGTGACTCACTACCCACCAGTCTTGGACACTGGGAGAAAAGGGAAATTGGCTTGTTACTAACAGAAATATCTGAATACGTTGTGTGATCAAGCCAATTCAATCCTGCTCCAACATTCTTCAAAACCATGGCTGATCTGATTGTGATTCTCTCATTCCATTTTACAGAGATTCCCCTCTCTGCAGTCTCTGCTCCATTTGTTGGTCATGTTGCAGATCCAGATACTGTAACTACAGTCACCATGTTTCATCCAGAATTGGGTCACCAAAGTCTCTGGTCTTCCTGAATTTCAACAGCAGTTTAAAACACAGCCTCCAGGAAACCATCCCCAGCACTTCCACGAGCGTACAAATACTAGAGTTAAGTCAAATGTCAGTGAAATGCAAGTGAGAAGCCTGGTCTAAATCACCAACAGTTGTGGGGATTCCTCATGTTACTGAGCACATGAGCAGCAGAGAATGATTAACGCAGGCATTCAATGGATAGGCACAGACCAAGTTACAACGATGTGCCTCAAAACTGCTAAAACCCCACTCTCCAACATGGAGTACAGGGCAGGACACTGGGACACACAGAGAGACAACACATGCACACAGACACACACGGACACACAGACACCTTAGCATCTTTTGGATATAACTCGATAAGTTATGCTTAATGATGGGATCAAGGCTTGTTGTGAGAAGGCAGGAGAATTGGCTTGAAAAGCATGTCAGCCATGATCAGTAGCTCAGTAGACTGGATGGGCCAAATGGCCTTTTATTCTGCTGTAATTATTTATGGTCAATGGTACATGCATTTGTCTGTGTTTGTGCACATACTTGTATGTGCATGTGTCTGTATGTGTGCCCGTGTTTTTGTGTCTGTGTTTTTGGGTGTTTGAATGTGTGTGTGTGTGTGTGTGTCTGAGTGTGCTTGTCTGTGTATGTATCTGTGTGTGTGTCTGTGTATGTTTGTGCTCCTCTGTATTTTCAGAAATGGAAATGTCAATGTACATTTTTTTTAAATTTGTATTCTGTTTTACATTCACCTTTCCATCATAGTTTGAGGAACTTTGTTTTCGTCATGAATTTGTTGTTTTAACAAATGAAGGAACTCAACCTGACCTCTTCTGAGGATGACCCTGACCCACTGTGAGACCTATAATGTTGGCCATATCATCAACCTAGTTACACCAATAATTTGCTGTGACCAATGGAGCAGTGGCAGTAGAAAATAAAACAGTTACCCAACAACCCAAGGAACTCTGGACCAGTGAGCCTGACATCAGTGGTGGGTGCGTTGTTGGAGGGGACTCTGAGGGATAGCCAATTGCATGCATTTTCAAAGGCAAGGATTGATTGGGGATAGTCACCATGGCTTTTTGCATGAGAAATCGCGTTGTACGAATTTGACTGAGTTTGTTAAAGAGGTGACAAAGCAGATTGATGAAGACAGTGTTGTATATGTTTTCCATACAGATTGGAACAAGTTGTTCGACAAGATTCTGCATATTAGGCAAGTTAGTAAGGTTAGGTCACATGGGAACCAGCGCCACCAAGCCAATTGAATACAAAATTAGATTGAAGGGAGGAGACAGAGGTTGGTCGAGGATTGCTTTTCAGACTGGAGGCCTGTTTTAAGGTACGAGGGGAAATAATTTAGAGGGAACTTAGATACAATGTTTTCATACAGAGGGAGGTATCCACATGGAATTATCTCCCAGAGGAAGTGGTGGAGTCTGACATCTTGATGGGTATCTGAACAAGGAGGTTTAGATGAATATGAGCCAAATACTCTCAAATCAGACTCGATCATAATGGGATGTCTGGTCAGCACTTACACATTTACATGCTTTATGACTCTATAAGAAGGATGAGCAGGAATTCTAAACAGGCATTTCAAGTAGGAATTCTCTTCCCCACAAGTTTGACATGTCTCTTTGTTTATATTTATTCAATGCTGAGTTAGTTAAATATTGGACAGATAAGTGATTCTTGGATAATAGCACACAGACAGGAAAGTGGAGCTGAGACCACAACTTGATCAGCCACAATCTTAGTCCCTGGTAGAGAAGGCTCAAAGTGTCTAATGACCCACTCCTGATCTTCAGTGCCATGATTCTGTGTTCCATTCAGCCCATCAAACCTGCTACACAGGAGCAATTAGAGGCTACTTACTCCTTTCACAGAAACAGAGGAGACCATTCAGACCCTCAAAACTGTCAAACCCAGTTTGGTCTGGTTTTAAAATGTAGTAGGAAAACCCAGGCAGGGCTATGAAAGAGGGTTCTCATCACTCCGAACTGAGCTTCCACTTTCTGTAACCTGTGCTTCGTTTGTTGGTCAAGTTGTAGATCCAGTTTCACTGTGAATACAGCCCTCATTCCTCACCCAGAGATGGTCCAGACAGTCTGACCGCATTCAATAACAGAGCTTCCAGGAAAATAACAGCCTCTACTTTCCAATAATAGAACGTGAGGAGGCCACAAACAGGGATATGTCATTCAACCACGGGCCACCCACCCCCCTCGCCCCCCCAACCCACAAGCAGATCTTCTCCCATAATCAGATCATAAGGTCTAATATCCTCTTTCGTGTCCAATTCATGTATGAGCCCTCAACTCTGACTGGTCAAAAAGCACTCCCTGCCCCACACTGTGCCCAATTGATATGAGCAAAAGACGTGAACACAAAGGCTCAGGGAAGAGTGACCGGCCCTGACATCAAGGCATCATTTAACTAAGGACGGTCTCAAGGAGCCTGACCAGGTTGTAATTAATGGGAATGAGTTGTAAACTTCCCTGGTTAGATTGATTTAAAGCATAACGCACAATGATTGTGGTTTGGGTACAAAATCCATGCAGTCCTGGACAAATCTGCAAACGTTCCTCAAGGTAGCTTCCTCAGCACAAACATCTTCATCTGCTTTATAACTGTCTTGCCCCCACCATAAGATTAGAAGTGGGGTTGTTCACAGAAGATCACACAATATTCAGGAAAAAAAATGTCCCCCTTCAGCTCCTGAACTAGTCTGTGTCCATGTGCAGCAGGACCTGGACAACATTCAGGCGTGTGCTGTTGGAAGTATCGGTAACATTCATGCAACAGTGCTGTTGGACACTGCACATTTCCACAGATAAAATGAGGAGATTATTCAGCTCCTCACGCTGGCTTCACAGGAATATGAGGAAGTCTTTCAGCTCAATGAAATTATTGGAGAAGTGTAGAGATAGCCTATCTGGTGCGTCCAACCAATTAGACAGGAAGTGAAGGAGTCACGTGTTATGGGCGACAGCAGAGCTCCGCAAAAATATTTGAAGGCGTTGGCCTCGACTCTATTAATAATTAAGTGTTCTGATACATGTACTTGGCAAAAAGGAAAGATCAGACACAGGTTCTCAGATGCAATTCCCCAATCGAGGAGGGAAAACAAATCAAGTGAAAATTTAGAGAAAGTTGCAGCCAGGAGACTTCCACTGAAGCTTCCAACTCTGTGGAGACCTCAATAGTTTCTGGTGTTACTGAGAAACCAAAACACTTCCTGTAATGTGGCTGCCTGAAATGCACACAGTATTCTATCTATGGCCTAACCAATGGCATGTTTAACTCATATTTTGTCGCCTCGATGAATAAACACTATGCCTATCGTCCCGTGTGATTTCTTAACTGGCTATTATACTGTCCAGTCACGTTCACGGATGTGTGGAGAAACACCCTCTGACGTCCCTAGTGTTCTGCTATTCATTGAATTCTTCCCTGTCTGGTTACTTCTTACAAAGTGCATCACCTCATATTTATCAGGGTTCCATTCCATCTGCCATTGATCTGCCCATCTGACCATTCCACCTGTATTTTCCTTTAACATAAGGCCTTCCTCCTCACTGCCAACCACCTGGCCAATCTTTGTGTCAAACACAAAATTACTTATTATGCTTAGCCCCCACCCCCCACCACCCCCTCCACATTCACATTTACATCATTTATGATTACCACAAATAATTTGATACACACTGCACTGCTCGCTGTGGTACACAACCAGACACTGGTCTATCTCTACCACCTTTCCAGTAACTTGGGACCACATAGCTGTTCTCCAGTCCTCTAGCATCTCCCTTGTGTGGTCAGATTCGACTAAAACATTTAGGTCAGGACATATCCTCTCCTGTCTCCAACAGCATCCTGCGATACAACTCATCTGGGCTTTACATTATCCAAAATCATCAATCACAACTTGCATCTGATATCAAACTATTCGAGAGTTTCCCAGTCCATCTTCTTGAATTCTGTACCTGCATCTTCCTTCTCCCAACTAAAACAGATGTGAAGCTCTCGTGTTACAGTCTATCAATGATCCCCAGTTTCACATACTGATTATCCCCTTGGTTTCGAAATGGATCCGAATTTTACCCGGTTTATTCAGCAATGGAAGATATCTGAACCATGCTGGAATTGATCACAGCCAAGCTGTAGAAGCATGACCAGGAGATCCAGCATCTCGGGCCACATATCGTGGAGGTGGAAGAGTGGAATGCGGCTTAGGAAACCATGGCGGAATCCACAGTTGTTCGGGTCCAAGCCCTAGAATGGTAGGTCCAGGCCTTAGTAGAGAACGTCGAGGACCTCGAAAATTGGAGCTGTCAGAAGAACATCAGCTTGGTCAGGCTGTCGGAACGGGAACAAGAATGCCAGCTCGTCAGCTTCTTGGAACAATGGTTCACACAATTTTTGAAACTGGAAGTCAGGGCAGACTGGGTGCGGGTCGAGCGGGCCCACCGGGTCGCAATGTGTAGGTCCGGATCGGACCAGTATCCCTGTCCGGTCTTTGTGCAACTCCAGCACGATAGAGAACAACAGGTGCTGGAAGCTTCTTCAGCCGTGGGGCACGTTGTATAATTAAGGGGAGAATTTAACTGACGTATGGACCCCGAGGTTGATAGGATGTCGAGGGGTATGGGAGGTTTTTCTTCGCCACCCAGGCAGCTGGTGGACCTGACAGGTAGCTGGGTTGGTGAATGTGTGAGATGTCTTCACCCTGAAGAT
Source organism: Chiloscyllium punctatum (assembly GCF_047496795.1). Classification (NCBI taxonomy): domain Eukaryota; kingdom Metazoa; phylum Chordata; class Chondrichthyes; order Orectolobiformes; family Hemiscylliidae; genus Chiloscyllium; species Chiloscyllium punctatum. Next base: position 26,191,910 of record NC_092790.1, on the reverse strand, counting down.
AGGGACTTCACCTTTTTTTTCTAACCCACATAAATGATTTACTAGGATTGACATGTTGTTTGCCCATTGGTCTTTTCAAATTCGATGCTGTTCTTTAGAATTGGGAACGATTTCTGATCATGTGGCAGTGTACATGGAGGTCAAGGATGGTGGTGATGGGACAGGCTCACGGCACTGGCACGGGGATCCTTTCCTCCTGAAGGATAGCAAATTCATTGAGTAATTTTTGGGGGAATTTAATTTGTTTTGGAACATGAACTTGTGCACGACCAGTAATCCGACGGTGCTCTGGGAGACTGCCAAAGCCTATACAAGGGATTTGATTGTTTCTTACTTGGTGCCTCAGAAGCGGCAGGAGGGAGAACAGTTGCGTATGCTTGAGGCTCGGCTGAAGAGAGCTGACACACCACATTTTGTCAGACCATCTATAACTGAATTGCAGCCCTCCGGACTGCTCTGAATGCTGCACTCGCCCAGAGAGCAAAGAGAGAGATTTCCTTTGTGAAACAGAAGGTACTCGAGCATTGTGATAACCAGGTAGATATGAGGCGTACTTGGCCAGAAAGAAGATTGCTGTTATTATCACCGGTAATCCCAAAAAGATTAATGCAGCATTCAGGAAGCTCTACTCTGGGTTGTTCCAGTCAGTGGGCTGGGAGGACAGATTGGCGACGATGGAGTCCTTTATTAAGACCTTGGACCTCCCAGGTGTAATTTTCGAGCAGGCGTCTCTTTAGAATGCCCCTCTCAAAATCAGAGAGATACAGGAGACAATGAGGCAGTTCCAGAGTGGTAAGGCCCTGGCCCAGATGGACTTTCAGACTGAGATTTAGAAGAAGTTCATAGACATACTGGCTGGGCCAGTGTTGGATATGTACAATTATTCGTACAGTCAGGTTTGCCTCCCATCCTCTGTGAGAGAAGGAAATATTCATCTTATTGTCAAGAGAGGGAAAGTCCCAGAGGATTGCACTTTGTATGTGCCTATTCATTATTAAACGTGGACTTCAAAATTTTGTCGAAAATGCTGGCTTTGAAGGTCCATTGTGAAAGAGGACCATTTTTATTCGGGGCCGTAGGTCCTCTGATAATATTAGAAGAGTGGCAAATATGGTTCCAGTCTGCCAGCAAGGTTCGATTCCAGGTTCAGTAATCTCCCTGGATGCAGAGAAAGCATTTGACCGGATGGAGTCGATGTGCATCTTTTATGTCCTTGAATGGTTTGGTCTTGGAGGGGTCTTCGCCAGGTGGGTGGCAGTGTTATATAGTGACCCGAAAGCAGTGGATTTCCCTAATGGTATAAGGTCTGACAATGTTAGTATTGACAGTGGCAGCCAGCAAAGTTGCCCCCTTTCACTGTTATCATTTACATTAATGATTGAGACGTTGGCACCCGGGTGGACGCCAATATCACTCGCATGGACGTCGGACCAGGAAGGAATAAGATCAGATGGCTTTCCTCTCTTTCTAACTAACCCAATGATATCTGTGTCCTGTTTAATACGAATGATTAATTTATTTGGATCTTTCTCAGGGTATGAAATCAATTTTATGAAATCGGAGGCCATCCCTGTTGGGGGTCTTATTGCAGTATCCGACCTTGGGGTGGAATCTGATTCCCTTCCAGATGGTCACAAGGTGGTTTAGGTATTTTTATCATCCAAGCCTTCGATCAATTATATAAAGCTAACTTCGTGCAGTTGCTCGAGAATATAAGACAGAATCATCCAATATTCTGTTTGGGTTAGCTCTGGTTAAAATGAATGTCCTTCCTTGTTTATGATACCCCATGCCAATTCTCCCTTTGACGCTGCCTAGGCAGGCGCTAAGGAGGATTATCAGTTGGCTTTGATCTGTCATCTGGCTTCCCAGATGGCCTCCTATTAACCTGGACAAATTGCAGCTTCCACAGTGAATGGGGACGTGTAGATTTTCCATAGTTGAAGAAATAACAACCAAGTTCCTTGCTTTCCGTTGTGGCTGATTGGACTTGTCAGGACCCATGGTCAATTTGGCTGGACATCCAGGCCTTCTAGGCAAATTGTCCCCTCATTAATCTGTTGTTAATGGATAAGATGAGGACTGTTATGGAGAATTGCAGAAACCGATTGTCCTTAACACAGTGAAAGCATGGAGAATGATGGGACAATTTGAGGGCACTTTACAAAACAAAAACTTCGGCTTTCACTCCCATTGTAGGATTGGTAGGATTCCAGCCTGGATTTATGGATTCTGGCTTTAGGCTCTGGGAGTCCAGATGAGTTTCCTGTTTGGGAGAATTTTTTAACATGGAGTGCATGATGAATTTTGAGCAGCTGAGCCAGCAATATGAGGTATCTGGGAGGGACCTCTTTTGTTAATTTCAGCTTCAGGACTTGATACAGAAAAAAAACTATATTAATGCTTCGTCTCTGTAAGTCAGATATGGAGACGAGTGCTTCAGATTATGGGCACTCTCTCGTTCAGCGTCTTCTGTCATTTATTAGGAGGTAGTGTCTCAAAGGACATTGACCCTGTTACAACAGCACAGGAAGAGGCTATTCAGACCCTGGAGCCCTTTATACAGTTACGGGAGGAGGCCAGTCTGCTCCTCGAGTCGATAACACTGGCCCAGAGTAGGCCATGCAGCACCAGTATCCTGTTATGCAGCAATAGGATCAGTCTATTCAGCCTCCTCAAGTCTGTAACATAGGAACTGGAAGAGGGACTGGAGATTGGTGCACTGGGATACCAGGAGGATATTCAGTCCCATCGAGTCTGTTGCAGGGGAAGGATGCAACTTATAAGATTTCTTATGGGAAAGGAGAAAGAAGTTTACCTCACGTGTCTCGTGTATGGGAACAGAAGAAGGCCAATCATTCCCTCAGTCCTATATCAGGGATGCAGGAGAGACTGTTCAGTATCTCCAGCCTGTGATGGAGGAATATGATAAGGTGTTTTCAGCCCCTCAAACTGTGACACAGCAACAGGAAGGTTGCATAAGCCCTCACGACTCTTACGCATCAATAGGAGGAGGAAGGACAGGCCATCGAGACTGTGATATGGAACACCAGAAAGACATCAGCCCACCGACTTTGTGCACAAGGAAGAGAATGAGTCCATTCAGCGACTCCGACCTCTTACAGAGCAATCAGAGCAGGTCATTTCACGCCATGTGCCAATTATACAGGATTGGATCGAACAAAGAGATTATAGAGCGGTAAGAATTTAGAATTATCACCTTCACGATGGAATATAGTAGTGAGAAAACTGTTCAAACTTAAGAAATATTGGTAAGGTCCATTATTCAGGAATTAATGACAAGACATTTGCAAAGTCAAACCACAATCCATCAGAATCAACATGATTTCGATCATGGGGATCCTAGAGATGAAATATTTGGACTTCCATAAGGCTCTGCACAAATGATTAATCTGCAGAATAAGATCGTTTAGGATTAAAAGTAATTTATCAGCTTGGTACAGGCTTAGTGAAGCTACAAAATGCTGTGAGATGGAAAAATATGGGCAATTTTCTGTTGGCAAAATTCAACGTTTAGAAAACCATATGTCTTGGTCCCCATGCCCCAACTATTTACAATCTATAGTCTTAAGTAGTTGAGAGGATAGAACATGTTATAACCAATTAACAGATGACACGAACTCAGGTGTGAAATTGCAATGAAGACCTAAGAAGTTAGAAAATGTATATGGATAGGTTGGAGCAACATTTGGCAGAAGAAAGCGAACAACGAAAAGTGTGAGTGTATTCATTTGGGTCAGTGTAGCAGAAAGGCAAATTATTATCCAAATGGAGAGAGACTTCAGAATGATTAGGTACAGAGGGATCTGACTGTCCGCGTCCATACTACAGAATACTCCGATGTAGGTACAGCAGATAATAAGAATGGCAAGTGCAACTTTGGCATTTATTTCTAAAAAAGTGGATTATAAAGGGAGGGAGGTGTGAGTTCGCAACTGAGTACTGTGTGCAGTCTTGGTGTCCTGACTGTAGGAGGGATGTATTTGCCATGGAGACAGTTCAGAAGTGGTTTACTCGATTGACTCCAGAGATGTGGAGTTTGTCCTCTGAAGAGAGATTGAGCAGTTCAGGCCAATACTGCCTGGAGTACAGAAAAATGAGAGGAGATGTCAGAGGTCTGAACGATGTTAAAGGTGATTTACAATGAAGATGTGAAGTTGATATTTCCTCATGTGGGACAATCTCGAATGATCGTAAAATCATAGTTTTAGGATGAGGTGGGGGAGAAATGAAACAGGGGTGAGGAGAACCTACTTCTGTCACAGGGTTGGGAATCAGTGGAATTCACTTCCCCAGAGTGCAGTAGGTGCTGGGATATTGAGTAACTGAAGGAATATGGAGATCGGACAAGAACGTGGAACTGAGGCCACAATGACATCAGCTATGATTGCATTCAATGTCGGAAGAGGCCTGAGGGGCTGGATTGCCGAAATGATGCTCCTCGTTCTTATTCAGCGCTTCGAATGTCCTACACATAAATGGGGGAGGACTGGTTATCAGTCAGGAAGCAGGCACTCTGGAAAAATCAACCTTACTCAGTTTGACAGAACGTCACCAGTGGAGTCACACAGTGACCAGTGCTGGGTCCACAGCTCTTTCCAATCTGTATCAATGAACAAGAGGAGTGGAACAAATGTACTGTATCTATGTATGCCGATTAAACTAAGATAAACAGGAAACTAAATTATCAAGGGAAGGTGGAGAGTCTGTAATTGGATATGGACAGGTGAAGTCAATGGATAAAAGTTTAGCAAATGGGATTAAAGATAATATATAATCTGTCATTTTCTTTAGGAAGAATGGTTGGTAGTATGTTACTGAAACGGAAAAATACTACAGGACTTCGTGATGCAGTGTGTACTGGAGGGTTCATTCTTACCCGATCAGACACGGGAAGTGTTGCTCCATCTTCCTGATGTTCCCAGGGACCCCACTGCTCTCAACGACCATATATGTATCCTCCGTCTCCAAATGGTGATGTTGATGTTGGCATACTGGGAGATGATGGATCTGTCACCCACTCCTGCCTGGAAAGTTCGGGATCATAGAAGCTGAGGGAAACAGTGACCCTAACAGCCACTTGCAGAACCGTCCTCCCCCTGGTGAGAAGCTGCAGATCGTGTTGAAGGAGGTGACACCGCTCTGTGACCAGCTCCTTGTTCAATCAGTGTCCGCTCATACTCTGCTCCTGAGTTAAATATAACTTGCGAAGCTGTTCCTGGAAAACCCGGTGTGGATTCGGCAGATCCCTTTCCCCAAGGACATTCATTCCGTGTTTTCAGATCTTCCTCTCTGTGCACGCTCTGCTCCATTTTTTGTTCATCTTATAGATGCAGGTATTGTAACTACAGTCCCTATGGTCCATCCAGAGTTGGGTCTCCAAATCCTCAGGTCTCCCTGAATTTCTGAGCACAACCTCTAGCAAACCATCCACTAACTTTACAATAACACGAATCAGTCAGAAGCCCCTCAGCTACAAGTTACATGCCTGCTCTTTTACAATTATACTCGAGAGGTTTCCTCCTGTTACTGATGGCACAATCATCTGAGAGGGACAAGCAAAGGTGTTCAGTGGACACGTACAGTCCAAGGTTCAAAGGCGTGTCGAAAGCTGCCCGAACCCCTGTCCATGGGTCACCACATTGGGCACACTGGGAAGTGTACAAAAGTCCAGGACACACATACACACCTGTCCATGGATCACCACATGGGGCACACCGGGAAGTGAACAATAGCCCAGCACACACACAACTCCCTATCCATGGATCACCACATGGGGCACACCGAGAAGTGAACAATAACAGAGCACAGACACTCCTGTCCATAGATCACCACATGGGGCACACCAGGACGTGAACAATAGCCCAGGACACAAACACACCTGTCCATGGATCACCACATGGGCACACTGGGAACTGAACAATAGCCCAGGACACACACACACACCTGTCAATAGATAACCACATTGGGCACACCGGGAAGTGAACAATACCCCAGCACACTCACCCCCCCTGTCCATGGATCACCACATGGATCACATCGGGAAGTGAACAATAACCCAGCACAGTCGCATCCCTGTCCATGAATCACCACATGGGACACACCGGGAAGTGAACAATAGCCCAGCACACACACACCTCCCTGTCCATGGATCACCACATGAGGCACACCGGGAAGTAAACAATAGCCCAGCACACACAGACCTCCCTGTCAATGGATCACCACATGGGACACACCGGGAAGTTAACAATTGCCCACCAAACAACTCCCTGTCCATGGATCACCACATGGGGCACACCGGGAAGTGAACAATAGCCCAGCACACACACAACTCCCTATCCATAGATCACCACATGGGGCACACCGGGAAGTGAACAATAGCCCAGGACACGGACACACACCCCTGTCCATGGATCACCACATGGGCACACCGGGAAGTGAACAGCAGCCCAGAACACTCACCCCCCTGTCCATGGATCACCACATGGGACACACCGGGAAGTGAACAGCAGCCCAGAACACTCACCTCCCTGTCCATGGATCACCACATGGGGCACACCGGGAAGTTAACAATTGCCCACCAAACAACTCCCTGTCCATGGATCACCACATGGGGCACACCGGGAAGTGAACAATAGCCCAGCACACACACACCCCTGTCCATGGATCACCACATGGGACATACCGGGAAGTGAACAATAGACTAGCACACAACTCACTGTCCATGGATCACCACATTGGGCACACCGGGAAGTGAACAATAGCCCAGCACACACACACCTCCGATCCATGGATCACCACATGGGGCACACCGGGAAGTGAACAATAGCCCAGCACACAACTCACTGTCCATGGATCACCACATTGGGCACACCGGGAAGTGAACAATAGCCCAGCACACACACACCACCCTATACGTGGACCACCACAAGGTACACACCGGGAAGTGAGCTATACCCCAGCAAACAACTCCCTGTCCATGGATCACCACATAGGGCACAACGGGAAGTGAACAATAGCCCAGCACACACACGCGTCCCTGTCCATGGATCACCACATGGGACACACCGGGAAGTGAACAATAGCCCAGCACACAACTTCCCGTCCATGGATGATCACATGGGGCACATCGGAAAGTGAACAATAACCCAGCACACACACACACCCCTTTCCATGGATCACCACATGGGGCACACCGGGAAGTGAACAATAGCCCAGCACACACACGCGTCCCTGTCCATGGATCACCACATAGGGCACAACGGGAAGTGAACAATAGCCCAGCACACACACGCGTCCCTGTCCATGGATCACCACATGGGGCACACCAGGAAGTGAGCAATAGCCCAGTACACACACACGTCCCTGTCCATGGATCACCACATGGGACACACCGGGAAGTGAACAATAGCCCAGCACACACACACGTCCCTGTCCATGGATCACCACATGGGACACACCGGGAAGTGCACAATAGCCCAGCACACAACTTCCCGTCCATGGATGACCACATGGGGCACATCGGAAAGTGAACAATAACCCAGCACACACACACACCCCTTTCCATGGATCACCACATGGGGCACACCGGGAAGTGAACAATAGTCCAGCACACACACACATCCCTGTCCATGGATCACCACATGGGGCACACCGGGAAGTGAACAATAGCCCAGCACACACACACATCCCTGTCCATGGATCACCACATGGGGCACACTGGGAAGTGAACAATAGCCCAGAATACACACAACAGTGTTCATGGATCACCACATGGGTCAAACCGGGAAGTGAGCAATAGCCCTGGACACACACACACCCCTGTAAATAGATAACCACATGGGACACACTGGGAAGTGAACAATAGCCCAGCACACACACACCACTGTCTATGGAACACAACGTGGGGCACACCGAGAGGTGAACACCAGCCAAACACACACACCCCTATTCATGGTGAACTGCATGTGGCACACCGGGAATTGAACACTAGCCCAGCACACACAACTCCCTATCCATGGATCACGACATGGGGGACACCGAGAAGTGAACAATAACACAGCACAGACACCCCTGTCTATAGATCAGCACAAGGGGCACACCGAGAAGTGAACAATAGCCCAGGACACACACACACCCCTGTCAATAGATAACCACATGGGACACACCGAGAAGTGAACAATACCCCAGCACAGTCGCACCTCTCTCCATGGATGACCACATGGGACACACCGGGAAGTGAACAGTACCCCAGCACACAAACACCTCCCTGTCCATGGATCACCATATGGGACACACCGGGAAGTGAACCATAGCCCAGCACACTCACCCCCCTGTCCATGGATCACCACATGGATCACATCGGGAAGTGAACAATAACCCAGCACAGTCGCACCCCTCTCCATGGATGACCACATGGGACACACCGGGAAGTGAACAGTACCCCAGCACACAAACACCTCCCTGTCCATGGATCACCATATGGGGCACACCGGGAAGTGAACCATAGCCCAGCACACACACACATCCCTGTCCATAGACCACCACATGGGACATACCGGGAAGTGAACCATAGCCCAGCACACACACACCTCCCTATCCATGGATCACCACATGGGGCACACTGGGAAGTTAACAAAACCCGAGGACACACACAACACTGTCCATGGATCACAACATGGGGCATATCGGGTAGTGAACAATAGCCGAGCACACACACACCACCCTGTCCATGGACCACCTCATGGGACACACCGGGAAGTGAACAATAGACCAGCACACACACACATCCCTGTCCATAGATAACCACATGGGACATACAGGGAAGTTAACAATAGACCAGCACACACACACCTCCCTATCCATGGATCAACACATGGGGCACACTGAGAAGTGAACAAAACCCCAGGACACACACAACACTGTCCATGGAACACCACATGGGGCACATCGGGAAGTGAACAATAGCCCAGGACACACACACACCCCTGTCAATAGATAATCACATGGGACACACCGGGAAGTGAACAATACCCCAGCACAGTCGCACCCCTGTCCATGGTTCACCACATGGATCACATCGGGAAGTGAACAATCACCCAGCACAGTCGCACCCCTGTCCATGGATCACCACATGGGGCACACCGGGAAGTGAACAATAGCCCAGCACACACACACATCCCTATCCATAGATCACCACATGGGGCAAACCAGGAAGTGAACAATAGCCCAGGACACGGACACACACCTCTGTCCATGGATCACCACATGGGCACACCGGGAAGTGAACAATAACCCAGCACACACTCACCCCCCTGTCCATGGATCACCACATGGATCACAACGGGACATGAACAATAACCCAGCACAGCCGTACCCCTGTCCATGGATCACCACATGAGGCACACCGGGAAGTGCACAATAGAACAGCACACATGCACATCCCTGTCCATGGATCACCACATGGGACACACCGGGAAGTGAACAATAGAACAGCACACACACACATCCCTGTCCATGGATCACCACATGGGACACACCGGGAAGTGAACAATAGAACAGCACACATGCACATCCCTGTCCATGGATCACCACATGGGGCACACCGGGAAGTTAACAATCGCCCACCAAACAACTCCCTGTCAATGGATCACCACATGGGGCACACCGGGAAGTGAACCATAGCCCAGCACACACACACATCACTGTCCATGGATCACCACATGGGGCAAACCGGGAAGTGAACAATAGCCCAGCACACACACACCACCCTGTACGCAGACCACCACATGGTACACACCGGGAAGTGAGCTATACCCCAGCAAACAACTCCCTGTCCATGGATCACCACATAGGGCACAACGGGAAGTGAACAATAGCCCAGCACACACACGCGTCCCTGTCCATGGATCACCACATGGGGCACACCGGGAAGTGAACAATAGCCCAGAATACACACAACAGTGTTCATGGATCACCACATGGGGCACACCGGGAAGTGAACAATAGCCCAGCACACAACTTCCCGTCCATGGATGACCACATGGGGCACATCGGAAAGTGAACAATAACCCAGCACACACACACACCCCTTTCCATGGATCACCACATGGGGCACACCGGGAAGTGAACAATAGCTCAGCACACACACACATCCCTGTCCATGGATCACCACATGGGGCACACTGGGAAGTGAACAATAGCCCAGAATACACACAACAGTGTTCATGGATCACCACATGGGGCACACCGGGAAGTGAGCAATAGCCCGGGACACACACACACCCCTGTAAATAGATAACCACATGGGACACACTGGGAAGTGAACAATAGCCCAGCACACACACACCACTGTCTATGGAACACAACGTGGGGCACACCGAGAGGTGAACACCAGCCAAACACACACACCCCTATTCATGGTGAACTGTATGTGGCACACCGGGAATTGAACACTAGCCCAGCACACACAACTCCCTATCCATGGATCACGACATGGGGGACACCGAGAAGTGAACAATAACACAGCACAGACACCCCTGTCTATAGATCAGCACAAGGGGCACACCGGGAAGTGAACAATAGCCCAGGACACACACACCCCTGTCCATGGATCACCACAAGGGCACACCGAGAAGTGAACAATAGCCCAGGACACACACACCACCCTGTCCATGGACCACCTCATGGGACACACCGGGAAGTGAACAATAACCCAGCACACACACACACCCCTGTCCATGGATCACCACAAGGGACACACCGGGAAGTGAACAATACCCCAGCACACTCACCCCCCTGTCCATGGATCACCACATGGATCACATCGGGAAGTGAACAATAACCCAGCACAGTCGCACCCCTCTCCATGGATGACCACATGGGACACACCGGGAAGTGAACAGTACCCCAGCACACACACACCTCCCTGTCCATGGATCACCACATGGGACACACCAGGATGTGAACAATACCCCAGCACACAAACACCTCCCTGTCCATGGATCACCATATGGGGCACACCGGGAAGTGAACAATAGCCCAGCACACACACACATCCCTGTCCATGGATCACCACATGGGGCACACCGGGAAGTGAAGAATTACCCAGCACACACACACCCCTTTCCATGGATTACTACATGGGGCACACCGGGAAGTGAACAATAGCCCAGCACATACACACAACCCTGTCCATAGATCACCACATGGGGCACCCCGGGAAGTGAACAATAGCCCAGCACATACACACAACCCTGTCCATGGATCACCACATGGGACACACTGGGAAGTGAACAATAGGCCAGCACACACACACCTCCCTGTCCATGGATCACGACATGGGACACACTGGGAAGTGAACAATATCCCAGGACGCACACAACAGTGTCCACGGATCACCACATGGGTCACACCGTGAAGTGAAAACCATCCAAACATACAATCCCTTTTCCATGGATCACCACATGGGGCACACTTGGAAGTGATCAGCAGCCACACACACACACACCCTGCCCATGGAGCAGAACATGAGATACACCAGGAAGTGAGAAACAGTCAAACACATGCACTCCTGTCCATGGATGACCACATGCGGCACACCATGCAGTGAACAACAGCCCAGCACACACCTCCCTGTCTATGGAGTATGACATGTGACACACCGGGAAGTGTGCAACAGTCAAACACACACCCCTGTCCAGGGAGTATCACATGAGACACACCACGGAGTGAACAACAGCCCAGCAGTCACCTCCCTGTCTATGGACTACCACATGGAACACACCTGGAAGTGAACAACAGCCCAGTACACACACCCCTGTCTATGGAGCACCACATGGAACACACCGGGAAGTGAACAACAGCCCAGCACACACACCCCTGTCTATGGAGCACCACATGGAACACACTGGGAAGTGAACAACAGTCTGACACACGCCATTTCATTGTTTCTGAGCTTCGAAATGCCAGCTCTCGATACACTAGGGATCCAAATGGGACCCACAGCCGGGACGTACAGGAGACCACGAGCCATACGTTTTGCACATTGTTTCTGAGCTTCATAATGATTTCCCCGGTATTCCAGGTATATGAGCACCAACGGCCAGGTTAAGGTACAGAAGGACGGATATTCATGTGATAATTGGATAATTACTTGATCGACAAGTTTAGTAAACGTGGTTCTTCTCAGACAAATGGGATTAACTGGATGAGTAGTGCTTTCTCAGGTCCAATAACAAAAATAAGAATATAAAGTAAATGTGGTGACAAATCAGCTGAAATCTTCGTCACAGAATCAGACAACATAATCCAGATGATATATCTGTGCAGCATGGAGCAGTGTTCAGACCAGGCTAGTGTACTGTTCAATACAACCCAGCAATCTGTGCAGACCACACCAATCCATGAACTGCCTCTCCAGCACTGGGAGCTATGCATTGAACAGCAGTGAATTGTTATGTAAACCAGGAGCATTTACCCTCCTAGCATGTCGAGCAGTGTGCACCACACCAATGCATTGATCTGTAAACCAGGAGCAGTTACCCTCCCAGCATGTAGAGCTGTGTACACTGCCCCAGTGCATTGTTCAGTAACACTGTGTTAGGTCACTGCCCAGCGTGGGGAAACCTGCAGCCCATGCTGGAAGTGACACGATGTGCAGCTCCAATCCATTTGCAGCTCCATATCGCCATTGTATCAATGGATGTAGAATATCGCAAGAGGAAGGAGGAAAATGACTTAGGGTTAAGTCGGCAAGGATCAGACAAGGCTCTAGAGGGTTACAAGGTCGTAAGGAAGGAAGTGAAGCACAATCTCAGGACAGCGAGAAGTGGGCATGAAAAAGACTTGTTGAGTAGGATTAAAGTAAAACTTAAGATGTTCTATGCTTTTGTGATGAACAAGATGATTGCTTTAGTGAGGGTAGGGCTCATCAGGATAGTGGAGGAAACTTGCGCCAGGAGTTGGAGGAGATAGGGGAACATAGAACATAGAACACTACAGCTTAGTACAGGCCCTTCGGCCCTCGATGTTGCGCTGACCTGTCATACCAATCTGAAGCCTATCTAACTTACACTATTCCATGTACGTCCATATGCTTGTCCAATGACGACTTAAATGTGCTTAAAGTTGGCGAATCTACTACTGTTGCAGGCAAAGCATTCCAAAGCTCTCTCTTTAGGTCTTTCCTGGCTACCTTCTAACCCTCAAGTGCCCTAACTGAGCCTTCACATCCCATCCTAACATAAGTCGCCATCTTCCTATTGACCAGAGATTCCACTTCATTCGTAAACCATTGCTCCCGCACTCTACAGCTTCCTCCCTGCCTGACAGGTACATATATATCAATGACAAACAGTAGCTTTTCCTTGAATAAGCTCCACAATTCTAATGTGCCCATCCCCAACAGTTTCCTTCCCCATCATATGCTTCCTAAATCTTGCCTAATGGCAACGTAATTGCCTTTCTCCCAGCTGTAACTCTTACCCAGTGGTATACACCTATCCCTTTCTATCACTAAAGTAAACGCAACAGAATTGTGATTGCTATCACCAAAGTGCTCACCTACTGCCAAGTCTAACACCTGGCCGGGCTCCTTACCCAGTATAAAAACTAATGTGGCTTCACCCCTTGTTGGCCTGTCTATATACTGTGTCAGGAAGACCTCCTGCACACACTGGACAAAACCTGACCACTCTATAGTACTCGTACTATAGTGTTCCCTTTCAATATTTCAAAATTTGAAGTTCCCCATTACATCTACCCTGTCTCTGTCACTCCTATCGAGAATCATCTTTGCTATCCTTTCCTTTATATCTCTGGAACTATTCGGAGGCCTATAAAATCTCCCAACGGGGTGACCTCTCCTTTCCTGTTTCTAACTTCAGCCCATACCACCTCAATTGACGAGTCCTCGAACATCCTTTCTGCAACTGCAATACTGTCCTTGACCAACAATGTAACAAATCGCCCTCTATTACCATTTTCTCTCTTCTTACTGAAACATCTAAATCCTGGAACCTGCAACAACTATTCCTGTCACTGCTCTAACCATTTCTCCAAAATGGCCACAACATTGAAGTCCCAGGTACCAACCCATGCTGCAAGTTCACCCCCCTTATTCCGGATGCTCCTGGCATTGAAGTCGAAACACTTGAAACCAACTTCTTGCTTGCCGGTGCCATCTTGCGTCCCTAAAACTTGATTTTAGACCTCCCTACTCTCAACCCTTTCTGTACTCGAACTACAATTTTGGTTTCCATCCCCCTGCTGGATTAGTTTAAACCCACCCAAATAGCCTTAGCGAATTCCACACACCACCCCCCCACCCCCACCCAGGAGATTGGTGCCCGTCTAGTTCAGATGAAGCCCATCCTGCTTGTAGAGGTCCCACCTACCCCAGAAAGTGCCCCAATTATCCAAGAATCCAAAACCCTCCCTCCTGCACCATCCCTGCAGCCACGTGTTCACCTTCTCTCTCTCCCTCTTCCTTGCCTCACTAGCACTTGGCACGGGCAAGAAACCAGAGCCAACAACTCTGTTCGTCCTAGCTCTAAGCTTCCATCCTAGCTCCCTGATTTTCTGCCTTTAATCTCCATCTCTCTTCCTATCTATGTCGTTGGTGCCTATGTGGACCACCACTTGGGGCTGCTCCCTCTCCCCTGCTAGGATCCGAAAAACACGATCAGTGACATCACGAGCTCTGGCACCTGGGAGGCAACACACCAACCATGAGTCTCTCCCGTCCCCACAGACCCTCCTATCTGTCCCCCAAACTATGGAATCCCCAATGACGACTGCTCTGCTCCTCTTCCCCTTTCCCTTCTGAACAGCAGGGACAGACGCTGTGCCGGATCCCTCTACCCCACTGCTTTCCCCTGGTAAGTCCCCCCCCCCGATAGTATCCAAAATGGTATATTTATTGTTGAGGTGAATAGCCACAGGGGATCCCTGCACTGCCTGCTGGTTCCCTTTCCGTCCCCTGACTGTAACCCATTTGCCTTTTTCTTGTACCTGAGAAGCGACTACCTCCCTGTAACTCCTCTCAATAACACACACACACACACACACACACACACACACACACACACACACACACGCACACAGTTGGGTACAGGGAGGAACATAGTTTTACTGAGGACACTCAGAGTGGCGAATGCTCCTGAGTAATATCTGTGCATTCTCTGCAATGTGAAAGTGATTTGTCTTTGAAGATTATTTGTTGCACAGAGTGTACACCTTAAAGAATATTTCCACTGCAACTGCATTCAAGCAACGCTGACCAAGTCATCTGTAAGGTGATGTGATGAATTTCTTACATGTTTTTTAAATTGAAATATTTTATAATTCACCCCTACAAGGTGTAAGTGAGAAATGTTTGAAAAGTCCTGAAACTGACCCAGTGGTGATGGTAAAATATCTAGGGATCAGACAAAACTGTTCTGTGCATCCAAAGATATTTGCAAAACCAAACAGCCATGCAATGTGAGAGATTCACAGTATTTGATGTCCTCTGATAGAAAAAAAACTGACACTTGTGCAGTGGCATGGGGAGTCCAGCAGAGGGTAGCATTGTATGACTATAAACTTTACAGGGACAGACGGTGAGGTGGAATGGGAAGTCAGGGTTTATCTTAATTTCAATGGATTTATCCCCAAAATCACAGAGCCATCACTACACAGAAATGCACACAACATACATAGACACATTAAACACACAACACACATACATACCGATATGGACACTTACACACAAACACATGCACACGCCCGCACACAGAAACCGTGTTTTCTTTAAGATAGAGATAAGTATGTTTTTCATGAATAAGGGAATCAATGGTCAGTTGGTGAAGGCAGGAGAATGTGGCTGAGAAACATTTTAACTGTGATCAAACGGCACAGCAGATCCAAGGGGCGATATGAACTAATTCTGTTCCAATTTCCTATTTTGTGAAGGAATTCATTTTGGAAGTCGACTTTGAATGCAGATTACTCGGTCAAATGTAGGATGGTAGCAGTGTGGAGGAACAAACGGATCTGGGGTCCATGTCTGTAGGTGTCTCAGTTGCCACCTAAGTTGATAGGGTTGTTAAGAAGGTGTATGGTGTGTTGGTTTTCATTAGCAGGTGGACTGAGTTGAAGAGCCGCAATATGATGCTGCAGGTCTATAAAGCTCTGGTGAGACCACATATGAAATGTTCTGGTCGCCTCAGTAAAGAAAGGATATGGAAGCTTTAGAGCGGGTGCAGAGGAGATTTACCAGAATGCTGCCTGTACTAGAGGGCTTGTCTTATGAAGGAAGGTTGAGGGAGCTATGGCTTTTCTCATTGGAGTAAAGAAGGATGAGAGGTAACTTGGTAGAGCTGAACAAGATAGTGAGAGTTACAGACAGAGTAAATAACCAGAGACTTCCTCCCACGAATGATTGTCACGAGGTGAGCATAATTTTAAGGTGTTTGGAGAAAGGTTTTGGAAGATGTCAAAGGCAGTGAGACACCAGCCCCCCCTCCCCCCCGCCCTCCCCACAAACCGGGTCCCATGTACAGTGAGACAGCTGTGCTAACTACTGAGATATCATGTCCCACTCCCCCTGCCCCCCAAACGGGGTCCCTGGTACTGTGAGACAGCAGTGCTAACCACTGAAACACCATTTACTCCTCCCCCTCCCCCAAACCGGGTCCCTGGTACTGTGAGACAGCCGTGCTAGCCACTGAGACACAATGCCCCCCCTCTCCATCCCCCCCAAACCGGTTCCCTGGTGCTGTGAGACTGCCATGATAATCACTGAGACAACATGCCATCCCTCCCCATCCCCCGAAATCGGGTCCCTGGTACTGTGAGACAGCCGTACTAACCAATGAGACACCATGCCCCTCTCCCCCTCCCCCCCCAAACCGGGTCTCTGGGACTGTGAGACAGCCGTACTAACCACTGAGACACCATGCACCCCCTCCCCCTCCCCCCCCCAAACCGGGTCTCTGGGACTGTGAGACAGCCGTACTAACCACTGAGACACCATGCACCCCCTCCCCCTCCCCCCAAACCATATCCCTAGTACTGTGAGACAGCCGTGCTAAGCACTGAGACACCAAGTCCCCTTCACCCTCCCCCCAAACCGGGTCCCTGGTACTGTGGGACAGCCGTGCTAACCACTCAGACACCAGGCCACCCCTCCAAAACCAGGTCCCTGTACTGTGAGACAGCCGTGTTCACCACTAAGACACCATGCCCCCCTCCCCTCCCCTCAAACCGGGTTCCTGTTACTGTGAGAGAGCCGTGCTCACCACTGAGACACCATGCCCCCCTCCCCTCCCCCCAAGCCGATTCCCTGGTACTTTGAGACAGCTGTGTAAACCACTGAGACACCATGTCCCAATTCCCCACCCCCATCCCTCCAACCGGGTCCCTGGTACTGTGAGACAGCCGTGCTAAGCACTGAGACACAAAGCCCCCTTTCCCCTTCCCCCAAACCGGGTCCCTGGTACTGTGAGACAGCCGTGTTAACGGCTGAGACACCATGACCCCCTCTCCCTACCCCAAACCGGGTCCCTTGTACTGAGAGACAGCCGTGCTAACCACTGAGACACCTTGCATCCTCCCCCTCCTCCTGTCCCCCAATCCAGGTCCCTGGTACTGTGAAACAACCATGCTAACCACTGAGACACAATTCCCCATCCCAGCCCCCTCCCCCAAAGCGGAGTCACTGTGCCTAGGTAATACTGGGGAAATGTAAATAAAAGTGATGAGCTTAGAGTTATGATGTTGTGGCCATATAAGAGACATGGGTTTCTCTGGGCAAGAATGGTTGCTGGATGTTCCAGGGTTTAGAACATTTCAAAAGAATAGCGAGGAGGTAAAAAGAGGAAGGGGTGTAGCACTGCTAATCAGAGAGGGCATCACAGCTACAGAAGTTAACATTATCGAGGAAGGTCTGCCTACTGAGTCAGTGTGGGTGGAAATTAGGAACAGTAAGGCAGCAATCACCTCACCAGGGGTTAAATACAGGTCCCCCAATAGGAGCAGGTAGATTGAAGAAAGCATAGGTCGGCAGATTTTGGAAAAGTGTGAATGGCATAGGGTAGTTGTAATGGGTGACTAACTTTCCCAATATTGATTGGAACCTCCTTCCAGCAGATGATTTGGAAGGAGCTGTTTTTGTAAGGTGTGTTCAAGAGGGTTTCCTAACTTAGTATGTTGACAGCGGACTAGGGGAGAGACCATTTTGGATTTGGTTCTCGGCAATGAGCTGGGGCAGGTGTCAGATCTTGCGGTGGGAGAGCATTTTGGTGATAGTGACCACAACTGCCTCATCTTCTACATAGCCATGGAAAAGGAGAGAAGCAGGCACAATGGGAGGATATTTAGTTGGGGAAAAGGAAACTATGAAACTATTAGACTGCGTTTTGAAGCATGGACTGGGAGCAATTGTTCCATGGAAAGGGCACTATAGACATGTGGAGACGGTTTAAGGAACAGTTGTTGCGAGTGATGCACAAATGTGTTTCTTTGAGTCAAGCAAGAAAGGGTAAGATAAAGGAACCTTGGATGACGGGAGCGGAGGAGCTTCTCGTCAAAAGAAAGAAGGCAACTTACGTAAGGTGGAGGAAGCAAGGGTCTTGCTCAGCTCTAGAGGATTACAGGCAGGCGAGGAAGGAGCTCAAAAATCGTCTGAGGAGAGACAGGAGGGAGCAGGAAAAAGGCTTGGCAGGAATGATTAGGGAGACTCTAAAGGTGTTTTGCACATATGTGATCAAAGAGAGAGTATGGCCGATCAGGGATAACATAGGGAACTTGTGGCTCGAGTCTGATGAGGTAGGGGAGCCCTAAATGAGGTTTTTGCTTCTGTCTTTACAAAAGAAAAGGACTTTGTAGTGAATGAAACCATTGAGGAGCAGGTAATCCTGCTGCAACAGATAGATTGAGGAAGCTGATGTGTTGAAAATTTTGACAAACATTAATATTAACAAGTCGCTAGGGCCAGACCAGATTTGGCCTCGGCTGCTATGGGAAGCGAGAAATGTGATTACTTCGCAGCTTGCGAAGATCTTGGCATCCTCGTTCTCCACCGGATTCGTACCTGAGGACTGGAGGGCGGCAAATGCAATTCCTCTCTTCAAGAAAGGACATAGGGAAATCCCCGGAAATTACAGACCAGTTAGTCTCGCGTCTGTCATATGCAAGGTGTTAGAAAGGATTCTGCGGGATAGGATTTATGACCATCTGGAAGAGCGTGGCTTGATTAAATGCAGTCAGCACGGCTTTGTGAGGGGCAGGACATGCCTCACGAATCTTATTGAGTTCTTTGAGGATGTTACTAGAAAAGTTGATGAGGGTCGAGCGGTGGATGTTGTGTATCTGGACTTCAGCAAGGCATTTGATAAGATTCCCCATGGTAGGCTCGTTCAGAATGTCAGGAGGAATGGGATACAGGGAAATTTAGCTGTCTGGATATAGAATTGGCTGGTCGACAGAAGACAGCGAGTGGTTGTGGACGAAAAATATTCTGCCTGGAAGTCAGTGATGAATGGTGTTCCACGGGCTCTGTTCTTGGGCCTCGACTCTTTGTAAGTTTTAATAATGACTTGGATGAGGAGATTGAAGGATGGGTTAGCAAGTTTGCAGAGGACACAAAGGTTGGAGGTATCATTGACAGTTTACAGGACTGTTGTAGGCTGCAGCCTGATATTGCCAGGATGCAGAGATGGGCTGAGAAGTGGTATGGAATTCAAACTGGATAAATTCGAGGTGATGCATTTTGGAAGATCGAACTTGAAAGGTGAGTACAGCACCAAAGGCAGGCTTCTTGGCAGTGTGGAGGAACAGCGGGATCTTGGTGTGCAGGTACATAGATCCCTTAAAATTTCCACCCAGGTGGACAGGGTTGTTAAGATAACCTATGCTGTTATTGGCTTTCATTAACAGGGGGATTGAGTTTAAGAGCCGTGAGATCTTGTTGCAGCTCCATTTACTCATACCCCTATACTTATTCTCCCATTTCCCCATACTCCGACACTGAATTCTCCTGCTTTTTCATATAACGATACTAATTCTGCCATTTCCTCATATCCCAGTATGATTCTCTCATTTTCTGATGCCCGAGTTCAAATCTCGCATTTAGGAATGCCCGACTCTAATTCTACATTTTAATGGTGACTTGCACCAAATATCTAATTTAGGTCCACTCTGCACCACTACTTCCATTAACTATGTAGCTGCAATGATTCTCCCATGTCGTGGTTCACTGTTGGAATTCTCCAATTTTGGTGTTTACTGCATCAAATTCTCAAATTGCCAATTCTGCTCTAATCCACCCTTTCGTCATGAACTGAAGAAACTTTCCCACTGAGTATTGCCTTGCCCGAACTCTCCTGTTTTGCTGTTTCCTGGCAAACATCTTCCACATAATGGTTTACTGCTCAAAGTTTTTTTCATTATTGGCACCCTGCATCGAATGGCCACTTTCCTGCACTTTACAACATTTCTCTGACTTACTGATTCCTGCCTGTGTTCTCACATTTAACTATGCTCTGTTCCAACTCTGCATGCTTTAATCACCCCACACCAATTCTCGAATTCAATATTGCCCTGAAACAATTCTCATGTTCATTGATATCCAAACCAACTTCTCCCAGAGTGGGGAACGCGACTCTGACTCTCTGAGATAGTGGTGCCATACCCCAATTCGCTGTTAAAGTTCGACTGTGCAATTTTTCCATTTTGTGGTTCGTGCAACAATTGTCCCAAATACAGCTTCACTTCCGTGGACCATTCTACCATTTTCGAATCCTGCACGAATCTTCTTTTCATCAGCAACTGCACCTCCGCCACATTTAATATTATTCAGCACCAGTTCTCCCACGTCTTCCACCCATTCTCTACTTTCGTGACATCGGCACCAACTCTCCCATTATTGATGCTCTGCGTCAATTGTCCCATAGCATTGTTTCCTGATGCACTTCCTCCACGTATTGGCTTCCCTGCTCCAAAGTTTTTTTTTCATTTCTTGGTGGGCAGACTCGAATCTCGACTTTACTGCTGCTTGCAATTTTGTTCCTTCTCAAACATTCCCTGCCCCTATTCTTCCATTTAGACGTGTTCTGCTAAAATTCTGTAATGAATAGGCAATTTGTACTAATTTTCCAATGTAATGGCACTATGCAACAATTGTCCCATTTACTGATACCCAACAATTCTCCCACTGTCTGACACACTGACACCTGTCGTGGAAATTTAATCGACTCGAATCAACTGCGAGCAAGAGCAAAGGGAAGGCTTTATATTTCAACCTCTGCATGCAGAGCGGCCAATATACTTGGCAAAGTGCTTTATGTCAGGGCTGTGAACAAAATTCACATATTCGTGTTATACTATTCTTATCACATGCTCAAGGACAAGTGTTGGGAAACATTCGGGCTCATATTTTCTCATTCCGATGCCTTGGACATAATTATCTTTATATTTTCCGAAGCTTTTTCCTGAATGCGGCTGCTCGCAATGCCAGGTGAAATGTTTGCAAAGTTCCACAAAGACAAGCTGACTCCTCGATGCAGAATTCAGCAAAGTATTTGCATGTTTCAGCGAAGTATTAAATTTTGCAAAACATTCTCTGACAGATTTCACAGTAAATGTTAATTTTGTTAATTTTCCATTGCATTTTCCAAATTTTTGTCATTTTACAACTAGGACAACAACCAAATAAAAAGCCAGATTGCTATATATCAAAAATAATTTATGAACACCAGGCATTTCCTCAGACACCACCTAACTCTAACGAAGCTTTGTTGTGGTTTTTCCATTTCCCTGGTTTTCCCGATACACAGCCCATCTTAACACGTCACATTCGTCAACGTCGCTGTAGGGTGCGGACAAGCAATCGGATCTTCCTTCTTTGGGGCCACTGATAGGTTAACATTTCGACTGCATTCATAAGCAAGTGGTGTAGGCAGGTACACAACTCGGGTCTTATTCAAAGCAGTATGAGTAAGACCAGTCCTTCAACTAGTAGAGCGATAAGGGTCCATTACCCCCATCCTCCATAAAGGACGTGAGCCATCGGGGGGAGGAGTCATCTGCTCGTGGAAGCGGTCATTTAGCTGCCTTCATACCATTTATTAAAACAGTAATATCTTGGTACTCATCAGGAACATTAATACAACATGAGGTACCCAACATTTTGCAGACGCCCCGTCTCTCGGCCGTCAGGATGTCTAGTACTAATCGATTTTGTGTCACTGCTTCCTAACCGCCATTAACTCAGTGTTAATGAGTGGTAGGCCTTCCTCCGTCTCATTTGCAAATACACCATATGCGAGGATGTTCTGCGAGTGTGTACCAATTCCAATGCAGAGGGATGCCCCTTCGAGTTCGGCAAATGCTGCCTTTTAGGGCGAACACTGTTGTGTTGGTGGACAGTATCTCAGTGTAGCAGCACCCCTTTCTCCCCGGGGGAGTAGTGGTACCCTTTCTCGCCACCTGACCATATTATACCTGCCATCCTGATTAGAGTACATTACTTACAGTGTGGAAACAGGCTTTTCCGCCCAACAAGTCCACACACACCAGCCGAAGCACAACCCACCCAGACATTTACTTAACACATAACACTACGGGCAAATTAGCATGGCCCATTCACCCGACCTGCACATCCTGGTGACTGTGGGAGGTAACTCACGCAGACACAGGGAGAATGTGCAAACTGCACACTGTCAGTCACCTGAGGCGGGAATGAAACCGGGGTCTCTGGCGCTGTGAGGCAGCAATGTTGACCACTGTCCCACCATGCCGCTCATGGTCTGACCATTGATAAAGGAACAAACAATGTTTATGGTCTATCATTTGTGTATGTTGCTGTACAAGAGTCATTGTTCAAGTACAGTATCAAGGTACACTGGGAGATACCCAAAAGGAGTCTCCCCCGATTGGTGCAAATACGCGTTTCTCCCCTGCAATCCACAATGTGGAAAGCTGTGGTCGGGAGCGTGTCAGGCTTGGGGCTGTAGTTAGCCTGGAATTCGGGTGGTGACACGAGATTTGCCCAAATAGCCCCCCACTCTCATGGTCAGGCTAGTCGCCTCCCATGGAAGCAGACAGCTGGCATTTGCTGGGCAGTCTATCTTTGGGCTTAGTGCAAACATATCCAACAAGTGTAGCCAACATCTAATCTCTCGTTTTGTCTTATGATCAAAGCACATGCTCTGTTCCCTTCACATCTAGCAATGGTCCTTCGCAGTTCCCAACCTACTGGCGTTGCATTTCCGCCATTTATATCAAGCAGGCAAATTCCCCCTCATGCTTTAAATTTGCTCTCTCGCCACGGCCGTCTCCCTTCGGGTTCGGTTGTGTCATTAATGCCCTTTGCCCGGCTTGGGGTTAGGTCCATGATCTGGTTTGATTGGTTGCCATGCTCCACTGCTCCTATCGTCCGTAGTACATTCTGCACTACATCTCGGAGGGCGGGGGTGGGGCGATTGCACCGCTATATTCAACTGTCTACAGATGTCGGAGAAGGATCTATCTATTCCACACCACGAGACTCTCTCATGGCTCTTCTGAGTCTTACTTTGATCATGGAATATCTATTTCCCATGTCAGGTGCCCCTTTTGCCGTGGTGGCTACTACTAAATGCAAGTCACCGGCGTGGCATGGATCCCTGCGTAAATCTTAATTATCCAATTTATAGTCGTCCTTGTTACTGAACGGCTATGGGTCGCAAGTAAAGATCTACTTCGTCCTATCAGTTAAGATTACCGTCAGCTGCTGCATCCCAGACGCCCCTGCCCTTATGAATAGTCCTACCAGGGCGCTTGCCAACAGTGTGAACTGGGGAAGGCCCACATTTGCTTAAGTCTTCTAATAAATACTTGCTTTAAATTGGTTTGGGTGTTGTTCGATGTCTCCTCAGTCCCAGCTGCAAGTTTGTAAGGGCTGGCGTGTATCCACGTGGCTGGTCCGGCGACCTTAACAGCTATCTGTGCTGTAAGACGTACTTGAAACGGTCCCAACCACCTCTTCGCTTTCCTGTTTTCCCTCCTGAAGTCTTTCACCACCATTCAGACTCCAGATTATAGATCGTACGTCTTCCCTTCTGCTGATTGGGGTAGTGGTGTCTTCAGTTGATTCTGTAATTTGGGACAGACGTGTAGAGAGTTTCATGCAGTAACACAACATCTCATCCTCACAGTGGCCTGTTATCTGGCTTCCCTTACGTCTCGGGACAATTCCTGTGTTTGGCGGCCTACAAAACAAAATTTCAAACGGGCTAAGGTTAGCTCTCCCTCTCCTCCTAGATCTCATACACATTAGCACAATTGGAAGTGCCTTTGCCCATGTCATCCCTAGTTCCTCACAGCATTTCCTCAATATATTTTTTAAGGTAGAATTTTCTCTTTCCGCTGCCCTACCGCTCGTTTGGTGGTAGGCACAGTGTTATCCCATGTTCATTCCCAAATACTTACTAATCTGCTGTAGGGCATTATGGACAAATGGTGTCCCACTGTGACTACTAAGCCTAGAGTGTAGGTTTGCTCGCTGAGCTGTAGGTTTGATATCTAGATGTTTCATTACCTGGCATATGGAGGTTAGTGAACTAGTGTAGTTTAAGTGGGCTTGGATCGGCGCAACATCGAGGGCCAAAGGGCCTGTACTGCGCTGTATTTTTCTATGTTCTATGTTCTAGGTAACATCATCAGTGACGAACGCCAAGTGAAGAGAAGCTGTTGTCTCCTGCTTTCTAGATATATGTTTGTCCAGGATGGGGTTCCTGGGGTTTGTGGTGATGCCATTTCCTGTTCGTTTTCGGAGGGTTTCATAGATGCTATCTAGATATATGTCTTTTTTTATGGCGTTGTGGTTGGAGTGCTAGGCCTCAAGGAATTCTCTGGCATGTCTTTGCTTAGCCTGTCCCAGGATAGATGTGTTGTCCCAGTCGAAATGGTGTTTAAATTTCATCCGTGTGAAGGGCTACGAGGGAGAGAGGGTCGTGTCTTTTTGTGGCTAGCTGGTGTTCTGTATCCTGGTGGCGAACTTTCTTCCTGTTTGTCCTACATATTGTTTGTGGCAGTCCTTGCATGGAATTTTGTACATCACGTTGGTTTTGTCCATGGGTTGTACTGGGTCTTGTAAATTTGTTAGTTTTGTTTGAGACTGTTGGTGAGATTCCGTGGGGTCTTAATAGTCTGGCTGCCACTTCTGAGACTTCATTGATGTATGAAAAGGTCGATAGGGTTTCTGGCTGTGTTAGGTCTACTTGTCGTGGTTTTTTTCCTGAGGAATCTGTGGACTGTATTTTTTTTAGTATCCGATCTTCTTGAATACGTTTTATAGGTGGTTCTCCTCTGTTTTCCGAAGTTCGTCTGTGCTGAAATGTGTGGTGGTTCGTTGGAATAGTGTTCTGATACAGCTTCCTTATTGCGTGTTGGGATGGTTGCTGGTGTAGTTAAGTATTTGGTCTGTGTTTGTCGTTTTGCTGTATATGCAGACAGACCAGAGAATTCCGAGAGGCCTCGCACTCCAATCACAACGTCATAAATAAACACATAGATCGATTTACCATCTGTCAACCCCTCAGAAAACGAATAGGAAATGATATCACCACAAACCCCAGGAACCCCATCCATAACAAACATATAAATAGAAAGCAGGAGACAACATCTTCACTTCACTTGGAGATCGCCACTGATGATGTTACCTAGCCAGGTAATGAAACGTCTGGATATCAAACCAACAGCTCAGCGAGAAAACCTACACCCTAAACCTCAACCGGAGCAATAAATCTTCACAAACCTTGGGACTACTATGCCTCTCAGGGATGCTCAATCTCGGAATTATTTCAGTTAGGAAAGCTTTGGTTATGGCACTGGCATTCTGTTTTGCCGTGGGGAACGCTTGCACCCATTTGGAAAACATATCAACTATTACCAGACAATACCTTTTTGCTTCACAGGGTGTTCGTTCGGTAAAGTCCAGTTGCAAATGTTCAAATTGTTTTTGGGGTTTCGGAAGTGCTACATGACTCATCTGTATTCCACTCCCCACATTATTGTGGCACAGATAACACATCGTTCACAATATTTCTGGAGGTACTGAGTAAATCCCTCAGTGTACCACTGTGCTGAAATGCTGTCATATCTCCCCTCTTTTGACACATGTTTCTTACCGTGTGTCAGTTTGGCATAGAATGGAAATAATGATCGTGATAGAAAAGGTTTAACATTGGGGCCACACCATACCCGTTACCTCAAACTGCACTCTGCTTTTTCCCAGTCAAACGTGTCTTCAAGACTGGACTTCGACTGTGACTCCCGTATGTCTGTTGTTGTGGTAAGGATTTTTGTAATTCCCATGTCAAACTGATCATTTACCGGCTGCTGGGCTGCTGGCCTTGCCGCTGAGTCTGCCCTTGCATTTCCTTGAGAAACGGAATCGTTATTTTTCGTGTGGGCATCATATTTACACACAGCGATTGATTTACGCAATAGGACCGCTTCCAAGAGGTCAGAAATCTGATCACGGTGTGTGATGGGCTTTCCGGTGAAGGTCAAGAAGTCCCTGTATTTCCATAGGGTTCCAACATCATCTGCAACTCCGAATGCGTACCTGCTATCGATTAAATATTCTCTGTCTTTCCCTTAGCCAATTTACAGACCTCAGTCAATACAACCAGCTCCGCTGCTGGCGCTGACAGTTGAGAAGGGAGTGATCCCGCTTTGAATACCTCAATGGGTAGTTACTACAGCATACCCAATACAATTCTGGCCTATCTCCTTGCTCCTGAATGCTGACCCATCCACAAAAAAAACGCCATATTTGGATTCTGAAGTGGTGAATTCTGCAAGCCTTGTCTAGACAGCACATTTCATTAATTACAGCGATACAATCATGTGGGTCTCCGTCTCCTTCTCTAGTGAGAGGATTAGCAGCATTAAGGACGTTACATCGCTTTATTGGAATGTTAGGCTTCTCCAAGTACACAGTATTGTATCTGAGTCAACGTGCTGCCGACGATGTGCTGTCTTTTGCTCAGACAGCAGTAAGGCTACTGCATGTGCGATCAGTTTGGTGAAGTCGCCATAGTCGATTATATCGCAACCACAGCTCGCAGGTATTTACGCAATCCTGCCACTACGAGGTCTGGCTTAGCCGAAAAATAAGTTGCCAGCCTAAATTTTCCCCCATGATCCTGCAACAACACAGATGTCATGCAGCCATGATTTTCATCTACCATTCGACAGAAAGCTTGTTTGGATTCGGAATCCCCAGTGTAGGTGTACTTTGAAACGTCTTTTTCAATTCAACTCGGCCGCTGGGATCCATTGCAACGGACCTTGGTTCTGCTCCCCTTTTCCATGGGCCATGTCACTTCAGGGCACCTCAAGATTTGTGTAATGTGGGATAAACGTTCTTCAGTAGAGCGTATGCCCAAAAAGGATAGCAATTGTTTCCTCATGTGAGGCCTTGGAATTTGTTGAATTACTTGCACTCTGCCTTGACCTTCCCTTGGTCTTCCCTTGTTCAGATATTAAGTGACAGAAGAACTTCACCTGTTGTTGCATAAATTAAAGCTTTGCGAGACTGGCTTTGTGCCCTTCCTTCGTGCAATGAAAGGGAATGCTTCTCACATTGTTCCACTGTCGGTGCTACTATTAAGCAATCGTGTACAGATTGCAGAAGAGCAGATTCAGGGGATAAAACAAGAGTCTCCAGACTCCTGCGTAGAGCCTCATTATATATGGTGACTCACAGTAACATTGACAAAGTCGTGTGAACTCATAAGATTTCCCTTTGAATGAAAAAGCGAACCAGAATTGACTATGTGGATTCACCATTACACTAAAGAATGTATTTGCTCAATCCACAGCTGGAACCATTTACTCCCGGTGGAAATTGAACTAATACAATGTAGGGGTTGGGAACATTTGATGCGCGTGGGACAACACTGTTATTGACTGCCTGCAGGTCTTGAACAAACCTGCATTCCTCCGGTTCACTTGGAATTTTTGCCTTTTTGATCACAAAAATGGGAGTTCTCACCGGTGAGTTTACACAGGGGATTATCTCTCTCGCCTTTGGGAAGGATTGAAAGACTGGAGTAACTACATCCATGGCCTCGGGTGTTAACGAGTATTGTGCTCTGCAAGGCCGATACTCCGACTTCGTGGTTACTCGTATTGGTTCACAACCTCATATATGACCCACATCATGTTTGCCTTTTACCCATAATTCCGTAGGGACCGTTATTAATCTTGGGTATGAGAAGTTTATTTTAGGGAAAGGCCAGGCCAGCCTTCTAGGCTCTTCAGGGCTAGAGGGGGTTACCTCGACTGTTCTATTGCCTGAGTTAGACAAATTAATTTCTTCCTATATGTCCACACATCTGCATTGAACCACAATCCCACATCGTCCCAGAACACCCAACATTTCCTTCTTTATGCCTTTAGTACCCATGGTCCCAAATCCTGCCACCAGTCACTGGACACCTTCGCCAGTGACGCGCGAGGAGAATAGCCTTCCACATCAAAAACATAGAGCTTACTTGCCATCGCAGGTACTTTACATAAGTTCACACTGACTGCACATCTGCCATCCCTTCAATAAAATTCGCACAATAACAACTGACCTGGTTTAAACAATCTCCTGAACCAATACTTCTCGTATGGTTCCTCAGGGCTATCGTGGTGTATGTGTGCTGTGCAGTGCAGCATATTCCCGCAAAAAAATCGGTGTTAACAGGATTAACATGGTTACCTGCTTCCAGGGTGAGTGAATTGCTCACTGAACTCATTGCTCTCTGGCTTAATAGCCACTCATAGACATACACCAGGGGTGGTGGGTTGTATTTTACAATTTACACTTGTGAATCTTCCCTTTGAATTACCTGCAAGCCCGTCGGAGTACTGAGCAAATATAACCCCAGTCTCACTATGAGATCCTAAGCCATTAAATGTAAAGGACAAAGGACAGAATTCCACTAACAAAATTGAGAATTAGAATGGATACACATTTCTTATTTCACACAATGTGGGTGCGCTAAAACTCTCTCATATCACGATGCTTGATGCCTCCATTGAGTTCAGGAACATTCCACTCATCTTTATTGGTGTCAACTCTCTGAGCTGTCTTGATTTGAGGAGTGAATATGCTGGCCATATATCTACCAAAAGGGTAACTGGTGTACCTTCCACATATAACATAGAGGTAGGTATCGACATATACGCATCATTGTTATATTGAACATATTGTTCACACTTCGCAATCTCAATGTTCAATATAGAGTTGGGATACATCTCAGTGCCCGTTAGGTGAGTAGAAGTGATTAGCATTAGGGATTCTTCGTTGCCAAGTATAAAGGAAAGCGGTTAACCTGTACTTTGTGGCCTGCCCACCTCAACCTCAGTCGTCCCCTGTCAGTCACCATGCTGTCCAGCCTCCAGGACCGATTGAGGTTGTCTGTGCGGGCACTGTCTTGACCAGTGGTCCATTGCTCTGCAAACAAAGCACCAGCCAGATCTATCTCTGCAAGCACACTTTCGCGATCCCTTCCTCTTTTGCGAACTCCACCTGTGCCTCTCTCTTTTCCCGCAGTTCCTCCTTCCAATGGCTGAACGAGCATTTGCATCATAATAAGCTGAGGTTCATGTGATTGCTGTTCTATCTTTAATTCCCGGTTATGGTTCTCTTGAGCCAGTAGTTTTTCAGCATGTATCACGTATTGTTCTAGCTAATTCAACTTTCCCGTGTCCCAGGTAAAACAAGTATATTATCACCTATTTTGTTGTTTCTTACTTCATTCCATTGATGAGGCTGCTCCTCCGGTGTGCCTCATACAGTGTGATCTCTGCCATCTGTATGTCCTTGGGTGGTATCAGGCCACAATAGACGTTATCGACTTTCGTGAGGCGCTAAAGGTACTGGGACATTGTCTCGACATCTTTAGGGTTTTCTTGCTTCAATTGATTGTGGGTACGATATGCTATTGGTGAATCAGCAGACCCTGAGGCGGCGACTGTTGACTTGGAATCTTCGTGAAGTGGATCTCGTAGGAGGGCTGTAGCTCTTCGAGGGCACCCATTAATGTCAGGATCTGATCCAGTCTTAAGACACTGTCCAGCTTCATTAGGTTGTTTTCCGTGTGTGTGTGCATGTGCGCTGGTGTTTGTACGTGTACTTGATCTATCTTTATTTCGAGTTTTTCTTTCCCTGAGATCAGGCTCAGCCTTCAACATGTGATAAGCACTCCAATTCACAGGTTCTATTTTACCCTTCCGTTTCTCCTTCTCTCTCTCCTCCAACGGTGACCTCAGCATTTGCAACTGAATATTACTAAAACTTCCTTCCTCCAGAAAAACACATTCCTTGATTTACATTTTTAACTGCTTTACAGAAACTGGGCCATAATTATTTAGCATATATTGTATTTTTTCTTGACCATTCTGAGTTGTCTGTCTACCCTCTTTTTGTTCGCTCTTGCTGGAGCCGATTTTCATGGATATTGGAAAAGTGTTCATCTCTCTCTGTCTGTCTCTCTGTCTGTCTATCTTTCTCTCTCTCTCTCTCTCTCTTCTCTCAGGATATCATAATCTTCTCTTTGACAATATAACTTGCTTTTACCTCCGGAGGTCCCCCCTCATTGGGCACTACCGCCTCATTGCCTTGGTTTTCACAAACCAAGAACCCACGTAACTGGTACAGCTTTGGCGACTCCAACGCTGCCCATGGTGACTCCAAGTCTAAAACCACCGTTAATCTTGCTGTCACTTAAACTCTCTAGAGACGTCAATCCTTTCCCTTGAGTTTTACTCGAATACTGCGCGAGAGTTCACTGGTCCCTCTTCCTGGTTCGTCTATTCTCTTCGAACAAGTCTCTATGTCGGATTACTTTAGCCACAACTCTTACCCCGACCCGATTCAATTCGGAACGCGACCCTTGGGCGATCCACTTATCCTCAGTCCTCTCACTCAAAAGGGCCAATTCAGCGCTCAAGATGAAGTGAAAGACCTTCAAGGCAGTGGCGCGTATACCTCCTGGGAATCTTCAAAATCTTACCCAGTCACAGGGTCCCAGACGAGCCCCCGAGTTTACTGCCGTGGAATTTAAATCGACTCGACGCAAATGCTACCAAGAGCAAAGAAAAAGTTTATTTTTGACATTTGTAGAATGGACCCGACACATTTGCAAGACGCCTCATAAAATGGAGCCTGACGGTTTTCACATATTCCCTTTATACTATATATTGCCTTGCCTTATCACACCTCAAGGCAGGAAGCTGGATCAGTCGAGTTCCTTTCCACACATGGAGTTGTTTTTTTCTAATTCATTGACTGCTGATATAATAGATTATTGGCGTTGAGAGTCACCTGTAAATTAGGTTGAACTTTACATTTTTTCTGTCTTTTTGCAAAGTTAGGTCCAAACTTCTTTGTTTCAACCATGCTTTCACAGATTTCACAAAAAATGATAATTTTCCATTACAGGGGATCAGGCTGACAGTGACTCAATAAGTGTGAACGGAATGAGGATGATAGTGACACAATGAGGGTGAGGTGTCAGCGTGATAGTGACGCAGACTGTGTGAGTGGATCAGGCCGATAGTTACGCAGAGAGGGGGGTCAGAGTGATAGTGATGCAGTAAGTCTGAGGGATCAGACCAATAGTGAAGCACTTCGTGTGAGGGGTCAGTGTGACAGTGACGCAGTAAGAGTGAGTGTTCAGGCTGATAGTGACGCAGTAATTGGAAGGAGATCAGGCTGATAGTGATGCAGTAAGTGTTACAGTGTCATGTTGATCCTGATGCATAAATTACGAGGGGACAGGGTGAAAGTGACGTAGTAAGTGTGATGGGGTCAGGCAGAGACTGACGCAGAGAGTGTGAGACAGTCAGGGTGATAGTGAGGGAGTAAGTGTGCATTCAGGCTGGTAGTGACACAGTAGGTTGAGAGCGTCAGGCTGATAGTGGCCAATAAAAGTGAAGTGTTAGGGGAATAGTGACGCAGTAAGTGTGAGGTGTCAGGCTGTTAGTGATGCGGTAAGTGTGAGGGGTCAGTCTGATAGTGATAGGAGTATCAGAAATAAGGTGGGTGAACTTAAGGCATGGATCGGTACCTGGGACTACGATGTTGTAGCCATCACGGAAACATGGATAGATGAGGGACAGGAATGGCTGTTGGAGGTTCCTGGGTACAGATGTTTCAGTAAGATTAGGGAGGGTGGTAAAAAAGGAGGGGGGGTGGCATTGCTAATTAGAAATGGTATAACGGCTGCAGAAAGGAAGTTTGAGGGAGATCTGCCTCTGGAGGTAGTATGGGCTGAAGTCAGAAATAGGAAAGGTGCAGTCACCTTGTTGGGTGTTTATTATAGGCCCCCCAATAGCAGCAGAGATGTGGAGAAACAGATTGGGAAACAGATTTTGGAAAGGTGCAGAAGCCACAGGGTCGTCGTCATGGGCGACTTCAACTTCCCAAATATTGATTGGAAGCTCTTTAAATCAAGTAGATTGGATGGGGCGGTGTTTGTGCAGTGTGTCCAGGAAGCTTTTCTAACGCAGTATGTAGATTGTCCAACCAGAGGGGAGGCCATATTGGATTTGGTACTCGGTAACGAACCGGGACAAGTGGTGGGCTTGTTAGTGGGTGAACATTTTGGTGATGGCGACCACAATTCTGTGACTTTCACCTTGGTTATGGAGAGAGATAGGTGCACACAACAAGGAAGTTTTTACAATTGGGGGAAGGGAAATTACGATGCTGTAAGACAGGATTTGAGGAGCATACGTTGGGAGCATAGGCTGTCAGGGAAGGATGTGGTGGAAATGTGGGACTTTTTCAAGGAGCAGATACGACGTGTCCTTGATATGTATGTACCGATCAGGCAGGAAAGAAATGGTCGTGTGAGGGAGCCTTGGTTGACGAGGGAGGTTGAATGTCTAGTAAAGAGGAAGAAGGAGGCTTACATAAGGTTGAGGAAACAAGGTTCAGACAGAGCAGTGGAGGGATACAGGATAGCCAGAAGGGACCTGAAGAAAGGGATTAGGAGAGCTAAGAGAGGGCATGAAAAATCCCTGGCGGATAGGATCAAGGATAACCCCAAGGCATTTTATGCGTATGTGAGAAACCTGAGAATGACGAGAACGAGGGTAGGTCCGATCAAGGACAGTGGTGGGAGACTGTGTATTGAGTCGGAAGAGATAGGAGAGGTCTTGAACAAGTACTTCTCTTCAGTATTTACGAACGAGAGGGACTGTATTGTTGAAGAGGAGAGTGTGAAACGGACTGATAAGCTAGAAGAGATATCTGTTAGGAAGGAAGATGTGTTGGACATTTTGAACAACTTGAGGATAGACAAGTCCCCCGGGCCTGACGGGATATATCCTAGGATTATGTGGGAAGCAAGAGAGGAAATTGCAGTACCGTTGGCAATGATCTTCTCGTCTTCACTGGCAACGGGGGTGGTACCAGGGGACTGGAGAGTAGCGAATGTTGTGCCCCTGTTCAAAAAAGGGAATAGGGATAACCCCGGGAATTACAGGCCAGTTAGTCTTACTTCTGTGGTAGGCAAAGTAATGGAAAGGGTACTGAGGGATAGGATTTACGAGTATCTGGAACGGCACTGCTTGATTAGGGACAGCCAGCACGGATTTGTGAAGGGTAGGTCTTGCCTTACAAGTCTTATTGAATTCTTCGAGGAGGTGACCAAGCATGTGGATGAGGGTAGAGCAGTGGATGTAGTGTACATGGATTTTAGTAAGGCATTTGATAAGGTTCCCCATGGTAGGCTTATGCGGAAAGTCAGGAGGCATGGGATAGAGGGAAATTTGGCCAATTGGATAGAAAACTGGCTAACCGGACGAAGTCAGAGAGTGGTAGCAGATGGTAAATATTCAGCATGGAGTCCAGTTACAAGTGGAGTTCCGCAGGGATCAGTTCTGGGTCCTCTGCTGTTTGTAATTTTTATTAATGACTTAGATGAGGGAGTCGAAGGGTGGGTCAGTAAATTTGCAGATGATACAAAGATAGGTGGAGTTGTGGACAGTGAGGAGGGCTGTTGTCGGCTGCAGAGGGACTTATATATGATGCAGAGCTGGGCTGAGGAGTGGCAGATGGAGTTCAACCCTGCCAAGTGTGAAGTTGTCCATTTTGGAAGAACAAATAAGAATGCGGAATACAGGGTTAATGGTAGGGTTCTTGGTCAGGTGGAGGAACAGAGGGATCTTGGGGTCTATGTACATAGATCTTTGAAGGTTGCCACTCAGGTGGATAGAGTTTGTAAGAAGGCCTATGGAGTATTATCGTTCATTAGCAGAGGGATTGAATTCAAGAGTCGTGAGGTGATGTTGCAGCTGTACAGGACTTTGGTTAGGCCACATTTGCAGTACTGTGTGCAGTTCTGGTCGCCTCACTTTAGGAAAGATGTGGAAGCTTTGGAGAGGGTGCAGAGAAGATTTACCAGGATGTTGCCTGGAATGGAGAGTAGGTCGTACGAGGATAGGTTGAGAGTTCTCGGCCTTTTCTCATTGGAACGGCGAAGGATGAGGGGTGACTTGATAGAGGTTTATAAGATGATCAGAGGAATAGATAGAGTAGACAGTCAGAAACTGTTTCCCCGGGTACAACAGAGTGTTACAAGGGGACATAATTTTAAGGTGAAGTGTGGAAGGTATAGGGGAGATGTCAGGGGTGGGTTCTTCACCCAGAGAGTGGTGGGGGCATGGAATGCGCTGCCCGTGGGAGTGGTAGAGTCAGATTCATTGGCGACCTTTAAGCGGCATTTGGATAGGTACATGGATGGGTGCTTAATCTAGGATAGAAGTTCGGCACAACATCGTGGGCCGAAGGGCCTGTTCTGTGCTGTACTGTTCTATGTTCTATGTTCTATGAAGCAGTAAGTGTGAGGGGGTCAGGCTGATCGTGTCACAGTATGTGTGAGAGGCCAGGCTCATAGTGATGCAATAAGTGTCAGTGAGTCAGAGTGATCCTAATGCAGGAAGTGAGAGGGTACAGGGTGATAGTGATGCAATGAGAGTGAGGGGGTCAGCGTGATGGTGACAGAGTAAGGGTGAGTGTTCAGGCTGATATTGATGCAGTATGTTGAGGGCGTCAGGCTAATACTGGCCAGTAAGTGTTCAGTGACAGGGTGATAGTGATGCAGGAAATGTGAGGAGTCAGACTGATAGACACGGTGAAATTGTGAGGGGTCAGGCTGATAGTGATGCGGGAAGTGTGCGAGTGTCAGGCTGATAGTGATGCAGTAAGTGTGTTGGGACCAGAGTGATAGGAACACAATAAGTGTGAGCAGCTTTGGATGATAGTGACAGGTCAGTATGAGGGGGAGGATGGTAGTTATCCAGTGAGTGTGAGGTGTCAGGATGACAGTGAAGCAGACTGTGTGAATGTGTCATTGTGATAGTGACATGGCAAGTGTGATGGGGTCAGGGTGACAGTGACGCAGATGCTTTCAGGGGCTAAGGTTGTAGTGATGCAGTAATTGTGAGGGGTCAGGGTTATAGTGACGCAGTGAGTGTGAGATGTCAGTGTGATAGTGACGCAGAACATTTGAGGGCCAGGCT
Source organism: Chiloscyllium punctatum (assembly GCF_047496795.1). Lineage (NCBI taxonomy): Eukaryota > Metazoa > Chordata > Chondrichthyes > Orectolobiformes > Hemiscylliidae > Chiloscyllium > Chiloscyllium punctatum. The sequence continues at coordinate 26,156,333 of NC_092790.1, read as the reverse complement.
TATAGTGACTCAGTATGGGTAAGGGGTCAGGGTCACAGTGATGTAGATGCACTTTCAGGGCCAGGTTGTAGTAAAGCTGTAAGTGTGAGTGTCTCAGGCTGATAGTGATGAAGTAAATGTGAGGGGGTAAGGCGGTTAGGGATGTAGTAAGTGTGCTGGGGTAGTGCTAGAAGTGACGCAGTAAATGTGAGTGTTGAAGCTGATAGTGACGCATTAAGTTTGAGGGGATCAGGCTGATCTTGACCCAGTAAGTGTGACGTTGTCAGGATGATAGTTACGCTGTAAGTGTATGGGGGCACAATGATCTTGACGCAGTAAGAGTGGGGAGTCAGGGTGATAGTGACGCAGTAAGCATGAGTGGGTAAGCCTGATAGTGACGCAGTATATGTGAGGGAGTCAACCTGGTAGTGGCGCAGTATGTGTGAAATGGTCAGGCTGATATTGATGCAGTTAGTGTGTTGGGGTCAAAGTGATAATGACGTAATAGGTGTAAGTGGCTCAGGATAATTTTGACACAGTGGGTGTGAGATACCAGTGTGATAGTGACGCAGTAAGTGTAAGGGGTCAGGATGACAGTGACACAGTGGGTGTGAGATACCAGTGTGATAGTGACGCAGTAACTGTAAGGGGTCAGGATGACAGTGACACTAAGTGTACGGCCCTCAGTGTGATAGTGCCACAGCAAGTGTGGGGTGTCAGGGTTTAAATGACGTCGTAAGTGAGAGAGGGGCATTGCGATTGTGAAGCAGTAAGTGTGAGGGGGTCAGGCTGATAGTGACACAGTCAATGTGACGGGGCAGTGTTTTAGTGACAAGATAAGTGTGAGGCGTCAGTCTGATAATGACACAATAAATGTAAGGATTCAGGATGATAGTAACATGGGAAGTGTGAGGGCGTGACTGAGAGTGACGCAATAAGTGTGTGGCTGTTAGGCTGATGGGGCCGCAATAAAAATAAGGCCGGCAATGTGAAAATGGCAAAGACTGTGTGAGTTGGTCAGGGTGATAGTGACACAGTAAATGTGAGGAGGTCAGGGTGAGAGTGACGCAGTAAATGAGAGAGGATCAGAGTGAGAGTGACACAGTAAGTCTGAGGGGTCAGACTGATATTGACGCAGTAAGTATGAAGGGGTCAGGCTAAGAGTGACACAATCAGTGTGAGGGGGACAGTTTTAGTTATACAGTAAATGCGAGGCATCAGACTGAAACTGATACAAAAGGTATGAGTGGGTCAGGGTGATATTGAAGCAGTCAGTGTGATGGGGCAGAGTTTTAGCAACATGGTAAGCGTGAGGCGTCAGTCTGATACTGACACAAAAAGTGTGATGGAGTCAGGCTGATAGTGACACAGTAGGTTTTAGGAGTGAGGGTGATATTAACATAGGAAGTGCGAGGGCGTCACTGATAGTGACACAGTAGGTTTTAGGAGTGAGGGTGATATTAACATAGGAAGTGCGAGGGTATCACTGATAGTGACGCAATATGTGTGTGGCTGTCAGGCTGATAGTGATGCAGTAAAAATGAGAATTGTCAAGGTGAAACTGGTGCAGTAAGTGTGAGGATGGCAGATGGAGAGTGATGCAGTAAGTGTGAGGGGTTCACACTGATATTGAGGCATGCAAGTGTGAGGGGCCAGGTTGATAGTGACGCTGTGTGCTGGCGGGTCCGGCTGATAACGACGCAGAAAATGTGAGTGCCTCAGTGTGACAGTGATGCATTACGTGTGCAAGGGTCAGGGTGATAATGACAGAGAAAGTGTGAGTGGGTCAGGTTGATAGTGATGCTGTAATTGTGAGCTTGATCAGCGTGATAGTGAGGGGCTCAGGCTAATGGCGACACAGCAATTGTGAGGGGGTCAGGGTAGTAGTGACGCAAAACATGTGAGCGGGTCAGGCTAATAGTGATGCAGAACGTGTGAGGTGTCAGGTCGATAGTGACGCAGTAAAAGTAAGAGTGTTGGTATGCTAGTGACGCGGTAAGTGCGAGCCGCTCAAGATGATAATGACGCAATAAGTGTGAGGTTTCAGGTAGACACCCATGCAGTACGTGTGACGTATTCGGGGTGACAGTGATGCAGACACTTTGAGGGTGTCAGATTGAGAGTGACACAGGAAATGTGAGGGGACAGGCTGAGAGTGACACAGTAAGTGTAAGAGGTCAGGCTAATAATGATATACTAATTGTGATGGAGTCAGGATAGTAGTGGTGCAGTGAGTATGAGTTGTCAGGGTGATAGTGACACACGGTGTGGGTGGGATAGAGTTATAGTGATGCAGCAAGTATGAGGAGTGTGCAGGGTCTGGCTGATGGTGACGCAAGAAGAGTGAAAGGTTCAGTGTGATCTGGAATCACTAAGTTTGGGGGGTCAAGGTGATAGTGATGCTGTAAGTATGAGTGGGTCAGTCTGATAGTGACACAGTACTTTTGAAGGGATCAGGCTGGTAGTGATGCAGTAAGCGTGAGGGGGTCAGGCTGATATTGATGCACTAAGTGAGAGAGTGTCAAGGTGATGGGGATGCATTAAGTGTGAGCAAGTTAGAGGGAGAGTGACGCCGTTAGTGAGTGGGGTTTGGCTGATAGGGATGCAGTAGGTGCGCATGTGTCAGGGTGTGAGTGATGCAGGAAGTATGAGGGTGCCAGAGGGATAGTGACGCATTACGGATGAGGGGTCAGAGTGATTGTGATGCAGTAATTCTGAGGGGATCAGAGAGATACCAACGCAGTAAGTATGGGGGGGTCAGGCTGTTAGTGACGCTGTCAGTGTGAATGTTGAAGCTCATAGTGAAGCAGTAGGTTTGAGGTGGTCAGTGTGATTGTGGCGCAGTAAATGTGAGAGGGTCAAGGTGATAGTGACATAGTAAGTTTGAGGAAGCAGTGTTGTAGTGACACGGTAAGTCGAAGGAGTCAGGGTAATAGTAACATAGGAAGTGTAAGGGCGTGACTGATAGGACAAAGTAAGTGTTTGGCAATCAGACTAATAATGACCCAGTCAAAATGAGGGTCTCTAAGTGAAAGTGGCGCAGTTAATGTGAGGGCACCAGATGGATAGTGATGCAGTAAGTTTGACGGCTTCACGCTGATATTAAGGGGGTAAGTGTGAGGGGTCAGGTCTATAGTGATGCAGTAAGTGTCTGCGGGTCAGGCTGATAGTGATGCATTCAAAGACCAATTATCCAAGGCTCACTGTAGTGCTGAATAGCGAGACTTCTCAAGGCTAAGACAAAAATCAATAGTTCTCATCCTGGTCATAAATCACAATTTTTTTCATTTTAAAATTGTCCTCTCCTGCTTCTAGATTCACCAATGAGGGAACAAAATTTAATTGCACCACCCTGTTTATCTCTTCAAATATTTTGCAACTCTCAACGAAATTGCCTCTCTTGTTTTGAAACTGTTAAAAATAAGACCGGATTTGCCCAATTTCAATTCACAGGACTAGCGTTCATACATGATATCAAGGCTAATCACCATTCGTGGTATTCCTCATATGGCATTAGTATCTTTCCTAAATTGAGGATTATAATTCCTCATACTGTAGTCCAAGTGCGGTCGAACTGAGCCACAATACATTGGAAATAATGCTTCGTTCTCGTGCCCTGAAATCCTTCTGCAGCTTTCACAACAGACTTCTACAACTGCTACTAGACTTCAATGACTTAGTAAAAACTTCTCCAAGATGCAATTCTAAAAATCTGTACATCAGACTTTCTACTTCAAACCTTCGATTAATAATCTCCACACATCTCCCTCCTGACAAGTATGATAAAGTCAAATTCTTGCTAATTATTAAATCATGAGGGACATGGATAGGTTGACTCGTCAAGGTGTTTTCCTGCTGGCGAGGAAGTTAAAATTTAGAAAACATTGGTTTAAAATTAGTGGGTAAGGATTTAAAAGGGACGTCAGGGGCAACTTTTTCAGTCGTGTCCAGAATGAGCTGTCAGAGAAATTGTTGGAGACTGGTACAACTTTAACTTTTAATGGCATCTGGATCGATATATGAGTAACAAGGTTTAGAGGGATGTGGGCCAAATGTTGGCAAATGGGACCTATTAATATAGGATAACTGTCCACCATGGGCAAGTTGTAAAGATGGGCCACTTTCCATGTTGTATTGTTCAAGGACTTGATGACTCTAGAACAACCGCAAAAACTTTGCTAATAATTCCGTCAAGACGATTTCAAGTTCCAAATCTTCGGTCAATCTTCCTCTCATGTGCTCACAAGTTCATTACCTGATGTCAGAACTTACGGATTAGTTGCTGGATCCATTCCTGTAAATTGGTTCTGCATTCTTTCTAATTCCGATTTTTCTTTTACGAATATAGCTAGTGTTTATGGACTTAGCATCAGTATTTCTAATACCATATTTTGATGAATATTAAAAAACAACTTTGGCACCAGATGATGAGCAATTGAGTCAAAATCGATCTGACGCAGTGAAACAATGATCCTCTCTTCATGTGGTGTACATCCGTGACTCTAAAATTCGACGAAGAATCATTCCCACAACTTCAGCTGTGTCAGGATCTAGTTTGCGGTGAAAGCCTGTCAATCTGCTAAAGTAACGTTCGTCTGGGTCTCTGCAAAGAATTTGGCGAAATCGTTGGGTCTTGACAATTTGTTCTTCAAATTACGTATTTCATTAATTCAGTTCTTTGACTATGAAAATTGGCAATTTTGCTGCAGCTGTGATAGCCGAGAGGTTAAGGCATTGCATTTGAAATCCACTGGCGTCTTTCTGCGCAGGTTCGAATCCTGTTCACAGCGTTGAATCTTTCAAAAGTCATTAATTCCTTTGCAGAATTTGGATTTCGTGGAGCTGGAGCTTTGCATTCAATCGAAAGTAAATTTTCAACTGTGAAGAATCCGACGTAATTTCAAGACGTCTAATTGAATAAATTATATGTCGAGACACAAAAAGCCACCGACTTCCAACATGAATCAGTTTCAAAACATTTGTCGAACTATCGTGAAATTTGGATGTTTGGGACCGGGGGTTTGGAATTAAGCAAAATAAGAAGCAACGCAATACATTATTGCAGATGATGATTTTTAAAAATCAATTGAAAATCAAGCTGAGAAAGTTCAACCTAATTTACAACTGACTCTCAAGGCCAATAATCTAGTATATTAGCAGTCAATGAATTAGAAAAAGCAACTCCATGTGTGGAAAGGAACTCGACTGATCCAGGTTCCTGGCTTGAGGTGTGATAAGGCAAGGCGATATCAGCGGAGTAGAATTTTCTGCAAATATTAGAAATGGAATGTTAACGGTCTTCTGCTGTCCACATTCGTAAGAAACTGTGCATTAAGAACTGAATTTGAAAATTAACGATGAAAATCAGACATAGCCCTCTGCTTGTGGGGTACCATTGTTCAGAACAATTGGTTGTTGCTGAGACTAAAATTGACCAAAATAATGGATGGGGATCTTATCAACGACCTTCGTTGGAGCAGTTGGTGTGGAGAGCTCAGCTTGAAGAACCAAATGCAAATAATTCATTTTGGCTGTCTGAATTCCTTCGTTAAACATACTCTCAGTTTAATGAAAAAACCTTTGCTATCAGAGCTAGATGTTTTCATGTCAGCATGTTCCGATATGGGAAGACACTCCATGGAGTAGATGTGACTTAAATTTTGACTCTAACGTCAGAGATGTTGACACATTTCTGCCCCAAAACAGCACTACCATTGGTATCAAATCAAACTTAACAAAGGACTAGTTCACTTAGACATTTCCTTTCTGCAGACTCTGCCAATCGACCGTTCAGGCCCGATGTAGGAATAGGGCGTGGTGACATCTGTTCGCAAGTGGATCACTTCATTCTTGCTCACGGTCCATAAACCGTAATTCATTTTGAACTTCTTAGCCATCAGCATGATAAATGTTACATAATGCATAGGTTTGCTTCTCGAAAGAAAGAGCGAAATCTTATTCAATGCAGACGCAAATTCAAGTTGTCCCTGGTCGACCAGAAGACAGATATCGCGAAACAAAGTGAATACAGAAAACAATCAATGTTTTCTGGGAGTCAAAAAGATGTACTGGAAGAACGGAAACATATATTTGGAACTAAAGTCACATACCATTTCCAGACTAAATGTTGTTGAACCGTTATCTTAATTTGACCTTCATGTCCACCATTGCTGCAAAAATTATCTTAACAACTCAGAACTTTATGTTCTTTCACATTGTCTCCTTCATGTTTCTATTGATTTTGAAACTAAAAACGGGCAATAGTAATGCACCCTATTTCACTTGCAAAGATCAGAAGAAGATCAATTTATAAGAGAACAGAAATAAAGCTACGTCTGTCTTCTGAGAGAAAACACAGTTACCATTTCGACTCCAAAAAGTCTTCTTCAGAAGTCAGCGCAATGAACTCGAAATAGTAGACCGAAAACGAAGAAAAGAAGCCATAATACCGCGAATACACCACCCGCAGCGCATCAAGGCCTACTCGAATAGGCTGTATTACAACTCTCAACATCAGTGGAGAACGGAACAAAGCTCATTCTGCAGTTGCCATCCTGTTATGACGTATATTGTAAAGTCAGAAATATGATTAGGTAAAAAGCGGTATGAAAGCGGGATATCAGAAGTCTGAAAAAAGCAAGTGCGTGCTTTGCTTTGAAGAAGGTTGGCAGTGATGAAAATGGAAATTAACTACAGTAAGGGGGGCTTCATTAATACTCAGAATCGTTGCAACACACAGCAATTCTTTTTGCTGGGTTTCTGTTCAGCCATTTTATAATCACCACTACTGTCGGGTTTGGTTTCCATTCCAGGTTTAGGTGACTGCCTGATGGAAGTTTGCACATTCGCCCAATTTCTGTGTGGTAGCTCTGGTTTGCTGCCACATTCTAAACATTTGCAGGTTATTTGGATTCGCCATTGAACGCACACGGTTACAGAGACAGGGATGTGGAGAGTGTCTGGATACGACGTACTTCAGAGGATTTTTGTGAACTTAAATAGACAGAGTGGGGTTAGTCTGCTGTTTCCTGGGTGAGCTACATGGACAGAGAGGGGTCAGGATATTCTTCCCTGAGGGAGAGACATTGACAGGGTTGGATTAGTTGCTCTTACCTGTGTCAGTCACGCAGATACAGTAGGGTCAGTCTGTCCTTCGCTGGGCGAATTTCTTTCACAGTTTGGTGACAGTCTGCTCTTCCCTGCCTGAGCGAAACAGAAAGAGCGGGGTCAGTATTCTCTTCCCTCGATAATTTATGTTGACAGTCTGGCTTCCGTTTGCTCTTCTCTGGCGAGTTACATTGTTAGAGTGGGATTAGTGTTCGTTCATTGGGTGAGTGCCATAGACAGAATGGGATCAGTCTGCTCTTCCCTGAGTGAATTACATTTATAGACGGGGGTCAGACTGCTATTCAGTGAGTGACTTATATTGACGGTGGGATCAGTCTGCTGAGTTACACTGAGAGTGTGGGGTCAGTCTGCCATTCCCTCGGTGAGTTACATTGACAGAGTGGCGTCAGTCGGCTTTTCACGGAGTGAGTTATTTGGACAGTGTGGGATCAGTCTGCTCTTCCCTGGGTGAGTTGCATTGACAGAGTGGCGTCAGTCTGCAATTTCCTAGTTGTGTTAACGTGATCACGTGAGATTAGAGTGCTCTTCCCTGGTTGAGTCACATTGACACATTGGGCTTCATCTGCTTTTCCCTGGGAGAGTCATATTAACAGAATGGGGTCAGTCTGCTCCTTTCTGAGTGAGTAATATCACAGAGTGCACTCAGTCTGTTCTTCCCTGGGTGAGCTACGTTAAGAGAGTTGTGTCAGTCTGCTCCTCCACGGGCGTGTTACTTTCTCAGAATCGTGAGAGTCTGCTCTTCTCTGTCTGAGTTTAACAGCAAGTATGGTTTCATTACTGTCTTCGCTGGATGATTCACACAGACAGAATGGAATAAGTCTTCTCTTCTCTGAGTGAGTTACTTTGACAGAGTGGGGTCAGACTCGTCTCCCTGCTTGTGTTTCATTGACAGAATCAGATCAGCCTGCTCTTTCCTGGATGAGTGACAGAGACAGAATGGGTACAGCCTGCTCTTCTCTGAGTGAGTTAGGTTGACAGAGTGCCATCAGTCTGCTCTTTCTTGGGTAAATTCTACTGACTGTGTGGTGTCAGTCTGCCATTTGCTGGGTGAGTTACATATAAAGTGTTGGGTCAGTCTGCTCTTCCCTGGATGACTAACATTGACAGAGTGGCGTCAGTCTACTCTTCCCTGGGTGAGTTACATAAACAGACTGCGGTCAGGCCATAATTTCCTCGTTGAGTTACATTGATCGTGTGATGTCAGACTTCTGTCCCCCTGGTTGAGTTACATTGACAGAGTGGGGTCCATCTGCTCTTCCCTGGGTGAGTTACGTTAGCTGTTTGGGGTCGGTCTGCTTTCCGCAATCCAGGAACTCCATCTCTAGCGGTTTCTTGTCAGTACCTCCATACTAAGGATTTGAGGAGTTAACAAAAGTAACTCGTCCCCTACATCTTTGTGATAATTAGGGATCGGCAGTGAATCTTATATCATTGAAAGACAACTGTGTCCCAGAAATGCATTTCTAATAATTATATGTTCTAATTCGACACTGCAAGTGGTCGGGAATAACCTGAGGAGAGGTGCAGGGTAGAATAATTAAAGTCAAATGCACTGTTGCCTAGGAGACATGACACAAGATGTGAGTGTGGAGCTGATGGTGCAAGGCTCAGTGTCAGTGCTATTGGTTCAACATTTATTGCTCACTGTTCGCAATAACTTACACGCCACTGCTGTCAATTCACAACAATGAGCCTGTTCATCTTGGTTTGAAAATCCCTGCGTGTGTATTAACGTGATTAATGGGACGTGAGAGGAGATGACCACATCCTCTTTATTCTGTCAGTTTAAACAGACGAAAATATCTGTTGGATGCCAATGCAAGAGGATACTTCTTTTTCTTTGCCTTTTTCGTGGGGCATGCTCAGCATTGAAATGTCTGTTTTTGCACAAGCAGAGTTTGATTGCCATTCATACTGAGCAATATTAATACAGAAAACGCGTTTTTGAATTCCTGTGATCCAGTGGTTCAGGCATTGCACATATGGACGAGAAATCTGGCATTGAACGTGGCGCCATGGCTTAGCTGGTGAAAGCAGCTCCCATCACACTGGTGCCTGCTCATTGTATTGAAAGCTTGTTATTTCTCGCAAGTATTGTGTTGCTGATCGAGAAACTCAGTGTCCTGTTTGAATTGCTGTACATTCTGATTTTGCGTTCCGGCTTCATTTTCCTGGTTTAAATCCAGTAGTGTAGGTTGCTCTTTTTAACTACTATTTTAACCTGGAGATTCTTCCCACAGTTCCACAAGCACTTCGGCTTCTCATCCTCTTATTCTCATTCCTTCATTCCCAGTTTTGTAGAAGTTAAGTGGTGAGGCAGGAGACACTGCAGCATTCCCGGGAAATTTTGTGGTAATGGCACTGACACCACGACATGACCACCCTTATTCTCTGCTGTCACCATTCATTCGTTGTACACCAACAGTAAATGCATCGTTGTTCTTCTTCAGCTATCATGTAATTACTTTCTTTTTCTGTTGGATAAGGAATTCAAGTTTAACTTCGAAAAGGTCTTTAGATTTTGAGGAAGTAATGTCTCCTTGCCTCAGGTCGAAGTGACAGACGCATTATCCCGAGAATGTGAGATTACTTCGACCGACTCCAGCCAGGCGTCAGAAAGCCTCTCAGCAGTTCGAATCTCAAACTGTCTCTGAATGTCAGGCTCTTCAAGAGCAGAAATGGGAAATGAGGGATTTGGACAGCCAGAGAGTCGGAGAATGTGAAAAAGGCCCAGGAGGATACAGAGACAAATATAGAAAAAACAAAGACCCATATTGAGGCAGACTCTGAAAGAAACAATTCTCCATTCGGCGTGACTGCTTAATAACGGAAACTAAAAGGAAATGTAGCCATTAAAACATAGCCTTCCACTAGCTCAGGAGAATGAAAGTAGCATGACAGCTGATTAAGTCCTTTTAAGATTGTAAATTCGATGTTTGTAAGCTCAAGAGTGATTTTGATAAATATCCTCATTCGACAGGTAAGATGATCATTTTCCCAACAGTATAATCTAGAAATCTATAACTAGCCTGTTTCCTGTCCATCTTAAGAAAAAAAAAACTGTTTCTCTCCACAGATGTTGCCAGGTGTAGCAAGTTCCTCTATCAATTCTCGTTTTAAGTTCATATTTCCAAAACCTGTATCTTTTTGTTTTTGATAACCTGGCACAAAACCAAGCATTACCAGGTTCGGACCAGTGGTAAGAAATACTGGTACCACGATATATTTGCACAATAAAACATGCATTCCCTGTCCGAGAATAGACCCAACACTATTGCGGTTAGAGTTCCAAATCCTAACTACGAGATTACACGGAATGAAGACAGACACTCTTGCGCTTATTCTCAATGAAATGGATTTGCCATTTCATTTCTGATCAGTTTCACTGCAGATTGGTTTCTACTCGTCTTAAAGTTTTGCAGAATGGAAAATCCCATTTGGGCCATGGTGCAGTCTGGTTGAAAGACATTCATCGATTCTATTCCCATTTTCCAGCTTTGATCCATAACCTTATGTGTTCTGATGTTTCCAGTGCAAATGGCAGTGAGGTTCTCGCTTTGATCATGGATGACACAACAATGGAATTGAAGTTTGACATAGTCACACTGTGTTATTACCCACGTCGTGTCTCCCACAGAAAGAGACACAGACACATTCCCCGAGAGTGGCAGAGTTCTCAGGATTTGACCAGCTCCTTGTGCTTCACTTCAGATGTCCACTCCAACATGCAAGTTCAACCGCCAAAAGGCAGCTTTTGGTTAAACCAAAGCCAATTCTACAGACAATGAGAGACGTTGATATGAGCTAGAATTTGAATTGGACGAAAGAAACTGAAAATTCGAAAACCCAAACCCTGCCGTTCCTGACAGACAACAGGAATGGACTAGCTCGCTGCATCCTCATGATTTTAAATGCGAACCGACAATCCCCTAATTCGACGGGTTACCAATTCCGATACTGACCCAAAGACCAGGTTAGGATCTGACAGTTTGTCGAAAGGTAATGTAATCATTCACATCAGGGAAGCAGCATTCACAAGGTGAAAAATCAGCAAACATAATCACCGTCACTTTTTCACTTGGAATGCCCCACTCTGTGAAACATTTCCTTTCACTGTACTTTCATCCTTGAAGTTTTTTACCTTCCAGAGCCTGAACTAATTCAGTGAGAAATCACGGGTCATTTCGAGCCCGTCATCCGGAATGAGGCGAGTTGAACGTTGCCTTTCTTGCTGCTAACACATCAGCGCAGCTCAAAACGAACTCTTGTTAGCATCAGTCTTTACTTAACTTGCTGCAGTATATCTGCTGAACAACAGCAGATTATCACAGCATTGCCTTCTTTACATTGAAAAAAAAGGGTGATAATATGAACCGACTTGGAAACTTGGAGAGAGAAACACTGCTGACGAAGACGATTATGACGTGAAGAGCAGGCACTAGAGTTTGTACAGGTCCCAAAGGCTACTGCAGTATCAATGGACATCCCTGCATAAGAGTCTGAGTTTGCATTGCCCAGAACAGGCTTTCATTCCCAGTCAGGAAATGAAGAGTTAATTCTCTTCTTGTGAATTATCCGAATGAAAACTAAATCCTGGTTGCACCCAGAAAACACACACGGATCCTGCCGGAACAATTCAGTGATCGATCAGCATCTGTCTGGAAGGACAATGGCAGCAAATACAAGCGAAAGCTATCATCACAATTACCCCTCCAAGGTTTTCGCGTTTCCCAGTTGAAAATGTTTCGCTGCTTCTTCAAAGTCACTTCATCTAAATCCTTGCCTCATGTCATCATGCCTGTACCCCGCTACTGAGGACATCCAGGGTTCTGTGGAGTAAATCAAAATCTCAATCTCTCGAGTAATTAGGTATGGACAGTGCATCCCATCACATTGAGCAATTACTTTGTCCCAGTAATTCGTTTCTAAAAGCTGCAGTTTCTAAGGGAACACTTGCAAGCTGTCGGGAATAAGTTGTGATTCGGAGATGCCGGTGTTGGACTGGGGTGTACCAAGTCAAAAATCACACAACACCAGGTTATAGTACAAAAGGTTTAATTGGAAGCACACTAGCTTTCGGAGCGATGCTCCTTCATTAGGTGTTTGTGGAGGGCTCGATCGTAACACAGAATTTATAGCAAAGATTTGCAGTGTGATGTAACTGAAATTATACATTGAAGAATTGATTGTCTGTTAAGCCTTTTTTTAAAAGTTGCATTCTCGGTTTAGCTGTTAACAATGGTAATAGCTAGACAATATGTTGAAGGCGTTAGCCCCGGTGTTCTCTGTCTATGACCTGATGTTGAGATTGATTCCAATCCAAAAAGTGAGATAACAGAGTTTTGCATAATTTCATGCAGTTTTTGAGCTCAGAGTTCTACATGAATGTATGTAGTTTCTGAGCAAAGTACAATGTAACTCTGAAAGTACCAAAAAAAATCATCGCACAAAATATATGTGTGCGTGTGGGTCTTTGTCTGTGTGTGTGTCACCAGCGAAACCAAAAACTGACAACTCATGAACAGAAACAGAACTGACAAAGAGAACATATTTTCAGACACACGGACTCATGAATGCTGTCTGTGAGGCAGAGCGAGTCGTCTGGGTCATGAGCTGCTCACACAAATTGCAGCGAGTCAATTCCAAATGGTGCTTTCAACATACTGGCGCCTTAGAGCAGCAATACTGCCAGGAAAGTGCTCAAGTAACATGAATCAGAACTGACTAACAATGAACCATTAAAAGTGAAGATTACCAATTACAGTCTCGATTAGACGAGGTGAACAATTGGGCTGACGTCTCCACCGGATCGAGAGGACCAATCACCAGCCTCTCTCATCAGGACAGAAATTAAGGAAATTATGTAAAAGTAACCAAGTTTCGTATCGCAATTTCCCTCCTTTTCGCAACAACAACAGAAAACTGTGAGCAGACTCAATGTAGAACCTAATTTCACATCAACAGGGAAATAAATATCTCCATTCACTTTCAGAGAAACTGTGAAAAATGCAAATTGTCTGGAATATGAAAGTTTGGCGCAGCCTGTTTTTGAGTCGCATATTATGCTGGTGGCCTTTCGAGCTGGAGGGGAACGTGACAACTAGAGCAGAAGGGGAAACCAGCGTGGGCACTGACATGTTGGTTGTTTTCTGCTGTGCCACATCACAGCCGGGTTCGAAGAAATGACTTCTTTTTCTGTTCAACTTTAACAAAACTCATTCCTGCAAAACGTTGCCAGCTTCATCCATTAGCACACGTGGCCGCGCAGGGATGCAAACACAAGCCTTGTTAAGAAGTGGAATCTGAAATCAGAGTCTCAGGTTGCTCAGCCACGCGAGCACACAGGCCAAAACCAGAATCCCAAGAGCATGTACCTGATGATACCATGCAGCATACTCACAGCAACGGTACCAGTTCTGCAGAATAAGCGGTGGGGAGCAATTGCTCTATCTGAGCGGTCGTACTTGTTGTTCTCATCAGAAAATATGGTTTTGAATTTGCTAGACCATACCTGCTGCCATGTTGAAACGGAATGCAATTCCGATTAGTCGCTGTGTAAATCTTTGTTCACTCTCTCTCCTCAGATAAAGTGATCACTGGAGATGATGAATTCTGCTCCTGCCAGAAACGTCGACTCTCCTGCTGCTCAGATGAACTGAAAAACTGGTTTAGCACTGGAATCCGAGAATAGCAGAACACGTAGCAAGACTATTCGAAACCCAAAGCCAATAAGAGTTCCAACTTTCATTTTATTTCTCTATAATAGTGCATTATGCAGCAGAGCCATGAGCAACTGCCACCTGGCTGCAAGCTGAGTTAGAAACCTATGTGGGAATCAAGGACATGTGACTCACTTATTGTCGGTAAATCAAACAGTTCTCACTTTGAGGTGTGCAAAAATTAGTTCCTATACATATTCAGGGAAGGTCAAAAGCGATCTGAGATGTCAAAGAGGTGGTCACTGTTCGTGATTGCGCTTTGTTCGAGTTGTGAAAAGGTTTCCCGCTTTAGTCACATTCACGTTTCTTGTTGATGACTGAATCAGACAGAAGGTATTTCACTAGAGCTGCACGTGACTTGCAATCCTCTCCCTCGCTGTCATACTTTCCTGGAACTCTGTGAGAACAAGAAAACAAAGTATATACTGTCATTTGGCAGCCTGTCTGTGATCTCCTCATTTTCAGTTACAACATGGCTTAGACTTCAGGCCACACGGTAATATCAGACACAGTATGAGAACAGAGACGATAGTTCATCTGTGCCTGTAAATCTTTACATTCTGAATGAACTGTATCCGTGTTTGCTGCTTCGAAACTCGAATATGTGAACTGCTCCAAACTATGATTGAGGATTTCTGGTTTTGGTTGACACACGTTGAGAAACGCCAGACAGCGTTCAAATGAAGCTTTCAGAGCACATTTTCGGATGTATTTGACAGAGACTAACATCATGAATCCAGTGTTCGCTGTGATAGAAGGAAATGAATGCTCTCCGTGTTACTGATCCAGGCCACCTTCGCATGTAAAGCAAATGTGGTACTGTTGTTACAGAAAGGATCAGTGCCCGGTAACTGTGTCCTTAAAGTGGACATTATCGAGAAAATAAAGAATACCATATTGAAATGTCCAGGAAATCTTGGCTGAAAAGGCGCAGGCAATTTTGCCTACAGCGCCAAGACAGAGGAACATGTGTAACTGCACTCTTAAACAGGATGGCCAGCAGTGATAGAAACATCGCCACATATGAAAGACCACTGCGAATAGAGATTTGAAAATGAAATTCAAGCAACAGGTGTTCGGAATTATATTCTTTCCACCGCTACAGTAGGATTGGGCGAGTAAATTCAAAACAAGGCTTGCTGATGAGTATGCAATAAAGCCCCATCGATCATGATATGAAAGACTGTCGTCCGTAAAGAGGAAACAACAATGTTTCTTCTAAGCTTTGTACTGGGCCACTTTCGCACAAACTGATATTGCTACTCTCCAGTAAATATCAGGGCTCGTGGCATGCACTCTTAGAAATGGTGACCATCAGTGCTGGAAACATCCCTGCATATTCAGAACAAGGAAGAGAACATATCGAATTAAAGCGAAGATGGAAATTAATTGGACTGATATTCCCTTTCACCACAACAGCTAAAATGTGCGGGGATATACAGAGTAAGGTTTACTGACCAGGTCACTTTGACACACAAGCCTATCTTTCTTTCTGTCCGTTTTTTTTTGAAGCGCCGATCCTTTCCGTAGGAGATGAAGATGATTACTGCTCCCCCGCAGGATCACAGTGGGGCCAGAGACCCGATCGAGCTGCTCAGAACAGTTCGTGTTTGCTGAAAATCACTGAAACTGAGATTGATGACACGTAGACACGGTGTAACAGCTGCCAACAGATGTGGAGGGTTTTGGGACGGATTAGGACCCACTCTGGGAAAAAGACTGGATCCTAAGACTGGGGAGTAAGTGTTCAGGGATAGGACTGGAGAATGGGGTTAAGAACGATATTAGCCAAATCGAATGGCGGAGCAGACTAGATATTCTGAAAGCGCTAACCGTCCTCCTTTGTCTTCCAATCTCTGGCCATCTGGTATCTAAGGAAATTTTAGAGACTGGGAAAATGTTTGGAGAGGAAGCAATAAATGTGAAGCTGAATATAAAGTTTGAAGTCAGGACATATTCAATAAAAAGGAAGTTTGTAGAAAGGCAGAGGGACATGGATATGGAAGAAGAAGTGTCACCAGTCCCGAAATCTCATTCGGTTTTCATTTTCAAGATGCGACCGGACCTGCTGAGAACTTCCAGCAATTTCATTTGTTGATTCTGAAAGAGAAGATGGGAGTGATCCTGGACCAATCAGCTCACCAATGTTCTAGAAATATTTGACTTACCCGTTCGATCAGATCACGTTTGTCCCACACTGAAACCTAAGAATCCTTCCCCACCCCCACCCTCGTTACTGGCAATAAACTGTTCATTACATAAACTTACAGGAGCACACACAAGAACAATTGCAAAACGTTCAGGGAGAACTCCGTTCCGTTCCATCAGCACATTCTGAATCAGTTAATTGTTGTTCAGGACCCATGAGACATTAAGCGTCTCTGTCAGACCACTAACAAATGGCCATTCGCGTTCTGTGTCTTTGAACACTTTGGAGAATGCACGGATGGAGTGGAATCTCACGTTTAGAAATGGACATCATTCATAGTATTTTCAGCTGCACTGATAAAGTTGTCTCTGGCGCTTCCAGTGAAGTGCAGGCAGTTTTCACTCAGAAACCGGAATGTGATCAAAGCAGGAGGACATATGTGTCAATGAAAGCAACAAGAGTGCTCCATCAGCGTTCGTTTGCAATTCTGCATGTGGAACGAAGAGTTGGAACTCTATTAAACAGTGAAAACGACTATTCTGGGGCTTGGACGCACGACTCTTTGATTAAACACCTCACATTTCATCGAACTGAGATATGCAGGCTTGGCACACGCCGAATTAATTTGCTATTTCATTCTGAGCACAATTCACCTGGCACAGCAATTTGCAAAGTTCCAGCTCATTCCTCCCAATCACAAACAAAATAATTTACATCTTTCACTTTTGTTATTTCTTCAAAACATTACAATCTATTTAGCACTTGTCCTGGCATTTAAGATTCAACCCGAATATTTTCATACGAAGTGATTTCCAGTCACTCTGGCGAACAGTAAATCAGTCAGAAAGTTACCGTAGGAAACCCAATCATTTCCGTTTACAGTGTTGGGAATTTCCCATCTGCTGACGAGACAGAGTCCTCACAATCAACATTTTCTTTGTTCTTCCTGCCTAAAACGTTTACCACTTCTTATGTTCAAGACAGGAGTTTTGTTGATAACACGTTCCAAGAACAGGAACAACCTTCCAATCTCCTGAAGCCGTTTCCAATTTAAAATGGAAGCTTTGTTCCTTTCCCACGGGAAGAGCAGTTAATGAGAAAGGAGTTTCCACGAGCTGTGTCCCAGGGTTTGGCAGGAAGCCCTGATTGAAGCTGCAGTGGCCGCTTTGAGTTGGCATCGGGGGATTGGAGAACATGGTGTCGTATTCGGCTGCATGTAACCGTCTTACTCTCTATGTATTCGGGTTGAATCATGGATGAGTTTTCGGAACAATGCTGCCTTCCAGTCTCTGGCCATCTGCTATCTAAGGAAATAGAAACAGTTATTTGTTAGTTCGAAGTCCTGGGCAATGTGAAAGATTGAACAGTTCTGATTCAAAACTGGAGATTGGGAAAATTGTTGGAGAGGAAGTAATAAAAGAGAAGCTGAATATAAAATTGGAAGTCAGGAGACATTCAATAAAAAGGAAGAGTGTGCAAAAGCAGGTGGAGATGGACATGGAAAAGAAGTGCCACTAGTCCCGAAGTCTTAAATCGATTTATATTTCCAAGATGCTACCAGACCTGCTGAGATTTTCCAGTAATTTCATTTGTTGATTCTGAAACAGAAGATGGCAGTGATCCTGGACCAAACAGCTCTCCCGTGCTCTGGGTATATTTGACTTACTGTGTCTATATCCCACACTGAAACCTCACGATCCTGTCGCACCTCCACTCTCGTTCCTGACAATATACTGTTCATTACGTTAAACACAAGAAGAACAATTGCAAAACGATGAGGGAAGTACCCTTCGGTTTCCATCAGAACAATCTGAATCACTGAAAAGTGGTTCAGGACCCATGTGACATTGATCCGTCTCTGTCAGACCCTTCGCAAGTGGCCTATCGCTTTCCGTGCCTTTGAACACTTTGGGTGGTGCACGGTTGGTTTGGAACCTCACATTTTCAAACGGACATCATTCATTGTATTTTCGGCTGCATTGATAAAGTTGTCTCTGGCGCCACCAGTAAAATGGAAACAGTGTTCACTCAGAAACCGACGTGTGATCAAAAGCAGGTGGACAGATGTGTCAATGAAAGCAGCAACAATATTGCACGTGGAACGAAGAGCCAGAATTATATTAAGCAGTGAAAGCGTCCATTGTGAGGCTTGAACCCACCACCCTCAGATTAAGCATCTCACACTGCACCAACTGAGCTAACCAAGCACGGTGTGCTGTGGATTAGTTTGCTATGACATTGTGAGCATAATTCATCAGCAATTTGTTAGGATCCAGTTCATTCCTCCTAATCACAAAAATATCATTCACACCTTTCACTTCAGTTATTCCTTCAAAGCATTACAATCTATTCCCCACTTGTCCCGGGATTTAAGTTTCAACCTTAATATCTTCATATTTTTACCCACACCTTTCTGTCGCTGATGTGAATTCCAATCTCTCTGGCAGACAGTAAATCAGTCGGGAAATTACCTCAGGAAACCCAATCATTTCCCTTTACAGTTTTGGGCATTTCCCATCTGCTGACGAGACAGAGTCGTCTCAATCAACACTTTATTTGTTCTTTCTACCTAAAACCTTTACCACTTCTTATTTTCAAGTCAGGAGTTTTATTTATAACACGTTCGAAGAACTGGAGCAACATTCCAATGTCCTGAAGCCCTTTCCAATTTAAAGTGAAAGTTTTGCTCCTTTCACACGGAAAGAGCTGTTACTAAGGGAGCAGTTTCCACGAGTTGTTTCCCATGGCTTGGCAGAAAGTCGCTGATTGAAGCTGCAGTGGCCGCTTTCTGTTGGCATCGGGAGCTTGGAGAAAGTGATGTCGTATTCTGCTGCGTGTAACCCCATGGTCGGGGTTAATGCTTGTGCCGAAATATTTGAGGCTTATTCCCTGGGTGGGCTCGAACCACCAACATTTCAGCCAAATGCACTGACCATTTGAGAGACAGAAACTGGCAACGCAGATATCCAAAAGCAAAGTTATCGACGGGATGTGAGGATCTGTCCAACAGCAGGAACTTGCGTTTTTTCAGAGACGGTCGCTGATTTTATCAGCGAGAGGGTAAGCACACTGAGGAGCTGCAAACACTCAAATTAATCGGCATCTACACATGCGCAGTTCTCTCACATCGTTGCTGACTGACAATGCTGGTATTTGAAGCCACCACTCGATAGAAACTGAAGCTTAAAATCCAGCATATTAGACCGCTCGACCACGCTATCACACAAAAGCCAACGCTCAGATTTGTTATGACTAATGTTTCAGCATGGATTCACTTCAGACACTTAGACCTCGCAAATTTTGTAATGAAATTGGCG
Source organism: Chiloscyllium punctatum (assembly GCF_047496795.1). NCBI lineage: Eukaryota > Metazoa > Chordata > Chondrichthyes > Orectolobiformes > Hemiscylliidae > Chiloscyllium > Chiloscyllium punctatum. The sequence goes on along the minus strand of NC_092790.1, from coordinate 26,137,041 downwards.
TAATTTAAGAAGAAAGACCAAAACACACAAGGAACAGGCCCTTCATCCATTCAAGCCTGAGCCGATCCAAATCTACTGTTTAAACCTGTCACCGAATTCCTAAGCATCTGTATCCCTCTGCTCCCCACCCACTCATGGATCTGTCCAGACGCCTCTTAAATGTATCTACCGTGATGACCTCTCCCGTCTCTGCTGGGAACGCGTTCCAGACACCCACCACCCGCTGTGTCAAGTAGTTGCCGTGTGTCTCTCTCTTAAACTTTTTACCACTCACCTTGAAAGCGTGACCTGTCGGTATTTAATCCTTCAACCTCAGAAATAAAACTTTTCTCTATCTACCCTCTCTGTACCCTTCATGATTATGTAAACCTCAAAAAGGTCTCCCTCAAACTTTCCTTTTTTCTAATGAAAACAAACCTAACCTACTCAACCTCTCTTCCGAGATTGCACCATCCATATGAGGCAACATCCGCTGAAACCTTTTACACGCCCTCTCCAAAGCGTCCACATCCTTTTGGTAATGTGGCGACCACAAATTTACACAGTATTCTAAGTGTGGTCAGACCAATGTATTGTTCAGTTTTAACATGACTTGTTAACCATTTTATTCAATACCCCATCCAATGAAGCCAAACATATTCTATGCCTGCTTGACCACTCTATCCACCTTTGCAGCAAACTTCAGTGTATAATGGACCTGCACTCACAGATCTCTCTATCCATCAACTTTTTTTTCCCTCAAAGCTGTTCCGTTCATTGTATAACCCCATCTAGAATTAGACTGACCGAAATGTGTCACCTCACATTTGTCTGTTTTGAACCCCAGCTGCCACTTTTATACCCAACTTTCCAGTATATCTATATCCTCCTGTATTCTTTAATAGTCACTTATAATTTCTGCTAGTCCAGAAATCTTCGTGTCATCTGCAAACTTTCTGATTATTGCAACAGTGCTCTCTTCCAAATCATTTAAGTATATCTCAAACAGCAGTGACCACTACACTGACCCCTGTGGAGCACTACTGGTCATCTTTCTCCATTTCCAGAAACTCCATTCAACTGCCACTCTGTCTCCTATTGCTCAGCTAATTCTTTATCCACCTGTCTAGAACACCCTGCACACCATGTTACTTTACGTTCTGTATTTGGTTACCATGGGGAAACTTATCTAACTCCTTACTGCAGTGCATGTATATGACATCAACAGCCTTTCCTTCATCTATCAACGTAGGCACTTCCCCGAAAGACTCAATGCCTCTCACTGATATGCACATTATTTTCTAAATATGAATAGATCCTATCACTCAGTACCTTCTCCAGCAACTTTCCCAACACTGATGTTAGGCTCATTGTTCTGTAGTTATCCGGAATATCCCTACTATCCTTCTTTTACAGGGGACAATATGAGCAACGTTCCAGTCGGCCAGAACATCACCTGTGCTGAAGGATGCCACGAAGATATCTGTCAGGGCCCCAGCTATTTCCTCTCTCACATCACTCAGGAACCAGGAATAGATCCCATCCGTTCCTGTGGATTTGTCCACATTAATTACTCCTAGCCTGCCCAATACAGCTTCCCTACTTATGTCAACATGATCCAGATTAATCAAATGTCTTCCTCTAGACTCAACATTCATCATGTTCCTCTCCTCAGTGAACACTGATGCAAAATAATCATTCAGAATCATACCCATTCTCTCAGATTTGACATACAGCCTTCCTTAATTTTCCTTTAGTGGACCAATCCTTTCTCTGGTTACCCGCTTGCTTCTTATATATGAATAATAGGCTTTAGGATTCTCCTTAATTGTGCTAGCGTGAAGTTGTTTCATGACCCCTTTTAAGCCCCTTGATTCCTCGTTTAAGACTTGTCCTACACTTCTCATGTTCCTACAGGGACCATTATGTCCTTAGCTGCCGAGGCGTTATGTATGCTTCCCTTTTCCTCTTGGCGAGTCGTACAATTGTCCTGTCATCAACAGTTCTCAAATCCTTTGCCTTCGACGGTACATGCCTATCCTGCACTATATTTAAACTATCTTTGAAACATATGAACTGTGGACTTTCCTACAAATAGCTGTGTCCAATCTACATTACCGACCTCCTGCATAATTTTGATATAATTATCTTTGGCCCAGTTTCGTACTCTTTCCTTAGGACCACTCTCATCTTTGTCAATGAGTATTCTAAAACTTACAGAATATTGGACACTTCCCAAAGAAATCACCCACGGCAACTGCTATCACCAGCCCTGGCTTATTCCCCAATATCAGTTCCAATATGGCCTATTCCCTCGTCGGACTATTGATATACCGCTCCAGAAAACTCACCTGGAGGTTTCTTACAAATGGTATCCCATCCAGACCACTGACGCTAAGAGTATCCTTGTCAATGTTGGGAAAACGGAAATCTCCAATCAACACTAAATTATTGCCTCTACGTCTTTCCATGGTCTGTTTAACTATTTTTTCTTTCACCTCACGCTCTCTGTGATACAGCCCCAAAAATCTAACCTCACCCTTCTTATTTCACTGCTCCATCCATAGTGTCTCACGACCCAAGCCCTATATGGTGTCCTCCTTTCGCACAGCCATGATATCATCCCTGACCAGCAATGCAACTCCTTCCCCTTTTACTTCCCTCCCTGTCCCGTCTGAAGCGTCTATATCCTAGAACATTTGGTTTCCAACCATGCCCTTCAATCAACTAAATCTCTGTGATCGCAATAACCTCATATTCCAGGCACCAACCTCAGCCCTAAATTCATCTGTCTATACTCCATGCATTAAAGTAGATGCATTTCAGGCCACCAGTTCTTTTGCATTCATCTGCTCTCTGCCTACTCTTCCCATTATTAATGCTATCTTCCAGATTCTTAGCGTTTCCAGTTTCCACCTCACTGCCGACTTGTTTAATCTTGTGGTTCCCAGCCCCCTGCCACATTAGTATAAAACCTCCCCAACAGCAGTAGCAAAAACTCCCGAAAGGATATACGTTCCCATCTGGTTCAGATGTAGATCAATTTTCTTATAGTTCCACATTTCCCAGAACTGGTCACAAAATCCAACAAATCTGAAACCCGCCCTGCAGCACCATTCCTCAACTCACGTGTTCACCGTGCCGTTTTTTTTATTCATTTCTCCGCTGGCAGTCACATGGCACAGGCAGTAATTCCGACATTACTACCTTTGAGGTCCTCCTCTTTAATTTCTCTCCTAGCTCCTTGTATTCTCCCTGCAGGTCCTCATCTCGTTTTTTTTTTCGTTGGTGCCTGTATGCACCAAGACAACTGACTGTTCACGATCCCCTTTTCGAATGCTCTTCAGCTGATGGGCGATATCCCTGGCCTGAGCACCTGGGAGGCAACATAACTCTCCAGAATTGCTGATGCTCCACAGTGAGTCCACCCGCAGCTCCAGAGTAGACACGCGGTCAAACAAGTGCTGCAGCTGGACACACTTCTTGCAAGTGTAAGTTTAGAAAACCTTTACAAGGATTTCCAAGGTTTGCGCTGCTTGGACATGAGAACGAAACTGAATAGGCTTCGTCAGGTTCCCAGGAGTTTCAGTGCTTATGTTTGGCCTCACAGAAGTTTATAAAATCATGAGGAAGACAGACAGAGTAAATAGTCAGGGAGCACTTCTTCACAAGACACGCTAGTTCAAATCTACATAGCAAACGTTTAACGTGAGAGAGGAAAATTTTAAAAGGGATGTGAGGGACACATGTTTTTTCACACAGAAATTTTGTGTGTGTAGGATGACTTGCCACATTTAGTGGCAGAGTCTGGTGCACTCACAACATTTCAAAGGCATCTGAATGGGTGTACAGACAGGAAGACCTCGGAGAGATAAGGCACAAATATTGACAGAAATGTATGGATTAATTTCGGTTATCTATTCAGCAAGGGCAAGTTGGATCACGGGATTTGTTTCTATTCTCGACAAGTCTGAGATGGTCCAGCCACCGGCAATGGTTTGAATACACCATTTGCAAAAAAAAACGCATGTTGTTTGTTACTCAGCCAGCGAGTTTGGCTATTTTGTTTGGAGAGTGGATGAGCCCAACCGATCCAGAGATGAAGGTTTTCCGGATATTTGCTGCCAATGACCATTCTTCTTGACACTTTCCCAAGTTCGCCATCAAAGATATTGGCTGAAGAAAAATACCTCACGTATCGCATTACCCACTTTTCTCTCCAGCGAATCCAAAAACTGAAAGCTATTAACGTGGAACAGAATCAAAACTGAAAAGGCAGTACCATGATCAGACACACCGAAGCTTAAGTGCTCTCTGTGAGGCACTGTGAGTCGTCTCTGACATGAATTGTTCGCACAAATAACAGCAATGCATTTTCCAAACCTACTGGAGATTTAGTGTATTGCCAAGTCCCAGAAAGTGCTCAAGTATCATAAAACAAAACACAACAACGAACCATTAAAAGTGAACATTTCCAATTATATCCGTGATTAAATTCGGCCATCAATGAGCCGGTGCCCCCATCTGATCGAGAGAGCCAATCACCTTTCTCCCTCACCAGGACAGTAATGAAAGAATTTTCTGATCTAAAATCAGGTTTCCAGCTTCTGCAGTCCTCACTTTTGCCTAGTTCCTTCAGTGTCGCTGGTTCCCAATTCAAGAACTCCATCTCTAGCGGTTTCATGTCTGTATCTCCATGCTGTGGAGTTGAAGAGTGAAGAAAAGTAACTCACCCCCTCCATCTCTGGGGTAATTAGGGGCTGAAAGTGAATCGTATCACATTGAAGTATATCTCCAAGCGACTTGATCTCTGTCTTTTATTGGGAACCATCTCTTTCATTGTAACCATCAGGAAAGACCATTTCGATCGCTAAAAAAAGAAATGAATATGTCACTAACCTTTGCTTGTTTCATGTCCAAGAATACTCAGATCAATAGCTCCCTTGATTATCTCTGCTGGTCATGTTCGCAAAGAGATCTAGCAAATTGCCAAGTGTGACTTTCCTTTCAATAAATAATTTTGAATCAATTTTGCAGCAAATATCTTGTCCTAACTTTGTGCTTTTCTTCTGTTACATTGGTGTCTCGCACCTTACAAATGACAGCAAAGGTATGAAAGGAGATGGAAACATTTCACTCTCGTCAGCGGCAGCTTTCAATGAGATCACGGCTGATTTGGTCAATGCTCAGGGTGTGATCCCGTCTCTAGTCATGGCCGAGTGGTTAAGGCGCTGGATTAGAAATCCATTGGGGTTTCCCCACGTAGGTTCGAATCCTGCTGACTACGTTTTTTAGATTACTTACAGTGTGGAAACAGGCCCTTCGGCCCAACAAGTCCACACCGCCCCGCCGAAGCGCAACCCAGCCATACCCCTTACCTACACTACGGACAATTTAGCATGGCCAATTCACCTAACCTGCACATCTTTGGACTGTGGGAGGAAACCGGAGCACCCGGAGGAAACCCACGCAGACACCACGTTATGAATGCTTTCCTGCTGGAACAATTCAAAGTTCAGAAAGCCTGTTTTGCAAACCAGCCTGTAATTTGATTAGACTTGAGAGACTCGAGTTCTTCATCAGAAATGCTCCACATTTAAAACATTATCTCTGTTTCTCTTTCCAGATACACTGCTCGACACATCGGGTTTCTGCAGTTGTTATTGAACGCCCTGAGCAGAAGTGCTGCTTTTCATTAGATTCCTTTCATCCCTTGTCCTCTGTTCTCTGACTCTGGTCATTGGCAACACTTCCTCCAGCTCGTCAGAGTGCTCATTCCCCACCGCTCCCTCTCCCATCATTACAAACAACCGCAGGAAATTGCCACTTAACCATCTTTGTTCCAAAGTGAAACTCACCAGCCTAGGAACTCTCTCCACCAAACGGGACTTCTCATCCCTGGACATGGTGCAAGCCAGAGGATTGTGAAGAGATACTGTGAAAATATTGTCAGTTGGCAGTTGGAAAAATGTTTAGGAAGCAAACCATATAATTTAGGCTCCAACTGTGGAACTCTTGAGATACTCTTTGGGAAACGGAATCCGAGGAGAATGAAGAAGTGTAAATTGTCAGTCCGAGTAGAGGAAGGGACATTGACTCTGATGTTCTCGGCACAGGAACTAATCTAAGACATTGAAAGAATTCTCGCTCCCGTACGTGAGGAATACAAACTTCATCTAGACTCTGGTACAATGAAAAACTCTGGAACACTCAAGACAAGATCCAAATATTGACTGAGATCACTACAGTACGAGTACTATGGATGGGTTTTTGACCAGTGTGTGCAGGAGGGCTTCCTGATACAGTATGTAGACATGCCTTCAAGGGATGACGCCACTTTCGATTTAGTACTGGGTAACGAGCCTGGCCAGGTTTTAGATTTGGAAGGAGGTGAGCACTGTGGAGACAGCGATCACAATTCTCTCAGATTTACTTTCCTGATGGTAAGGGAGAGGTGTACTCCACGGAGCAAGAGTTTCAGCTGGTGGAAGGGAAATCACGATGCAATGAGGAAAGATTTTGGAAGCGCAGAATGGGGTACGAATCTGCAGGGGGTGAGCACATTAAAAATGTGGAACTTATTCAAGGAAAAGCTCCTGTATGTCTTGATAAGTATGTACCTGTCAGGTAGGGAGGAAGATATAGAACGTTTACGAAGGAAGTGGAATCCCTGGTCAAGAAGGAAAAAAGTCTTATGTTGGGACAAAACGTGAACACTCAGTTAGAGCGCTCGAGGGTTCCACCGATATCAGGAAAGACCTAAAAAGCGAGCTTACAAGAGCCAGGAGGAGACATGAGAAGTTGTTGGCAGATATGATCAGGGTTAACCCTAAGGCTTTCCATAGGTATGGAATGACGAGAGTGAAATTTGGGAAAATCAAGGATGGGGCGGCACGGTGGTTAGCACTGCTGCCTCACAGCGCTTAAGACCTGGGTTCAATTCCCACCTGAGGCGACTGACTGCGTGGCGACTGACACTTTCTCCCCGTGTCTGCGTGGGTTTCCTCCCACAGTCCAAAGATGTGCAGGACAGGTGAATTGGCCATGCTAAATTGCCCGTAGTGTGAGGTAAGGGGTAGATGTAGGGGTAGGGGTGGGTTACGCTTCGGCGGGGCGGTGTGGACTTGTTGGGACGAAGGGCCTGTTTCCACATTGTAAGTAATCTAATCGTGTAGTCAGAGGAGATAGGGGAAGCACTAAATAAATATTTTTCGACAGTGTTCGCTGTAGATCATGAAAATGTTGGCGAGGAAGATACAGAGATACTTGCGTCTAGTGTGGTAGAGATTGACTTTCACAAGCATTAGATGATAGAAATACTGAAGAGTGTGAAAACAGACAAGTCCCCTGGGCCGGATGGGATCTGTCCTAGGATCCTTATGGGAAGCAAGGGAAGAGATTGATGAGCCTTTGGAATTGATCGTCAAATCATCGTTGTCTACAGGAACAGAACCGTGGAATGGAGCATAGCATATGTTGTTCCCTTGTTCAAAAAGTTTCGTAGAGACAACCCTGGTAATTACAGACCAGTGAGTCTCACTGCAGTTGTTGATAACGTGTTGGAAAAGGTTATTATAGATAGGATTTATGACCATCTCGAAAAGAATAATCTGATCAGGGACAGTCAGCACGGTTTTGTGATGGGTAGGGCTTGCCTAACGAATCTTGTTGACATTTTCGACAAAGTGACCGAACAGGTAGATGACAGTAACCCAGTTGATGTGGTGTATATGGTTTTCAGCAAGTTGTTCGATAAGTTTCTCCACAATAGGCTAGTATACAAAATGCGGAGGAATGGAACTGTGGGAAAGATTGCAGTTTTGATCAGTCATTGGCTTGCCAAAAGAAAACAGTGTTGTAGTTGATGGAACATGTTCTTGGTGTCCAGGTCCTGGCAGCGTACCACAAGGGTCGGTATTAGGTCCACTGCTGTTACATCAGATCTAACCTTGCCAATCAGTCTCCCATGGGGAACATTATTGAACGCCTTACTGAAGACTGTATGGATCACATTTACTGCTCTGCCCTCATCAATCTTCCTTGTTACTTCTTCAAAAAACTCAATCAAGTTTGTGAGACATGATTTCCCACGCACAAAGCCATGTTAACAATCCCGATAAAGTCCTTTCCTTTCCAAATACATGTACATTCTGTTCCTCAGGATTCCTCAGGATTCCCTCCAACAATTGGAGTATTCTTGACCGATGCAGTTTCATGTAGGGAATGCGAGGTCATATAATTTGTTGGGTAGAATCAAAAGACACACTAGTGTTAAAATCGATAGAAATGCAAAAGAAGTGCGGTGCAGAGGAGTCTCAGTGTTCTTATACAGGAAACGAACAAAGGTTAATCACATATTTATTTCTTGCTGGCAAAATAAAAGGCTTTTCTGATGCTCACAATTAAAGCGTTGGTTTCCAAGAAAATAAGAAAATTAAGTCACCAGTACAGTAATCAATTACCAAGATATCCCTCGTGATGTTTTATGGGACATGTGGGATTTTTTTGATTTTGGTTCTCCAAACGTTTTTACAATGGAACCGAGAGTTTTAGATGGGAAGCTAAGATCACGTATGACTAATGCCATTTTTGTCACTCACACGCATTTTTTTCCCCCTTGTACGATTTATTTCGCTTTGTGGTTACTGCGAGTGGGCTTGTAAACTACACATGCTTGTGAGTTCATTCCTCACTGTTCCTGAATTCCAGCCAAACAGACTTTACATCCTTATTTCCTGAATCAAGGTAATCTATAACCATTGCATAAATGTCATTAAAACTTAGGTATTTCACACGCCTCTGTATATCATCTTTCAATATCAATTGATCCTTTACTGTATTGCAGTTGTGCATAAGAAGAGAAAAATCGAATAGAGAATGGTGGACCTCCGCTTCACACACCCGTTATTGAAGCGAAAATGCAGATTACTGCCCATAATACGATCGTGGAAGCATGTGCCGAACCCTCAGGAAACACAGAATAAGTGCAGTGCCACAGGGCATGTCAGGGACAGCCCCAGAAGGACAACAGAAATGCTGCTCTAAGCTCCTTTTTTGGAGGTATTTCTCAATGAGCAATAGAGTGTGACATGTGTTCCATCAGGAGTTACCTCACACAAGGAAGTATCCAGTGGTGCAGACGGTCATATCATCCGAATTCCAAGCCCTGGAATCAGGGATATTCAATATTCTGTGCATAACTGCAAGGAACAGCTGTCCGAGGCGTTTACAGTCCAGATGAAATTATGAATGCAGCTCTCCAGTTGTCAGCCTCTTTCTCCTATGGCGTGTTTCGTGCAGTCCCTGCGTGGAATCTCGTCAACCACGTTTGACCTGCACATGATGGGTATTGGGCCTTGGATTCTCGTGAGTTCGTGTCTGAGTGAGGCTCTCGGTTTCTGTGCTGTCATAGGTCCGAGGGTTCGGAGGAGTCCGGATAGCGTTTTCCAGAATTTGGTTTTATCACAGGGAAGCATGATTTAAAAATTACCTCATAGCAAATCCTCGTTGCGAACTTTGTGTGCCACGCATTTGCGAATGAAGGTGGGTGGATATTGGTTCTTGGCAAAGAATTTGTGTGGGCGTCAGTCCAGCAGTCCCTAGTAACAATACGTACAAACGGCAAGGGCCACACATTCGACTAGAATAGCACAACAATAATAGGACAGGGCAAGCAGACGACAGCCAGACAATTCCTGGAAGCAGGGCACTCATCCACGGATTCCATCCGTTGGACCCAATCTGCAATCCCAACAAACGGAAGCAGCGGGAATGAAAACAAACGAATTCGTACCAAAACATGAGAGCAGCGCTTCACAGGAACCTCTGCAGCGCTGAGAATGTCACCCAGAAAAGGAGGAAAAGTCTGCAAACCATCTTCCTAGCGTCACCGAACTTTTCAAAAGGAACTACAGAAGCATCCGAACTTCACATCTTTCTGCTCCAAAACACTCTGCTTTTCCACAACAGAGAATTGCACACTCAACTACCGCGTGTAAGAAGAGAATTGCAGCCCCTACACGACCAAGGGCGGCAGTAAGAGCGAGGGGAAACAGCTGCCACTGTCATTCCACAGCTACAAACGCTCTCTTTGAAAGGTACATTATCGCATGAATGTCAGGACAGCACTAGAATATGGGAACTAAACAGCCTGCGCTGTGTATTCATATTCTGGACAATGTGAGTTGTTCACAGTTTTCCCTGAAAGTGAGTGGACGTCGTTGTTTCACCGCTGTTGTAAAGCCAGATCCTGCACTGAATCTGCTCCCTCGTATTTTGTTGTTGTGGCTAAAAGGTGGGCAATCGCAACGTGAAACTTTGTTATATTTCTTTCATTTCCTTCATTACTGTCCCGGTGAGGGAGGCTGGAGATTGGCTCGCTCGATCAGATGGAGGCACCAGCCCATTGTTGACCTAATTTAATCGAGAATATAATTGGTAATATTCACTTTGCATGGTACATTTTTCTGTTTTGTTTAATGTTACTTGAGCACTTTTTGTTACTTGGCAATGCACTAAATCTCTAGAATGTCGGGAAGCTCCTTTTGGATTTGCTTCGGTGTTATTTGTGTGAGCAGTTCTTGACATACACGTCTCGCACTGCCCCACAGACAGAAGTAATGAGTTTGTGTGTCTGATAATGACTCTGCCTTTTGAGTTTTGCACGTGGTCCACGTTAAGAGCTGTCAGTTTTTGGATTCACTGGAGAGTTAAGGGGATAACACGATTTGTGAGTTTTTTTTTAGTCAAAGAAATTATTTGATGGAGAACTTGGGAATGTATCAAGGAGAATGGTCATTATCTGTAAATGTCTGGAAAACAATCCTCTCTGTGTCATTTCAAAACATTACGCCTCAAGAATAAAATAAAATTCAAACACGCTGATTTAGGAACAAACAGCATGCGTTTTTGCAAGTGGTCTATTCAAACTGTTGTCAGGTACTGGAGTGTCACAGAATTACCGAGCACGGAAGCAAACCTTCCTATCCACCTTGCACCTGTTGAACAGATGACCGTAACTAATCTAAACATATTTGCCAATATTTGTCCCCTATCTCTCCGAACAATTCCTGTCTGCATACCCATTTAGATGCCTTTGAAGTGTTGTGAGTGCACCAAACTCTGCCACTAAATGTGGCAATTTATTCCACACGCACAAAAATGTCTGTATTAAAAACAAGTGTCGCTCACGTCCCTTTCAAATTATACTGCTCTCACATTAAACCTATGCTATCTCACTGTAAACTCATGTGACTTCTGAAAAAGTGTAGATTGACTGTGTTCTCTGTTCGTCTACCTCATGATTTTTTAAATTTTTCCAGAACATCCCTCAGGCCTGAAGCTTCGGGGAAAACTGTCGAAGAATATTCAGCTTCTCAATAATGTCCACAACGTGCAAACCTTTCAAATCGTTGTAAATATTTTTAAAAATTATTTTAAGGTCTTCATAGAAAGTGCCAGGGGAAATTGCCTGAAGTGGAGCGATACTGAAAGATTAGTCTTGACATGTTTGGCCTTTAATTATCGTCAGGGAGCGTCGCCGAGTGGTTTAATGTAGGTAAAAGCAATGAATACAGATGCTGAAGACCAGATTCAGGATTAGTGGTGCTGAAGAGCGCAGCAGTACAGGCAGCGTCCGAGGAGAAGTAAAATCGACGTTTCGGGCGAAACCCTGTATTCCTGATGAAGGGCTTTTGCCTGAAACGTCGATATTACTGCTCCTCGGATGCTGCCTGAACTGCTGTGCTCTTCCAGCACCACTAATCCAGAGAGTTTTAATATGCTGGGTTTAGGATCCAGTCTCTATTGCGTCATGGGTTTGAAACCCAACTTTGCAATTGAACCACTGCAGGAAGCTTTTTGTGACAGAACTACACAGATCCTGATATTGCTTTGTGGGTGTGTTTGTTACTCCTTGGGTCTCTCACCCTCTCTGCGATAAACACGGGAACATGAGCAACTGATTCTGAAAATAATGAGAACGACTGCTGTCCACATCCTCTCGAGCACTGTGCGTTTGGATGGGTACAAGCATAATTTTGCTGCCAGTCGCTGTGTCCCAAATGGTCAGAGCATTTGGCTGAAATGTTGGTTGTCCTAGCCCAAAAAGAGCACAGAACCTCAAATATTTCACATCAAGTATTGAGATCGACCATGTACTGACAATACAACCACGAGAACTCATGCATGATTGACCCTGAGTCCTCAATGAGTGAGACGGTCACGTGCAGCAAAATGTGACCCCACTCTCTACAAGTCCCTGCTGCCAACACAAAGGGGCCACTGCAGTTTCAATCAGCGGCTTTCTGCCCAGCCCTGGGACACAGCTCATGGAAACTCCTTCCTCAGGAACGGCTGTTACCGTGTGAAAGGGTAAAAAAATCTAATTCAAATTGGAAATGTCTTCAGAAGATTGTTCCTGTTTTTAAAAAAAATTATAATCAGAATTCCATTCTCGAATATTAGAAGTGGTAAACTTTGTAGGCAGGTAGAACAAAGAAAGTGTTGATTGTGAGGACTCTGTCTCTTCAGCAGGTGGTATTCCCTCCACTCTAATCAGAAATGATTTGGTTTCCTGAGGTATTTTCCCGATTGATTTGCATCTGCCAGAGTGTCTGGGAATTGCTTCGGTGACCTAAGGATCAGGATCAAAATATGAAAATATTACCAGAGAATTGAAAATCCCGGGGCAAGGCCTAAATGGATTTTAATGATCTGAAGGAATAAATCTGAGAATTGAAAGACTTGGATAATGTTATTTGCAATGGGGAGGAATGAACTGTACTGCAGGTGCAAGAGACAAGGTTATTGGTTCGGCCGAATATGTTATAAAAGATGTCCCTTCCAAAACGTGAGGTTCCATTCCAAACGTGCCCCAACCAAAATGTCCAGAGACGTCGAATGCGAATGGCCACATGACAGTGACAGCTGCATGTCAAATGGTGCTTCAATAGAATTAACTGAATGAGAATGCCCAGATGGAAACCGAATGGAACTCTCCCTGAAATTTTCCCAATTCACTCGGGAAATGATGCTGTTGTGTACCCATATGTGTTTACGTAATGAACAGCTTATTGTCAGTAACAGGGGTGGGGGTGATGCAGGTTAGTGAGGTTTCCGTGTGGGTCAGAAGTGATTTGTTCGAATAGAGAATTCAAACGTCCACAGAGCAGACAGAGCTGATTGGTCCAGGATCAGACGTTTCCCTTCAGTTTCAGTACCAACAAAAGAAATTGCAGGAAAATCTCAGCAGGTCTGGTAGAATCTTGGAATGGAAAACCGAGTTAAGTCTTCAAGACCAGTGACACTTATTACTCCATGTCCATTTCCGTCTACCTATTTTATTGAATATCTCCTGACTCCCAACTTTATACTCAGTTTCTCTTTTATTACTCCATCTCCAAACATTCTCCCAGTCTCAAAATTTAATCGCAGAACTGTTCCATCTCTCACCTCACCGAGTTATGAGATGAGTACTTCGAAATGCACGATTAACTCTGTTTCTATTTCCTTAGATACTGGATGGTCAGAGGCCAGAAGGCATCGGAGGACAGTTAGAGCTTTCAGCCCATATGGTCAGCCTATCTGGTCATTCGATCATGACTCATATCATTCCCAAACCAATTTTCAGCCTTCTATGTGTGACACTTATCTCCCCTGAATTTAGGATCCAGTCTTTTCCCCAGAGTGTGAATGAAACTGTCCCAACCGTCTCCCCATCTGCTGGCAGCTGTTACACCGTATCTGTGTGTGATCGAGCTCAATTTCAGTCCCACACAGCAAACACGTCTGTTCTGAGCAATGCAATCCCCGCTTCATGACAGATCGATCGGGTCTCTGACCCCACGATTTTTGGGCAAGGCAGTAGTTAGATGCTTCACCACCCACGGCAAGGACCGGTGCTTCAAAATGTGGGGACAAACAACGATAGGCACAAGGGTTTGTACAGGTTAGGTCGAAAGGGTTATTGTCAACTTCAGTGGAGTCCCTGCTTCAGAGTCTGGGTTTGAATCGCCAAGGCCTGGATAAAATTCCAAGTCAGGAAATGAAGATTTATTTCTCTTCTTGTGGCCACTCTGAATGAAAACCATTTTCTGCTTCAACAGAGAGCACAGACCCGGTTCTGCCAGAAGGAATCCAGTGGTTGATTGCATCCAACTGGAATCATAGAGTCACAGAGATGTACTGCAGGGAAACAGACCCTTCATTCAAACCTGTCCATGCGGACCGGAAATCCCAACCCAATTTGTTCCCTCTTGCCAGCACAAGGCCCATATCCCTCCAAACCCTTCCTACTCATATATGATTTCAAATGCCTCTTAAATGTTGCAATTGTACAAGCCTCCACCACTTCCTCTGGCAGCCAAGGCAGCACATACACCGAATAAATTGTCACTGCAAATCCCCTCTAAGGATCTCGCCTTTCTGAGCTGAAACTATCTCGCTGTTCATTCAATGTCGCTATGTCTAATTCTTGGAACTCCCTCCCTATCGACATCATGGCTGTATCACTGTGTTGAGCACTTCGAGGACGAAGTAAAGTAACTTACCATCTTAATCTCTTGAGTAATTATGGTTGGGCAGTGAAGCCTATCCCAAAGATTGACGTGCATTCTCCAGAATTTCTTTTGAAAAAACTGCAGTTTTCAAGTGGACATCCGAAAGTGGTCCGGAACAAAAGTAAAGTTTCGAAGGGAAAGTAGGATAAACTGAAAGTCAATGAAGACTGAGTTGAATGAGGCAGAAAGTGAGTGAGGAGCTGTTGGCACAAGGATCAATGTCAGTGCTAATGGTTTAGCCCTTACTGCCCACTGTTAACACCAACTCAAACACCACTCCTGGTAAATTCACCACAATTACCCTGGTCTCTTGGAATGAGTTTCCTTCTGTGCACATTCAAGCTGTAAATTGGTCCCGAGAGGATGAACGCATACTGTTTATCCGGTCAGGTTAAAGAGGTGAAGGCATCAGTTTGAAATCAAAGCAAGAAGAGATTGCCTCTTCCTGTCCATTTTCAGTGGACAGTCACCAGCTGTGAACTTCTTTCCTGCACAAACGGACGTTGATATAAATTCTCATCGAGCAGCTTTATTACAGAAAGGTAGTCCGATTAACTGTGATCAAATACTTCATTAAATGTCCTCATTGATTTGAAGAACCGTGTCTGTGGTTTCGTCAGTTAAAGCATATGGTAATAAGCAGATGTTAATGGTGTCAAATGCTGTCAAATGTTCTGTATATTGAAAGTTCATTGTTTAAACTTCTTGGAAAAGCCGTATTGTTTATCCAACATCGCGAAAGTGACGGCTCAGCATGCTTCTTGTGTTTGAGCTCAGACCGTTATTATTTCGTGCTCCCAAGCCCTACCACCTGATGTGGACCCATTAGTCTATGTTCTATCCTGCTAAATCAACGCAGACTTTTTTTTACTTTGTTCCACAAGGATTTGCCTATCTCTTCTCCTATTATTCTCCGTCTGTCTTTTCTAGTATTTTGGGAATAATGAAGAGACGCAGGAGACACTGCAGACTTGCAGGACAATGTTGTAGTAATAACGCATCCAATACGATAATGGCTCTCATTGTCTGCTGTCACCATTCATTGATTTTCGGCAAACGGCAATGGCAACATAGAAATCCGATAATTGGAGTGAAACTGCTTTTTTTTCTGGTCTATTACGAATACTATTTAGAATTGTAAAAGTTCATAACGTTTTGAGTGAACAAATGTCACCTGATCTCAGACCTAAGTAACACAGACATTACTTGGAGACTGTGAGCCCAGTTCTACACACTCTGGCCGGGGGTGGGGGGTTGGGGGGGGGGGGAGGAGGCGGAGAAAGCCACGGAACAGCCTCCGATTTTAACACTTTTCCAAGAGTAGAAATGAAAAACGAGGGATATTGACCGACAGAGAGTGGGAGAAGGTAGAAGAGAGTGAGATGGTACAGGGAGACAAAGGGACACAAACAGAAATTCTCCATTCAACATGGCTGCTCATCAACATAAAGGAGAAGAAAAAGGTAATGAAGGACAGCCTTTCACCAACTCAGGGCAACAGCAACAGCATTACAGCCGATAAAGGAATTTAGCATTTTTACAGATGACGTCTGTCAGCAAATGAGTGATTCTGGTAAGTCTGCTGTTTCGCGAAGTGAAATTGACAATTACCCAGGCAATAAAACAATAAAAAGCATAAGTAACCTGAATCTGTGATATGAAACATTAAATCTCTTTGTCTCCACAGATGCTGTCAGGCTTGCAGAGTTTCTCTGTCAATTCCTGTTGTTGTTTCAGATTTCCAGGATTCACACTTCTTTGTTTTATGGTCGTCTGAATCCTGTTTGTGACAATACTGGATGAATTGTCAGTTCCATACAAATTCCCTGCTTTGGGAAGGTTGTCAACAACATAAACGGTCAGAGGAAATCCCCCATTGCTACAGCAGTGAGACCACTGACTTCTTAACAGTAGACTTCCGCGGAAAATGAAATATGGCGCTGTAAGTTTTCTCAATGAATCCACTTTTACTTTTTTCATTTGTGATCATTTTAGCTGTCCATTCAGTTTATTTCTTTCTTCCATTTCTGTCAGCTTGGAAAAGGCCTTTCCGCCCATCTATAGTGTGGGTCATTGGACATTCATCTTTTCGAGTCCAGGAGCTACTATTTCTTGGAGGACCTTCTTCACTGCATCTCGGGTGGGGTGTGTGCGAGGCTGTACCACTATATTCAACTCTCTATAGATACCGGAGAAGGGTCGATCTATTCCACACCACCAGGCGTCCTTATCGCTCTTCTGAATCTTGGTTATTATTACCCTTGCCATGGCACCTCCTTCTTTGGTAACAGGAAACCGATATCCCGTGTCAGGTGTACCTGTAACCGTGATGGATACTACGCAGTGCCAGTAACTGGGTACACAAGGATCTCTGCATAAATATTTATTGCTTTATTTATAGTCGTCCTGGTTACCAAACGGGCATGGGTGGCATGTAAAGGTCAACTTAACATCCTTGGTTAAGATTACCGTCTGCTGTTGTATCCCAGACACCCCTGCCTTCATGACTCGTCCTGCCATGCAGCCCCATATTTCTATGAGTCTTCTAATCATTACTTACACTTATTTGGATCCGGTGTTGTCCGATGTCTCCTCAAGGTCAGCTACACGTTTGTAACGGCTGGCGTGTATCAACGTGGCTCTTTCGGCGATCTTAACAGCTGTCTGTGTTGTAGGGAGCCCTTGGAACGGTCCCAGCCAGCTCTTCGCCTTCATGCTTTTGCTCCTGAAGTTTTCACCACTATCCAGGCTTCAGGTTCTAGATTGTGCATCTTCCCTTCTGCTGATTGGGGTAGTGCTGCCCTGCTTTTGATTCTGTATTTGAGACAGAAGTGTGGAGCGATTTATACCGTAACATAATATGTCGTCCTCACAGTGGTCTGTTATGTGTTTTACAATTGGTCTTGGCCAATTCCTGTTTTGGGCCACCTTCCAAACAAAATCTCAAACGTCCTAATATTTACTCTTCCTCTCCATCATATACATTATCACAATTGGAAATGCCTTTGTCCATGTCACCTCTAGTTCCTCACAACATTTTGCCAATTTATTTTTAAGGGTAGTTTCCTCTCTTTCCACTGCCCCACCGCTCGCTGTGTGTTAGGCACAATGTTGCCTCACCTTTATTCCCAAGTAATCACTGATCTGCTGGAGGGCAAAATTTATAAATGGCTTTCCATTGTCGCTGCTTAGCCTTTCAGCATTCCCATCTCGGAATTATTTCAGTTAGCAAAGCCTTGGCTAGTGCACTGGCATCCTGTTTAGACGTGGGAGCACTTCCACCCCATGGGAAAACATCAACTATAACCAGACAATGCCTTTTCCCTTCGCTGGGGGTTAGTTCAATAAAATCCATCTTAAATGTTCAAAGTTTCTTTGGGATTGGGGGCGTTCTGCCTGATTCATTTATATTCTCCTCCCCACATTATTAGTGGCACAGATAACACATTATTCACATTATTGTTATGAGTAATGAGTAAATCCCTTTCTGTACCAGCGTGCTGAACTATTGTCGTACATCCCAACTTTTGGCACATGTTCCTTACAGTGTGTTACTTTGGCATAGAAAGGGAATAAAGATTGTGGTAGACAGGGTTTCCCACTGGGGCCACACCACACCCATTCCCTCATTCTGCACCCTGCCCTTGTCCATTCACGCTTCTTCTTCGATGTGGCCTGAGACTGTAACTCCCATAAGTCTGCTTTGGATTACAAATATTTGACATACACATGCCGCTCAGTCTACATTGTCATTGCCGTGATAAATTGAATCATATTTTTTACTGTGGGCTTCCCGTGTACATACAGTGATTGATTTTGGCAATCGGACTGCTTTCAGGAGGTCAGAAATCAGGCCATTTTATGTGATTGGCTTTCCAGTGGAGGTCAAGAAGCCCTTGTTTTTCCACATGGATCCAAAATTATGGACAACCCCGAATGCATATCTGTTGTCAATGTAAATATTCACTGTTCTTCCTTTGGCCAATTTACATGCCTCAATCAAGGCAATCAGCTCTGCTGCTTGCGCTGACAGATGAGAAGGAAGTGATCCCGCTTTGACTACCTCGTGGGTAGTTGCTACAACATACCAGACACTGGCCTATCTCTTTGCTTCTGAATGCTGACCTATCCACAATAAAACGCCGTATCCAGATTCTAAATTGGTGAATCCTACACTT
This sequence comes from Chiloscyllium punctatum, assembly GCF_047496795.1. NCBI lineage: Eukaryota > Metazoa > Chordata > Chondrichthyes > Orectolobiformes > Hemiscylliidae > Chiloscyllium > Chiloscyllium punctatum. The sequence continues at coordinate 26,118,326 of NC_092790.1, read as the reverse complement.
CTGGTCTCGGGCTTAAAATGTCATTAATTACAGCGACACAATGATGTGGGTCTCCGTCTCCTTCTGTGGGGAGAAGACAAGCAGCATTAAGGACGTTACATCGCTTTATTGTCATGTTCGGCTTCTCCAATAGCATAGTATGTGAGCCAACGTGCAGCCGACATGTGTGCTGTGTTTTGCTCAGAAAGCAGAAAGGATACTGCATGTGGGACCAGTCGGGTTAATTCAACAAAGCCGACTATGTCCCTGGAAGCTACAACAGCCTTTTCAAATGCAGGCACGACACGAAGGCATTTATGCAATCCTGCCGTTACAGGATCAAAGTTGAGGTGAAAAGTAAGCTACTGGCCTCAATTTTCCACACATAATTCTGCATCAGCATAAATGCCATGCAGGCACGCTTCTCATCCACTGTTTGTACAAAAGGCTTGTTTGGATTTGGAATCCCAGTGTCGGTGTAGTTTGGAGTGCCATTTCAATTCAACAAAGGCACTCTAGACCTCAGGGGTCACTGCAACGGACTCTAGCTCTGCAAACCTGAACCATGAACTATGTCACTTTTAGGCACCTAAAGGTTTGCGTAATGCGGGTTAAACATTTTAAGCAGGATCACATGACCAAAAAGGATAACAATTTTTTCGTCATGTGAGGCTTTGCATTTTGCTGGTTTGTTTGAACTCTGTCTTGACCAATGGCCTTTCCTTGTTCAGATATTAAGTGACCTAAGAACTTCAACTGTTGTTCCATAAGTTGTAGTTTTGCGAGAGTAGATGGCAGAGCATCGCAAGCCTACCTTTCTCACATTGTTTCTCTGTTGGTGCTGCGATTAAGCATTCGTTTACATACTGCAGAAGCGCTGACCCCCCAACCCCCACCCCCCGGTTAAAACAAGAGTCTCCAGACTCCTGTGTAGAGCCTCGTTAATTACGGTGGGGACTCACAGTGATCTTGAAAATGTCACGTGAAAGTATACCATTTGCCTTTGAATGGAAAAGTGAACCAGAATTGACTGTCCGCGTGTCACGGTACACAAAACAAGGCATTTGCTAAATCCACAAGAGATCCATTTACATCCGGTGGAATTTGAGCCAATATAATATAGGGGTTGGGAACATTTGGTGTGTGCGGAACAACAGCGTTATTGATAACCTGCAGGTCATGAACAAACCTCCATTCCCCCGATTCACCTGGAATGTTTGCCTTTTTGAACGAAAAAAAATGCGTGTTCTCACCAGTGATTATTCACGGGGGATTATCACTCCAGCCTATAAGAGAGATTCAAAGACTGGAGTAATTCCTTGCACAGCCTCGGGTTTTAACGGCTCTTTTGCTTTGCAAGGACGATACTCAGACTTCGGGGTTATTCTTAAGGATTCGTTTGAGCCCCACATCGTGTTTGCCTTTTGCTCTAAAATCAGTTGGGACCCTTCTTAATCTTGAGCCCGACACATCTACCATAGGTAAACGCCATTCGAGACTCCTGTCGGGGATTACCTGGACTGCCCTGTCTGCCTGAGTGAGCCAATTTAGTTTTTTTCCTATACGTCCTTATAACTGCATTGAATCAGATACCCACACCCACCCTGAAGATACAATCTTTCGTTTTTTGTGCCTGTCGTACCCATGGTCCCAAATTCTGACACCTGTCGCTGGATGCCTTCTCCAATGGTCCGTGAGGAAAAGAGCCTTCCACATAAAAAAAACAGGGTCTATTTCCCGTCACAGATACTTAAAAAAAGTTTAAAGTGACAGCACATCTGTGATCATTCCAATAAAATTCGCACAATATCAACTGATCTGGTTTAACCAATCTCCTGAACCAATCCTTCTCTTATGATTTGTCAGGACCATCGCGGTGTATGTGTGCTGTGCAGTGCAGCATATCTCCAGCAAGAATATCAGTGTTAATGGGATTAACATGGCTACTTGCTTCCTGGGTGAATGAATCGCTCACGGAACCTATCGCTCTCTGACATACATCAGGGGTCGTGATTCATATTTTTCAGCCTGCACTGTTAAATCTTCTTTTTGTATTACCTGCAAGCCCGTTGGGATACTGCGCAAATCGGACCCCAGTCTCACTATGAGATCCCGAGACATCAGATTTAAAGTACAGAATTCTGATAACAGAAATGAGAATTGGAATGTTTCCCCATTACTGGTTTCGCACAATAGGGGTGTGGTAAATCTCTCTCGTGTCACGGCTCCTGATGTGCCCATTAAGTTCAGGAAACTTCTGTTCATCTTTACTTGCGTCGACTCTCTGAACTGCCTTGATTTATGAACTGAATATGTTGCCCTTGTATCTTCCAAAAAAGTAAGAGGTGCACCTTCCACATATAACATAGATGTAAGCATTGACTTATATGCATCATCGTTGTACTGAAAATATAGTTTACGCTTTGCAAACTCAGTGCTCAGTATAGAGTTGGGACATGTTTCAGTGCCCATAAGGTTAGTAGTAGAGATGAGCATAAGCGAGTATTCGTTGCCACGCATAAAGCAAAGAGGCTTACCTGTAACTTTGGGGCTGCCCACCTCCAACTCAGCCTTCCTCCATTAGTCACCCTGCTGCCCACCCTCCAGGGCCGATTGAGGCTGTCTGGGCGTGCACTGCCTCACTCAGTGGTCCGTTGCTCTGCAAACAAAGCACCCACCAGATTTACCTCTGCCAGCCCTTCTTTTCACGCAGCACCTCCTTCCAATGGCTGGGCGACCATTTGCATCATAGTAAGCTGAGCTTTATTTGCTTGCTTTTCCATCTTTAATTTCCATTTTTCCTTCTCTTGGGCCATAAAGGTTTCAGCATGTAGCGCGTGGAGTTCCATCAAATTCAGGTTTCCCGTGTCCCAGGTAATACATTGGCAAGACGCCTCATGTAATGGGCGCCTGATAGCTTTTACATATTCCCTTTAAAGTTCAATTCGCTTCTTCTTATCAACACTTCAAGGTCAGTGGCCTGAAACATTCGAGTTCCTTTCCAGATATGGAGTTATTTTTTTCTAATTCCTTGGCTGTTGATATGGTAGTTTGCTGGCCTTGTAAGTCGGTTTAAATATACATAGATTTTCTTTCTGTCTGCAGCACTTGCCCTCTGCAAAGTCAGGCCCTTACATTTTTTGTTTCCCTGTGCTTTTATTGGTTTCAAAATGAATGTTAATTTTCCATTGCAATGGACATCACATTATTTTCACAGGTCGGTGCAACATCGAGGGCCGAAGTGCCTGTACTGCACTGTAACGTTCTATGTTGTAAGATACATTTCCTGCTGGTTTCCGATGTCTCTCCTCACTGTGGAAACTTCCAGACACATCTTCCAGTGATTTGTCTGTACTTCATTGAATCCAGAAAACTGTAGTTCCTGCTGAGAATGTGATCTCTCTACAATGGATAGAGGAAGATAGAGTCTGTGACAAAGCTGAGATCACTTAAGTTTTGTCCAGAATCAACAAAAATTACCCCAGTCTTCCAGTGTGCTGTCACTTTAACATTGCATTTTGTACCCAAGCCATCATACCAGTCTCTGGTCTGCTGCAGTTCTTCTTCAAGGCACAGCGCAAGCTGGAATATCGGGCAACTCATTTTCTACTGAAAGACCATGCAGATTTCAGGACCCAACATCGAGTTCAATCATTTTGGATCCTGTCCGCCCTCTTCCACATTTTTCACCCACCCATACATCCCATCAGTTCCGAACACGAATCATTGGACTCGAAGCGTTCACTGTCCTTTCTCATCATAGATGGACAAGAGCTGCTGATTTTGTTCAGACATTTTGGCATTTCTTCAAAGTGCTTTTGTTTTTCCGTTGTAATCGCAAAACTGTAGGAACCGTCTGATTGCAGGAGGAGAAGTTCACAGGAGATGAAAATAACGCCAAGGGCTGGACCATTCCCATTGTGAAGGTAGATGAGCTCAGCTGGGGCTGTGTAACTAAGCACAGAGAAGGCTGAGTGAGAACCTGATTGACATGCACATATTATGAAGAGGATAGATATGTATGACAGGAATAAGGCTTTTCGGGAAGGAATAAAAACCATTGACATAGAAGAAAAGCAGGAGAATAGCAATTTAGAGGAGATTTAGGAAGAACGCTTTCACCCATAGAGTATTGTTCATCTGGAATTTCTTATTTGAACGTGTGGTAATGCTAAATGTTATGAGGACATTTCAGCAGTATGTCGCCGAAAACTTAAAAATCGTGAGCACACGTGGATAAGGACCAGATACTGGAAAGTGTGACGAGGTCAGACAGACGTGAGATGGGTGTCCCGAACGAAATCATTCTAAGGCAAACTATTGTGCTGAAAACTGTGTGAGGCCGCGACTCTGTGGTGCAATGGAAAGCGCGTTGAATTTCTACGCCTTTCTTAAGACTGCCATTCAAAAGTTGTGGATGCAACTGCCATCAGAGTCGAGTTTTAGTTTATGGTTTGAGCGGTGTTCAGACCAGACTCGGCTGCTCACCTGCAAAACCTATAACATTCATGCAGAAACCCAACTGTCTCGAAATGCAACATTTTCCTCACAGCGATGAATAACTTTGATGTTTATTTATGTTAGAGATCGATAAATATGTGTTAGCCACTTGGCAACACGATCATATGGATATGCTGGAAAAAGACATAAAAGTGCGGTGTGAGCTATGATGGTACAGAATGGCGTGGCGGGCCAGGGGCGGTGTTAAGAAATGGCCTACTTCTGCACCGTTCTGCTTGAGTCTTTTCTGGCCCAGGTTTTTAAACAATCACAATGAGAACAATGTGAATCTACACCAATTAATATTTTCTGTCTCACCTCCACTTCGCTACCCTCCAAGCTGGAATAGATAGCTCCTGTTTCAGCTTGAGGTCAGACAGTGGAGGATTCTCACAAGTTCTCTGTCAGGCTGAACATCCATTCATATCGGTTTCCAAGTGGACACATGGAGCAAGCGATTACATGGATGCTGGGGATTGAGGGACAGATTTCCCTCTTGCTGGGCTAGAATTCAGGCCAAGGTAATGAACGTGAATTTCTGACATTTTGAAACTTACTCTGGATTCTTGCGACTTTACTAATTAAACTAAAATTCAATTTGCACTTGCATAACATGATTAATTTTTCACTATTTATAAAAAAAACCATGCCACGTGCCCGTGGATGTAGTAATACAGAAGATTGTTGACGTTGTGCAGTGTGGGTCATTGTGCCGTATGAACATTCCAAAGGATGCTGGTGAATTACCAGTGAATCGAATTCTCTGACGAATTGATACCGATAGAAGGAAAATCCCAGTACAGTAGCGACATAACATTACCTGTGATCAACGCAGGAAGCCACGGTAAACGAACACAGAATTCAATTATGCCTATTTTCACCACATTTTACTATTCATTTTCCTGAACCTGATGCTCCATAATCGATGATCCATCATCAGTATAACCTCCTCTGCGCTGTGTTTCATTTCAGATCTTCAGCAAAAAAGGAGTAATTGGTTTGAGGGGCCCAGTGGTAAGATCAGTAGCCATTGGTCATCAGTACACGACAGCTCCAGTGGTGCAATTCGTCAATTTGATGGAATTGCACAACAGACTGGAAGTGCGTAAAGTGCCAAAGTTGCACATTCGGTTCTCGCCAGGTGTTGGTTTTACTGATAGTGACCAGAGATGATTGCAATTTCAAACTGAAGAACAGTTCAAACACAGAATATTACATGGCAATAAAGTTCATTTTGGCCCTAACGTTGCATCGACCTGTGATACCAATCTGACTAGTATTTTACCATCATAATCCGCAAGTTTATACAATGACCATTTCATTGCCCTGAAAGTTGTTGAGTCTACGAGTGTTGAAGGCAAGGCGTTCATCACCCTTTCTACTCACTGATAAAGGAACCTACCTCGGTAACTATCACCCTCAATTTACATCGATGTGCTCTTGTGCCAAAATTACCATTTGAAGAAAAATACCTTCACTGTCCACCTTATGGCAACCTCTGATCATCTTCTATGTCTCTTTAAATTCACCCCTCAAACTTCGTGTCGCTATCAAAAACCGCCTCAAGTCCCTCAACCTTTCCTCGCAAGACCATGTCTCCATAGAAGGCAACATCCTAGAAAATGTCCTTTGCACCCTTTCCAATGCTTTCACATCCATCGTATAATGTGGCGACCAGAAATGCACGCAACTCTACAAGTGCGGCCACACCAGATAACTTCTGGAGCTGCAAAGTGATAATTTCACTCTGAAACTGAATCACTCTCCCAAGTAAAACTAACACACAGCACTCCTTGCAAACAAACCTGTTAACGTGGTTGGTAACTTTCCGAATTTGAGATACATGGGCACCGAGATCGCTCTGCACATCTACACTTCCAAGAATATAACAATTAGCCCAGAACTCTTTATTCGTGTTGCTCCTTCCCAAGTAAATTATCTCACACTTTTCCACATTAAAATCCATTTGCCACTTCTGAGGTCAGCTCTGCAGATTATCCATGCCCCTCTGTAACCGTCAGCAAATATTGGCACTATTGACAACATCGTCAATCTTAATGTCATCTGCAAACTTATGAATCCATCATTCCATGCCCTAATCCAGGTCATTTATAAAAATGACAAACAACAGCGGACACAAAAAGGAACCTTGTAGTACACCATCAGTTACTGAACTCCAGGATTATTATTTCCTATGAACTGTCACACTCTGTCTTCTTTCAGCGAGCCAATTTCTGATCCAAACCGCTAAACCATCCTCAATCCCATGACTCTGTATTTCATGCAACAGCCGACAGTGCCTTAGTGAAAACCACATCCACCACATCAACCACTTTACTCTCATCCACCTGTTTGCTCACCTTCTCAAAGACCTCAATAAGGTTTGTGAGGCACAACTTGCTATTCATAAAATCGTACTCACTATCCCGAATCAACTTCTTCCTTTTTCGATGATCATAAATGCTATCTCTCATAATCTATTCCAAATATTTAGCTGCAAGAAAGCTAAGGATCACTGTTCTATAATTGCCAGCATTCTGTCTACTCCACGTCGTGAAGAAGGGGACAATATTTGCAAAACTCGGGTCTTCTAGCACTAATGACATAAACACTGAAGAAATAAAGCTTATAGTCAAAAGTTCTGCAATCTCCTCCCACGATTCGCAGAGAATCCTCGGATACACCCCATCAAGTCGAGGGGACAAACCTATTTTTAGACTTTCATGAATTGCTAACAACTCCTCTTTATGAATGTCAATTTCGTTTATTCTAATCGGTTGCATCGCAATACTTTCTTCGACAACATTGTCTTTTTCATTTTTGATATGATAAAAAAAATCAGCGACTCTGCTATCCTTGAACTCTGCTGACAAGTTCGTACTTCTGTTCTCGACAGGCCATAATCATATGCTAGATATTCGTTTATTCTTGAACTATCAATTGAAAGCTTCAGGATTGTTCCTGCCAGACAAAGACTTCTCCTGCCTCCTGTTCGCTCGAAGTAGCTCTCTCTTTAGGCCCTTCCTCTTTAGCTTTTAATTTCCAAGCGTTCTACCTCAGCCTTCATATCTCATGTTAACATACGCCTCCTTCTCCTTCTTCTCAAGAGATTCAACTTCTTCAGTAAACCCAGCTCCCTGTGTCGACCTTATATTTCCTGCATGACCCATACATACTTACCAAGGACATGCAGTAGCTTTTCCCTAAACAAGCTCCATATTTCTGGTGTGCACAACCCTTGAAGTTACTTTCCACATGCGGTGCATCTTAACTCTTGCCTAATCGTATCATAATGGCCTTTCTCCCCGCGATACCTCATGCTCTGCAATAAATACCTATGCCTATCCATCACTAAATAAACAGAACCGAATTGTGGTCACTATCAATAAAGTGCTCACTTACCTCCAAAGAGAACAGCTGGCTGAGTTCATTATCCATAAGCAAATCCAATGTGGCTTTGCGTCTTGTTGGCCTGTCTACATGCTGTGTCAGGAAACCCTTCTGCACACATTGGACAAAAACTGACCGATCCGAGGTGCTGAACTGATAACACTTCCAATCAATATTTGGAAAGTTAAAGCTCCCCATAACAACTACCCTGTCACTTTTGTTCCTATCTAGAATCATCTTTGCAATCTTTTCCTCCATAAATCTAGAACATTCTTGTGGGGATCTCTCCATTCCTGATTCTAATCTCAGTACATTCTACATCAGCAGATTCAGTCGCGTCCTCACCAATATCCTTTTTGCTACCATAATACTGTCCTTGACGAATAATGCCACATCTCCCCCTCTGAAACGACCCTCCTGTTCTGACTGAAAAATCGAAACTGAGGTACCAGGAACAACCATTCTCTTCAGTCCTCCGTTCATGTCTCTGAAATGGCCACAACATCGAAGTCCCAGGTAACAACCCATGACACCTACCTTATCCCAGATGCTTCTGGCATTGAAGCAAACACACTTCAATTCACCTTCATCCTTGCCAGTACACTCTTGTAAACCTGAAACGCTATTTATGACAAACCACTCACAGCCACCTGCAAACTGGAGGTAGAATTCAGCTTCCCACTCTGCGGCTGAAATCGTTCAAACCCTCATGAAGAGCTTTGGCAAATTATCCCCTCAGGGTATTGGTACTCTTCTAGTTCAGGTGAAGACCATCCTGTTTGTAAATGTTAATCGACTCCAGTATGAGCCCCAACTATCCAGGTATCGGAATCTCTCCCTCCCGCACCATCCTTCCAACAACATTTTCAAATGCTCTCTCCCTACACTTCACCTCACTACGACGAAGAATGGGCAACAAATCAGAGAGAACAACTCTGTTTGTTCTAGATTTAAGATGTCACCCTCTATCCCTGAAATTCTGCCAAACATTCACATCACTTTTATTACTGATGTTGGTGCATATGTGGACAATGACTTGGGGTTGCCCACCCTCTCCCCTAAGGATCCTGAAAAACGATGTGAGATATCACAAACCCTGGTAGCTGGGAGACAACACACCAACCATGAATCTGCCCGATATCCACAGAATCTCAATCTGTTCCCATCGATATGGAGTCCCATTAACAAATGCTCTCCTCCTCTCTCCCCCACCATTCTGAGAAAAAGGGCAAACTCTGTGCCAAACACCTATACCCAATGGCTTTCCCCTCGGAAGTCATCCCATCCAAAAATAACAAATATGGTATGTATGTTACTGAGGGGCATGGCCACAGCAGATGCCTGCACTGTCTGCCTGTTAGCGTTTCGGCTCCCGACTGTATCCCATCTATCTATTTCTTGTACCTGAAGTGTTACTGCCTCCCTATAACTTCGTTCAATTCCACTCATACTCCAAATGGTCTGACATCAAGCTACAGTTCCCGAACGCAGTTGCCGAGTAGAAGGAGTTGGGTGCACTTCCCGCAGATGAGGATATCTGGGACATTATTGAAGACCCTTACCTCTCACATTCCGCAGAAAGAAATTTCAAATGTCCGCAATCCATTCCTAATATTGTCCACATACACACACTCACATACATATATATGCGAACATATATACATGTAAACAAAAATGTGTGTGCACTTGCATGAATGCATGTTCATATATATTTTTAAAAGTTGCAAAAGGAAGTTGATTGAAACGGCATTTGTTTTTTAAAAAAAATATTTTGTGGAGTGTTTTGTCCTTGGGAAATACCTCAGTTACTTATAACCAGCAGAAATACTCCCTAAGTGAATATCCATCTCTCAATAGAGATACAGAGGTGACGTTTGAAGATGTTTCCGTTTCTAATATCGCTGATCCTGTGTTGTGTTAAATTCTGGAAAGGACGTTTTATTTGGTTCATGTTACTTATTTTGTTGCAACCTCGCACAGGCCATGAAAACAATCCAAAAATTATTAGATTTATCTCCTTGGCCAATGTTGTCGGCAAAATTGGAACCGAAATGATAAAGATGTTTGAAGTACTGCTTTAAAGATTATAGGATTCAAACAGGAACATTTTTCGAGTCTTGTCACAGGAAGTTTTGGGGAGATGTGTGAGGAGCGAATGGTCTCACTCCCTTCTCTGTGATTGCAGCCAAATGTCCAAGGCAATAGATGAAAAAAAATGGTGCATTTCATTGACAGTCCAGTTCCCACTCACTGGAGTGTAATTTCGCTTTGATTGTCGCCATCGTATAAAGAGTTATGTGAGTGGGGAGATCGGGATTCTGATAGTAAACTGAGACATTGCGATAATTAATCCCATACTATTGGCATCACTTTATATCATAAACCAATTATGCAGCGGACTAAGCTTACCAACTTCCCTTTAATGCTGAGCTAACAGAAACAGTTCTTTTACATTTTATGAAGTTCACGTACAACAAGCTGTTAAACCTTTCTTCACAACCAGCACTTTCTACACTTAGTCGTACTCAGTTGGAGGTGATATATGGTATATTTCCAATTAACGTTAACCAATTAGAAATTGTGCACCTAACGCTTACCCGACCCGGCCGACCAGACTCCATGTCTTGGGGAAATTCAATCATTATGTTTCTGCACGCACTTTTACAAATACTTTAGAATCAGCCTCTGACACATTTTAGCTGAAAAATAATCATTTCCGATTTTAATTACTGTAGAATTTTAAAAAATGTGCTCCAAACATTTCCTTATCATTCATCACTGGTGTTGAAGTTCGAAAGTCTAGTTATAGATCTATCTGAATGAAGGATTTTCCCTCCTGTTTACTCTCAGCAAATTCACATCATCAGGGAAACTTCCATATGGGCGCAAATCAGTTTTACCTGGTTTCACGCCACATGATCTATTCATCTGTTCCACCATCCCATGAAACCCCGCCTTGTCTTTTCTAATGGTGTTATGCCCCAGTACTTCGTTGGCTTCCTTTCCATTCTTTTTTGTTTCTCGGTAGACGCTGTCCATTCTTTCTAACGTCTTTTGATTCCAGTCATCGGCATCCATGTCTTTTATCATCTCTTTTATATCCCAGGGAAGTCCATCTTAAGAATGAATGCTGTTCTGATGCAACACATGAAAACCCGCTCGAATGGTGTAAACTGTCATTACCAGTACAGGGAAGATGGGAGCTAGTTCAGTCACAGGTCAATCGGTTGGTTGTCACACAATGGATCAACCACTGACTGGGAAATGACTGTTTTTCTTTACTTTTCTCCCCTCTCTGAACATGTGCTAAAACAACACAGTAAGATATCATAGAATGCCGACAGTTAAGAAACTGGACATTTGATGCAACAAATTCACACCGATCCTCCAGGCATTAACCCCCACAGAACAATTCCTTACCCTATTACTCTTCATTTGTTCCTGAATAAGGCACCTTACTGACAGTCGACCCATTTGGATTCATGCAATGTCTCAGGCTCTGTGAGGCAGCAGAGCTAACCAGTGAGACACCTTGCGGTCCTGCAGCCATATTTCAAGGCACATGCGGAAGTGTGTAAAATGCATTTCCTGTCAAAGATGCTCCGCTTTTGTTGTTGCCCTTATCAGGAACAATAATCCTGATTCCCTGACCCGGCAATGAAACCAAACCACAGCGGTGATAATGCTGAATTGTAACCGCTAGCTGACATTTAGGATGGCAGATGCAATTGCATCTTCTCTTAACAGCACAGTTTTTTTCCTGCGATGAGACGTTTCTTCCAAAATACTATTCGTGACACCGAGATTTTAGAGCACAGAATAATGCATTATATATCAATGCCAGTCCATCAAACATCCATCCATTCTCATTTCCAGCTTCCAGTAGCCTGCAGCCTGACTTCTGAAGTGTTCATCTTAAAGAGACGTTCCCTGCAAAGGTTTAATCTCAAGTGAAGAAGCGAATGAGACTGAAGTCAGATACCATTAAGTTTGATCATGAGCTGCGGGAGAACTGAACCGCATTTTCAACCAAAGAGGGAAATATACAGACACATCTTGTGAGAATGACAAAGGCCTGAGGAGAGGCCAACATTCAGAAAATGAGGAATTGAACTGTTTGCCTCTTCTTTCTTCACTTCGGGCTTTAATTATCCTATTCTGTTTGCATAAGCAAAGGGGTAAACAGGCAGGCGACTGTCCTTCGAGGACTGGCACAGTCGTGAATAATTGGGACATGCTAATCGTTGAATTCTCCAGCTGTTGAGGTAGCCTGGCTAGCCGTGTTCTTCCACCTTCCTACCTGTTTCATTTGGATTCCAGCAGATTCCTGCCTCTATATAAGGAATGGAAGCATTCAGCCGCTTCGCTGTTTGTTTTCCTCCCCCACTATTTCACCGTTACTTTACTGTTTCGACTGTATCACGTTGTTCTTCCGGCTAAACGAGAGCATTCTTGGCATCAGACGCTTGTCGTCCTTATGTTCCTCGAAGTACAAACACAGAGGGGGATTTCGAAAGTCAAGCAGATGAGGCCTGGTCCGTGGGGAAAATCTCTTCACGATGTTCCCTCAGAAATAATTCCAAGCAGCACGGAAAATGCTTCTGTGAATGTTTGTTGCAACAGTTGTAAACAAATTCTGCAAGGCCCAAGCGAGATTCGAATACACGATCAATGGTTGATAAGATCTCTGAGCTATGGCGCCACCGGCAAGGAAAGCCTTTTTCTGACTAACAGAAAATGATGAACTCTAGCACAGCAAATTCCGTCGTCCAAGGTTCGTGATGCAAGCTTCGTTTTCTGTTTTAAAATACAACTTGAAACCCATTTCTTTGGTCACTTGTTTGATATAACACTTTGTCACCTTCCCAATATTTCATAATGTGACTGGGATCAAAATTTGTTTAAACTCCCTCCAGAGGAACAGCTTTGAAGTTTCCATTATGTGAAAGGCACGAAGTAGTTTTGATAGCAATTAATTGCCCTTCAATTCAACAATGTTTACAGCTTTTCTTCTTCCGTTGTTGACTAATTTGTTTCCTATAGCATTGTGCAATTTACGTTGTGAAGCGATTTCACAATTGATGACCTTGGTTGATGAAGTTGAGGCACCAAACGTGGAACAGTTCAAATCGAACATACTCTGGAGATTGGAATTCCAGGCTATGCAGGTGTCTAAGAGTGCGTTTTAAAACAGAATCTTGGGTGTCGTGTTCACTGGCTGGGTTGGCATTTATTGAACAACACTAATTGCTCTTGAGTGGGCTGGAGGACATGACAGTGACAGACAGAGCGAAGACAATCAAGAGATTTGCAGAAATGATAAAAACGTTGGTATTTAGCTGCCCGGTAATGGGTGAACAGCCCTTGTTGTTAATACTCCCACGCGCAGCAGAGTTGTTGAAAGATCTCAGGACTACATCTTTGGATGAATAACCCACAATCCCTGCCCTTCCAGCATGTGCGAGCCCGTGTGGAAAAATAAAGCTGTGAAGGCCGCAGTGCACGTTTGGGAAAATGTGCAGTGGTGAAGATATCATTCAGGTAAGGAACAATGAAACACTGAACAGAACGCAAGTACACCCTTGAATAGAGGCAGAGGGAGTTCGGCCAGAGCAGAGGGGGAATTTGAGAGGACGGATGGAAGTGTGTTACCACCGTTTAATCCAAACGAATGGATGAGAGTTTGAGCTGCAGAAGAGCGGAGACGTGGAAGAGTTAATGATGTTAATGAGGTGTAAGTAGGCTGACATGTTGACGATGGCGATATGTGGTTGAAAGCACAAAACGCAGAGAAGGATGTCACTATGGTTATGACGTGACTCGTTCAGACTCAGACAGTTGCGAGGGAGAAGATGGAGTCAGTGGCGAGGCAGTTTCTCCTCGCACATGGTCAATGATGCTTTCCATCTCATCTCATCCATTTGCCGCAACTCCACTCTCAAAACCCATCCCTCCAACAAGGACAGAGCTCCCTTATTCATCACTTTAAATTCCAGCAACCTCCGCAGACATCATGTCATTCTCCGACATTTCCACCACCTCAAAATGAACCCCACCAGCAAAGATGTGTTTCCCTCCCCACCCCTATCCGCTTTCTATAAAGATCATTCCCTCTAAGACTCCCTTGTCAAGTGCATGCCCCTCACCAGACCACCCTCCCCTCCCGCCCCATTCTCATTCCAACACGGGATTTGCAAAACCTCCACCCACACTCCACTCTGTCACAGGCCCCAAAGGAGACTTCCACATCCATTAGAGTTTTACCTGCACTTCCACACATGTCACTGAATGTACCCATTGCTCCTGATGCAGTCTACATATATTGCGGAAACAGGATACCTAATAACAGTTCACTTCAGAAAACACCCCCAGACACCATTAACAAACAACATCACTGACCCGTGGCCGAAAACTTCAACTCTCCCTCCCAATCAGCCCAGTTCATGCAGGTCCTGGGCTTCTATCGCTCTCATGAACTGTCCTATATCTTAATCTTCCTTCCCACCTATCCGCTCCGCACTGCTCTACGACCAATCACCACTACACCCACCTCCATCAACCTATCACAGTCTCAGCTACCTTGACCCAGCCCCATCCAATCCAATTTGTCTCTCTACCCCCTCGGTTTACAAGCTTATTTCCTGATGATGACTCTTGCCCGAAACATCGATTCTCCTACTCCTTGAATGCTGCCTGCCCTGCTTTGCTTTTCCAGCAGCACACTTTCGACTCAGGAGCGAGTCAGCGGATTTTGATTTGGGGACTGAAGACAAAGTCCTCAGCTTTGCCATGATGCAATTCCAAGAAATGTCTGCTCCAACAGAACTGCATGTCAGACAAGGCAGGACAGCGTTTGACCTGGAAGGAACAGGGAGGTGATCGTGTTGGTTTCCACCTGCAGATCTATTTGTTCTCTGTGGTGGATGCTGTGTGCATGAAAGATTCTGACGAAATTCTGGTCACATTCTAAGTATCGAAAATCCCTCACCCTCCGACCATATCTTAGAAAATATCCAGAGTCTTGTGAAAGTTGCTTTCCCACTCTCATTTTTGGATAACATCAATTTTGCAGGATATTAGAAGGGGAAGATTTACAAACCAATCTCTCCACCGTGATCTGATAAAGTTGCACATTTTTTCACAAGTAGAACTTGATCAGAGAGAGAACATGAAAGGGAGAAAAACCCCTCTGGTTACAGCGAGAGAGAAATCGTTCTCTTATTGTGTGTGTGGACAATGGTTCTACCCATCATCAGAGCTCACAAACCACAAATGCAGTCATACTAAGGAAAGTCTATGGAAATGTGCGTATTCATTTCCTTGTCTGAGCTGAATTCCCATGGAGGCAAAGATTCCAGGAAGAAGCGATTCACCTGCTAAGAGTGTGGAAAGGGGTTCACTCTGTCTCTGACCTGCTGCAGCACCTGCTCGTTCAAAATGAGGAGAAACCATTTCAAAGTCTGGACTGCCGAAAATGCTTTAAAACATCCAGCACAACGCTCACACTAATTAGAAACCTTTCATCTCGCCAGACTTTGGAAAATGTTATCAAACCTTTGTGTGCTTCATCTCTGAGAAATATGCTCACATGAATGAGAGACTTTTTAAGAATTCTGGAGACGTGCCGTCTGATCTACGTGCTCACCCGGGAGGAGAGACATCTTCGTTTCCAAATCGATGGGACCTGCTGTAAAAGTCCGAGTGACCGGATGGCTCATCACCTTTCTCACAATATTAACGTGTCTTTCTAAATGCTCTGACTGCCGGAAGGGCTGCACAAGTTCCTGGAGACGAACATGTCATCAACGTGTTCACACTGTGGAATGACATTATTCACTCTAAAAGTTCCAGGGGGCTGTTTATCATTAACGTCTTCACATTGAAGAGAGACCTATCAAATGTATAGTCAGTGGGATGTGCTTAACAGTCTGTGTAGAACTGATGTCCCTTGGACATGTTCACAATGTGGGAGACGTTTCAAGTTTAGTTATTCTAGGAATAGGTTCAAGCGTTCATCTCAAGTCCCAGTACACCAGCAAGTTTGCAGTGGGCAGAAAGCATTTAATTGCTCCATGTGAGAAACACAGTTAGCTCACTCATCGATCCTGCTGAGAAAAAAGAGGGATCCCACTAAGGGAAAGATCTCACTCACTCATCGACCCCGCACAACTGCGATTTAACCTTGTTGTTCATCATATTCAGATCTGTAAGCAAAGTTTTGATATTCTGGATAAAAATCAAATAAATCAGCTTTGTATTAAATTCATTGTCAAATGTCATTGGAAGGATGGGTTTACTGAGTACTTGAAGCATTAGCACAGGTTCTCAAGGGGAAGTAATTTCTGAAAAATATATCAGACATCTGTGAGGAGATAATGAGCAAGTAAGACGAAGTCGACCCTGCAGAGGTGACCAGCTGGAATTTCCAAAAGGCTTTTTGGCGAGGTGCAGTATGACAAACTGTTCAATAATGGCCAACTTCTACTTTAGACGACAGTGTGTTTGGAGTTTCCACATCCTCTCCGTTTCTGCCTGGATTTCCTCCCCAGATGAAAGATGTGTCCGTGACCTTCTTTGGCTATGGGGAATGCAGAGTTACAGGAATTGGGTAGAGGTGTGAGTTTGGGTGTGATGTTCATTGCAGGATTAAAGGAATCTTCCTGGGCGAAATGGCCTGTTTCCACATCGCAGGTATTTTATTAGGACAAGGTTGATCGCAGGGATTAAGGCTTTTGTCATATGAATTTCTTTTTTTTAAAAAAAAGTCACAATTTCCATATAAACATATGATTTCAATTGAATCTGTTGAATGATATAAGGAGGGGATGGGCATTCTTAAAGAGGAATCATAAAGGTCAAGCGAGAATGTCAGATCACCTTAGCACGAAAAGTTAAGGATATAATCTAAAGAGATTCCACAAGTACATTAAGAACTAGAGACGAAATAGGACCACTTTAAGTTGAAAGAGCTCACTTTTGTTTTTAACCACAGAAGATGGAGAGATATATAATGTTCACTTCGTGGAGAACGAAATGAACCCTACAACGAAATATTGATGTTTATAAAGTCGTTTCCATTGTAAAGGGCAAGTGTTTGAGGACTTGGAAATATGAAGAAGGATAGTTCGCTGGGATTTGATCTCATGTATCCCAGAACTTTGTGGCAAGTTAGGGAATGAAACTGTTGGGTCTTTCGTAGAAATAATTGTGGAATCTATTACTATGAGTGAGGCGCCGAAAAAATGGGGAGTTGCTAATTTTGTGCTTTTGTTAAGAAAGGGTTACATGGAGAATCCTGGGAACTATAGACCTGTATTTCTGACGGTGGTCTTATGTAAGAATTTGGATGCAATTATAAACGATTGAATTTAAATGCATTTGGAGATACAAGGAATAAATAGGAATAACCAGAATGTTTTTGCGCGAGGGAAGTTGTATCTCACAAACATGACTAGGTTTCGAGGGCATAACTAATATGATTGATCCGGACAAAGTGGTAGATATTACTCACTTGAACTTTAATAAAACCTTTTTCAAGGTTCCACATGTTTGCCTGATTCAAAAAGTGAGATCACAGAGAGTTCGGTGAGATTTCCAATTCGATGTAAAATTAGATTAACCGCAGGAATCTGGGAATAGCCATGGAAAGTAGCTTTCAGAACAGAGGACTATTACCGATTTTGTCCCACAAGGATCGATGATTAGCCCACATTCATTTTTTTCATTTAAATAAATGATTTATGTGAGAAGATAAAAAAGCATGGTAAGTAATTTGCAAAATTTGTCGGAAAAGGAGCAATAAAAAGCTGATGGAAGATTGTGAAGATGTTTTCTCGTCAGGTCAATTCCTCTCTCTGTCCTCGAGTTTTTAAAGCGTGGGGGAGTTGGGTTGGGGCGGGAGAGTGAAGGGCCATCAGTCCATCGTACAGACCAGGTTATCAGATGTCCATCTATTCTCGTCCCAGTTTGCAGCATTTGCCACATAACTTTGAGTGTTCTGACTTTCCAGGGAAAATGTCAATGAGATTCGCTCTGTGAGCTTAAATGACACAACAATGGTACTGACGGTTGACTGGGCTGCAACACCTTTGAGGAAGGTATTCTCATGTTCAAACACAGAGGCAGACACACCGGCACATTCCCCGACAGTGACAAAGTCCTCATCATTATACACAATCCATACGCTTTACGTCTGCAAGTTTCTCTGTTGAAAGGTGGTTTTAAGTGGAATGCAAGCCATTTCTCTAAAGAATGTGAACCATTGCTGTAAGCTGTGATATGAAGAGGATACTGAGCTGAAATAGTCCCACACACTTCGCATGTGCAACTTTCAGGAACACAAATCCCACCAAATCAAGGTATCTTGCTCCTGGGATCTGACAGGATAGCGCCCAGCAAACATTACTCACTAAAACTACTGACACACGGCAAACACTAGACACTTTCACATCTCGTCTCGTCTCATTCTGTTTCTGTCCCTGACACACCTCCAGATTCCTCTTCATGTCTAGTCCCGAGATCATTGAGCTCTTTTATACAAATACAGACACATTGAGAAAGTGACCTTATTTCAAAAGCAGAATCAGGGAATGTAAGCTGCGAGGGCTTGCTCACGACAGGGCAATAAGGCACCACGGGTTCATGTCCCGATTATCGTATAGACTGATTCCACCAATGGGACCGTATCAGTTATTATCAATTAAAATCTTCCAATGACTACTGTGACTGACAGAAAGTAGCTTCGACCCCTTTCTCGCCGAGGGACATTTTGCAAACAATGTCCTGTTCCTTCACAAACTGAGTTTTTCTCAGCTGGCCATGGATGCGTCGAGCACAGAAAATGCCCTTTGGCCCACTAAGTCTGCACATTCCAATACAATCCCCTGAGCTGTTCTTACCTCATTTGGCAGCACATTGCTCAAAGGCTCAAACGAATTCAGCACTGTAAGTATTCGACTATATGGGTCTTTCATGCTTTGGAGGTTTCTGCCTTTTCAATCATGACAGGCGGTTGGTTGCAGTTTCCCAAGCTTCCTTATCTGGCTTATATGCATTTTACTTCATCCTGCGATTTGAATTTCAAACAAAAAAGCAGAGAACAAACACACTTCTAGTTCACTCTCGACTCTCAATTACAGTCAGCAAAATGCTTAACTGCATGAGGAACTCACAGTAGATTTAACGCCCATCGCCTCAATCACTTGTCGACACCTGCAGAAGTACGTTACTAAACTGGTTTCAAGTTCTCCCTTCCTGTGGAGCTGAGGAACAGGCAATCATTGTTAGGTTTGTTTGAATTGAACCACCACAGCTTCGACAGGGTAAAATATCAAGATATGTTTGGTCTGTGTAATCAATCTCGATATTTCAAATTATCATTCATTTAGAAGCAAAGACAGAGGTTGCAAGGTAAACTAAGCATGTCTAGCAGCATCTGGAGATAGAGAAACAGAGACAACGATTCAGAGCTTCTTCAGGAGTTTCTCAGAACTCTGTTTTTCTCACAGGGTCTTCCATTCCTGCCGAGTTCCTTGACCAGTTTTTGTTTTTGTCTGAGATTCCCAGCATCCACAGCACTTTCCTAGCCATTAAACAATAAAGAAGCAGATTTGTCCTTCCTCACTGGATAGGTTTTCCAATTGGGAGCATATTCCAGAACCTACTAAAGGATTCGGATGGATAAAAACAGCGACCGCTCCATGTGTGGCAACACCCTATCGGTTAACAGCTGAACGAGAGAATTAATTGCTCCACAGAGACTGGGGAGTTCCTTGTCGCAAGCCCCTTGCAGGATCTCATAGAGAAGACTGTTAGCGAATTCAAGAATTCGCCTGACCTTCAGAGAATGACAATTGCCCTCGATTGGATTGACGTTTCCAACATGAATCCTGGGGCATTCGTTGTGGAAAATGGGAACAGTCTGATCCCACGCCTTGCCGACACAGTCATGTCACCAGGAACCAGCTCTCCTAAAACCGGACCTACTCCCTTCGTGCCTCATGACGAACATATTCCTGACCACGGTAAAACCCGGGAACTGTGCAGCTGAAGAAAAAAGGATGGTGTGATTGTCGCTCCCTTCCTGGGTCGTAGGAGAACAGCACCTGTTCGTGAAGAGCCGAAAGCACTGACTAACATCGCCACATAGACTGATGAGCCAACGGCGTCAATGATCTCCGAATGCAAGCTTTAGTCTGCTTGTCCCCCATTGAAAATACTCCTTAATTAGCTTTACCTTTTGAAAATAAATCTTTGGAAATTCATTCTGAAGACATGGGAATATTCTGCTCCCACCCTCTGAAGACATAAACATGACTCCAGGAACCAGTTCTCCTCCAACCGGGACCGTGACTCTTCCAGCCTTTCAGTGTCTTGTCTGTGACCGTGTTTTCTCATTGTCCCGGAGCTGAAATGAGATTTGACATCCTGACGTGCAGGAACGAGAATCTTTTCAATGTCACAGATCAGTTCAAGTCCGGAGAGCATCAGCGTGAAAGCACTGGCCTCCGTAAGCACGGAAAGATGTCTAAACTGTCTCTGCACAGTCGAACAGTTCATTGTTCATTTGCCTCTGGATCCGCTTCCCAAGGAATATATAAAGATTAACAAATCTCGAGACTAGGATTTCTGCTTTGCTTCTTGACAGTTTCGCCACCTGCCAATTGGCAAAATTTATCAAGAATCCCTTCACAACCCTCTTCTTTGCACTATGTCCAGAGATAAATGAATCTCACTTTGTGGAGAGACTCCCGACTCTGGGAATGTTTTGTTTGGAGCAAAGAAGTTTAATGGGAGATTTCTTGGGAATGTTTACAATGATGTGGGCGGAAGTGGTGTGGATAGGCCGTTGATGGTCAGAGGGAACTGCTTCCCCTGACCAGGGCAACTGACCAAAGGACGAGGAGTGAAGACGTTTAAGGGAAAACAAAACTTGTATCAAATAAACTCAGTGAAACCTACATATTCACCATGTGTTTGTTATTATATGTGGATAGAGGAACAGAGCAAACGTTTTGAGTCAGATCCGTTTCTCGTTCAGAACACAAATTTCCTGCATGTCAACAATTGAGCAGACCTGAGAAAATGTCGAGTTGTTGAGACAGGTTTTCTGGAGTTGCAGGGAAACTGGAGTTGTAGAGTGAAATGTGCACAAATGTGCTGACAATTCACACTCGTGGGAGCGCATATTATATTGAGAACGTGGCATTTCGCACAGGCATGTAGATAGGTTGAATGAATGGGGAATAACTTGTCAGATACAGTTTCATGTCGGCATTATGAGGTCATGCACTTTGGTCGGAGAAGTCAAAAGAAAGAACACGATTAAAATCGAGAGAAAGTAGAAGAAACGTGTGGGACAGAAGAATTTCATGCCTGACACAAACATGTTTAGTATCATCTTCTTTCCCTGACAAAAAGGATGGCTTCCTTTCCGAATGCTCACAATGAAAGAGATGGTTTCCAAGGAAAGTAAAAAACCCTGAAACAAATAGCCTAATCGAAAACAAAGGAATGAATTGAGTCGTTCCAATGGACAACTTTGATGCTTATGGCTCTCTAAAATTTGTTTTAAATGGAGCTGGAAGTGGGAATTGGGGGAGCTGGGGAGTGAAAGTCAGGTCGCCCATGTTTACTGTCATCCTTCGTCTGTGTTCCTCATTTTTTTGTATGTTTTATTTCGCATTGTGGTTACTGTGAGTGCGCTTGTAAACCACACCGCTGGTGACTTGTTTCCCAGACAGTTCTTCAACACGACTCGTAAGAATTCAACATTCTTTTCTCCTGAATCTAGGTAATCTCTAAACACTGTGCAAATATCACCAGAACCTCGACATTTTCCACGCCTGTCTGCCTTCTTGCAATATCAATTGATTCATCACTGTGCTACTGTTGCACAAATCAAGAACGAACCAAAGCGCATCAATTGCATCTAGGCTGTGAAGGCAGCTAACTGCAGCCGCTCCCCAGAGTACTGGCAACTGTGTGATCACAGAAGCACACATTGAACAGCCAGGAAACTCAAAATAATTACAGTGCCAGAGGCCGTGCCAGGAACGGCACCTGAGAAACAACAGAAACACGCTTTTGAGCGACGGACTTGGTTATATTTCTCAATCATCAATCGAAGTTTACATTGGTTATATCAATTGATCCCTCACTCAAGGAACTAGCAACTGCTGCAAACGGAGGAGAAAATGAGGACTTTACATACTGAACATCAGAGTCCAGAGTGCGGTGCTGGAAAACACAGCAGGTCAGGTAATATCTGAGGAGCAGGAGAATCGATGTTTTGGGCATGTGTCTGATGACTTGCTCATGCCAGAAACGTCTATTCTACTGCTTCTTGGATGCTGCCTGACCTGCTGTACTTTTCCAGCAACACCATCTCCATTGCTGCAGACTGTCATACAATCCAGGCTTCCAGCCGCAGAATCAGCAACACTCAGTGTAATGAGTCAACCTAATGTGGACACCTCGCAGTGGTGTTTACTATCAAGTAGATCTTCATGAATGCGTGTCGTGAATTGTCTGGCCTGTATAATGTTCCCTGCTCTCACTACGTGCAACATTGTTTGAACATATTTGTGTTGTACATGATGCATATTGGGTCCATTTTTCTGGTGAGTTGTTGTCTAAATGTGGCTTTCGGTATATATTCTCTCATAGATCCGAGTAGTCAAAGGCTGTCCGTTCCGAGACATTTTTGCTTGATATGTTGGGTGCCCTCCTAACGTTGTTTATCTGCAAGGAATTTGCGGGAATATCTATTGTTGCAAAGTATTTATGGAGGATCCAGGAAACACCACAATTAGTTGTTCAGAGTGGCAATGCACAGACATGACGAGGTCAACAAATTCGACCAGAACAACACAACAATAATTGGACAATAGTGGGCAGCCAGAGATTTTTTAGAATGACGAGACAAATCCAATAACTCCATCAAAGAACATGTTGACCTGGACGTAACATACCGGGACCTGCAATGAACGACAAGAAGCAGCAACTAAAAGTAGTGGGAAGGAAATCACACCAATTCGAAACGCTACAGGACTGCACAGCTTCATAAGAGCCTCATCAGCCTTGAGGATGTTACTGAGAAAGGGCGGGAAACTGCTGCAAACCAACTTCCCAAGACTAACGAACATTCCCACACCATCATCAAACTTCACTGGAACTTCAAATCTTTACACAAATCTTGAAACCCTGAAACAGTCAGGGCCGCCCCAGCGGGAAAATGAACCCTTGCATCCCACATGACAGCTGAAGATACGAAACGCCATACTCCAGTGAACGTCAGAGCGAACTGCTCTTGCAAGCTACTTGTGCGTGCTCTTGACAAAATAACTGCTTGATTATCATCATCCAATTTCTCTTCGTTTGAGGTTGTGTGGTTTTAACATTACAAATTTACATCTGAATATCACTGAATTTTCTGAGCATTTCTGCCGTTCCAACACTTAGAGACAGAGAGTTCCAGATTCCAACCACTCGTTGTCTGACAACGTTTTTTTATGTGCAGCTACCCAAACCCTTTTACCCTTATCTTAAATCTATGGCTCTTGGTGATTGATCCCTCCATCAAATGTTTCGTTAACTGTACATAATCCATACTGCTCATCATTTCGTACATCTCAATATTGTCTCATCTCAATTTCCCCTGCTTTCAGAAAAACAACGCCAGTCTGTCTCAACTCTTTAATAGTTGAAGTTATTCAATCCAGATAATATATTGGTAAATCACTTCTGCATCGTTTCCACAGTTGTCATAACACTGCTATGATGTGAATTGTAAAATTATACACAATTATCTAGCGAGAGACAAATGATGACTTGAAATAAATGTGGGGAGACCAGAGACATTGGTCTCTACCAATAAAGTCATTCCCTCGATACTGTTCTGTGCCATTTCCATGATCCCAATGCTCCAATGATCTCTGATCCATGCAAATAAAACACTATACGTGAGGATTCAAAACCCAACCACATTGTCTGATAGCATTAAGTGGCTTAATGGTCCTGATGGTGATATTGGGTCACGTTCACCTAACAAGAGTGACAACTGCAGCACAGACTTAACGGTGTCAATGTGAAAATGAATGTTAATTTTTATAATGCCCCAGTCACATGGGAGGAGGGATGGAAAGGGGGAATAGTGATTGTTAAAGGGAGAAAAATCTCCGAGATTGGGTGCTAAGAGTGGCGGCTTGAAGCATTAAAACCAACACCAGAGTGAGTATTTTCATCTTAAAATTGATTGTTTCCTTTCTGCGTTTGTTTTGCACAGGTTATGTGGAGTAACATGGAACAAATGCTCATTACAGATACTCGGATTTGAATGGAGGTTGTATGACCACAACGCAGAGGACGAACCACTATTCGATTACATGAAAAAGCACAATACAAAAAGCCTTTAATGCAATGGCAGAGATAGTCGAGGAACCGCATCACATGCAAAACAGGAAAGCCCACTGAGACTGGATGGAATGGTCACCTTGGATATCCCCAGTTGCTGTGGAGATTCCATCATTGAAAATGTTGAACAATCAATTCGATAGATTTCAATAAAAGATTACAAGTACAGGCGAGAGTTCACAAATATTGTTGAAATATCGGTTTCAATAAACATGAAGTTTAACATCGTAACAAGGAAGAAACTATTATTGCACACTCACATCACACCGGTTCCCAGGTCTGGACTCAGTGAAACTGTGTACGGAGTGGCGAAGATCTGATTGGACATTGAGAGTGGAATGAACGAGTGGATATCTACTTTGCCTGCCAGTGACAAATTCCATGAGCATGCAGTCCTACTGTGAAGGTAGAGACTCATGAAACGCCGAGGCTGGGAGCTCCAAGCTCGCTCTGTGAAACTACTGCTGACGTGGCGCAGAGGGCATTGGGTCGTGGGAAAAGATCCTGAGCTATTTCAATCTGAATTGAAATTATTAGATTAGATTCCCTGCAGGATGAAAACAGGCCCTTCGGACCAACATGTTCACAACAACCGTCCGAAGATCAACCCATCCCAATCTTATGTTTACCCCTGCCTAATTCACCTAACATTATGGACAATTTAGCATGGCCAATTCACGTGATGTGTATATCTTTTAGATTGTGGGGGTTACCGGAGTACACGGAGGCAATACATACAGACACAGGGAGAATGTGTAAATTCCACACAGACAGTCCCCCGAGGCTGGAATCGGACCAGGGACCCGGGTGCTATGAGGCAGCCATGTGAACCAATGAGCCACCGTGCCACACATTTGCTCATTGAATTGGGGCCCGCAGCCCTCTACAGCAACTATCTCCAAAGAATCACCACTCTCTGACTGAAGATATTCCTCCACGTCTCATTTCCAAAATGTTATCTCTTCACTTTGTCTCTGTGCCCTCGGGTTCTAGTGTGTCATAGTGGGTGAAACATCGTTGCCACATTGGCTCTGCACAGGCCTCTCAGCACTCTGTAAATTTCAAATAAATTGAGTCATTGACTCAGACATCTTTGAAACAGATCGCTGTTCCAAACAGTCCATGCTACCATTTACCGAAACTAACGTACGACCAACTACGTGTACTGGGCCCATATCTCTCTTAACATGTCCTATTCATGCACTTATCTAAGTGTCTTTTTAATGTTGTAACTTTATCCACATTCCTACTTCCTCTAGAACTTTGCACAGGAAACATACTGTGTGAGATAAAACAAAGTGAACCTCATGTCTTTTTTTCACTTTTGTCCTCACACCTTAAAAGTACGCCCACTAGTCCTGAAATACCCCAAGGAAGGAAAGCACCGGGGGAGTTGAGCTAATCTGTACCCCTCAGGATTTTAAAAACCATTTATACGGTAAACGTCAACCTCCTATGCACCTTTGAAAGAAGTCCCAGCCTCTCCAGCCTTCCCTTACAGCTCAATCCCTTCATTCCTCGCAACGTAATGGTAAATCACTTCTTAACTCTGTCCAGCTTAATATTCTTCTTTGTCTGACTTGGAAACCAGAACATAGACACAATACGACAGAAGATGCCTCGCCAACATCCTGTACAACCTCAGGATAACGTCCCAACTTCATCACTGAGCAACGCATTTAAACGTTCTAACAGTATTTTAAGGAAGCTGACGATATGTGACACGACTTCCAAAGTCTATTCCGTGACCTATTCACGTGTCTATTGCGCAGGACTATTCAAAGCAGTAATTGTAATTGTACAAGTACCGCATGCCTTTATAACTCAAACTGCAGTATGTTACATATGTTCAAGATAATTTCTCTTTACAATTCATTTATCATATACCCGAATGATCAATGTCTCTTTTAATCTTCTATAACCTCAGATAACCTTCTTCTCTGTCGACTGCACCACCATGGGGAGTTGTAGCGTCCCTCAGCACAGAAACAGGTCTTTTGGAGCACACTGGTACATACTGATCATAATGGCGGTCCACATTAACCACATTTCTCTTCACTTGGACCACATCATTCTAATTTTTTGCTATCCATGTATTTGTCCAAAAGCCTTTTTAAATGTTCTTCGTGTACACACAAAGACTTATGCTGTCATCTCATGGAAATGCATGTCGCTCATGTTGGTGTCAACCAAAAACTGATGATCCCTACCTTGCATATTGTCATCTAAAACATTTACATCAGTCACAAACAAAGGAGCCATCACTGATCCCTGTGGAACACTGCCGGTCATAAGCCTCCAGTCTGATAAACAACACACCAAAACCTCACCCTTTCTCTTGTTGTTAATTGAAATTTGTATCCAATTTGCAAATTTGTGAACCACATCTGATTTAACTTTACTCGTTAGTCTTCCATGTTGAATCTTGTTAAACCATTGCCTAAAGCCTAAGTAAGCAAAGATATTTGTTCTTGCCTCATCAATCCTCTTGCCTACTTGATCAAAACCTCAGAAATTTGTGAGACCCAGTTTTCACGTCACTAAACCATATTGATGATCCCCTATATTTCCTGGACTCTGAAAATGCTACCTTCCAAAACGACCTCAAAAAACCTGCGAACCACCAATTTCAAAGTCACAAGCCTGGAGATTCCAGTCTTTTCCCTGTATCCATTCTTCAACAAGGTTCGTCAATGTCGAGTCATTTTAAATCACACCCATATTTAGAGATGACACAATTATTTCAGCAAGGAGTGTTGCAATTTCCGCGCTTACCTCCCATAATGCTTTGGGATTCAGTTCAAAAACAGGGTAAACCTCGATGCTAATTGAAACCAGCAACACAGAAAAATATTTACCCCGTGCTGTAATCTGTGAAAATTCGATCGTCAAAACGTTTCGCATAGGTCACAATTTAAAGGGAAAATATCAGGTTTTTCTTTATGTCTAACAGAGTATGAAAACTAACAACTATTTACAGCGAGTTTCTCTTAAATCCATCTGTTACCTTCCAATCCCCAATAATATTCCGATTCTAAAAGATTCCCAATAATGATTTAAAAAGTAATCATGGTTCAAAACTTTTTCAAGTCTCATTTTGTGGATTTTTCTTGGAAGACTCTCTCCAGATTTTCCTCGATGTTCTGCCATGCAAACACATTTCCAGGAAGGTACATTTGTAGGATCTCTTGAGCTGGACGTCTCTGACGCAGTCCTAGCTGTTGAAAATGTCCTGATTTATACCCCAAAACATCGGATTATTTCATTGGCTTTAATATTATCAAAATGTGAAGTTCACACCTGATTTTGATTTTGGATCTTGATTCATAATTTAAGCTGATGGCAATCGAGCTCTGGTGGTTGTTTCAAACAGATATCACATTGTTCCCTTGGTCAGAACAGGTTGTTCTGTGTCCTTGCAAGCTTTTCAACTCTTTTTTTCACACAACGTTCATAACAATACACTAGTCCAGGGTCTGGAGTTTTATACGCCTTTTACATTTTCTGAGATATCCAGCACTTATATTCCTGTAATATGAATTGTTTATCGGTATGTATTTCCACGATTTCTGTAGCCTCCTTATGTCTAACATATCCTCGGCGAACAGACTTCGCAAACTGAGCTGTTCCACCTTGCTTGAATCCCTCTAAATACTTTCTCTTCATCTAATCGTCCAAATGTCTTATAAAATAATGTAACAGTACCTCTACATACCAGTTGCTCTAGCAGTGGATTCCATGTGCAAGCCATCCTCTGTGTGAAAAGGATGTCTTGTCATGCGATGTAAATCTTACGAGGTGTGGACTCCCGGATCCAAGGGAAAAAGAACTTTGCTGTTCGTCTTATCGAGAACACTCTTGATTTTATGAATCTCTATAAAGTCAAAATTCGACCTCCGAAGCTGCAGTCCGACAAGGCAAAGCCGACACAGTCTCTGCTCGTTATATTAAAAATCCAGTCCTGAGTACATGTAGACTCTTTATTGCATGAGGCCAGACAGAGTCGAATGTTATCCAGCCGCTAGAAATATCACCGAATCTCAAATTCTTGATGCTTGTTCAAATAGTTTCGGAAAAGGTATCGTCATCTTCACATATGGAAAGTGAACATTTGGTCTCGCTGTCTCCACAATACAAAAATGACATGAAAAATTCGTTTAATGCCTCTTCCATCTGCTGATCTCAAAAGCAATGTCAACCTCCTTGATCTTTCAGGTAATATTTTTCGCGTTGTTCTCTTGCCAGATATGTACTTGGAGACCCTCTTTGGATTATCTTCAGCCCTGGCAGATTAAATTATTTCATATCCCCTCTTTCCTTCCTGGTCTGCACTTTATTGAAGTCGCTACAAGAAATTCACTTGAACTCTGTTGTCTGTCTAATATAGAATACTCTTTCGATTTGATTTGTTCCTCAACACCTTTTTTCAATAATGGTCACGTCTTATGAGTGACCAGCCTGACAAATTCAGCTCAGGTTGACAGCATATCTGCCACTGGGAAAATGTTCGTCTGTGATTAAAGTTGGAACAACAGAGCATTAAAAATGCATTACAGAATAAAATGGATTCCGCATGGCTTTGAGCAGATGAAATCAGACCTAACACGTTTCCAAGTATTTTCAGATCGTCACAAGCACAATACATAAAGGGGAATGCAGTAAATGGAATATATCTGAATTTCTAAAATATTCAGAAAGGTGTTTTATAGGATCGCACTTCACAAGCATAGAACCATGAACCAACACAGTTGGGGGTATGTATTAGTAGAGGATTGGGGAATGAATGGAGAGGCGAGGTAATGAGGGCATTTTCATGATAGTAAGTTGTAACTTGCAGATTCCCGGAGCCAACAATATTGGTGCCACAGCTGTTGACAACATGTACTAATCACTTGTACAACATAAGTTAATGGACTGTTGCTCAGTTTGGAGATGACACAAAATAGATATGGATGCAAGTAATGTGGGCGGCACAGCAACATTTTGGACGGACAGAATTAGGATAAACAAGTGGACAAAAACGTAGCAGCATATAACATGCAAAAAAAAGAGGTTTATGCGTTTTGGCAGGTATAAATATTAAGTGGGGAAATACACAGCACAAAGCATCAGCATACAGAGCACTTCGCTTCCTTGCACATGAAATATGAAAAGTTAGCATCCAGTTTCAGCAGGTAATCGGAAAGTTAAATAATTTTGTTTCACTTTATTTGAACGGAATGGAGACATATGTATTTTTTTTTCCAAAATGCACATGGCATTAGTCAGATCAGAGGTGGATTAATTTGAACAAATTTAGTCCCCCTATTTTAGGAATAGCAGTTTCGGGGAAATTTAACAAAAATCATCCTAGATATGGGAGGATATTCTCGGGAGATGAAACTGAGAATATTGCCCCTATACTCATTGGAGTGTAGAATAATGTAGCAAGACTTTACTGAGATACATTAGATTATGAGGGACATGATAGGATAATTTAGGAGAGAATGATTCGCCTTGTCTGAGAATCGAAGACCAGAGAACATAATCTCAGAGTAAGTACTCACCTATTTAAGAAAGATGTTGAGGAATTTCTTTCTCTTCGAGCCGACTGAATATGTGAAAATATTTACTGCAGGCCGCTCTAGAAATTGGCAGCTCAGTGTATCCAAGATTACACTGAGATTAGGGAGGGAGGTAAAAAAGGAAGGAGTGTGGCGTTGCTAATTAGAAATGGTATAATGTCTTCAGAAAGGCAGTTCGAGGGGGATCTGCCTTTGGAGGTAGTATGGGCTGAAGTCAGAAATAGGAAAGGAACAGTCACCTTGTTGGGTGTTTACTATAGGTCCGTCAATAGCAGCAGAGATGTGGAGAAACAGATTGGGAAACAGATTTTGGAAAAGTACAGAAGCCACAAGGTAGTAGTCATGGGCGATTTCAACTTCCCAAATATTGATTGGAATTTCTTTAGATCAAGTAGATTGGACGGGGCGGTGTTTGTGCAGTGCTTCCAGGAAGCTTCTCTAACTCAGTATGTACATTTTACGACCAGAGGGGAAGCCATATTGGATTTGGTACTCGGTAACGAACCGGGACAAGTGATGGGCTTGTTAGTGGGTGAGCATTTTGGTGATGGTGACCACAATTCTGTGACTTTCACATTGGTTATGGAGAGAGATAGGTGCATGCAACAGGGTAGGTTTATCAATTGGGGGAAGGGTAAATACGATGCTGCAAGATAGGATCTGAGGAGCATAAGTTGGGAGCATAGGATGTCAGGGAACGATGTCATTGAAATGTGGAACTTTTTCAAGGAACAGATACGACGTGTGCTTGATATGTATGTACCTGTCAGGCAGGAAAGAGATGGTCGTGTGACGGAACCTTGGTTGATGAGGGAGTTTGAATATCTAGTAAAGAAGAAGAAGGAGGCTTAGATAAGGCTGAGGAAACAAGGTTCAGACAGAGCAGTGGAGGGATACAGGATAGCTAGGAGGGAGCTGAAAAAAGGGATTAGGAGAGCTAAGAGAGGGCATCTTTGGCGGGTACGATCAAGGATAACCCCAAGGCCTTTTATGTGTATGGGAGAAACATGAGAATGATGAGAACAACGGTAGGTCCGATCAAGGACAGTAGTGGGAGACTGTATATTGAGTCGGAAGAGATAGGAGAGGTCTTGAATGAATACTTTTCTTCAGTATTTACAAATGAGAGGGACCATATTGTTGAAGAGGAGAGTGTGAAACGGCCTGTTAAGCGAGAGGAGATACTTGTTAGGAAGGAAGGTGTGTTGGGCATTTTGAAAAACTTGAGGAAAGACAAGTCCCGCGGGCCTGACGGGATATATTCTAGGATTATGTGGGAAGCAAGAGAGGAAATTGCAGAGCCGTTGCCAATTATCTTTTCGTCTTCACTGTCAATGGGGGTGGTACCAGGGACTGGAGAGTGGCGAACGTTGTGCCCCTGTTCAAAAAAGGGAATAGGGATAACCCCGGGAATTACAGGCCAGTTAGTCTTACTTCTGTGGTAGGCAAAGTAATGGAAAGGGGACTGAAGTATAGGATTTATGAGTATCTGGAAAGACACTTCTCGATTAGGGACAGCCAGCACGGATTTGTGAGGGGTAGGTCTTGCTTTACGAGTCTTATTGAATTCTTTGAGGAGGTGACCAATCATGTGGATGAGTGAAGAGCAGTGGATATAGTGTACATGGATTTTAGTAAGGCATTTGATAAGGTTCCCCATGGAAGGCTTATGCGGAAAGTCAGGAGGCATGGGATAGAGGGAAATTTGGCCAGTTGGATAGAGAACTGGCTGACCGCCCGAAGTCAAAGAGTGGTGGTAGATGGTAAATATTCCACCTGGATCCCAGTTACAAGTGGAGCTCCGCAGGGATCAGTTCTGGGTCCTCTGCTGTTTGTAATTTTTATTAATGACGTGGAAGAGGGAGTCGAAGGGTGGGTCAGTAAATTTGCAGACGATACGAAGATAGGTGGAGTTGTGGATAGTGAGGAGGGCTGTTGTCGGCTTCAGAGGGACTTAGATGTGATGCAGAGCTGGGCTGAGGAGTGGCAGATGGAGTTCAACCCTGCCAAGTGTGAGGTTGTCCATTTTGGAAAGACAAATAAGAATGCAGTATAAAAGATTAACGGTAGTGTTCTTAGTAAGGTGGAGGAGCAAAGGGATCTTGGGGTCTATGTTCATAGCTCTTTGAAAATTGCCACTCAGGTGGATAGAGCTTGTAAGAAGGCCTATGGTGTATTAGCGTTCATTAGCAGAGGGATTGACTTCAAGAGTCGTGAGGTGATGTTGCAGCTGTACAGGACCTTGGTAAGGCCACATTTGGAGTATTGTGTGCAGTTCTGGTCGCCTTACTTTAGGAAAGGTGTGGAAGCTTTGGAGAGGGTGCAGAGGATATTTACCAGGATGTTGCCTGGAATGGAGAATAGGTCGTGCGAGGATAGGTTGAGAGTGCGAGATCATTTCTCATTGGAACGGCGAAGGATGAGGGGTTACTTGATAGAGGTTTATAAGATGATCAGGGAAATAGATAGACTAGACAGTCAGAGACTTTTCCCCCGGGTACAACAGAGTGTTACAAGAGGCTATCAATTTAAGGTGAAGGGTGGAAGGTATGGGGGGAATGTCAGGGGTAGGTTCTTTACCGAGAGAATGGTGGGGGCATGGAATGCGCTGCCTGTGGGAGTGGCAGAGTCAGAATCATTGGTGACCTTTATGCGGCATTTGGCTATATACATGGATAGGTGCTTAAGCTAGGACAAATGTTCGGCACAACATTGTGGGCCGAAGGGCCTGTTCTGTGCTGTATTGTTCTATGTTCTGTGTTCTAAGACTGTCAGAAACAGATTTTAATCAGCAAGGTATTCAAAGGTTAGGTGCTATTGCAGGAACTTGAATCTGAGGATTATCAGATCAGCTGCAGTCGCACTGAATGGTGAGAGCAGACTGCACAGGTTTAATTGACGACTTCTGCTCTTGCATCTTATTATCTTTCCTTTCTGGACTTTCAATTACTTCTGTTTTTCCTTTATCAATGAATTTACTGGCCATTAGAAGAAGAAGGTTTACAGTGCGAAGGCTAAAATCCAAATATCACTTCAGTATCTGATGGTGTTGTCCAGTTGATTGTTGCCTGACTATGATTCGCTTTTGAACATGAAAGGGAAAAGCATCATTCACCGTGTGGAGAAACTGTACACGTGTTGTACGTGTGGGCAGGGCTTCACCAGATCATCTGCCTAGTCAGAACATAAATACAGTCAGACGAGGGAAAGGCCATTCGTCTGTTTCGTGTGTGGGACAGAATTCACTTGATCCACTACGTTGTTATAACAACAGCAAGTCTGCCTAGCGGAAATGTCTTTTAAATGCCCTGAACGTGGGAAGCGGCTTAAAATCTCTGAGAATCTGTTGACCCATCAATATGTTGACACAGATGAGAAACTTCATTTGCTCCCAAACTGGGCCTGGATTAAAGTGGTTAATTGGACTCTCTGTGCACGCGCCATCTCACTGTGGGGCGAGGCTGTACACCTGCACTGGTGTGGGAGGAGATTTTATGTGAAATCCAACCTACTGAAACAACAGCAAGTTCACAAGGGAACAAAGTGCCTGGTTTTTACTGTGCTTCATCGTGTGTCAAAGTCTCAAACAAAAGTTTTGGTTTGAATTCCAGCTTACTGTGGAGCTATTCCATAGAGTTTAATGTTTAGGAAAGGATTAGAAGGTTACGGGGCAATGGCAGGAAGATGGGGTTAGTCTGAATGCACATTTTGGTTGGAATGGGCCAGTTTGGACCAAAGGGTCTGCCTCTGTGCTTTAGGACTTTATGACTCTCACAACCATTGCCTGTCTCCCACTGAATGTCATATTGTACTTTCCCAATTCACTGGAGCGAACTTGACCCTCCACCCTGCAGGCTTCCCTGATGTTTGACAATCATGTTCAACATTCGATATTATATGCAGATGCCGTGTAAAATGCAACCTATTAATTTCACATTTCATGAGAACAAGATTATTAATTAGTCCTTCTGAGCACACAGCAGCAAATCCAAACTAACCTTGTCTCTAGTTTGGATTACAACATACTCTTCCAGCTGCCTAATACACACTTCTGTAATTTATTTTTCACAGCATGAGCAGTCACTTAGTTTATGCAGTTTAGATGTAACGTGAGATAATTCAGTATTCCTGCAGCACCAACAATACCAATTTTCCACAGCATAAGATATACAAAATTTGCACGACAATTTTACACGGCAGAACACACCAATGCCTGTTTCTCATTGCTAAGATCCTCCAAAACCGATTCTGTGGGATCTGAGGGACAGGGTCAGTGGCATTATTAGTGACAGACTTAGAGAAGACGTTCATTGAGGCTCACCTCGACGCTGAGATGATCTGAAGAAATGTCCAGGACGTTCTGTATCCTCGTTCTACCAGGATAAGTATAACCGTATTCTCTCTGCTCCCTCACACTCACTGTATATCTGTTATCGCACCTACCCCCGAACAAGGCTTACGCTCTATCTCCAAATAAAGTTCATGCATTTCCAATCTCACTGTTGAATTCAGCACCTTTCTTCCATTATTTTGTCTGTCGCCCATGCAATACACCCGCACCAATAACACCTTATGGATTCTGCACTGTGGACTGACTCCGTCCAGACACCTCACCGTTCAGCAACCCTCCCACCCCCAAAAACCACCTAAAACAGTACGAACAGCTCATTCCCCATTTCCCTTTCTCCCATTCCAGGATAAACAGCCTTGAACAAGACAGAAAGGGCCAAGCCAGGTGGTGGAGTGTCCGATATCCGTTCCCTTTCCCCCCCTCCCCTCTCCCCGCCATGTTGGTAGGACCCTTGCACGAGCTGGAGAGGACCGAGTGAATCGTATGGAGATTCTGTAATATCCACATCCTACCAACTGAGTAAGAAGCAATGTTTTATGGATGGCAATTCTCACTTTAACCGCTCTGTCTTTTCCGCAACTTCTTTCCCTCCCAAAACAACAAATATCTCATTGCAGAAAGATGCAGACACAGAAATACTGAGAGACATATGTAAACACCACAATATACTAACACTCACAGCACATGCAATGAAATGGACCCGCACACATGTGGAGGCATACAGAGACATACACAGTCACAAACAGACTTAAACAGATAAAACGCAGAGGCAAATACATGGAAGAACAAATGTATACACACAAATACACAAACACATGAACAAACACACACGCACGCATGCACATACACAGAAACGCAGGCACTTGTGTCTCTAAGCCAGAGATCGATAGGTTTTTGATGAATAAGGGTACAAAGGGTTACCGAGAGATGTCACTAGAATGATGTTGAGAAACCTCGAAGCCAATATTAAATGACATTCAGCTTCGATGTACCCAATTGCCTAATTCTGCTCCCTTTTTTAATGCTCGTGTGGTGTTATGCTATCTGGTATTCTCTTCCTGGAACAGGAGCAGCGTATGAGTTTAATACACATTTGATTGGAAAGAGTCAGTGGTAATGTTGGACAGGTTTAGGGGGCTGTATAAGTCTATTCCTAATTATTCTGTCCTTATGTTTCAAAAAAGGTGACAATTTGATGTTAGTTTAACACAGTTTTAAAATGAGTCCTGCAATGAAATAAGGACGTTCCTTTCCCTTTCGTGTTTTGCTATCTGTGGTGCCCTTTTCCTCAGGGAGCACTAAAGACGCATTTTTTTAAGCTATTCAAGGCTGACCTCGAATGATCTTTCCTGGACAGGAGAGTCAATGTTTATTGGGAACAGACCAGAGACAGGTGGTCAGAACATTCAGATCAGCCATGAGCATTCTCAATGGTGCAGCCGAATGACCAACTTCTGTTCCGATCCATGAAGTTAGTCTGCAGATGTAGCAAGTGGTATGAAATGGTGTTGTTTCTGGGAAAGGGTATCCGGTTTAATCGTAGAAATGTTTTACTGCATCTGGACAGCGAGACTGCAGATGCTGGAGGTCAGAGTCGAAAAGTGTTGCCCTGGAAAAGCACAGCAGGTCAGGCAGCATCCGAGGAACAGGACAGTCAATGTTTCGGGCATAAGCCCTTCATCAGGAATGTGCCCGAAACATGCCTCTCCTTCTCCCTGTACACACGTTCCTGGGAGGCCTTTTGATAAGAAGCATTACCAGTTTAGGTATTGGATGCGAAATCTTTTAGAACCATACATGATTTTGTGAAAAAATTAACTGGATACATATTTTACCTTGTTAGATGTTTGAAACTACAGAATAAATGTTAAGAATAAAATGTGTTGATTGATAAAATTGCATAGGCGTGTACTGCACCTTTTAAAGAGAGTAAAAGTTGGCAAGGACTTAACAAACACAGAGCATGCTGAAATTTTTTTTAAAAAGTAACATTTGACTGAAAGAAACAGTTGAGCTGAGTGCTATGGTATACAACAAATTCGATTTAGGCCGATCAGTTTAACTTACGCCCAAAGAAACCAAAATCCAAACGAATTTGAATTTTAATGCTATAAAACTAATGAGACATTCTGGTGTTTTGTGGTATAAAATCGGGCATTTTAAACAGTTAGCCAGGGCGGCAAAAAGCACTAATAAATGCAGACTGCCTGCAGAATCACTCTTTGAAAGGTACCTGTTTCTATGAAATCTGTGCAGTTGAAGACCGAAGAAAAGACCCGGGAAAACCTACAGATGAAGATTCACAGGAAAATTGACATAACTCACTTGGGGTTTTGAAGTTCGATTTTTTTTTGTAAATCTTAATCGGGTGGTTTTATTGGATCAGTATATTGCTGTCGAGTAGGAAGTAGATAAACTGATCAGACCAGGATGAGTACAGTGTAGAAAGTTGTTGTTTAATGTTCTCTTTTTTTTTTCTTGGAGTGAAAGAATAAACTATTATTGCTTTCGATAGATAGTGAGATTTGGTCATTCTTTCTCACTCACACTTTTAAAGACTATGAGGCGAGGTGATTTTTTTTTCTGTTTGGTTTAAATTAGCAGAAGGGCTTCACACTCTGTCGTAACATTTATTTTAAGCAGATATGATGAAGACATCAACCGATTTCTTAAAATTATGCAGACACATGTAAACATGCCATGAAATTATGCAGCTGGGATTTTGTTGTTTTTTTTGCCCAGAAAAGGCACTGTGTCCAACAGCAGTAATGATGCACTTGTATACAGGATCTTATCATCCATTGCAGAGAATTTTCAAGGAAATCACACGTGGTGCTTTTTGGTGTTCAGTTGGCATTATTGCATATTTTAACACAGGGAGGGATAAAAATGTTACCTGCCACAGAAGCAGCAGCCTCGTGCCCCCCTCCCTCATTTTCTTCCACCTGACGAGAAAAAAATCCTGCGTCATCTTTACCAATCGCGTAGGTTTCCTGATGAAAGATTCTTTGGCATCTTTCCACTATCTGATGTAAAGTGAATTGAACCAAATCCAACTGTTCCAGGGAGATAGCCCATTACAAGCAGCTTGTGTGAGTGGAAGAACTTCAGCGGACCGAACAACATTTGGGATATTCTGTCATCTTTCCATTTGTTAAGAGGTCAGCTATTAAAGAACTCTGGAAAGCTTTCTTTTTTGTTTTGTCTTAAAATGTGTGTGTTCATGTGTGCATGCAGCGGCACGTTTGTGTGTTTGTCACATTTCTCTAGAAGGTGATCCAGGCTGATACTTATATCATTGGCCTGATCAGTAAACTTTGAAATTTCTTGTAACCAGTGGATGAGTGTGACTGCAAAAGGAATCAGTGACCCTGTAACATTGTTTGGAACACGAATGAGAAATTCTGAAAGAGCTGTAAAAGTGGGAATTCCCTTTCCCAGAAGTATGTGATGTCTAGGTGTTTGTATTGAACAGAGAAATGAATGAATGGAAATGGTACATACAGAAAAGTGCTGCTAAGGTCACAACCAGATCAGCTACGAACTTAGTACCTGGTACAGCAGTGGCGAAGTGGTTAATGACCCACTCCTGCTCCTCACTCAAATGTTCCAATGTTCTATTCAGCCCCTCACAGGAACATATGGAGGCCACTTGCGCCAAATACCTGGTTCACAGTAACATAGGATATCATTCAGTTCCTCCAGACTGACACACACACAGTATGGTGTGGGTTGGAAAATGTTATTGGGTAATACAAGCTGGGTTTGAAAGAGGCCTCTGGTCTCTTTACAGAGCGTTTCCACTCTGCAACCTGTGGTTCATTTGTTGGTCATGTCGTGGACCCAGATTCACTGTGAATACAACCCACAGACATCACTCAGAGATGATACACAAGATAATTTGCGCTCGCTGACTGCAACATTCAGGAAAATTACAACCGTTAACTTTCCATATACAGGATATGACAACATAAGGAACAGGATTAGTTAATTCGGGCAGACAATCCTGCTGTGCCATTGTATACCATGATGGCTGATCCACTGTTGGTAGCAATTCCATTCAATTCCCAATTCTTCACACCCTGCAACAAAATGAAAGTGGGCAAAATCCAATCTACCTCCACTGTAACTACTTTCAGTGATCTAGATCCCCGAACTCTATCATCCAGATAGTTCCTGACATGCATTAACATCAGTGAGAAG
The DNA here is from genome assembly GCF_047496795.1 of Chiloscyllium punctatum. Classification (NCBI taxonomy): domain Eukaryota; kingdom Metazoa; phylum Chordata; class Chondrichthyes; order Orectolobiformes; family Hemiscylliidae; genus Chiloscyllium; species Chiloscyllium punctatum. Next base: position 26,079,926 of record NC_092790.1, on the reverse strand, counting down.
AAAACACACCCCACACAGACACAATGACCTATTGAGTTCAAAAGAGGTGAACACAGGAGCCCAGCTAAGAGTGGCAGACCCTGATATCAAGGCAGGAGTTGACTCAGTGTGGTATCAAGGAACGCTGACTAAATTAAACTTAGTGGGCATCAGCCACAATATCTCTTCTGGTTGGGGTCATCCATAGCACAACGGAAGATATGTGTGATTTGTGGACATCAATCCTTTCAGTTCCAGGACATCACTTCAAGACATCCTCAGGGGAGCTTCCTTAGCACAAACAGCTCCAGCTGCTGCATCAATACTATCCACCACCATAAGATCAGAAGATGTGATGGTCACTGAAGATCAGACAATATTCAGAATATTTTGTACACTGTCAGCTCCTGAACCAGTCTGCGTCCATATGCAGCAAGACCCGGACAACATTCAGGCTTGTGCTGTTAAAGTGTCGGTAACATTCATGATACAGCAAGGCCAGATACTGCACATTTCCACAGTTAAAATAGGAGCTCATTCAGCATCTCAATGTGGTTGCACCCGGATATGAGGAAGTAATTCAGGCCATTGAAACGAATGAACAAGAAGAGGGACAAACCATTCAATCCTTCTGCCTGTTCCACAAGAAAAGAAGCAGCCTCGTCAGTGCATCTAACTGCTAAAGCGGAACGTGAAAAGTCCAATCAGACCCTTGAGCGTGTTCCATGCGACATGGACGAGAACATTCATCCCCTCAAGGGCTTATGCAGAAAAAGGAGGATGTCATTGATGCTCCAACGTGACAAACAAAAGGAGCAGAGACTGCACTCAGAGACGGCTCCATGATGTTCCTCGTAGCCCCATTGCATGTGGAACGTGTGCCATTTTAACATAGTTTCTTGGCAGTGCGGAGAGAAGCCAAATATCTTGTGCAAAGTCTCAATGACACATCTTCCCCCTCCGAGAAGACAGACCCATGTTCTCCATCCAGGACAGAAGCAGTTGAGAATAGTTAACTGTTTTAGTGTGAAGGTATTTTGGCTGCTCTCGGGATTGTGGGTAACATGACGTTCTGTGCAGAATCACACATACCGAATGGACTATATTAATGTTGGAGACTGTATGCAAAGCCTGATCATGTCTCTGTCAATCGACATGGAGAGTGGGGCTGAAGTAGGAGAAACGTTCTCAGAGGCACTTAAACTATCGAGAATTATAACCCGCATAAAAAAACCAAACAATGGAATTTATTACTTTCTTAGTGTCTGTTTAGAACATAATGAGTGATTGTCCATTCCCCTCAAGTTTCAATGCAATCACCTCTTATTCTCTCACAGCGCTACAGATTAATCTTCACTCACTCCTCATGGTACCATGATCCCAGTGATTAGTCTGTTGACACTCTTTCACACTCTCTCTGTGACGAGAAGATCATTCCCTATAAAGGAGAGAAAATCTGCCCCAAAATACCCTAAATACTGCCTCAACAACACTCTCAGAGATGATCATAATAATTCCCTTACCTCACTTTGCCGTCTCTGTTTCTTTCCGGTGGTGTGAAAAAGCCATTCCTTCTCTATGCCCTGAGACTGACGTGAAATTTACAAGTTCCTTACGTCTGTACATCAACACCAATAAAGCCACCACCAGAGATGGAGATGAACATCACTCTTGTGAAGAACTTCAAAGATATAGAATACACCTAAAACAAGGAATGGTCACCTACCCCAATGGAAATGAGCTGTCGGAATATGGTAAACAGGCAGAGGGAGGAGCTATCTTTCCTTTGTTCTTCCCTCACGGGATGTGTGCAGCCCTGGTCAGGCCAGCATGTTTTCCCGATCTGAAACTGAGTGGCTGGTTCAACTGTTCCACAGGACAGTAAAGAGTAAACTACATTGCTGTGGGATTGCAGTCACACTGAGACCTGTCCAGGCAAGGATGACCCATTGTCTTCTCATAAGGACATGAGGCAAGCAGATGGACTTTTTCTCACAAATGATAATGGTTTCATTTTAATTATATCAATTTCTTTCATGAGATGTCAATGGATTATTATTCGATGGCAGTAGGTTAAGCGTCATGGACTTGAGCACTATACACTGTCTTACATCTGACAGATTCTGTGCAGAGAACAAGTTAAACATCTCAAATGCAATTATTTTGTAGTGGACACGTGGTTTGAAGAGATGTGAAGAAACAGCTGTATCGGATTTAACAAAAACACAAACGATGGTTCATTCAGGAATTGCACTGAGGCTGAGGAGGCGACTGGGATATCATAATGGTGGTATTAGACAGGAGTGGTGGGTAGGGAGGATATGGAAATGTAAATTTGTGCAGGACAGAAAGGATTATGGAGTTTGAGTTCCTTCTCGCATATCTGTGAGTAATTTGTAAATAGTAATTTGCTTTATATATTTTATAAGGAAAGGAATTTTTGATTGGGACTGAAGACATTGATTGCCATTTCCTATTATTTACATATCATGAGCAGAATTTCAATTCAACCCAGTTTAACAGTCAAAGAAAATGATTTACTAGGAACACCAAATATATTGAGGATGGGATAGTAACCACCTTGAATAATCCAAAGGATATCCTGGATCCGCCATGCTAATGATATCCAAGGTTGAGAAAGATAGTAAAGACCCAAGGATAAACTCCTGTCCATTGTTGGAAAATTCCAGTCTAATGTGCACAGATTCTCATCCATTGTTGGGACATTCGAGTGTAATTTTCTCAGATTCTAATCTCTCCTCCCTTCCCTTTGGAGCTGCTGATCCCTGTTAGTGCTGTCGGTGATACTCCCTCTCACACTATGGCATAATACATTGACAGAGCCCATTTATCGTTTAACGATGGAAACGCTCCACTGGGATAATTAGAATCCACAGAGATTGATAATAATCACAGTCGGTGAACAATTAGCTCCAGGTAAATCCTTTCAGTTCAATATTACTTTTATTAAAATTCAAAATAACGTTTCAAATTTTCACAGTCCGCATGGGATATGTTGGAGTGACTGAGGGAAGGGATGTTGGAGATGCAGATTGTTTGTGTGTAATCATTGAATCTGCCCTGGATATGAGAGCAATGACAGAGAATTATTGGAACATAAACGAGTTTCTCCATTTATAAATGAAAATTATAGCCTGAAATTATCGATCAGTGATTATATTGATGAATTAACTTTTATAGTCCAAAATCTGATGGGGAAATGTGCTTAGGAAAACATGGATTATAACAGGCAAACTGCATGGATATGTTAACAGAGAATTGTACATGACAAATACAATTCAGATTGTTCTTTGAGGATGAGAAGGGGCAAGTAAGGGTCATGCTGTTGATGTTATTGATGTCAATGAACTCTGATGAAGTATCATTTATTAGACTTCAATTACTGTGTGATTATGACATTGGGGAGGAGACAGAAATCAGAGAGAATCGGAGGAAATGGCTGCTGCGACTGGAGGGAGAGATTATGATATTGCCAGTCATCAGTATTGGAACGTGCCTCTTTATAAATCATTAGGTCAGAATCATGATGCAGCTATAGTAAGGGATGAGGACAGCCAACATTAACCATAAGACCAGAAGACATAGCAGCAAAAATGTAGCCTTTCTGCCCATTGAGTCTGCTCCGCCATTTGATCATATCTGTTAAGCTTCTCAACATCACTCTCCCGCTTTCTCCCCATGACCCTTGGTCTCCCTGACAATCAAGAACCTATCAAACTCACTCTTAAATATACATAATGACCTTGTCTCTCCAGCTTCTGTGGCCGTGAAATCCAAAGATCCCCGACTCTCTGGCTGAAGACGTTTCTCCTTATCTTGTTCTAAAACGTCTTCCCGTTATGTTGGGCTCTCGAGTCCTAGTCTCTCCTATCAATAGAAACATCTTTCCAATATCCTCTCTTTCCACGTCATTCAGTATTTGGTAAGTTTCAATTAGATGCCCCAGATAATTCGAAACTCCATCAGATACTGACCCAGAGTCCTCAAATGTTACACATATGTTAAGCTTTTCATTCGAAAACCATTCCTATGAATCTTCTCTGAACATCCTCCAGTGTCAGTGCATCCTTCCTGAGATACGAGGCCCAAAACTGCACACAATGCTCCAAATGTAGTCTGACCAGAGCCTTATACAGCCTCAGAAGTATATCCCTGCTTTTATATTCAAACACTTTTGAAATGAATAGCATCATTGTATTCGCTTTCCTGACTAGTGACAACCTACAAGTCTACCTTGAGAGACTCCTGGACTAGAACTCCCAAGTCTCTGCACTTCAGACTTCTGATTTTACTCTTAATATTGAAAATAGTCCATGCCTCTTGTCTTTCTGGCAAAGAGCACGACCACACACTTTTGCACACTGTACTCTATTGACCAGTTCTTTACCCAATCTCCCAAACTGCCCACATCCTTCTGCAGGCGAAGGTGAGGACTGCAGATGCAAGAGATCACAGCCCAAAAGTGTGGTGCTAGAAAAGCACAGGCGGTCAGGGAACATCCGAGGAACAGGAGGTGCGACATTTCAGGCATAAGCTCTTTGTCAGGATTGAAAAGGGTGGGCGAAAGGGTGCTGAAAGATAAATAGGAGAGGGTGAGGCTGGGGGGATGGTAGCGTGGAAGGCGATAGTTCGATGAAGGTGGATTGTGATCGTGAAGGACAGGGAAGATGGAGAGATTGGACAGTTCAAAGGGACAATGCGAAGTTGGAGTGCTCGATGTGAGATAAGGTGGGGAAAGTGAGATGAGGAATTTGGTGAAATTGACATTGTTACCGTGTGGTTGCACGGTCCCATGGTGGAAGATGAGATGTTGTTCCTCCAGGTTTTCGGTGACTTGGGTTTGGCAATGGAGCAGACCCAAGACTGGCATGTCTTTGGCGGATTGGGAGGGAGAGTTGAAGTTTTCGGCCATAGGGTGGTAGGGTCATTGTGTGTGTGTGTGTGTGTGTGTGTGTGTGTGTGTGTGTGTGTGTGTGTGTGTGTGTGTGTGTGAGTGTGAGTGTGTGTGAGTGTGAGTGTGTGTGTGTGTGTCCCAGCGATGCTCCCTGAAACGGTCCAAAAGTTGACATCGTGTCTCCTCAATGTAAAGGAGACAGGGAACAATGGACAAAGCACAATGTCTACGGGGTGTGGAAGGATCCTTTGGGGCCTTTGATGGAGTTGATGGGGAAGGTGTCGGCGTGCATTTTACACAACTTGGGATGGCAAGGGAAGGTGCTGGGAGTGGATGATGGCTTGGTTGGGGGGTTGGGGCGTGGACCTAATGAGGGAGTTGTGGAGGGAATGGTCTCCGCAGAATGCTGATAGGGGTGGGGACGGAAATATATCTCTGGTGGTAGGGTCTGACTGGAGGTGGCAGAAATAGTGGAGGATAATGATTCTATCTGGAGGTTGGTGGGGTGGAAGTTAAGGACCATGGCAGTCTATCATTGTTGTTGTCGGAAGGGTGGGGTTCAAGTACAGAGGTTTGGGAAGCTGAGGAGAATCGGTGGAGCAACTTTCTGCAAGCTCACCACCTCTTCAATGCTATCTGACCCTCTTCATATCTTTGTACTGTCTGAACATCAGGCTGTCGGTGGCACGGTGGCTTAGTGGTTAGTACAGTACCAGGGACACGGGCTCGATTCCCACTTCGGGTCAATGCTAGTTTGGAGTTTGTGTATTCTCCCCATATCTGCCTGGGTTCCCTGCGGGTGTTCCGGTATCCTGCTGCAGTCCAAACATGTGCAGATTAGGTGAAATGGGTATGTTAAATTGCCCAGATATTACATTATTAGTCAGCAGAAAATGGGTCTGCTTTGATTACTCTTCGGAGGGTTGGTGTAGGACTTATTTTGCCAAAAGGCCTGTTTCCACACTCTAGTCATTCTAATACTAAAAATTAGCCAACGTGCCCTCTGTTCCTTCATCTAGATCGTTAGCTGTATAAGGTGAAATTTGGTGCTCCCAACACTGAGCATTGTGGCAATGCTTGTCACTGACTGCCATCGTGAGATGTCACATTTTACGCTTACTCTCTGCTGGCTTCAATCGATGCCAGCACGTTGCCTCTGACACCATGGGTGCCCCTTCTCTATAACCTCCAGTGTAGCAATTTGTCAAAGGACGTCTTGAGGTGTAGGTAGATAATATCCATTGGCTCTCCTAATCTACTCAGTACTTCCTCAAAACATTCTAGTATGTTTGTCAGACATGACCGCCCTTTGATGAAACCATGCTGACTCTGCCCTATTTTACCATCGACATCCAATGATACAGAAATCGCATCCTTCATGATGGATTTCAGAATCTTACCCACAACTGAGGTTAGGTTAATCAGTCTGTAATTTTCTGTCTTCTGCCTTGCTCCCTTGTTAAACGGGGTGTCACGTTATAGATTTTTCAGTCCACTTTGCCCTTTCCTGATTCTAGTCATTCCTGAAAGATCACAACTAACGTTTGCACTACTCCTTCAGCTATCTCCCTTCCAAGGCTTGAGTGTAGTCCATCTGGTTCAGATTATTTATCTGCATTCTGGTTATTCAGTTTTCTAACCCGTTCTCTTTGGTAATGACCACCATACTCCGTTCTTCCCCTCACTCTGTTGATTTGTTTGGGAAATTAATCGTGTCTTCTACTGTGAAGACTGACGCAAAGTTCCTCATCCATTCCTTTGTACCCCACCACGACCTCTCTGGCATCATTTCCAATATCTACGTTTGCCTCTCTTTTGCACTTTATATATCTAAGTGGGTAGCTTACCTCCTTATTAAATTTTCCCCCTCCTGAAACATTTTTGTTGCCCCCTGTTGGTCTTTATAAGCGTCCCAATACTTTGGTTTCACACTGCCCTTCACCACATTATATACTTCTCTGCTTTGCTTTGATGCTATCCCTAACTTCCCTCGTCAGCCATGGTTGCCTCATCCTCCCTGTACTTGCCTCTTTGTCTTGCAATGTATCTCTGCTGTGTCTCCTAAATTACTTTTAGAACCTCCCGCCATTGCTGGACTACTGTCTTTTCTGCAAGGCTACTCTCCCAGTCAATTCTACCCAACTTCTCCCTTATGCCTATGCAGTTGCCTTTATTCTGCTGAAGTACTGTTGCCTCTGATTCTATCTTCTGCCTCTCAAATTGTAGTATAAATGTTATGATCGCTGCTTCCGACGGCTTGCTTCAATTTAAGATCCCTTATCTAGTCTGCCTCTTCACACAACAATAAATCCAGTATTGCCTGTTCCCTCATGGATTGCACCACAAGCTACTCAAAAAAAAATCTTGTAGACATTTCATGAATTTCTTTTCTTACAATCCACTATCAACCTGATTTTCCCAGTTCCCCTGAATATTGACATCGCCCATGATCACTGCAACCTTGCTTTTCCTACACACCTTTTCTATCTCCTGATATATCTGATGGCCCACCGCCTCACGACTGTTTGGAGGCCTGTATAAGACACCAACTGTCGTTGCTTTAACATTGTGCTTCCTCAATTTTACATATGCAGATGCTACACCATCTGACCCTATGTTATTTCTTGCTATTGATTTAATTTCATTTCTTACTGATAAGGCAACCCCACCTCGTCAGCCCACCAGTGTATCTTTTGGATAGGGTGCATATCCTGGAATATTTAGCTCCCAATCCTGATCCCCTTGCAGCTATATCTCCATGATGCCCATCACGCCATACCTGCCAATTTCGATCTGGGTCACAAATTCATTTACCCTATTCCTCATACTGCCTGCATTCAGATATAACGCTGTCCGTCCTGTATTAACCATCTCTCCTCTCATTGGCATTCGTATTCCAGTGTGGTTGAAGTTTGTTTGTTAATCATTTCTCGATACTCTATCCTATTTATGTCTGTGATGGAGATGTTAATAATCTACCCTGAATTCTGCACTCTTACCTCCTCTTTTAATTCAGCTTTCTAATTACCCCTATAACTGATTCCTGTTCCCCCACTCCTATTCCATTTACATCTCTGTCTATCGTCCGAGTTAAGCGATTCATTCGGACTCTGGTCCCAACATGGATCCGATACAGGCTGTCCCATCAGAACAGGTCCTTCCTTCCCCAGAAATGATATGCGTTTATTCAACACCAAATACAGGGACAAAATGATTTTCTCGACAAACCAAGATATGAAATGTACAAAGAGATAAGATTGTTCAAATACCCTCATGATATCGAGCTGTATGAAGTGAAATGTGGATTACTAAACCATGGAAGTGGGGTGCAAAACTTTTTCAGTCATTACTTGACCCATAGCTGAGATGCTGATTTCCCCTCTGACAGTGATCCCCCTCACTGAGATTCTCTGGCTCAGTCACTCGCACAGATTCTCAGGGGGTTATCAGTTCCTGCTACCATTGGCACAGTCTATTTAAATTAATCCACCTTCTCTCTGGAGCCAGTCAATTGGTCTATTGGTTTCTGTTTAGCTGTCAGCCACTCAACTCTGTGACATTATAGGAGATAAATGATCTGGGATCATAACCAGTATCAGCATGGTGCTCACAGGGGATGGCTCCCAAACAAAGAGCTTTTGGTTCAGGGGAAATGTTCAAATAAAGCTTCCATCTTCTGTCTATGTCTCCTCATGCTGTCTCCTGATCTACCGAAGTTCATCCCCATTTCACACCCCTTCATTTCTCACTCACTCTGTCACTCCGTTTTCTCTCCTCTCTGTTCATCTCCCTTCACATTCTTTCTTTCTATTTCATTCTCTCTCTCTCTCTCTCTATCTATCTCCAATAACTCTCTCTGCTTTCTGATTGCATAGTTGGAGAGCTCGTGAATGTACGAAGGACTGAATGGCTTCCGTCTGTGCTCTATTAATTCTGTGGTGCTCTGACCCACAATAAAATTATTCGGTGCCTGTAGAGACAATCTGATTCAGTGAAGGACACAGGTCACAATCATCCATTATCTCTTTCTGTTCTCTGGTATACAGCGACTTTGAAATATCTGTTCAAATAAAATAGATTGAAATTCGAACAGTCGAGAGGACGTTCGCCAGATGATATTGCAATCAGGATTTAATAAACAGTTGCCACATACAAAATGTGGATTTGCCTGATAGTTACTCCTCCCAATTAACACTCCCTAGCTCCTGCCTGATACTGACATAACTTGCCTTACTCCAATTCCATAGCTTCTCAAAAGATCCTGACTTATCCATGTTCTTAGCTATCTTAAAACTGAAGGAGTTTCCAATATGATTCCACAATGCTGTCCCCCTGAAATGTCAGTCAACTGTCCAGGCTCATTAGCCAATACGAGGTCCAGTAAGGCCCTTCCTGTAGTGGGCTACCCACATACCGATTCAATTAACCCACTTGGATGCACCAAATTCTGCCCCGTCTAAGCCACTTGCTCTAAGCGAGTCCCAGTTAATATTGGGGATTTTGAAGTCACTCAAAATGACAACTCTGTTTTTATTACACCTTTCCATAACTGGTCCACACATTTGTTCTCAAAGTCTCGGTGGCTGTTGAACGGACTATAGTATAATCCGAACACAGCAATTGCATCAATCTTATTTTTGTGCTCTCCTCATATTGCCTCAGTGGATGCGCCCTCCAGTCCTACCTCTCTGAGTGTAAATGCAACATGATCCCTGATTAGTAATATAGCTCCTCCACCTCTTTTACCTTTCTTTCTATCTCATCTATCACAACAATACCCTGGAATGTTGAACGCCCAGTCCTGTCCCTCTCCAAACTAAATGCCTGTATTAGCTGCAACATCATGGTTCCACGTATTGAATCAGGCTGGAAGCTCATCTGCCTTACCCATAATAATCATTGCGTTGACATAAAGACACTTCAGCCCAATGCCATTAGATCCTGAGTCGAAAGGATATACACAAGAAGGACGGGATGGACCTTAATTGGCAGCAATCTCCGATATCTGGATGATTGGGATTTGCAGGTCGGTAGGATGTTCGCAAGAAGGACGGGATGGACCTGAACTGGCAGCAATCTCCTGGCAGGCAGGTTTGCTGTTGTCAAACAGGAGGGTTTAAACTAGTGTGGTCGTTGGGGGGAGGGGGGAACAGTGGGAAACAGAGCTGTCGGTCCACAAGTACACGACTGAGGCGGGGTTGGTGACTAATCCCAGTACAGCTAAGACCAACAACAAACAGACAGAGGTTACTGAACACAATGAGCCTGGCAGTCTGAAGTACACTGATTATAATGTGAGGAGTATGACAGGTAGGAGGGGTGAAATTGGAGCTTGGGTGAGTATATATCACTGCTATGTCAATATTATAGATATTTGTTTGAGAGAGGGACTCGGGAATCCCAATGATACACATATCGGAAGTGCTGCCTCCTCTACCAGTTCTTTGCCCATGTATTTAACTCTACCTCCATCCTATTCCTCACCTCATTGGGGCATTGAATAATCTTGTCGCTTGAAAATGTACATATCATTTCAGCACAACTCCGGCATTGCTTTCTCTTTAAAGTGGACAGACTTGACAATAAATACTTAAGAGTGAGTTCATTAACTGGGAAAGAGGAGTCCTCTGAATCCGTCCAGTGATAACAGAATCTGATATCTAATTCCTCCACCAAACCTGCTTGACAACGAACTCCAGTTTTCCAGAGCGGCGGGGAGAGGAGGAGGAGTGAAGCGAGGGCTGCTGGGAAGGTTAGGGCTTAATTTATATCTTGGCTGTTGTTATACCGAGATACTACACGTATATCTCCCGAACGCCCCCCTCCACTAACCAGAAGAAAACGATCCTGTAAGGTAAGGCTTTTATATCTTATCCATCATTTTCATTTATTTAAGTGCATTGTTTGGTTTTAGTTAGTTCATATAAAGGTAAGCTTACAATGGCAGGGGACCTCAGACGCGTCGCATGTGACTATTGCTTGATGTGGGAGCTTAGGAACGTGTCTGTCGTTCCTGACTCTTACACTTGCATGAAATGTGTCCAGCTGCAGCTGTTGTTTGACCGCATGATGGCACTGGAGCTGCTGATGGACTCACTGTGGAGCATCCGCGATGCTGAGGAGGGAGTGGATAGCACATTTCGTGAACTGGTCACACCGCAGGTTAGGATTGCTGAGCGAGACAGTGAATGTCTCCAGCTACCACATGATGAAGAAATAACACATCCCCAGACCCACCATCGTTATTGTATTTAGCTAGTGCTGAATTTGTTTTTTTTTAATTTTTAAATGTTTTTATATCTCTACTTATGCAACTTGTAACCAATAGATGAACAAAATTCAATTTAAGGCAGATTCATTTTTCGCAGAGTCCCAATTAGCCAATCAAATCATATCCTTCTTTGTCAAACTTGCACATTATCATCTGAAAGAATTCTGCCAGACTTGTCAGCGAGACCTCTCCTTGACGAAGTCATGCTGTCTCAGCCCTATTTTACTATGCACCTCCAAGTACTGCATTACAAGGGCCCAGTTCTGCAGCGAAATATCCGAGGCCAAGCCATCTCCAGCTGCTTCATCAATGTCCTTCCCTCCATTATAAGTTCAAAAGTGCGAATGTACAATGACAAATGTGCAATAAATACCACCCACAACTCCTCAGGTTAAATTTACCATAGCACAATCCATTAGAGATTGGGCAACTTTAGATTTAGTCCTAGTAATGAGAAAGTCTAATTGCTAGGCCCCAAGGGATCCTTCCATTTCCACCACAAATTCACCTGCACCTCCACACATATCATTTACTGCATCCGCTGCACCCAATGTGGCTTCCTCTATATTGGGGAGACAGGCCGCCTATTTGAGGAATATTTCAGAGAACACCTCTGGGACACCCGGACCAATCAACCCAACCACCTCGTGGCTCAGCACTTCAACTACCCCTCCCACTCCACCAAGGACATGCAGGTCCTTGGACTCCTCCATCGCCACACCATAGCAATACGATGGCTGGAGGAAGTGCACCTCACCTTCCGCATGGGAACCCTCCAACCACAAGGGATGAACTCAGATTTCTCTAGTTTCCTCATTTCCCATACCCCCACCTTGTCACAGTCCCAACCCTCGAACTCAGCACCACCTTCCTAACTTGCAATCTTCTTCCTGACCTCTCCGCCCCCACCCCCACTCTGGCCTATCACCCTCACCTTAACCTCCTTCCACCTATCGCATTTCCAACGCCCCTCCCCCAAGTCACTCCTCCCTACTTTTTATCTTAGCCTGCTTGGCACACTTCCCTCATTCCTGAAGAAGGGCTCATGCCTGAAACGTCGATTCCCCTGCTTCTTGGATGCTGCCTGACCTGCTGCGCTTTTTCAGCAACACATTTTCATCCTAAATTATTCACAAGGTTTATAAATAAAACATGCAGAGCTGGCAGATAATATGTAAAAGTTGAGTTCAGCTCTGTGTTCAAAATGCTACTTCAGGCTCCCTCAGAATTGACCTTAACTACATCACTCTGTACATTCCCCAAAATAAGAACAGCAAGAGGTTGTCCCACTATTTCCATCGCTGTGAGTATCATGTGGTGAGGAATACAATCTCCAAGGTTACACAGCATCCTGGCTTGAATTAATATCATTGTCCCTTCACTGTCACTTGTTTAGAATTCTGTGGCTCTGTTTGAAACATATCAGTTGGTGTCCCTGCACCACGAGGATCACTGGAGTTCACCACCATATTCTGAATGGAAATTAAACATAGGCAATAAATGCTGGTCTTGCTAACGTAATTCACCTTACAAGAACAATTGACAGGAATCTGCTCGATTAAAGGCATCCACTCTAAACTATCTGATTTCTAACGCAGTTTTAATGAGGCTTTTACTTTGACCTAAGCATCTGATCTTTCTGTAACTCCATGAAACTTCCACGAGTGCTTTCGCAGTGCTGATTCAAAATAACATTTGTAAGGTGTGCTCATCATACTGAAAGGGAGAGCCTTTTTGCAGTTGAGAATGCTTTCATTATTTGTCAGTATCTAAAGGCAATAGCAACGAAGAAACTAAGATCAGGAGTAAATGACTGGACAACTTGAACCAAGTCTGCCATGTGATAAGATCATGGATGATCTGATTGTGGCTATGCCCTATAACTTTAATTCATAATTCATAGCCGATAAACTGTCTGACTGTGTCTTAAGAATATTCAATGTCTCACCTTCCATCACTCTCTGGGATGGAAGTTCCCACAGACGCAGAACCCTTTAAGATAGTTAAAACAATCACCAACTCCTTCACTGGGATACTCTCCAGTTTCCAGGAGTCCATCCATGTCTGTAAATCTCTTGCACAAATTTAAATATTGTTTCAGCATTCAACTTGAATAGACTACTCATAATATGATGGGTTTAAAAGGGATCATGCGTCATTTGCCTAAACCCTAACTGATCCAAGGCCAATCTGACAATGATCTTCCAGAGATAAATGCTCCTCACAGGAATCAGTTGAGTGAATCTTCTCTGGACTGCTTTTCATGTCATTGGGCCCTCAGCTCTCCTAATGTGGTCTCACCGTACCCTACAAAACTGTAGAATATCTTCCCTACTCCTGAATGTATTCTCTTTCAAAAGGTTTGATAGTTTTTATTGGCTCCCTATGATGTTCACGCAATGTGTTTTTATTTTGTTTTCCAGGTGCCTGATTCTTCTGTGCCTCAGCTTTGCAATCTCTCCATTGGATTATTGCACTGTTTTTCATTCAAACCACCAATCTATTCAAACACAGACACATGTTTCCTGCTGTGCCCCATATACCAATATAGTTCTTCACTTGACCCACTTCGAACTCTCTATAATATAATGAAGTGGAGGTCAACATCCATCTGATAATTAAAAGCAATGCACCCAGCGAAGAGAGTGTGACAAGTGATGTAACCCACCTCCTTTTTGACAACCCAGTTTGTTATAAAGGAATGGTTCAATGAAATAGAATCCTTTCACGCATTCTGCAATTAACAAGTACTATTTGCTTGTTTAGGGGTGACACCGTGGCTCAGGGGCTAGCACTGCTGCCTCATAGTGCCAAAGAGCCAGGCTTGATTCCAAACTTGGGCAACTGTCTATGTGGAGTTATCACATTCTACTCGTGTCTGCGTGGGCTCAAACACGTGCTCCTGTGTCCTCTCCCAATCCAATGGTGCGCAGGTTACTTGAGTTGGGCATGCCAAATTGCCCATTGTGTTCACGGATGTGTAAGTTAGGTGCGTTAGTCAGGGGTAAATATAGTCAATAGTGTAGAGGAATGCATCTGAGTGGTTTACTCTTTAGAGGATCAGTGTGATCCTTGTTTGTCCGAAGGGCCTGTGTCCCTACTCTCCGTATTCTATGATTCTAACTTTAACAGTGACCAAATCACTAACAAACTGAACAATCAGTCTGTAACTAATTACGTTTTCTGGAAAAAAAAAGATTTTCCTGATTTGCGGTTTCACTAATGCGGATTCCACTCATAAATCCAGTATTACTAAGAGTAAAATTAAAACTTAGTCTGTCAAAGTTCATCGAGTATGGACTGTCTTGAAATTTCTGTATCTTATTCCCTCGTCTTTCTCTGTCTGAAATGCCTTCTCAGTTGTTTTCTGGTTTCAAGAATATTTGTTCAGCGTGTTGTGCACCTTTATTAATGGATAGAGCTTTTTAGGCAGAGCATGGAGATTTTTTGTGAGACCCCAATATTCCATTCACGGATGACACTTCCCTGTCATCGTTTTTTCAGCTAGCAGTGGACTCTCCCCCTCTGTCCAATTGCCTCTCTGTTTTATATATATATCTCCTTGACATAAGAAATTCTTAGTATATGATTGGTTTCATATTGTTAACACTAAAATGGATCCTTAATCTCCAAGTGCCGTTTTAAGTTAATTGGCAGCATTTGAACTGTTGCCTGGATAGAAATGCTGCTTGGGCCTGAAAACTGAACGGGTTTGATCCATTCTGTCAATTTGGGCACCTGCAAACTGCTTACCCACCGACATTCGTTCTTCTGTTTAATCACCGAAAAGCACCTTACCTTGTCAAAGGTCATCATGGTATTGCCCAAAATTTTGCAAGTTTTCCGTTTTTACGCACCAATATATTTGATATGCACACTGATACCTCCACCTCTATAATAACAGTCCGATCAAAAAATCCTGATGAAGATTTTTAAAAACCTGTCGTTTCTTCTCCATATTCCAGTCTTCTTTTCTTATTCTTGGGGATTCTGCTTCCCAGGTCTTTGGTTGATAAAGGTCCCTGTCAGAGAGCAGATCTTTCTGCTGCCAGGCTGGACTTGTTGGCGGCTTGCTGCTCTTCGCCGCTCTGGCTAACTGTTCAAAATGTTTGATATTTATACCCCAAAAGATTGGATTGTTTCATTGGTTTTAATATTGTAAAAACACTAAATACAAACTTGATTAGCATTTGGCATCTTGGCACATTATTTAAACTGATTGGCTGAATTTGAATCTGTCCCATAGCAACCCAGATACTGCTAGCTGTTTGACCAAATATTACATTTTTTAATTTTTGCAGTACGCTGGGCAGCCTTCCAACTCTCTTGAAGGAAAAATACACTTAAAAATTCATAACACTGTCCACCCTATCTAACCCTGTGATTATCTTATATGGATCAATTCAGACAGCTCTCATCCTTCTTCTCTCGAATGAAAACAGCGACAACTACCTCAGACATTCCTTATAAGACCCTCCCTCAAAAAAAATCAGGCAACATCCTTGTAAATCTCTTTTGAACCCTTTCCAAACGTTCCACGTCCTTCCTGTAATGTAGCAAGCAGAAATATACAGTACTCCAAGTGCGGCCACATCGGACTTTTGTGCACCTGCAGTATGATCATGTGGCTCCAAAATTCTATCCCTCTTCCAGTAAAAGCTAACATACTCTACGCCTTCTTATCAAGCGTATTAAACAGATTGGCAACTTTCAGTGATCTACATACATTGACACCGAGATCTCTCTGCTCATGGACACTGTCAAGAATCTTACCATTGGCCCAGTATTCTATATTCCTTTTGCTACTTCCAAAATGAATCACCTCACACTCTTGCACATTAAACTCAAGTTACCACCTCTCAGCCCAGCTCTGTAGCTTATCTATGTCCCTCTGTAACCTGCAACATCCTTCAGCACTATCCACACTTCACCAACCTTAGTATCATCATTACATTTACTAACACATCATTTTATGCCCTCATCGAGGTAATTTATTAAAATGACAAACAGCAGTAATCCCAACAGGTTCCTCTGTAGGAACTACAGTTTTTAGTGTAGTCTGTGAAAACAGAAAACATTGCTTTTGTGCCTCTGCCATTTTTGAGTCTTTCATCGTTATCTTGTCAGTTTCATCCTGCAAAGAGCCATCACTTAGTTTCACTCTGCGATTACTTTTTATGTACTAGTGAAAGCTACTGGTATCAGTATTTATGTTTCCGTTCATTTCCTTTCATAGCTTCTTTTAATGTTGTGTGTTAACCCTTTGATGATGTTTTTTGTTTGTTTTCATTAATTCACAGGAAGAGGGCATTGCTGCGTAGGCCGGTATTTATTGCCCATCCTTGATTTCCAAGAGGGCAGTTAGGAGTTATCTGCACTGATGTGGGTCTGGAGTCACATATCGGCCAGACCAACTAAGGATGACAGATTCCTTCCCTATATGACATTAGTGAAACAGGTGAGCTTCTCCTGACAATCTATTCATATTCACCATCAGTTTGTTAATCCCAAATTTGAATTCAAATTCCACCATCTGCCATGGCAGGATTCGAACCCAGCTTCCCAGAACATTATCTGGGTCTCTCGATGAGCAGTTCAGCTGTAATGCACTAGGCCACCGCCTTACCCAATCCCTGGAGCAGGACTAAATTGTGCAGTATGATTTGCCCTAGTTTTTGCCCTCATGGTGTCATCGAATTCCTTATCTAGACATGGATAAACTTTCTCTGTCATGCAATTCCTCTTCTCTCACAAATATACTTTAATTGAGACGTATTTAGTATCCCCTTTAGTATTTGACAAATTTCTTCATCTGTCCTGCCTTTGACTGTTCCCCCACCCCCCACCAACACCTTCCTTAGGCCACTGTAAGTATTATTACCCAACACTAAGGCTCTCGTATGTGACTCTGTTCTCACCAGTATGTTGTGGTCATTCTTTCCAAGAGGATCCTTTCCTGCAAGATCGTTTTTCATTCCTTGCTTATATCAAATCTGAAGTACCCTATTCTCTGGTTAGCTCCATGACATGTGTTCTTCGAAACAATCCTTCATATACTCTACGATTCGTAATTGGAGCCTACCCTTTGCCAAGTTGATTAATTGATTCAATATGCACGTGTATCCCACCGTTGTTATCTTGTCACGAACCTTCATCATTTCCGACCTCAGAAGTATTTTAGGGAGACGGTGGCTGAAGATTACTCTTCCAAAGAGGTTTCTTCAGTTGCTTTTTATTTGCACCTGGACTGATTTTAATTTTGTTCCCTAGTGCCAATATCATTTCTTAATATAGCCTTGATATCATCCTTAACCAACACACCAATTCCACCTCCTTTACCTTCATGTCAATCCTTTTGGAATACCAAGTACCCATGGACAGTTCACTGTCCAGTCCTGATCTTCCTGTAACCATGTTTCAATCATCCTTACCAGGTCATACCAATTTATCTCTGTATTTACTGCCAGCTCATCAATTTTACTCCAATTACTGCGTGCTTTTAGACTAAGGATTTTAAATAAGTTTATTTCGATTTATTTTTCCCCTTTAATCGTTTCTTGAGTCCGAGCTTCCTGATCTCACACACCTCACTCCTTCACGAATCCCATCTTCATTTGTTAATCGCGGACAGACATCTCTATCATTTATTCCAATCTCCAACTCACATTTTGGACTGATTTGATTCCTTCTCGCAGCATGATCATGAGACTGGCCGTGCATGATGTCCTACTCACCTCGACATTCTGCTCCATTCCTGACCTGCTGCTTTGTTTCCCAGCCTCCTGGTTTATTAGTTTAAATCCACCCAATTTACACGAGAAAACCTCCCCACTAGGATGTTGGAGCTCATCCAGTTAAGATGCAATCTCTCCATTTCTTAAAGCCCCCACCTGTCGTGGAAGAGGGCCCAATGATCCAGAAATCTGAAACCATCGCCCCTGAAGTAGCTCTTTTACCATATGTTAATCGTTACCTAATCCTTACCTCTTTTACACCAGGCATTGGGTGTAATTCAGACATTACAGAGAATTGTTTTCTCTCTCTCTCTCTCATCTCTCTCTCTCTCTCTCTCTCTCTCACACACACACACACACACACACACCCTTCATTACTTTGAAGAAGAATACCTGGAACCTTATAAATAATCAGAATGATAAGTGGAATGAAGAAATTCGTCAAAGGTAGGATGTGAGAAATTAGAGTAATGAAATTACTCCTGATTGATCAGAACAGACGAAGATGTGAAGTTATTGCAGTGATCAAAATTATGAAAAAAAACAGGGTAAAATAAGAATACTTCATTTCTCTTAGCTGGCATTACATCATCCCAGTTTCAAGATCATCGGCACAAGACGTTGGAGTGAGATAAGTCAAAAGCTCTTTATTGAGAGAGTTGTTAGGATTTGGAATGCCCTACCTGGGAGATTTGTGAATGAAGACTCAAGAGGGAAATGGTTATATAATTTAACCTTCCCACATTAAAGGGCAACAGTGATAGAGGTGGCAAATGGGAGGATTTGGGAGACACTTCCTCAGCTGATGCATACACACTGTTCCAATAGCCTCATTGTGTACACTGTTCTCTATCATGTACAGATGCAAGTCAAAGCCAGTATCAGATTATTTCCAGCTGTAAATGTTGGCAAATATCTGATCATTTTGCTGTAGCATAACCATTTATAATGCAAGTGTTGCAAGTTCAGCTTCCTGATGAAGTCTAATTAGTACTCAGCACACGAATATTTTAAATTTTGTATCCCAACAAATAAAACAAATATTTCCTTTGCTTTGCCACAATACTCTTTCGAAAATGTCTGACTGTTTACTCACACGGATGTATATTGTTCATTCTTTTTCACATTTCACATTAAATACCATTCATTCTGAAAATTGCAAGGTTTCAAATTGTTGTTCACTTCAATTTAATAACATAAATCATTTATTTAATCTAATATTCTCTGAATTATTGTCATTTTTCAATTGTTGGAAAATAACTGAAGCTCGCACATTAGGTGAGAAATTAAACTGATCGATTATGCATAAATATGTAAGAACGCAATTTCTATATTACTGTTCAATAGTTTTCTCACTCGAAAACTACAATCATTCAGAAGCCAACGACTTTCCAAATGTTGGAGCAACGATGTATTCATTTAAATACTGACAATGAGTATGCAATTGCAGCGAGTTTTGAGAAGATTTTTAGCTCAGGTTGAAGTTTTGGATGTAGGCTTCTTCGCTGAGCTGGGAGGTTCATTTCGAGATGTTTTACCATCTTCATCTTCAGTGGGCCTCAGGGGAACCAACGCTGAAACTTCCTGCTTTCTATTTATATGTTTGAGTTTCTTTGGGTTTGTGATGTCATTTCCTGTGGTGATGTTATTTCCTGCGGTGAAGTCACGTCCTGTTCTTTTTCTCAGGGGTGATGGCTGAGGTCTAACTCGGTGTGTTTGTTGATAGAGTTCAAGTTGAAATGCAATGCTTCTCGGAATCCTCGTGCGTGCCTCTATTTGGTTTGTCCTAGGAGGGATGTTTTGTCCCAGTTGAAGTGGTGTCCTTCCTCATCCGTATGTGAGAATACTAGTGAGAGAGGATGATGTATTTTTGTGGTTACTTGATGTTCATGTATGCAAAAGCATGTAATTGTGATCACCACTATAGTCAGATAACATGTTCTTTGTTCGGTATTAAATAAAATATACAATCTTTATTTTTGTATCATAAAATGTTGGCAGGAAAGTATATTTTAGTTCCATAAATATAACATCAACCTAATTATTTTCAGAGGTGATGCAATTATTGTTTGGTTAAATAATGATATTTCACACTTTTGTGAATCACAGTTCACGACCATAGCAAATATCTGATTTTATCAGATCAGATTGCAATCATAACCTACATTGAAAAAAGACTTTAAAAGATTTGAATTCATGCACAGCTGCCTGTGATACTGGGTAAGACATTTGTCTGCTCTTAAATGAATCCAGAGAGCTTCCACCTGGGTCAGGGCAGTCATTCAAACATTATTTCACAACAAATTATTTCGACTCCATCTTCGGTCTGAGACTTGACTGGGGGCAGATGAATGGACATGGAGTCTCAGAATCACATCGCACAAGTTACTTATGGTGATTATATCTGGCCTGCCTCCCAGACTCCAAGCTATCTGGACCAGACACTGGGTAAAGACGTTAACAAGGTGACTGTATTCTGCAGCACATTGTGTCTCGCAAAAAAGCTCCAAACCCGTGTCCAATAAATGTCACCTTCACATTCATCAGTATACAAATAAAATTGTGCATCTCTGTTGATGGACAAAAATTAATACATGGGTCAACCAACAAAATCTATCTGAAGAACACAGCAGCAAATGACAAGTCCAGAATCAGCTTAATAACAGAACTTGACGGATTCTGTCTGGTGTAGGTCATCACACACATATTGTACTGGTACTCAGGTGACTGTAGGAATGCACCCCAGAAGTGGACGTCTTGGCCTAACGCCCCTACTGAGCGTCCTGATCGCACACACATCACTCCCTCACACATTCAACAATTGAAACGAATCCACATGCTGAGTGAAACATAGAACAGTACAGCGCAGACTCTTTGGCCTTGGTGTCCTGCCGACTCTTTATCCTACTCTAACATCAGACTAACCGACATACCCTTCATTATGCTATCATTCAATTGCCTATCCAATGGTCTCTTAATATATCCCCAATGCAGCTGACTCTACTACAGTTGCCAGCAGTACATTCCAACCATCCACCATTCTCTGTGAAAGGAACCTACCTCTGACATCGCCATTCAACCTTCCTCCACTTACCTTTAGGTTTTTCTCCCTCATGATAGATCTTTGCACCATGGGAAAAAGTATCTGGCTTTCCACTCTATATTTGCCTCTCGTCATCTTATACACCTCTATCAAGTCATCTCTCATCCTCCTTTGTATTCATCAAATGCAACTTTCCAGAACTAAGTAATGGAGAAAGTGAGAACTGCAGATCCTGATGAACTGCTGATGCCCAAAGCTTTGACTCTCCTGTTCCTCAGATGCTGCCCCAATGGCTGTGCTTTGCCAGCACCACACGTTTCGACTCTGATCCCCCGTACCTGCAGTTCTCACTTTCTCCATTACTTAGAGCTCTCCCCTCTGCACACTGAACAGGGAATTAATTAGCAGGAACTCATTGCATGTGGAGCTGACTGTTTAGTTCTGGAAAGTTGCATTTGATGAATACAGTTATTAAAAGAGAAATTACAATTCAACAAATATTCATTCATTTCCAGATTTACATTTTTGGTTCATGAATTGGGCAGCTTGAGAACAAACAATGAATGACTAAAGAATTCCGCGTTATAGAGTATTCGGGTGTTATATTCCAGGCTGGATGTCGTCTACCTTAATGCTGTGAATATTATCGGATAAACAGATGTGATAATGGAATGAGGTGAAATGGGGAAGTGTGACATTTTTGCCATCACAGAGATGTTTTGAGGGAGGTCAGAGCTGACAACTCAATATCCTGTGGTACCAGATCTATAGGTACGACAGGAGAGGTGGGAAAAGAGGAAGTGGGGTTGCATTACTAATTGTGGAGTTAATTACTGCAGTAAGAATGATCTAATGAGGCTTGGTGGTTAGAGCTCTGGATCAAAACCAGGAAGACACACCGCTGGGGATATATTATAGACTCCCAAACAAAAGGAAGTACAGGAGCTGATACAGAACCAATTTACTGAGGTGTGCTAATACAATAGGATCATTATATTCAGGCATTTCAATTCCAAACATTCATTTAGGCAGTGATAACATTTTTAAGAGGGAACAGATGCCTTGAAATTTATTCCTGAGAGATTCTTATGTCAACGTGTAGCAGATACAACAATGGGCGGGGCTGTGCTGGGCCTCACCATGTGGAACGAAGCCAGTCAGATGTTTTAGGCAGGGTTGGGGTGAGCATGAAAGGACCAGTGACCGTGACTCCTATGTCTTGCGTTTGCTAAGGAAAAGACCCAAAAATGTTTGAAAATAAAAGCTTTTTGCATTTGGGAGACCGATTGTATGAAAAAATATGACAGGATCTGGCCAAAGTGCAGATGCTTCTGGGTGCAACTGTAGCAGAACAGCGTGGGCGCGAATTAGGGGGTCACTTGAGCAAAATACAATTGATGACAGTGTCGGCTCAGCATGTTACACCAAAGATGAATTTTAGGAATACAAGCCCAGAGAACCTCGGGTGTCGACACATTTCCGAACAGAATTAAAAAGGAAAAAGAAGCTTAAAGCAGTTACAAAGAAAGCAGGTCAACGGAGGTCCGGAAAGAATATAGAAAGTGTAGGGCAAAACTTAAAAAGTCAGTAGAAGTGCAGAAGTGGTGGCGGGGAGTTAAAATATTCGAGGGTAGAGATTAGCAAGAATTCAAAGACATTCTTTCGTGTTATTAAGGGGAAGAGGATAACGCGGGAGAGAATGGGGAGTAGGGGGGACCAAGGGGGCAGCCTGTGCACGGAGCCAGAGAATATGTTAAACACTGACTTTCTTCCGATCTTCAGTTTGAAGAAGGAGTTCCTGGGTTCAAGGAGAGTGACTGTGTGATCCTTGAGTGAATTGATACAGAAGCTGACAATGAATTGGAAGTTTTTGTGGGATAGAGAGTAGGCAAATGTACAGACCAGAATGAGCTGTATCTTAGGCTGACGTGAGGAGATTACATTCTCTTAACTTCTCATTTTTGTTTTGCTTCGGGCCACAGAAAAGGTGTGATAGGACAGGATAACATCTAATATTGATACAACTTTCAAAAAGAGTGCTAGAAATACCGCATGGGTTTTTAGACCACCAAGTCTCACATCAGTGAGAGGAAAATCATTTTTGAAAATTCTTCGGGCTGTTGAGTCTGGCTCATTAAATATCTTTAGGATTGAGGCAGACTGATTTTCATACAAGGTTTATGGGGAAAATATAGACAAGTGGAATGGGGGATTATCAAAATCGATCTCACCTAATTGAGTGGAAAAGCAGACTCAGTGAGTGGATAGACATATTGGTGTCCCTATGTTGAATTGTATCATTTTTACAATAGCCTTGTATTCACTGGAACATCAACCTCGCTCGCTGTGGAGTGCGACACATTTTGGAATGCAGTCGACGGATTCAAGGAATTAATAAATGCAGTACTCTTAAACGGAAAGGACCAAGGGACTGTGGCAACGCAGATTGGCTGTCGGGGTGAAGATGAGCATCAGCGCAGTTAGCACTACCAGAAGGAAAATCTTAGTAAGACATATTCCAAGGCCAATCAGTGATCTTGGATGGAGAGCAGGTCGTCAGTGGCCAGGTATCAAGGAGTGCTTAATGCCCAAGTGCTACATCACTGCAGTGTCTCCCTCCTTCCCAATCCAAAACTAAATATGAAGGGGTAGAGAGACATGCGGTTGGCAGCAGAGTCAGGAGTAATGTTTGGCTCAAGAGGTTTTGGACAGCAGCAGCTCAGCGAAAACTACAGGCAAGCTCAAATAAAGTCCTTTCAACTTTAGTCTTGCAGCAATGGAGATGGCAGTTAGGACTGTTGAACGTTCTTCCTACGGGATTTGGGAGATCAGGGAAATTCCCACCGTCCGTGGTAACTGCACGTGTGGAAAATGCACCCAGCTGCAACTCCTGGGAGACCGTGTTCAGGAGCTGGAGCTGGATGCCCTCAGGATCATCTGAGATATTGAGAACTTCATAGATAAGAGCTTTCGTGTTGTGGTCACACCCAAGACTCGCCCCAATCATATTTCTGTAATGACTATAATATCCCAGTCCCACGTTAAGATCCATGCAATGAGTACATCAGGCTTACCTATCTGTCCTGTTGCATTTAAATAAGGGCAATTTAATCCAACAGGAGTCCTTGCTCCCTGTTGTGTTCAAGACAGAAAGGAGATTGGCGACCATCTGGAATGGCGAACGGAGTAGGCAGAGAATGCAGGAATCCCCTGTGGCAATTCCCCGCGAAAACAAGTGCACCGTTTTGGATACTGTTCGGGGAAATACATTCCGGGGAAAGCAGCAGTAGCCAGGTTGGTGGCACTACCATTGACTCTGGGGCACAGTGGGAAATGGTAACAGTTAACAGGACCTTCGAGATAGGAGAGTCGATTGTTAGAGGGACAGATTGGAGATTCTGTGGCCTCAAATGGGAATCCAGAATGTTGAGTTACCGCCCAGGTGCCAGGGTCCAGGATGTCTCCGAGCGGCTGCAGAACATTCTCAAGGGGGAGGGGGAGCAGCCAGAAATCATTATGCACGTTGGCACAAATGACACGGGTAGATGTAGGAATGAGGTCGTACAGAGTGATTAGGGAGAGCTGGGAGAAAAGTTAAAAACCAGGACCTTGACAGTGGTAATATCCTGATTACTTCCATTGTAATGAGCTAATGAAGGTAAGAACAGGAGGATATAGCAGATAAATAAGTAACTAAAGAATTGGTGCGGGGGTGGGGGGCAGAGAGATTCAGATTTTTACATTGTTGTCTTTTCTGTGACAGAGTTGACCTGTTCAGGAGGGACATTGGCGCATGCACTGGGAAGGGGACCACTGTCTTGTTGGCGAATTTTGTTCATGCTACAAGGGAGGATTTAAACTATATTGGCGAGGAGCGATACCCTCATGATCAGGGAGGCAAGAACGAGGCTGGTAGGAGATACAGTAATCAGAAACAATAAAGCGAAGAGACAGGTCAGGCTGGAACATGATAAGGAGTAAGGAATGCCTTTTGGATTAAACAACTTTTATTTCGGTGCAAGAGGGCTGGCAGGTAAGACCAATAAACTAATGGTGTGGATAGGAACATGGGTTTGGGATAATATAGCCTTTATAGAAACATGGCTAAGCGAGGGTCAGGACTGGCAGCTTCACGCATCAGGTACAGGTGCTTTAGGCGGGACAGGGATGGTGGAAGGAGGGGAGGAGGAGTTGAATTTCTGATTAAGGGGATTATCACTGCAGTAATCAGAGATAAAATAACTGACCAATCATCCAGTGAGGCTTTGTGGGTGGAGCTAAGAAGTAGGAAGGAGATGATGATGTCACCGGGGTTGTACGATAGGCCTCCAAATCGTCAACGTGAATTAGAGTAACAAATATGCAGGGAGAAGGGAGACATGCAGGAGCATGGTTGTCAGAGCAGTGGATTTTAATTTTTGTAACAGACTGAGACTGCTGGAGCGTTAAGGATGTTGATGGAGTGGAGTACGTTAAGTGCGTTCTGGAAAGATTCCTCAAGCAGTATGTAGAGGGTCCTACTTGGGAAGGGGCAAAACTCGAACGACTCTTGGGAAACAGAGGAGGACAGGTGACTGAGGTGACAGTGGGGGAGCACTTTGGAACCAGTGACCATCGTCCTATTAATTTTCAAATAGCTATGGAGAGGGACAGAACTGGTCCACAGGTTCAAGTTCTAAATTGGGACAAGTGGAATATTGATGGGATTGGACAGGATCTTGCAGGGGTCGACTGGAGTAATTTGTTTACAGGTAAGTGGACCGCTGGCTAGTGTGAAGCCTTTAAACGTGAGATAGCTAGAGTTCAAGGTCTATATGTTCCTGATACGGTGAAGGGCAAGGTTGGCAGGAAAGGGGAACCCAGGATGACAAGAGATATTTAGGCTTTGACTGGAAAAAATAGGGATGCGTGGCTCAGGCACAGGCAACTGGGATCAAGGGAGTCCCTGGCACACAATAAGGGATATAGGAGTTTACATTTGATGGAAATCAGGAGGGCGACAAAGTGGATATGAAAGAACCTTGGCTGAGAAGATTAGGATGAATCCAAAGAGGCACTTTAAGAATATGAAAGGAAAGCAATAGCTAGTGAGAGAATAGGACCCCTCAAATACTAAAGTGGACATATATGTGTGGAACCATAAGAGATGAACGAGGTCCTCAAAATATATTTCTTCTCCGTATTTACCATGGAGAAAGACATAAGGACTTGGGGCCTTGAGGAAGTTAGTGGTGATATCTTAGGGGCAGTCTGTATCACAGTAAAGGAGGCATTGGGCGTACTAGGATGTTTGACGGTGGATTCATCTCACAATCCTTAACAAGTATATCCATGAACACTGCAAGGAGCTAGAGAAGAACTTGCGGGGACACTGGTTAAATCCATTTATCACAAAGGTGAGATTCCGGAAGACTGGAGGATAACAAATGTTGTGCCCTTATTCAAAAAGAACTGTTTAAAAAAAAGCCTGGGAACTATAGACCAGTAGGTTTAACATCTTTGGTAGGTACATTACTTGAGAATATACAAAGGAATAAGATGTAAATGTTTTCGGAAAGGCAGGGTTTGATTAGGAATAGTAAGCATAGGCTTTGTGCATGGAGGTTTATGCCTAATAGGCTGTTACAGTTATTTGATGATGTGACCAGAAAGGTTGATTTTGGCAGGGTGTTAGACGTCGAAACATATGGTGCTGGAAATGCACATCAGACCAGGCAGCATTCAAGGAACAGGAGAATCGATATTTCAGACATAAGCCCTACATCAGGAACGTCCAAACATCGATTCACCTGCGTCTCGGATGGTGCCTGACCTGTCGTGATTTCCCAATGCCACACTGTTTTCGCTCTGATCTCCAGCATCTGCAGTGCTCACTTTCTCCTCGGATGGTAGAATTAGTCCGTATGGATTTCAGTTACAACATAATAGGATGAAGGTTTCCACCCCCCAGGACACTGATATACAGTTACAGGAGGAGGCTCATCAGCCCCTTGAGCCTATAAAGCTGTACCCAGATTAGATCACGCAGCATCAGTATCCTGTTCCAGGAACAGGATCAGTCTGTTCAGTTACTTGAAGTCCGTAACACAGGAAATCGAAGAGGCTACAAACTGCCTGGACTCTGGGGTATACTGGAATAATACAAGGCCATTTAGCTCCTCAATCCTCTTTTCCCTTCAGTAAAGTCAGGGCTGATCTGGTCTCGGCTGCAATTTCTCTTTCATGCCCAATTCTTTGTAGCCCTTGAATCTCTGACGTGTCAAAATCCATTGACATCCACTTCCACCCCCCCAACCATTTCAGGAATGCAGCTGTGAGAGACAGAGAGTCCCCAACATTCTCTACCCTCTGAGGGAAGGCAACACTCCCCACACATATGCCTTGGCCTATTGATATGAACAAAAATGCGAACTCAGCGTCAGAGTGGCTGGCCCTGACATTACAGCAGGATTTGACGGAGCAATGTGTCAAAGATTCTGAATAAGGTTGAACTGAATGGGAGCAGGTGTAACCTCCCCCATGGGTCATTCAGAAAACAATGTGGCTGGTCGACAGCAATACTCTTTGTACCTGGATATGTCTGTGGGCAATCCTTCGGGTAGCTTCTTCAGCACAAACACCTTCAGCTACTTCATCAATGTCTTTCCCTCCATCATTCGATCAGAAGTGAAGATGTTCTGTAGAAATCACATAGAGCTTCAAAACCTGGACAACATTCAAGCTCATGTTGTTAACGTGCAAGTAACATTCATGTGACAGCACTGCTGGACCCTGAACATTTTTACAGGATAAAAAGACGAGCTCTTTCAGCATGTCAAGCAGGTTTCACAGGAATGTGAGAAAGCCATTCAGTCCATCGAAACTATTGGATAAGCAGAGTCGCAACCAATTCACTCTCTCCTGCCTATTACACCTGAAGATTTTTTTAAAAAAAATACAAATATTGGAAAGCAGGCGGCTGGAAAACCACACCAAGCAAAGCAGCATCAGGAGGTGGAGAAGTCAAGACTTTGGGTGTAACATTACTTCAGGAGTGGGGATAGAGGTAAGGAGGTTTACAGATAAAGAAGCGGCATGGGGAGAAGGAGGTGGTGTGGTAAGGTGGGGATGGATCACCACTGGTAAAGGGTACCACCGGGTTAGTCGATTGGAGGAATACATCCAGTTGGAAGCTGGAAGAAGGGTTGATCAGAGGAATGGTAAAGAGGTGGACGGGCTGGGAAGGGAGGGGGAGGTGATGGGAAGGGAGTGGGAGGGACTGAGTAGGGAGTCAACAGATTGGAAGGGTGTTTATTTGAAATTAGAGAACTCAGTGTTCTCGAGACAATTGAGACACTGACACATCAAAAGACGAGGCCATTCGGCCCCTCTAAACAGTGATACTGAAACAGGAGGATGTCTTTGATGCTGCAATGTGACAAATTAACGAAGCATAGACTGCACAAACAATCTGCTCCATGTTTCTTTCCTCCTGGCCCCATTGCTAATGGTACACACGTGTTAAATTAACATGGTTTGATAACAGTAAGGAGGGAAAGTGAATGATTTGTACCAAGTTCCAAGGTGTTATGGACGAGTCTATACCACTCAAAACATGCTTAAGCAAACAGCCCAGAACATAACTTTGCAAATTGTTTCATTAAGTGTACGGTGAAAATTGCCTGGTGTAATTTAGCTGCGTTGATTACTGGATTTTAAAACAGACAAAAACGTTATTCACAAAAGTACCCAATGAACACAAAGAACAGAATAAAGAACGCCTTCAGAACTCAGCCTGTCCAGTGAGACTTAATTATACTGTTCTGAATGCACGTAACAGTCCCAATAAGCAAACTCCCTGTAAAACAAAGTACAAATGGAATACATGTTTACGGGTTGAAGTTGAAGAGCAGAAAAGAGAGAGAGAGTTGCCACACAGCTCCCTGTTGAACTTGCCAGTTCAAACTCAACTGAAAACTGAGTTCAGCTCAGCTCAGCTCAGCTAGTTCAGCTCAAAGAGCTCATCACTCCCATTTAATTATACAGGTCACTTCTAAAGCACGACCACTTTGTACTGAATTCTCATCTATTTACAGATAAACAAATGGCCTCGAAAATCCTTTTAGTCTCTTTACCAAACCAGACTAACTGTAGTCCAGCCCAGTTTTATTGTCTCTCTGAAAAAAATCAAGGACAGAGTACTCCTGAACCATGAAAAAGCTTCATGACAAAAAAGGGACTAGCTTTACGACGACTCCCCCTTGAAAAATAAACCATCAATACCAAAAGATGACTGCAGTTTTAACCATTCAAACCCAGTTAGTAGTCTAAAAATGCACATATACACTATAGCAACTCTAAACATGCAAACATGCCAACCCCATGCAAATTCAGGCTGCGGTACACCCACAACAAAACGCCTCCATATCTCATTTAAGTTTCAATAACGCATCGGCAAATACGTTTTTGCAACCTGCCACATGCACAATTGTCATAATGAATGGCTCCAACAACAAGCTCCATCGAAACAGTCTAGCACTTTTCTCCTTAAATTTATCCACAAATATCAATGCGTTGTGATCAGCATATACGATTGTCTGAGATGCATCGCTGGTGATATAAACACTGAAATGTTGTCATGCCAACACCAAGCTTTAATTCTCATTATCTACCATTGAATATTTCTGTTGATGAACGTTCAACTTCCTGGAAAAATACCCGATGGGTCTCTTGATTCCGTTGTCATCTTCCTGCAGGAGCACCGCATCGACCCCCACATCACTGGCATCGATAGCCACCTTGAAAGGCTTTGTGTAATCCCGTGGGGCTCATACTGGGGACAGTGGTTAACACAGTTTTTAGGCTGACAAATTGACAGTTTTCTATCCACTGAGAGTTCTTGCCCTTTTTAAATAATTTGGTGAGTGGAGCAGCCACACAGGTAACGTTTGGCACAAACTTTCAGTAAAATCCAGTCAATCCCAGTAAACGTAAAATTGCTTTTTGTTGATGGTGTGAGAATTTTCGCACTACTTTCGTTTTTGTATCTCATGGGGCTATTGGTCCATTTCCAATAACATGGCCCAGGAACGTGACTTGGGCTTTCGCAAATTCACTTTTATCTGGGTTTACCACCAAGCCTGCCTTCTGAATTCGAGAGAACATGTCCGATAAATGCTGAAAGTGATCCATCAATGAGCGACTAAAAATCACCACGACATTAATGTACATTACATAGTTGGGCAATCCGGCAAAAAACATTATTGTCAATCTCTGAAATGTGGCTGGAGCATTTTTCACACCAAATGCCATGGCTTTGAACTGATGTAGTTCATTTGGTGTTATGAACACCGAGTTGCCTTTTCCCTCAATGGCAGAGGTCCTTGCCAGGAGCCTCTGAACAAGTCTAACTTAGAAATGTAAGTAGCTTCTCCCACTTTTTCGACACAGTTCTCCAAACATGGAATTGGATATGCATCAGTCTTTGCAATGGTATTGACTTTGTGATAGTCCCCACTTGACCTCCGGGTACCATTTGGCTTTGGAATCATGACTATAGGAGAGTTCCAGTCATTGTAACTCACTTCGATTATGACATCTTGGAGCATTCACTCTCTCTCTCTTTCTGAACCTGTGCCAACTTTGGAGGGTTATGCCGAAAAGGATGTTGCTTAATCGGAACAGCATCTCCTATATCTACATCATGCACAATTATGATAGCACTTCCCAGTTTATTTCGGGATATCTGCCGAAGTGATAGTAATAACTCTTTTGGGTCATTTCGATTTTCTTGTGGAAGGTAACTCAATAATTTATCCCAATTTTTGGCAACTTTCTCATTGTTCAATTTGATTTGAGGAATGTCCAATTCAGAATCCTCTGAAATTGGTTCTTCCTTTCTTCATGATCACCTTCTCCTCTTGCTTTCTTTCACTATCAACCTATCTTTTGAGCATATTCACATGACACACTTTGTGCGATTTCTTCCTGTCTGGAGTCCTTATCAATTAGCTCATCTCATCTCACTATAGTTCTTCTCAACTTGATAAGGTACACGAAACCTTGTTTTTAAATGCTCACCTGTCACTGGAAGGAACACCAATGCCTTATTCCCAATGGCAAAATTGTAAATTTGTGATTTATTATCTGCTTCCTGTTTCATTGTATGCTGTGATACTTTTAAATGTATCTTTCCAACTCTCCAGCTCTATTGAGTCGTTCCCTAAAATTTGACACATCATTCAAATGGGTAGTCTCTGAATTATGACTTGTTAAATCTTCCCTCATCAAATTTAATGGTCCTGCTAGTTCTTACCCAAAAATTATTTAAAGTGTACTGAATTTGGTCGATTCATTCGATACATCTCTGATCGCAAAAAGTTCAAAAGGGATTTCCTTATCGCAATCATCTGGATAATCCTGATCACAAAAACTCAACCTGGTCTCGGTTTTTGATGCCACCTCTCTCGTGCTCCCTGTGATTATGGATAATGAGCAATAGATTTGAATTGCTTTATTCCCAAGTTATCCGTCGCCTCCTTGAATACTTTGGATGTGAATTTTGATCGTTGATCTCACTGTATCATTATTGATAGTCCGTATCTATCAAAAAAATAATTATTTTTATCTACAACCTTTTAAGCTGTGGTGCTGAATAATGAGATTGCCTCTGGATCTCTAGTCAGCACGTCCGTTATTGTTAATAAATGCTTATTCCCACCGTTTGTTTGTAGTAGGGGACCTACGCAATCAATCAACACTCTTATGAAACGCTCCTCAAATGCTGGAATAGGTATTAAAGATGCAAGTTTTATTCCTGCCTGCGTGATATGTTTTACATGTCTAGCAAAATTCAGGTACATCTTTATGTAGTCCAAGCCTGTAACCAAATCTTTATATTTTAGCCGGTGCTGTCCTCACCCCAAAATGACCTCCATCTAGTAGCCCAAGTGCCAATCACGGCACCTCCTTTATATACCCAATTGGAAAAATAATTTGATGAATTTCTGCTCATGTCTGCTCTGCTTGAAATTGTGATGGTCTCCATTTATTCATTAAGACATAATTTGTTAAGTAATAACAGACAGGAATGCTTTCTTTCTTGCTTGCGAAATGCCTTTGATATAACTGTTTTAATTCCTCATCTTTCTGCTGCAAGTCAATCAACTTAACAGCGCTAAAAATACTTGCATGTTTTCCGACCTCCTCCTTCTCTGTTCTACTTAGCTGGTCAAAATAAGATTCGGATAACTCCACATCAGCTTCCTTTTCATCCATGCATTTTGATCCTTCCTGCTTCAACCTGTACATTGTGATCTGTGATCCCACAATCAGGGAAAATTCCTGGATAATCATTCCCCAGGTCTTCCGTTGCCTGCATCTCCACTGGCTTTTCAATTAGAGTAGGCTGCACTCCTACCGGTGAATCAGCTATACCATTTGCAAGGACAGATTTTGTTCCTGGAGCTGACAGTTTAGGGTCCAGTACTCCTATCACACATTCTCCACTGTTCTCACTTTACATAACCGAGCATATTTTGTCTCGCCATGAATTCTTGTTACCAGCACATTTTCTGACAATATTCTCTCAGGAGTGCATAATCTCCTCATCCCTCAGCATTACAGACTGAGAAGATCCCGTGACCAAGAATATTGGAACCTCCTTACCTATTACTCCTGGCCTATGTGAATTTCCTTTAATCTTTCAATATATATTTTTTAAGCAGATCTGAAACATCCTCATAAATCAACCTCTGATCATCTTGTAACTCTGAGACAGTTGTCAAACTTCTCTTGTGCTTTTTGTTACTAGTCCACCAAAACTTCCACGCTTGTCTAATTTTCCTATATCTGGTTTTCTGCTCGCCCACCAACACAGTGATTTTGTGTGGCCCACTTTATTGCAATGAAAACACCTGCGCCTTTTTTGTCCCCGTCAAGGGTTTCTTTTTTACCCTGTGGTAAATTATCCTTATGACCTTCACTGAGATCTATCCTTCCGTTTCCACGGGAGGAAATCTCTTTGCTCCAATTTCTATCCCTCATGGACTGAAATTGATTCTGGAAGCCCAACCGAGTTTATGGAACAGTTCATAATTATGAGCCACTTCAACAGCTCACCTTGCTGTTTTAACTCTCTTCTTTTCCATACGAGTTCACACCACTTCAGGCAGTGAACTTTTGAATTCATCCAAAATACTTACCTCTCTAAGGGCATCGTAGTTTTGCTTGATTTTTAAAGCCCTTATTCATTCAACGAAGTAACTCTCTTCGATCGTTTCGAACTCAATGTAGGTTTGACCAGGGTCCCTCCTTAGATTTCTGAGACGTTGGCCATAGCCTTCTAGTACAAGCTCATATGAAGTTAAAATGGCTTTTTTCACCTCCTCATACTCCCCAGATACCTCGTCTGATAGTGGTGCAAATACCTCACTTGCCCTACCTACAAGTTTCGTTTGGACCAACAAAACCCACATTGCCTCTGGCCACTGCATTTGTTTAGCCAACTTTTCAAATAATTTGAAAAAAGACTTCTACATCCTCCTCATCAAATTTAGGGAATGCTTGAACATACTTAAACAGCTTCTCATTGGGCTTCTGACTATCAGGGGCTTGTTCATCCTCACTCTCTTCCTCACTAAGCCCCCAAAGCCTTTCTCTCCAGCCTTTGACACTGACTTTGCGTTTTAAAGTGTTAGTTTTCGCGGTCAAAAAAGCTCTCTCATTTTTCTCCTCTAATGCTCTCTCTTTTTCGTTTTCTTTTGCTTTTAATCGTAACTCAAATTCTTTCCTTTCTGCTGCCCTTTCCTTACCTCTCACCTCCAACTCAAGCTTCTTCAGTTGCAATTGAATTGTTGCCAACTCTAGAGATTCTGATGGTTTTTGTAGCAGGTTTAATTGATGTGCAACTGTTGTTATGAGCTCTCATTTCCTCACAGAAGCAGACAGTTCTAAATCCATCTTCTCTGCTAATTATTGCAAGTTGGTCTTTTCTTACATTTTGCAAATCTTCCAGAATCACTGCATTCACATCGAGAAAACTTCTGGCGACTGAAATGGAAATTACTATCCCAAGATTTGACTACCCAACAAAACCAACACCCAAAATAAAGACACGAGCACCTCACACTCTCTGTTTAAAATACCTCAAAGAGCCCCCAATCTGATAGGGGCTAGGCTGGACCACTCAACACATTCGTAAGCAGGCAGCCCAGACCATAACTTTGCAATCTTTTTCGTTCAATGTACAATGAAAATTACCCTGAGTAAGATAGCGAGGTTGTCCACTAGATTTTAAAACACACAAAAACTGTACTCACAAAATTACACAATGAAACACAAAGAACAGAGTAAAGAACCCCTATAGAACTCAATCTATCCAGCTAGATTAATTTAAGTGTTCCGAATATATACAACAGTCCCAATTAGCAAACTCCCTTTAAACCCCAGTATAAATGGAACACATGCTTACAGGTTGAAGGTGAAGGGCAGAAAAGAGAGAGAGAGTTTCCACATAGCTCCCTGCTGAACGTCCCAGTTCAAGACTCAACTGAAAACTGTTCAGCTCAGCTCAGCTCAGCTAGATAATCTAAAAGAGCTGACCACTCCCCTTTCATTATACATGTCACTTCTAAAGCATGACCACTTTGTCCTGACGTCTCATCTGTTTACATATAAACAAACATCTCTTAAAATAATTTCATCTCTGTAACAAACCAGACTGACTGGAGTCAGGTCCTGTTTTATTGCCCCTAAAGTCAAGGGCAGTTCTTTGAGCCAACGAACAGCCTTGAGAAAACAAAAGGGACTAGATTTTTTTGACAGAGAAGACAGGGTAGTGTTCTGTATGGAGGACACAATCTGGTGGGAATGGTTAACTCGATGAGAGGGTGACTGCTGACAGATCTGTGAACAACATGACGTTTAGTGCAAGGTCACACAACAACTGCACATTGAGGCGGTGAGCATTCATTCAGAACCTGGAGCTCTCTCTCAACCATCATGGTGGGTGTGTCTGCAGAGTTATGAAAACTAACATAGAGTCATAGAATCCTACAGCACGGAGACAGTCCGCTGTGCCCAAACTGGTTCATGCTGACAAAATTGTCCACTCATACTAACCTCATTTCTCTGCACTTGGCACATGTCCTTCTCAACATTTCCAATCTATATATTTGGCCTCGTGTGAAGACGTGAATAGCAGAAAACACGTTATATTTCACGCTATCAACGTTTTGGTTTGGAAATAATGAGAGTTACTCCATAACGTTCATGTTTTAATACAATCAGTTTTTAAAAAAAATCTTTTGTAGATATACAGTTTAAACACTCATTTCCTTCACACTGTCCTCATGGTCCCATCACTGCAGCGATGGTATGGTGATACTCCATTAAACTGTCACTCTGTAGCAAGGAGATCATACAATATAAATGAATGAAAATCTGTTCACCGTGACAGTGTACTGTCTCAATAACACTTTACAACTGAAGGAATGTGTCATCACACTTATACATTAATCATTTTGCAATGAACGATACCACACATTTACTGTGCTGATTACTTACTGCTCTGTATGAATTCTGTCAGTGGCTCATGTCCAAGGACATCCAGCTCCTTTTCACCAAGAGCACTTCCCATCATCTCGCCTTCTCATAAATACAAAATGAGAAGGATGGCATATTTTGCCAAATCATTTCTTTGCCTTATGAAGCAAAGCCACACCAAAAGCACCATCACTACTGTCAGTGGCGATGCTGAGGAGACGATGGTTTAGCTGTATTATGTACGAAATATTAATCCAGGGAGCCAGGTAATGACCCAGAGCCAGACTTCGAATCCTACCCCGGCAAATGTTGGAAGGAAATCAATAAAATATCAGGAATTCATAATCAAATAAAACAATGAAACCATTCTCTCGATTGTCCTACCTGGCACCCTCATGCTCTTCAGGGAAGGCAATCTACCATCTTAACCAGTTCGGGCTTACATGTGACTCCAGAACAACAGCAATGTGGTTAACCCTCAGTTGTAGTTTGAAATGGCCAAGCCAGCCACTCAGTTATATCACTCACTACAAAGTCTCAAAGAAATGAAACAGGACAGAACTACGCACTGACTCCTTACAGCCCCCAGACTGCAGTGGGTTAGGAAGGCAGCTCACCAACATCTTCTCAAGGACAATGAGGAAAGAGAATTACATGCTGGCTAAGCATTCATTCATGAATACAAGAAGATGATCACACTCAGGGAAGAGAAAATAAAGGACATAATTCACTTCAACAGTAACTTTGATTTATACCTTACATGGGCATGATTTTCAGTAATATAGGAACAAGATAAAAATAAATAAGGTTAATCTCGTTTAACTTTCCATCCCAGGTGACCATCAACAATCCCTTTGCTTGCTCCTTTCTCTCTCTCTCTCTCTCTCTCTCTTTCTCTATCTATTCAACACAGTCCTACTCCCCTTTACAACAGACTTCCCTGTCGCCAGCATCAATCACGCTATTTCACAGCTGTGTTCAGTTCTGATGTACGCTCATTGTACTCGAAATGGAAATTTCGTTGTTCTCTCGATCCGAGGCTGCCAAATCAGCTGTTTCTCTGGCACTTTCTCGTTCTTTTTGCTTCTGATCTCTTGCGAAAATATTTGTTTTATTTAACCTTTAATTTTGTTATTACATGGGATATCTGTATCGCTGGCAAGGGCAGCATTTGTTCACCTCACTGAATGCATTTTCCTGTGAGGTCATTCTTTCAGGCAGTATACAGCCAAGCACATTGGCTGTGGGTCTGACGTCAGTCTTATGTCTGACCAGATAATAATGCTAGATGTCCTTAACAAAGGACATCAGTGAAACAGATGAACTTATTGACAAAATTCAGGTGAAGATATGGTTGATATGAGTGAAATTGCTTTCCTTTCCAATTCCTGTCATTTGAGTTTAAGTTCTGACATCATCTGTGGTAGGATCTGAAACAGTATCATTATGTGACACAACCTGGGCCTCTGACTTAAATTTGTTGTGACATTACGAATATGACAGTATGCCTTTCGTGGAGTTAATTTAGAGACAAGAACAATGCTGTGATCGAAATATTTGCAACTGAAATCGTGCTTCGACGAGAGCTGGAACCATATAGTCTGAATTTTATCAAGGTATAGATAATCATTTATTAAGCATTAGCATTGATGTCAAGATGGCAACTGGGGGTATTATCGAGCTTGTAGTGGATAGGTTTGGTGACAGCCAGAATACCGAGACATAAATTAATTCAGGGAAAAAGGTACTTCGGTTTGTGAACAGTCTTGTTCTCAGATATTTGTGAGGCCAGGAGTGTGGGCGATTCTGAAATATGTGGGTAATGAATGGAATTTGCAGTTGAAACTAAAGACAACAGTTTCCGTCTTTGCCAATATAGAAAACAGAAATAACAATGAGGTTTGAAATGGTTTATGGGATTAATAAATGGATAGAGATGGAGAGACTTACCAGGAACACCAACAATAGCAAGCATGGGATAGCAACCGCCTGAATAATCATCAGTACACCGGATATCCGATCGGATAATGTCGACCCAGACCAGGAAAACATAATAAGACCCCAGGATAAACTCCTGTCCATTGTTGCAGCATTCCAGTCTAATGTTCTCAGATTCTAGTCCATTAATGGAACATTCCAGACTATTCTCAGATGTTGATCTCTCCTCTTACTGTACCTGGAGCTGTTGGTCACTGTTAGTGTTGGATGTGATGCATCTGCTGCTGCAATGGGATAAATCATTGCAAGAAGCCCCTTACGAATAGAAGAGGGAAACCATCCAGTGACACAATTAGGGTCGATGGAGACTGGCATCAACTACAGTCAATGAACAAACAGATCCAGTTAACTCCTTTCAGTATGGTTCCTTCAGATCATAATAAGAACAGGACTGGACTGGATTCTGACATTGCTGGCTATTGGTCACATCTCCCATCACCCATTGCTCTGGTGAAGTTCGTTGTGAGGAAGAATGATGGATGTTTTGTAATCGCAGGCTGGATGATACTGAAGTGCTGTCTGTTTGCAATGTTGTAACTGCCTGAACCTCCCACAACCACCCCCCAGAAAACACAACCTAGATGCTGTTACTGAGCCAATCTCTCCTCGACTAGATTACGCAAAGCCAATAGATTCTCAGTGGGCATATTTGCCCTGACCATACACAGCAAGTGTTGGTCTGTCTGGGTATTCCTTTCATTGCTCTGATAAGGCAATTTTGTATCTTCAATAAACAATGCACTAAAGTATTTTTCAATTCAAACTCACAAACATCTTAATGCACTTGATTTGCTTCAAACCAGTAAGTCTTACATTTCTTTGAATTCAGTCCAAAGCCAAATGTGGCATGTTACAACGCCGGTCCCTTTAAAAGTTTATGTTCTCCTTGTTTATTTTCAGAGAGGGTTCTAAAAACCCAAGATTCCAATATATCTGAATTTTGAAAAGTCCATTGTGGCACCTTTGATTGTAACTACAGGTAATGCCTCAGGTAGACCACTTTCATTTCATTTTAAAACAAACTAGTGTAATCAAGAGGACATGGATGGGATGGGCAGATCATTTAAGTTTGGGGGTTAGATGAGTCAGGGTCACTGTTGACTTTGGACGCTCTCTACCTCCTTCTGCCTTTCTGACCTCATAACCTGTAAGATTTTTGTGTCAGATTTACTCTTTGTCCTAAGAGGTTATTTGATTGCGATTGTTGCAAGTATTTTGGAACAGCATCCTTAAGTCACACCCTATCGGTTGGATAGAATTAGTTATTCGGGTATTATATCTTCGGGTCGTGTCCTTCATTCCGTAATTTGGAAAATAAATATTGTTTGTTTAAAACTCGGCCGTCTGAACCAGCTCATTCCCTCCGGAAATATACACTATACACTAGCCTTCAATAAATAGCAAACCTATGGTCTGGGTTACCTGCTTAAAATGTGTTGAGGAGTTGGGCCTGGTCCATAACAATGTATAATAACCTTGTTCATTAAAAGTCATGAATTAATGAGTAAGGGATGGAATGAATAGGATATTGGCTATGAGACAAGAAGGGCTTCGGCCAGTGGCTGAGCAACGCTGAGGGGAGGACAGTAACATATTCTGGTCACGAGTATTCAACCATCACTCTTTCTGAAAAATGGAATGAAATGCAATGCAGAGCAAGATAACAGATAATCTTTGGTACATGGAATGCTGAACGACAATGTGAGTAGAACAGGACAATTTTAAATGAGATATGTGGAATTGTATTTTATGTTTAGACTGTTTAATCACAGGTTATATAGGTTGAGAAGATTGTTTATAAATGGACGTGATATTCAGAATTAAAAACAGACACAGATAACAAAATATGTCAAATTACAGGGAGTTACAGCAGAGTAAGAGTGAGGATATAGCTC
Source organism: Chiloscyllium punctatum (assembly GCF_047496795.1). NCBI lineage: Eukaryota > Metazoa > Chordata > Chondrichthyes > Orectolobiformes > Hemiscylliidae > Chiloscyllium > Chiloscyllium punctatum. The sequence continues at coordinate 26,040,568 of NC_092790.1, read as the reverse complement.
ATTGCGAGCTGGTACAGAGATGATGGGCTACGTGACCACCACCTTTGCTATAATTATTCTGAGAAACGTGTTGTAAACTTTCAAAGCCTAAGGGTATAAGCTTAATCAAAAAGCGCGCAGACGATGTCATAATTAATAATCTATTCCCAGTTTTCATCACGTGTAGCTGTCTCTAAAATACCTATTAAATCAAAATCAATTTGCTGTGATTCGTTAATTTATTTTCAGAACTTAAAGAAGCAGAAATGTAATACATATAGCACTCGCACAAAAAAAATGGGAACAGGATTGGAGCATGATTTCCAAATATAACCTGGTTCAGCATCTAGCCCAATCAAGATAAGCAAAATATATAGATAGTGGAAATCTTAAACACAAACAAAATGGGGGAGAAATGCAGCAGATGGCGCAGGATCTGGACGGAGAAACAAAGTTGACATATTGAGGCTTATACGAACCTGTTCTAAACAAGTCAAGTGGGACTCAAAAAGCTAATTCTGTTTTTCTCTGCTCTGATACTGCCTGACCTGTGGGGTTTCTCTCCACCACTTTCAATTGGTGCAATGGCAGGAGACAGAGAGTAATGGTGGGCAGTTGCTTTTTGGACTGAAGTCTTGTGACCAACAGTGTTACACAGAGAGTGGTTCTGGATTTTCATTGTTTGTCATTTATGTAAACTATTTGGATGAGAATATAGAAGGCATGTTCATAAGTTTGTGGATGACACCAAAACTGGTGACACAGTGGACAGTGAAGGAGGTTTTCTGAGATTACAAAAGGATCTTGATCAAATGGGTCAATGTGCTGACAAATAGCAGATAGTGTTCAATCTGGATGAATGCGAGGTGCAGTCAATAGTGTGTGTTTGTTGCTGTCTGATGCACCAGGAATGGAATGATTTTATTCCCCGTCTCCTGGGTTCAGCGCATCAATACCCTTCATGATCTTTGAGAGGCCTTACCCTCTCCGTGGGTACCCTCTTAATGTTAATGTGGTGGCACAATATGTTTGGATTATCCTTAAACTTAACTGCCCAAACTATCCCATTTCTCCTTTTTCCTTTCCTGATTTCTCTCTAAATAATGGCCCACCATCTTCATCTTGATTAAGTCATCCAATTGAACAGAATTGTCTGTACCGAAAGTAACAATCTCTTTTATGATTTGTGGACATCAACAACTTTAGTCATCCATTGTTCCTTCATCTTACCAGCCTTACCCTTCACTCTAACAGGAACATAATGCCCCTCAACTCTCGTCGTCGCACTGTTGAATGCCTCCCATTTGTCAGGCGTTGTTTTACCTGCTAGCAGTCTAGTGCAACGAAAGTTGGTAAGTCCTTGTCCCATGCCATTAAAATTTATGGTACTCCAATTAAAAAGATAACATTGATGGAAGGCTTAATTGTTTTCTCTAAACATTTTGAAACTATACATTTCTGATTGCAAGATCCAAACTATTCACCCACATTTACTTCAGACAGATGCCCTGTATATTGCACAGAAGAAGGTCAAGTTTTGTTCCTTCTCTAATGGGATCATGCACATATTGATAAAGAAGTTTTTCTTGAATATATTTGACAAGTATGTCACCATCCAACCCTTTAAAACTATGGCAGTCCGAATCAATTTTTTAAAAAATTAAAATCCCTCATTATGACAACCTCATTAAGTGTACACATATCTGAAATCAACCTCCATTTTGTTTCTCAATTTCTTTCTTACTGTTGGAGAGCATATGGTACAATACCATCCACGTGTTCTTTCCTTTCTTATTTTTATAAATTTCTTCCAGTATATTTTCACTGGGACGATTTGTCACATCTAAGAAGAGACTCCCTACAGTATGGAAACAGGCCTCTCAGCCGAACAACTCCATACCGACTCTCCGAAAGAGTAACACACAAAGACACATTCCCCTCTCCTATATTTACGTCTGGCAAATGCACCTCACACTATGGGCAATTTAGCATGGCCAATTCAACTAACCAGCACAGCTTTGGATTGTAGGAGGAAACCCGCTCAGACACGGTGAGAATGTACAAACTCCACACAGATAGGGGTCTGAGTTTGGGATCAAACCAGTGACCACTGATCCGCCATGCCACATGCCACGCCATGCGTGGGTTTCCTCCAGGTGCTCCGGTTTCCTCCCACAGTCCAAAAATGTCCAGGTCAGGTGTGTTGGCCATGCTAAATTGCCCATAGTGTTAGGTGCACAGTTAAGTGTAGGGGAATGGGTCTGGGTGAGTTGCGCTTCGGCGGGTCGGTGTGGTCTTGTTGGGCCGAAGGGCCTGGTTCCACACTGCAACTAATCTAATCTAAACTAATCTAAACTAAGCATACCGTACAATCTCTTCAAAGTGATCTTTACTTTCTTATGTGTAATTCTACCCTTATGTTTTATCTGGAGCGTTTTCACAAATATCTTCCCCAGTTCCAACAATAATTTATTCCTTAATCAAAAACGGGCAGGCATCCCTTCCCTGCTCATCACATGCTCCTTTTTCTATCCTTTCTATGACACCTAACACGTGGAACATTGTATTGTCAGTCTTGAAAATCACTCAGCCAAGGTTCTGTCATAAATTTGATGTCCCAATCCCATGTTCTTTAACATGCTCTGAGTTCATCAGTCTTCCCTGTAAGACCTCTTACAGTGAAATCAATGCAATTTAGTTCTTCAGACTTTCTATATATTCTGATTCTCTAATCGTTCTTTTCTAGTTGATGTGCTCTTGTCACATTCATAATCTTCTCCATCCATCCCACCATTAACACTGCTACTTAGAATACGTTCCTTGCCTTCTCTGTGAATATAAATACTCCTTACACAGAGTGAGAAATTTTCACTGCTAACATATTGGTTGGTCTCCAGTTTAGATTAGACCAATCCTTTTTGAACAGATCGTTTCTATTCAAAAACACATTCCAATTTCCCAAAATCTAAATCGCTCAACAACATACCAGTTCGTCAGCCAGTGATTTTTCTCCTTTCACCCTTTGTTCATTTCCTGGTTGATTTTGGCATTGGGAGTAAACCAGAAATGAATTCTTTAAAGTTTTTATTTTTAATCTTCGACATCACCTCTTCAATTCACTCTGTATTGCTTTATTCTTTTCCCTAAAAAATGTAATTCCTACCAATATGTATAATAATTTCTGGCTACTCAATCTCACAGTTAACAACGTGCTTGAAGTGTTTGGCGTCATTCTTAATCCTACCACCGGGAAAGTCACAAGCTATCCTAAACTCCCACTCAGCGCCACAGAATCTCCTGTTGACGTCCCTGACAGAAGAGTAAACTGAAGCAATAATTCTACTAAATCTTCTAAAACGCTGCCGAACATAAGAATCATTCAAAATTTCCAATAATTGACTGCTCTTCCATTTTCCTCAGAGAGATAATCCCCTTCAACAGTTCTAAAAACTGAAAATCATTTTGACAGAGTAATAGCCACCGCAGACGTTTGAACTACCTTCTTATATTTCCTGACAGTCACTATTTATCTGACTGAAGTGCTGGATAATGATTTTTCTAAATATTCTAGCCATCCTCTGTGTACCTTATATTTGGCCTTAGTAATGTTATGTTTAAAGAAGGATTTTTCATGACACCTTATATATGTTACCTTTCATTACCTACAGACAATACTGTTAAGATGGAAAGAATATAGAAACATTTACACATCAAACATACGCAATATTGAATAAAACCAACCATTTAGCTAAATAAATCAATAAAAACATTCATCTTCAATAAATGCCTCGAAGAGACAAGTTTTCTCTGGAGCTAAAAACATGTCGGACCTTCCGGAATGAAGGCACAACTCCTTGTTTACAAAAAAGACTATTTAATTTTTCGAAAAAAAACTTTTACAGCATAAAAAAAACTTTTAAAATATGAGTCATGATTTGGAGATGCCGGTGTTGGACTGGGGTGCACAATGCAACTTTAAAAAAAAAGGGTGATGTGATTTACACAAGAAAGAAGTGAAACTATTACTGTATTCTAACACATGAAAGGCTTAATGTGAAAGACAATCAATTTTTCAATGTATAATTTCAGTTACATCACACTGCAAATTTCTGCTATAAATTCTGTGTTACGATCGAGCCCTCCACTATCACCTGATGAAGGAGCGTTGCTCCGAAAGCTCGCGTGATTCCAATTAACCCTATTGGACTATAATCCCTGGTGTTGTGTGATTTTTAACTTTAAAATATGAATACACTTTGTTTTTTTAAACCACCCTTTAAAATGGTCTTTAAAAAGTACTCATTTGAAAGAAAATCGTGATTTTTTTCCTTGTTTTTGCATGTTAATAGAAATTGAAACATAATGTTATATTAATAAACTATAATAACTTGATCATCTGTTAAAAAAAGACGATAATAAATATTTAACAGCCTGCAATCCCAGAAGAAGCTGTCACTTCCATGCTGCTCGAAGCGCATTTTTTGAAACTTTTTTTACAATATGAATAAACGTGGTTGAATGTTTTAATAATTTGTTTCCAGTTCAAGGTAGACTTGACGATATGACTCATCTCCTGCCGTGAGGTCTATATGTAGAATTTAATTGGAGCTTTATCCTCGTCACTCTAGCCCTTTCAAACAAAATTATGAATCTGTGAATCTGTGTCCATCCTACGGGCGAAATTTCCTTCAGCTCTGACTATTGCAGGGCATGTTACAAAGAACATTATCCAGGTCCACGTAAAGCACAAATATTGCAGTGAAAGCCACCTAAACTGAATCCAATATTAATTTCATACAAGCCTTATAAATGAAACGAACAGAGGCGCATAGTACAAAAGGGGCATTCAGCTACATGTCCAAAATAAAATTTGTGTCTCCGTCATAAAAAGACCTCAACTGCATCACGTTGTAAATTGTCCAAAATACGAAAAAAACAAGAGACCGCGATTCTCAATTCTTTCCCTGTGAGTAACATCTGAAGAACAGGCTTAGAGTGAACTTCATAAATGATGATGATGAGAATGGGAGGGAGAGAGTTTGGGGGAAATGATAAACAATGCTGTGGGTGATGCAAAGTTTAGCGAGGTAGTTCACAGTGAAGAGCAACGTGTTAGGGTTCGGAGGGTATACACTGATTGTTCAGGTAGCCAGGTCGATGACAGTTGAAAATTAATACTGACAAATTTGATAAATTTCAGATGCAACAAGTCAAGAGTACTCAATCTATGAAGACAGGCTAGAATTTCTTGATTTTACTTTTAAGCAAAGAAGGTTGAGAGGTGCTCCTGATGGAGTTGTTTAACAGCGTGAGGGTTCAGAACAGGGTGAACAGAGAACAGCTCTTCCCGTTGCTCCAAGGCTCAAAAACAAGAAGACACAATTATTAAAGTGAAAGTGATCTCACTATTAATCTGTAATGGAAATTTCCCTATTTCTAAATGTATTGGGTTTTAATATAATTCAAGCTTTATGTTGCCTCCTGAAAATAACTTGATGTTGATGTGAGAGGTTTTGTTTTGTGATCCAGGTTCCCCTTCCTTATGCCTCAGTTTTACAATCTGTCCATTGAAATACTACACTGCTTTTCCATTCAACTCATCAACGTATTCGAAGACAGAAAAAATTTCCCAACTATGATCCAAACACCAATATTTGTCAGTTTCCTTGACCCACCTATAAATATTTATAGACTCATATCCTCTTCACATCTTGTTTTTCTAACATTTTCAATATTTGTTTTCTTCCATGATACTTTCAAAATACTTTTCAGAAGATATAGATTATGGCCTCTTTACAATAGAATTGATAATGTAATATTTTTACTCAAGATCTGAACTTAGAGTTGCAACAACGCTAACGTGTTTTGTTGTCCCATCACCCAGTTCCCAGACTGCAGTTGCAGCAAATAGTCATTAAATCTCAAAAGAATTGCCAAGTCTTTGCTTCTGGTCTAAATTGTCATTTGTTCCTTTATTGCAAAACAGCATATTAATTACGAACTATCTGTCTGACTGTTACATTTTGATTTCTTTTATTCCAAACAATTAAACATCAGAAATTAAGAACGCGGATAGGCCATCTGTTTACCAGATTCTGGATTAGTGGTGCTGGAAGAGCACAGCCCAGTACCCTTCCACCAACACTCTCATACGTTTGGCCGAACTGGTTCTCAACCATAACAAGTTCTCCTTTGAATCCTCCCACTTCCTCCAGACCAAAGGGGTAGCCATGGGCACACGTATGGTCCCCAGCTATGCCTGTCTCTTTGTTGGCTACGTAGAGCAGTTGATCTTCCGTAATTACACCGGCACCACTCCCCACCTCTTCCTCCGCTACATTGATGACGGCAATGGCGCCACCTCGTGCTCCCGCGAGGAGGTTGAGCAATTCATCAACTTCACCAACACATTCTACACTGACCTTAAATTAACCTGGACCATCTCCGACACCTCCCTCCCCTTCCTGGACCTCTCCATCTCCATTAATGACAATCGACTTGACACTGACATTTCTTACAACACACCGACTCCCACAGCTCCCTGGATTACACCTCTTCCCACCCTACCTCTTGCAAAAATGTCATCCTGTATTCCCAATTCCTCCGCCTCCACCGTATCTGTTCCCAAGAGGACCAGTTCCACCACAGAACACACCAGATGGCCTCCTTCTTTAGAGACCGCAAATTCCCTTCCCATGTGGTTAAAGAAGCCCTCCAACGCATCTCATCCACATCTCGCACCTCCGTCCTCAGACCACACCCCTCCAGCCGTAACAAGGACAGAACGCCCCTGGTGCTCACCTTCCACCTTACCAACCTTCGCATCAACCAAATCATCTGCTGACATTTTTGCCACCTCCAAGCAGACCCCACCACCAGGAATATATTTCCCTACCCACCACTTTCCGCCTTCCGCAAATACCGTTCCCTCCGTGACTACCTGGTCAGGTCCACGCCCCCCCTATGTCCCACCCTCCCATCCTGGCACTTACCCCTGCCACTGCAGGAACTGTAAAACCTGCGCCCACACCTCCTCCCTCACCTCTATCCAAGGCCCTAAAGGAGCCTTCAAAACCCATCAAAGTTTTACCAGCACATTCACTAATATCATTTATGGTATCCGTTGCTCCCAATGTGGTCTCGTCTACATTGGGGAGACTGGGCACCTCCTAGCAGAGCGCTTTAGGGAACATCTCAGAAACACCTGCACCAATCAACCACACCGCCCCGTGGCCCAACTTTTCAACTCCCCCTCCCACTCTGCCGAGGACATGGAGGTCCTGGGCCTCCTTCACCGCCACTCCCTCACCACCAGACGACTGGAGGAAGAACGCCTCATCTTCTGCCTCGGAACACTTCAACCCCAGGGCATCAATGTGGACTTCAACAGTTTCCTCATTTCCCCTTAACCCACCTCATCCTACTTTCAAACTTCCAGCTCAGCACTGTGCCCATGACTTGTCCGGACTTGTCCGACCTGCCTAGCTCCTTTTCCACGTATCCACTCCACCCTCTCCTACCTGACCTATCACCTTCATCTCCTCCCCCACTCACCCATTGTACTCTATGCTACACACTCCCACCCCCACCCTCCCCTAGCTTATCTCTCCACGATTCAGGCTCACTGCCTTTATTCCTGATGAAGGGCTTTTGCCCAAAACGTCAATTTCGAAGCTCATTGGGTGCTGCCTGAACTGAAATGCTCTTCCAGCACCACTGACCCAGAATTGGGGAGGGATCAGTCAGGGAGGGGGAGATTGCAGTGTTGGATAGGGATCAGTCAGGAAGGGGGAGATTGCAGTGTTGGGTAGTGAACTGTCAGTGAGGGAGAGATTGCAGTGTTGGGTAGGGATCAGTCAACGAGGGTGGGTTGTAGTGTTGTGTAGACATCAGTCAGGGAGGGGGTGATTGCAGTGTTGGATAGGGATCAGACAGGGAGGGGGTTATTGCAGTGTTGGGTAGGGATTAGTCAGGGAAGGGGTGAGTGCAGTGTTGGGTAGAGATCAGTCAGGGACGGGGTGATTTCAGTGTTGGGTAAGGATCAGTCAGAGAGGGGGAGATTGCAGTGTTGGGTAGGGGATAGTCAAGGAGGGCGTGATTGCAGTGTTGGGTAGGGATCAGCCAGGTAGGGGGAGGTTGCAGTGTTGGGTAGAGATCAGTTAGGGAGGGGGAGATTGCAGTGTTGTGTAGGGATTAATCTGGGAGGGTGTGATTACAGTTTTGGATCAGTTTCGGACATAGATGTGGTGATTGCAGTATTGTATGGGATTTAGTCAGGGAAGGCATGATTGCAGTGTTGGGTTGGGGTCAGTCAGGGAGGGAGCAATTGCTGTATTGGGTAGGGATCAGTCATGGAGGAGGTGATGCAGTGTTGGGTAGGGATAGGTCAGGGAGGAGGAGATTGTAGTGTTGGATCGGGATCAGTCAGGGAAGGGGTGATTACAGTGTTGGGTATGGATGAGTCAGGGAAGGGGTGGATGGCAGTGTTGGGTTGGGAACATTCAGTGAGGGGGTGATTGCAGTGTTGTGTCGGAATCAGTCAGGGAGGGGGATATTGCAGTGTTAGGTAAGGATCAGTCAGGGAGGTGGTGATTGCAGTGTTGTGTTGGGATCAGTCAGGGAGGGGGATATTGCAGTTTTGGGTAGGGATCAGTCAGGGAGGGGGAGATTGCAGTGTTGTGTAGTGATCAGGCAGGGAGGGGGAGATTGCAGTTTTGGGCAGGGATCAGGCAGGGAGGGGGATTTTGCAGTGTTGAGTAGGGATCAGTCGGGGGGAGGGGGGACTGCAGTTTCGGTGAATTTGTTTTTTTGGTGACAGTACAGATGGATGTACAGTCTGTATCTGGAACTGTAACCAACGAATCCACATTGTTCCAAAGTCAGCAGAGTGTATGTTTGCTGCAAGATAGAAAATGCTTTTTGAATTTAAGCACAGCAACACCTGCCATCTGAGAGAGGAGCTGTTCCAAAATAGATACATGGTCCAATCCTTGAGGTTTGGCTGCTCTTTTGACCACAATTCCAATTTACCCAATTAGTTTAAATTGTGCCCAGGATACCAGAAACCAATAGCATTTTGTTTGATTGTTTTGACACCTTGAAACTGATTCTAAGAGTTTATTGAGTCGTGGGTGTTATATAAACCCGGTATTTTGAAAGTATGAGGGAGAGCAACTGCCATCGAATAGCGAGCAACTGCTGCCGAGACGGAGAGCTAAATGGCCATCTCGCATCTTCCTCTCAAAGAAATTAGAAAACAATTACTACCAATGGTATCTTTTCATGTAAAACCTTCTCACTTTAAAAAAAAGAAACAAGATGGCCCAGCGAGATCAGCAGCCAGAGGAGTGAATTCAGAGGAACATGTTTGGTCTTGAGATTAAGTTAATGCAATGCTTAATAAGTGTCAAGTTTAATAATTGGAACAGTGTACTTTTGTGGAGTTGGAGTCAGATAATAAGTAGGTAAAAGAAGGGGACTTGGATTTGTGAACAGTTGTTGTTTAGTGTTCACTATTAAAGTTAATAAAATAATTATAATTTTCTTAATGTATTGGAATTTTAGAGTTCTCTGCCCCTATTACTTTAACAGATTACAGAGTGAACCAAGACTCTCTGGGTGTTTGGTTTAATTAACAGAGAGGTTCGACCTCTGCGTCGTAATCAATGGCAGGAAATTTCTGCTGAGACTGCAATGGATCAGCAGCCCAAAGAGACTGGAAGCTTGATGCTGAAAAATAGAGGCCAGCCATTCCTTTGGTGAGTGGGTTCTAATAATATCATTATTAGAACCTGCCATGATTTCTCACTTCAAAACAGCTCAAAGAAAGCTATTTGGGACATTAGTATAGGGTTGGTTGACATGGAATACTTACAGATTATCTCTTTTGTTTAACTGTATCAGAACCCGCTGAAGAATTTGCTTTTTAATGGACACTTAGAGGGTTCCAAGCTGATAGGACTTACCCAGTAGGAAATTCAACTTTCCTGGACAATTCCTTTGGATTATGCTAGGATGGGGAATCTGCCGGTTCCCAGCACAACCCTGTCTCTACACTGGGATAAGGACTCTCTGTAGGATGTGATGGAATATGCTCCACTTGCCTGTATGAGTGCAACTCCAATAAACACTCAAGAAACTTGACACCATCCAGGACAAAGCAACCTGCTTGATTGGCACCCCACCCACAAATATCCACTCCCTCCACCAAAGATGCTCAGTAGCAGCAGTGTGGACCACCTACAAATTCAGTGCAGATATTCACCAAAGATCCTCAGACAGCACCTTCCAAACCTACAGCAAACCCAGGACAATGGCAACAAATACATGGGAATACCACCTTATGCAAATTGCCTTCCAAGCTTCTCACCATCTTGAAGTGGAAATATATCCCTGTGTCAAATTCCTGGAATTCCTTCCCTAACAATGTTATGGGTTGACCTACATGGACAGTAGCGGTTCAAGAAGGCAGTTCAACACCAACTTCTCAAGGGGCAATAAATGCTGGGCCTGGGCAGTGACGCCAACGTCCCATGAATGAATTTGTAAAATTGTTTCATGTCTGGAACAACAGACCCTCCTGTGGCTTAACTGAGGAGTTTTATATATTCATTATGCAAGGAATTTGCGTAACTCACTACTTTGTTGTGTTAGTGATCTTCACTCTGAACCGAGATAATGTTGCTGCATAAATAAACTTGTTTGTGCAACAACTTAGGGTCTGCAGCATATAACCAAGTTTTGTGAAGTTATGCAGGAAAAGCGAGTAATCTTCAGGATGGACTCCTTGAGTAACATAATGTAAGAAACTTAAAGCATACTTGAACAACAGGAGGATGAAGCTCCAAGAGATGGTGAGGAGCAAAATCACAGACTTCCTCCTGCTCTCCATCTCTGGGTCTCTGTGTTGTAAATACTGCACAAAATGTAGTTTTGTTGCCCACCGTCATTACTACTGGGACACCCTGTGCAGTATCTGCAGGAACAGGATGAGGGAGGAGTTCAGACAGGCCAGCCAAGGGAAAGCCCCATAGCAAATTTGTGACAAACAGTGTAAACATTTATTCCAGGAGAAGACCCACCCCAATATCTCTCACTGTCAGTTTAAATTACATACCCTATAATATAGAAACAGGCTCTTCGGCCCAACAAGTCCACACTGGCCCTCTGAAAAGGAACCCACTCAGACCCATTTCCCTACCCTATATTTACCCCTGACCAAGCACCTATCACTGTGGGCAATTTAGCATGGCCAATTCACCTAACCTGCACATTTTTGGCCTCTGGGTGGAAACCCATGCAGACACGGGAAGAATATGCAAACTCCACACAGACAGTCGCCCAAGGCTGGAAATGAACCCGTGTTCCTGGTGCTGTGAGGCAGCAATGCTGACCACTGAGCCACCATCCACCCCAATTACAGCAGCTCACTAAGGTCTGGTTTAATGGCAACTGCAAGGGCACTCTCAGTGCTCGGGATTCCAATTATCCCAAGTGACGAAGTTAGGATGATGTCCAAATTAACGGAATTATATTAAAAAATGTATTTAGATGGCTTATCATATCTTCCTCCCACATAATGTGGAGATAGAGGGGACATTGACAGGGACCACTCTTCAGTAAATGTGAAGGAGAAGGCCATGCCATCACATGCCCATAGCCTGTACCCATGAATTCGGCTCCTCTCACATCAAGCTGTGGTCCTAACTGCACTCACCTTGATATATCTCGGGATACCGGTGGTTGTGATTGTACTTAGGAAAAGGCACCTATCCCCACACATGCATATGATCCTGATGAATACAGACCAGGGGCGATAAGGTAGAGGGAACCTCCAGGGTTATCACTTTATTCTTATCCATTGATGGGATGTGGGCATCACTGGCTGGGCCAGTGTTTATTCTCGTCCCGAGTTGCCCCTTTGGGAAGGATGAAGAATGACAATAAGAGTGACATCGGTGATACCTCCATTGTTGGAAGCCCAACTTGTTCACTCAGTTCCCTTCCTCCAGGAAAGCCCTTCATGTACCTCTGGAACCTGGGCCATTAGGGATGAGGAATAAATGCTGACCTCGGCAGGAATGCACACATTCAGTGTGAATGAAGAATCCCATTTCAATCAGTGAGTGAAATGCTCTTGTTTAAAGAGGGCAGCTCCTACTCTAGAGAACAGAAGACCAGCTCTGAGATATATTTTCACACATGGAATAAACTGGCTCGATACAGCATTGGTTGAAATTATTTGTGATCTCGTGATGGGGCTCGCAGTATTTGTGTGGGCAGCATTATTGCTGAGAGATCCCAGGTTCTGTTTTTTTTGTTATTTCATTATGATATACTAAACAGCAACGCCCCTTCATAATTGGGATCAAACTTGTTATTGTAATGAATTTGTTCATTGCCAGAGTTTTGAGACAAAGCTGAGCAATGCTGTCGTGTCAGTCTCCCAAAGGAGCTTTCAGACAGTATAAGGCAGCATCTCTGGGAATGCATCAGCCCAGAGTTTCAAACAAGGAGCTTGTCAGCTGCCTGAAGGGACAGACCACCTCACACGGAAACATGCATCGCCCAACTCAGCAGGTGGAGAAGGGGTCCTACACCATCCTTGTTATTATTGGTGTTCCTGGAGTGGCATAAAGGCATTTTGGACTTACTTTAATCTGCTGCTGATCTGCTCTCTGGTTTTACCTTTTGAACAACAACGTCACCGTCTCATTGACTGGTCAGCCATATCCAGACCCCAGAACAGTGATAACAATCCAGTGAGCAGCGTTCATAGTACAATTTTCCATTGACAGAGACTCCCAAAGTCACTGCTGCTGCAGAATGTCCTGACTTCAGTATTCTCTCATCTGTTCTGGTTTCGTATATTCTGAAGGAATGAAGAGAGATCATGCAACTTAGTTCTGAAGAAGGGTCTCCGGACATGAAACATTTACTCTACTTTCTCTCTCACAGATGCTTGCCAGACCTGCTGAACAATTTCTGTTTTTTGATATACAAACGAAGCCTGTGTTCACAAGGATCTTGAAGGTTAAGGGCTGATCTGAGTGAAGTCCTCCAAGACATTAACAGAAAAAGATAAATGATTTCCATTGGCTGGCAATTCTCTACCGAGGGGGCACAGTCTGAGAATGAGAGCCAGAGCGTTCAGGATGAATGTTAGGATGCACATCTACAGACAAAGGATGAGAGAGGTTTGGAACTCTCTTCCACAAACGACAGTGGATACTGGAACTGTTAGTCAGTTTAAATGAGGAAGTTTTTTTTAACAAAGGAACTGAAGGATACAGGTATTTTGATTTGTGAAGCTACATCCATCTACCATGCCCCCCAGAAATGTTCTCGTTCTCACAGTCTCTGGTTAAAGAATTCAAGTCTTGACAGATTGCCCTCCTGGTCTCTGTACGTTGAGGTGTTTGTCATGTACAGATGTTGTAGATTTAGAGTGTAAATATCACCACAGTGCAAACACACCCTTGTTGTCACTAAGGGAGCCCTAAATGCTCTGATATACTGCACTTAGTCATAGAGATGTACAGCATGGAAACAAGCCCTTCGGTCCACCTCATTCATGCCAACCAGATATCCTAACCTAATCTAGTCTCTATTGCCAGCACCTGGCCTGTATCCCTCTAAACTTTACTATTCATATACCCGTCCAGATGCCTTTTAAATGCTGTAATTGTACCAATCTCCACTACTTCCTCTGGTAGCTCATTCCATACACACACCATCCTCTATGTGAAAAAGTTGTCTCCTTTGGTCCATTTTATATCTTTCCCTCTTACGCTAAGCCTATGCCCTCCAATTTGGGACTCTCTCACCCCAGGAAAAGACTTCGTTCGATCCATGCCCCTCGTGATTTTATGAAACTTGAGCAGTCTCCAACACTCCAGGGAAAACAGCCCCAGACTATTTCAGCCTCTCCCGATAGCTCAAATCCTCCACCCTGGCAATACCTTTGTTAATATTATCTGAACCCTTTCAAGGTTCACAACATTCTTCGTTTGGAAGGAGACCAGAATTGCACGTGGCCTAACCAATGTCCTGTACAGCCACAAAATGACCTCCTAATTCCGATACTCAATCATCTGACCAATGAAGGAAAGCATGCCAAATGTCTTCTTCATTATCCTATCTGCCTGCAACTCTACTTACAAAGAACTATGAACTTGCACTCCAATGTCTCTTTGTTCAGCAACGCACCCTTACCTTTAAGTGGAAATGACGTGCTCTGATTTGATTTTCCAAAATGCAGTACCTCGTATTTATCTAAACTAAACTCCAACAGCCACTGCTCGGCCCATTGGCCCATTTGATCAAGATCCCATTGTACTCTGAGGAAACTTTCTTCACTGTCCACTGCACCCCCAATTTTGTTGCCACCTGCAAACTTACCTCCTATGTTTGCATCCAAATCATGTATATAAATGATGAAAAGTAGTGGACTCAGCACCGATCCTTGGAGCACACCACTGGGCATCGGCCTCCAGTCTGAAAAGCAACCTTACACCACTATCTCTTGCCTTTGAGACAATTCAAATGGCTAATTCTCCCTGTATTCCATATGATGTAACCTTGATAACCAGTATTCCATGGTGAACCTTGTCAAGCACCTTACAGAAGTCCATACGGATCCCGTTCACCGCTCTGCCCTCATCAATCCTCTTTGTTACTTCTTCAAAAAAATCAGTCAAGTTCGTGTGACATGATTTCCCACAGAAAAAAACCATTGCTACTTTAAAATTAATCAAATTTTGGTCACGGAAGAATGGGGACCACACAACAATCAACAGACTGGAGGGTTCCCTCCCAGTTCGGGAACACTTCAGTGGTCCAGGACATTCAGCCTCAGACCTTCGGGTGACCATCCTCCAAGGTGGACTTCGGGACAGGCAGCAGAGGAAAGTGGCCGAGCAGAGGCTGATAGCTAAGTTCGGTACCCATAGGGAGGGCCTCAACTGGGACCTTGGGTTCATGTCACATTACAGGTGATCACCAGTGCACTACACCCAGACACAGGTATTCCTACACACACACCCTCACATGCACACGGACACACGTACACACAGACCCACACACACCCTTATAGACACACATACTCCCAAACATGCACCCCCTCACAGACTTAAGACGCTCTGCACTCACTACACACACACACGCACACACACTTTCTCACACTCACAACCCCCACCCCAGACAGACACACACACAAAGACCCACATGCACACATATACTACATGTAGTTTGTTCAAAAGCTGCATACATTCATGTAGAACTCTGAGCTCAAAAATGTATGAATTTATGGAAAACTCTGTTATCTCACTTTTTAGATTAGAATCAATCTAAACATCAGGTCATAGACAGAGAACACAGGGGGCTAACACCTTCAACATATTGTCTAGCTATCAGCATTGTTAACAGCTAACCCGAGAATGCAACTTTAAACAAAAGGGTTTTGTGATTTACACATGAAACTATCACTGTATTCTAACAGATGAAAGGCTTAACAGACAATCAATTTTTAAATGTATAATTTCAGTTAGATCACACTGTAAATTTTTGCTATAAATTCTGTGTTACGATCGAGCCCTCCACGATCACCTGATGAAGGAGCGTCGCTCCGAAAGCTAGTGTGCTTCCAATTAAACCTGTTAGACTATAACGTGGTATTGTGTGATTTTTAACTTGGTACACCCCAGTCCAACACCGGCATCTCCGAATCTTAACCAATCAAAGTTGCCTTCTTTAAGACTTAAGAAATCAAGTGTATTCCGGCTCTTGTCTCAATTTTAATGTTTCTTGCAAGGAGTTACCCATGAAGGAAGCGTTGCTGCAGCTGTTCCCAGTTTTACTGAGATCACAGCTGGAGGACTGTATCGGGCTTTTTAAAATCTCTTTACCACAGAAAGAATTTAATTACACGAGAAGGTGTATGGACATAGCTCACTCAGTTGATTCCTGGGATGACCAGTTCATCCCACGTGGAGATGTTGCGCTGTTTGGATGTATACCCTTTGAAGTTCAGCAGAAATAGGCATGATCATATTGAGACATAACTGACTCTGAGAGGACTTCACAGGCTGGATGCTGAGAGGATGGATCCCCACGTGTGGGTGTGTCGAACTAGGGGAACTGGAGAATGTTTGAAAATGTGGCCTCTTCCATTTCAGACTAAGATAAGGATGGATCTGATAATGTGTTGCCCAGAGAGCAGTGAAGGCTGAATTTGATAGATATTTGATCAACTAGACAGCCAGTGCTTATGTGGGTCAGGTTTGTTGTGATTGAATGGTCTACGTCTGTTCTGATTTGTTGTGCATCATGTCACAAAGAGGAGGTGATTTGGTCCAAGGACAATCGCTTTAAATGTAAGGGTGCTCCCATTTCAGATTGAGGTGAGGATGTTCCTTTGTCCTGAGGGATGTGCTAACTGTGGCATTCTCATCTGCATGGAGCAGTGAAGATATTCAAGGCTGAGCTCAGTAGCTCCTTGATGGTCGAGGAAGCCCATGTTTATTGGGAACAGAGATGGACAGGGAGTTCAGCCACAGTCAGATCAGCTCTGATCTGTCTGAATGGTGTATCAGAGACCGAATGGCCAACTGGAGCTCATACCTCCCGTGTAATGTCACACAACACGTCTCTGACAGAATTCCTCATGGCTATTACTGAGGCACAGGAATAAACCATTCAGCCCCTCTAAAGAGTTGCAGAGAATCTTGTATTCAGCACTTAGAACGGACTGCACAGTGTACCAAGGAGATGATTTAACTCTTTTAAGCAACTCCTCCTCATCTGACCAGATTCTGTGTATGCGTAGGGCTTGTCCATAGGGGCTGGCTGTTTTAATATGTTTTGGGTGGAAGCTGGAGAAGTGTAGCATTGTGAGGTTATCTGTGGGTTTGCAGTAGAGTGAGGTGCCCATCCTTGATGGAGATACATGTGTCCAAAATGAGACAGTAGAGAGTAGTCCATTGTGAGTGTGATGATGGAATGAAATTTGTTGATATCACTGTGTAGTTTTATCAGTGACTCCTCTCCATGGGACCAGAGGAAGAAAATGTCGTTGATGTACCTGGTGTATAGTGTTGGTTGGAGGTCCTGCGTAAAGAAGAAGTCTTGTTCAGACATGTGCCTAAAGATGTTGGCATATTGGGGTGCAACTTTGGTCCCCGTGGTTGAACCATGTGTCTGGATGAAGAACCTGTTGTCAAAGGTGAAGACATTGTAATTGAGGATAAAGCGGATGAGTTGTAGGACGGTTCTTGGAAATAGGCAGTTGTTGCTCGTCTTTAAAGAACTCCCAAACCTCAAACAGGTGAAGGGGGAAATGTAGGGGAATGGGTCGGTGTGGACTTGTTGGGCCGAAGGGCCTGTTTCCACACTGTAAGTAATCTAATATAATCTAAACTATAGAGGAAACAGAGAGTAATGAATAACGAACAGTACAGCACAGGAACAGGCCCTTCAGCCCACCAAGACTGTGCTCACACTTGATGCCTTTCCAAATGAAAAACCATTTATCTTTTCATGGTCCACATCCCTTGATTCCCTACCTATCCAAGAAATTGCTATTGTATCCACCTCCACCATTACTTTTCAGAAGCACATTTCAGGTACTTATCACCATCGGTGTAAAAAAGCTGTCTCACATTTCCTTTAAACTTTCCCTTCTTACCTTAAAACTATGTCCCCTTGTTATTGAGATGAGTAACCTGGGAAAAAAGGCTCTGACTATCCACAGTAATAGCCTGGGGCTCTGATTGCAAGTGTAGTGATATTATCACAATCCCACTG
This sequence comes from Chiloscyllium punctatum, assembly GCF_047496795.1. Lineage (NCBI taxonomy): Eukaryota > Metazoa > Chordata > Chondrichthyes > Orectolobiformes > Hemiscylliidae > Chiloscyllium > Chiloscyllium punctatum. The sequence goes on along the minus strand of NC_092790.1, from coordinate 26,022,787 downwards.
ACTCTCCTGAAGTCAGCACCTTTCAGGGAGAACACACAATATTTCTGGTCAAAGTTTGTGAGAAGATTTGTAGCTCGGATGATCGTTGTTGTGGTTCTGTTCGCCGAGCTGGGAATTTGTGTTGCAGACGTTTCGTCCCCTGTCTAGGTGACATCCTCAGTGCTTGGGAGCCTCCTATGATGCGCTTCTGTGATGTTTCCTCTGGCATTTATAGTGGTTTGAATCTGCCGCGTGCGGTTGTCAGTATAACTACTGTTATAGGACAAGCCAAAAAAGAGAACAGACAAGGAATACCTAGAGGTATGGCACTCATCCACAGATTCAATCAATAAGCACATCGACCTGGAGCCAATTTACCGGCCACTGCAACGGACAGCTGGAACTGACAACCGGAAGCAGCAAATTCAAACCACTACAAATGCCGGAGGAAAGATCACAGAAGTGTTTCACAGGAGGCTCCCAAGCACTGAGGATGTCACCGAGACAGGGGACGAAACGTCTGTAACACAAAAACACAAATTCCCAACTCGACGAACAGAACCATTTCTGGTATAATTATTTGTGGCAGGAAGAGAATAGGAACAGTTGAATCTGGATATAACAAAGGTGCAGATGATGGTTTATTCAGCAGGTAGGCTGAGACAAAATGGTAGACCTGAGATATTGCGGAGTTGATAGTGAACAGGATTGATGCTGGAGAGAATATGGAAATAGATATCAGCTTAGAGCCGAAGTACATATTGGAGTTATACGCAGTTTGATTCCACTTCAGATATTGGCTTTAAAATTGCTTGGTTAGGAATGGAGTTTGTGAACAGAAGTCATGGCAACAGCTTCCTTTTTTTCAGTATTTAAATTATGAGGACAGTAAGTTAGTTCAACAAAGATTATTGAATTCATAGTCAGATAGAAAGACTTACCAGGAATAATAGTGAGGAGAGGATAGAAATCAGCTTGAATCAGCCAAAGCACACTTACGGTCCACCCAATCTTGAGGAAGATTGTGAAGACCCAAATGTAAACCCCTGGTCAGTTTTGGAACATTCCAGTCTATTGTTCTCATATTCTGGTCCATTGTTGGAACACTCCAGTGCATTGTTCTCAGACTCTGATCTCTTCTCTCCCTCACTCTTGAACTGTTGTTCCTGGGTAGTGCTGCAAGTGAAGTTCCTACTGATACTATGTGATAATATTGTAAGACCCCCTTATTCATAGGAAGTAAACCTTTTAGTGAAATAATTTGATGCATGGAGACTGACATTAACTACAATCACTGAACGAGCAGGTTCACTTAACCCCATTCAAACCAATTTGTTTTATACCATGGTAAATTAATACATTTGATCAGTCTGAATGGGATGTCTGAGTGTTTCTGAGGAATAGACACAACAGCAAAGTGATTGATCTTAACTATTTAATGCTCCATAGATATGGAAGTGTAGTCAGAGGACTGAAGAGTTTTCAATTACCATCTCTTTTCATAAAAGAAGAGACAAACCCTGTAATAAAGAACAACCAATATAATATAATTAAAATATTGAGGAGACTTCTAGAGTCCACCATTTGGGGAGAATAATCTGTTCCTCAGAAACATTGGATTTACACAAAGCAACTAGAATAGAGACGCAAATGGAAAACGCATGTATCGACAAGAAAGGTCAGTTTATTAAGCTCGTATCAGAACAGATCAATGAAGATGGTGCTGTAGATTTTCTCAACTAAAATACAATCAAGGGTCATTGTCGTGGAAATTAAATCTACTCAACTATTAGCAGGAGCAAAGAAAGGTCTTTATTTTGAATCCTGCAGGATTGACTCACTACGCTACGCCAGATGCCTTAATACAAAGAGCACTGAAACATTGTACAGATGCTTGCCATATAGTGTTCCTTATCACACTCTCAAGGGCAATTCCCTGGTCTTTCAGACATAATGGTTCTTCAGCCTTCGCTGAGTTCGACTATCGCAAGGTCAAGTAGAATGTTTACAGAATTCACACAGAGTTAAGCTGACTGCAACCCTTCATCAAAGCATCGTTTACAAAGATCAGGACAGCATTGAATTAAAGAAAAGCATTCTCTTTAAATTTCGCAGCAAATGGATAATTAATTTCACAGTAAATGGATAATTTCCCATTTCATTTTCCTCCTTTTTGTCGTTTTATGATATCAAGCCCAACTACAGCAACAACTACAAAGAAATACAGAGCCGTAATAGTTATACATCAAAAAAAATTTTAGAAAACACCAGGCCTTTCCTCAGATACCACCTACCCGAAACACAGCTTTGTGGTGGTACCTTCCCTTGCTCTGGTGTGCCCTGGACACAGCCCATGTGTGAGCTGCGGCAGCTCCATAACCGTATGAGGCTTCTAATCACTACTTGCACTTAATTGGTTCTGGTGCTGTCCGATATCTCCTCAGGTCCAGCTACACGCCTGGAATGGCTGGTGTGTATCCACTTGGCTTTCTGCTGTCTGTGTTGTGAGGAGCACTTGAAATGGTCCAAGCCACCTCTTCGCCATACACATGTCAATCTGCTCAGTTGGCAGCTGCTGGGCTGCCGTTCTTGCTGCTGAGTCTGCCCTCGCATTGCCTTGGGAAATAAGATCATTATTTTTTGTGTGAGCTTCACACTTACACACAGCGATTGATTTAGGCAACAGGACTGCTTCCAGGAGGTCGGAAAACAGGTCGCAGTGTGTGATGGGCTTTCCGGTGGAGGTCAAGAATCCCCTGTGTTTCCACAGGGTTCCAAAATCATGTACAACCCCAAAGGCATATCTGCTATCGATGTAAATATTCACTGTCCTTCCCTCAGCCAACTTACAGGCCTCAGTCAAGGCAATCAGCTCCGCTGCTGGCACTGACAGATGAGAAGGGAGTGATCCCACTTTGACTACCTCGTACATAGTCACTGCATCATACCCAACACAATTCTGGCCTGTCCCCTTGCTCCTGAATGCTGACCCATCCACAAAAAACTCCATATCTGGAGTCTGACATGGTCAATCCTGCAAATCTGGTCTCGGGCTGCAAATTTCATTAGTTACAGCAACAGAATCATGTGGGTCTCTGTCTCCTTCTGTGGGGAGAAGGCTAGCAGGGTTAAGGGCGTTACATCGCTTTATTATAATGTTAGGCGTCTCCAATAACACAGTATTGTATCGGAGCCAACGTGCTGCTGAAATGTGTGCGGTCGTTTGCTCGGAAAGCAGTCAGGATCCTGCATGTGGGACCAGAAGGGTTAATTCACCACAGCCGACTATATCCCTGGATGCTCCAACAGCCTTTTCAGCTGCGGCCACAGCTCACAGGCATTGAGACAATCCTGCTGCTACAGGGTCAAGTTTAGCTGAAAAATATGCTCCCGGCCTCAATCTTCCCCAATGATCCTGGAACAGCACAGATGTCATGCAGCCACGCTAATCATCAACCGTTTGTGCAAAAGGCTGGTTTGGATTCAGAATCCCCAGTGTAGGCATAGTTTGGAGCACCCCTTTTTAATTCAGCAAAGGCACTCTCGGCCTCTGGGGTCCACTGTAATGGACTCCGGTTCTGCAACCCTTTTCCATGGGCTATGTCACTTAGTGAGCCTCAAGGGTTGTGTAATGTGCAATAAACATCCTACAGTAGGAGCATATACCCAAAAAGGAGAGCAATTGTCTCTTCGTATGAGGCTTTGGAATTTGCTGGATTGCTTGACCTCTGTCTTGACCAATAGCCTTCCCTTGTTCAGATATTAGGTGACCTAAGAACTTCACCTGTTGTTGCATAAATTGTAGCTTTGTGAGACTGCCTTTGTGCCCTTTCTGCATTAGATGGCAGAGCAACGGAAGGGTCTACTTCTCACATTGTTCCTTTGTTGGTGTCGCAGTCAAGCAATCATCTACATCCTGCAGCAGCACTGACCCCGGGGTTGGAACAAGAGTCTCCAGACTCCTGTGTAGAGCCCCATTATATATGGTGGGAGACTCACAGTAACCTCACGTGAAGGTATATGATTTCCCTTTGAATGAAAAAGCGAACCAGAATTGACTCTCTGGGTGTACCGGTACACTAAAGGAGGCATTTGTTAAATCCACAACAGGGAACCATTTCCTGTCCGGTGGAATTTGAGCCAATATAGTATAGGGATTGTGAATGTTTGGGGCATGTGGAACAACAGCGTCATTGACAGCAGGTCTTGAACAAATCTCCATTCCTCCGGTTCACCGGGACTGTTTGTCTTTTTGAACGGATAAATGGGGGTTCTCACAGGTGAGTTTACACAAAGGATTATCACTCCAGCTTTTAGGAGGGATTCAACGACTGGAGTAATTCCTTCTTTGCCTTCGGGTTTTAACAGGTATTGTGCTCTACAAGGACGATACTCAGACTTCGGGGTTATCCTTATGGGCTCACAGCCCCATATGAGTCCCATATCATGTTTGCCCTTTGTCCACAACTCAGTAGGGACCATTTTTAATCTTGGGTTTGAGACTTCAATCTTAGGGAAATGCCAGGCTATCTCCCTAGGCTTCTCAGGGTTAGCGGGCCTTACCTGGACTGTCCTATCTGCCTGAGTTAGCCAGTTTAATTTATTCTTATATGTCCGCATATCTGCATTTAACCAGATACCCACATCATCCCTGAAGACCCAACCTTTCATTCTTTGTGCCTTTAGCACCCATGCTCCTAAATCCTACCACCTGTCACTAGACGCCTTCGCCAGTGACACGTGAGACCAGAACCTTCCACATCAACAAGATAGGGTCTACTTGCCGTCACAGATACTTTAGATAAGTTCCAATAAAATTCACACAATAACAACTGATCTGGTTTCACAAATCTCCTGAACCAATCCTTCTCATATGGTTCGTCAGGGCCAACGTTATGTATGTGTGCTGTGCAGTGCAGCATGTCTCCAGCAAGAAAATTGGTGTTAAATAGGATTAATATAATTACTTGCTTCCAGGGCGAGGGAATTGCTCACTGAACTTATCGCTCTCTGTATTAATAGCCACTCATAGACATACATCAGGGGTCGTAGGTCATATTTTACAGCCTGCACTGGGTAAATCGTTTCTTTGAATTATCTACAAGCCCGTCGGGGTACTGATCAAATCCAATCCCAGTCTCTGTATGAGATCCCAGCCCATCAAATTTAAAGGAGAAAATTCCGATAACAAGAAGGAGAATTGGAATGTTTCCCTTTTACTCGAGGTGCAGAAAATCTCTCCCGCATCATGACTCCTGATGCACCCATTGTGTTCAGGAACCTTTCACTCATCTTTATTTGTGTCGATTGTCTAAACGGGCCTAATGTAAGGATTGAGTATGTTGCCCTGTATCTACCAAAAAGGGAACTGATGTACTTTCACATATAACATAGAGGTGGGCATCGGCTTATACACATCATTGTGATATTGGACATACCGTCCACACTTTGCAATCTCAGTGCTGAACATTGAGGTGTGATTTGTCTCAGTGTGTGAAAGGTTAGTAGAAGAGATTAGCATAAGCGAGTCTTCGTTGCCAAGCATAAAGGAAAGAGGCTTACCTGTACCTTGTGGGCTGCCCACCTCCACCTCAGCCTTCCCCTGTTAGTCACCCTCATGTCCCACCTCTAGGGCCGAGTGAGGCTGTCTGTGTGGGGCACCGTCTCACCCAGTGGTCCATTGCTCTGCAAACAAAGCACCCGCCAGATCTTCCTCTATCAGTGCCTCTTTTGTGACCTCTTCCTCTTCCGCGACCTCCCCCTCTCCCTCTATCTCTTCCTGCAGCACCTCCCTCCAACAGCTGGGTGACCATTTGCATCAGAGTAAGCTGACCTTTATGTGTTTGCTGTTCCATCTTCATTTCCGCTTATCCTTCTCTTGGGTAAGCAATATTTCAGCATGTATTGCATGTTGTTCTATCAAATTCAGCTTTCCCGTGTCCCAGGTCTTTTACCTTTTTCACTATTTCTTCCTTCTTTCCATTGATGAAGCTGTTCCTCAGGTGTGCCTCATACAGTGTGATTTCTGCCGTCGTTATGTCCTCATGTCGTCTCAGTGCACTATGGGTGTTATGGACTTCAGTGAGGTACTGGGACACTCTCTCACATTCCCATTGTTTTGGTCATGTCCATTCACACTGGGAATGCCTCCCTACAGGTGGTTCCCAGCGCTGTAACAAAAGCATTAAAGTCTCCCTTCTCTTCCACTTGTGGGTTGGCTGCTCTTGCATGGACGTTTGCAGCTGGCCAGGTATACTTGCGTTTGGTGACATTGGTACCTAGTTTTCATCCCAGGAGAGGTCTCATCTCTTGTGATGTGGGACGGAACTCAGTACCGAACTTTGTCACTTCTTATTAGCTCCAACCTCGCGTCGGTCAGGCAACTGCCCACAGGCACTTTCCAGATCCTTCATGGTCCATGGCTGGTGGGCCAACACTGGGCACCCTTCTGGACCTGCAACTTCAACCATTGGGTCTTGCAGAACGACCTGGTTAGATGATTGTACACCAGTACCCTCACCGTGTGACTCATCATCCATCGGGGGGTGATCAGGGACAGGCCTTGGATGTCTTTCCATCTTGGAGTGGTCGTCCTTCTTTTGGCCTTCTTGCTTCGGTCTGTTGTGGGTATGGTGTGCTATCGGTGATCTAGCAGGCCCTGAGGTGGTGGTCGCTGATGTGGAACATTCACCAGGCGGATCTCGTGGTGGGGGTGGGGGGGGTGGCAGGTCTCGGAAGGAAGTCATCAAGGTCAGGGTCTGAAACAGATTTAAGACACTGTACAGCTTCGTTAGGTTGTTTCCCACATGGGCACTGGTGTTTGTACGTGTATTTGATCGATCCTTTACTTGAGAATTCCTTTCTCTGATATCAGCCTCAGCCTTCCACTTACAAGAAACACTCCAATTCACAGGTTCGATCTTTCCGTCCCTTTTCTCCTTCTCTCTCTCCTCCTACCTCAACCTTAATATTTCCAGCTGTCTTTTACTAAAACTTCCTCCCTCCGGAAAACCACATTCCTTAATCCACAATTCTAACTGCTTTACACATTCTGGGCGGTACTTATTTAGCATGTATTGTTATTTTGGTTGGCTATTCCAAATTTTGTGTGGACTCCCCCTTTGTTCGCTCTTGCCAGAACCCATTTTTAGTGTAACATCAAAAGTGTTCAGCTCTCTCTCTCTCTCTCTCTCTCTCTCTCTCGCTCTCGTGGTACAGTTATCTATTCCCTTTTGACTTTCTTTTACTTCCGGAGGTCCCCTCTCACATTGAGCACGTCCGCCTCAAGGCCTCGGTTTTCGTAAACCAAGAAACCACGTACCTGGTACGTCTTCGGCGAGTCCAACTCAGCCAGTGGTGGTTCCAAGTCTCAAACCAGCCTTAACCTTGCTGTCTCCTAAACACTCTTCAGACAGCAATCCCCTTCCCCTGGTGTTTTACTCTAATACCACGTGAGAGTTCACTGAACCCTTTTCCTGTTGTATTTATTCTCTAAGAACGACTCTCTATGTAGGACTACGCAAACCACGACTATTACCCAACCTTAATTGATTTGAAACCCCGGCGTTAGGGCAATCTACAGATTCCCAGTCCTCTCACGCAAAAGGTCCAATTCAGCGCTCGAGATGAAGTGAAAGACCTTCAAGGCGATGGCACCTGCACTTCCTGGGAATCTTCAGAATCTCATCCAGTCGCTGGGTCCTGGGATGAGCCCCCAAGTTTACTGTCATGGAAATTAAATTGACTTGACTCAATAATTAGCAAGAGCAAAGCAAGGGCCTTCATTAAAAATGTTACAAGATTAGCCCATTACACTAAGTCAGATGCCTCAATGCAATAAGTACCCAAACATTTACACAGACACCTGCCTTATAGCGTTCCTTACCACACTCTCAAGGGCAGAGACTGGGGAAACTCAAGTTGTTATCCTCGCATCCCCTGGTGCTAGACATAACAGTTATTCAGCTTTCGCTGAGTTTGAATATCGCAAGGTCGAGTTGAATGCTTACAGAAATCAAACAGAGATAAGTTAACTGCAACCCTTCATCAAAGCATCGTTTACAAAGCTCAGCACAGCATTGATTTAAACAAAGCATTCTCTTTAAATTTTACAGTAAGTGGATAATTAATTTCATAGTAAATGGACCGTTTTCTATTACAGTCACAGTGTGTTCAGAGAGTCAGAGGGTTTCACAATGTGTCTCAGAGAGAGTCACAGTGAGTCAGAGTGTCATAGTGTGTCTCAGGATGTGTCTTAGAGAGGGTCACAGTGTGTCCCATTGCGTCTCAGAGAGTGTCACAGTGTATCAGAGAGAGGCAGGGAATGTCATAGTGTGTCAGAGAGTGTCACAGTGTGTCAGAGAATATCACAGTGTGTCTCAAAGACAGTCAGAGCGTATCAAAGTGCATCAGAGATTGGAACAGTATGTCCCAGACAATGCCAGAGAGTGTCACAGTGGGACTCAGAGAGTGTCAGACAGAGTCAGAGATTGTCACAGTGTGCTACAGAGAGTGTCAAAGACGGTCAGACAGTGTAACAGTGTGTCTCAGAGAATGTCACAGTGTGTTACAGAGAGTGTCAAAGAGGGTCAAACAGTGTAACAGTATGTCTCAGAGAGTGTCACAGTGTGTCTCAGGGAGTATCAGAGAGAGTCAGGGAGTGTCACAGTGTGTCACCGTCTGTTAGAGAGTGTCACAGAATGTCTCAGAGAGCGTCAGAGATTATCACAGTGTCTTAGAGTGGGATACAGGATGTCTCTGAGAGTGTCAGAAAGTGCCACAGTGTCTTAGAGAGTGTCACAGTGTGTCAGAGATTGTCATAGTGTGTCAGATAGAATCAGAGAGTGTCACAGTGTGTCAGAGAGTGCCACAGTTTGTCTCACAGAGTGTCAGAAAGTGTCACAGCGTCTCAGTGGGTGTCACAGTGTGTCAGGGATTGTCACAGTGTGTCCGAGAGAGAGAGTCAGAGAGTGTCACAGTGTGTCAGCGAGTGTCATAGTGTCACAGAGAGAGTCAGAGAGTGCTGCACGCAGAGTCAAACAGTATCACAATGTGTCACAGTCTGTTAGAGAATGTCAAAGTGTTTCTCAGAGAGTGACAGAGAGAGTCGGAGAGTGGCACAGTGTGTTTCAGAGAGTGTCAGAGAGAGTCAAAACGTGTCACAGTGTGTCACAGTCTGTCAGAGAGTGTCACAGTACGTTTCACACAGTGTCAGAGAGATTCAGATACAGTCAAATACGTGTCACAGTGTGTCACAGTCTGTCAGAGAGTGTCACAGTACGTTTCAGAGAGTGTCAGAGAGATCCGCAGTGTGTTTCAGAGAGTGTCACAGTGTGTCTCAGAGAGTGTCACAGTGTATCAGAGATTGTCACAGGGTCTCACAGTCAGTCAGAGAGTGTCAGAGAGTGTCACAGTGTGTGTCAGACAGTGTCAGTGAGAGTCAGATAGTGTCACAGTCTGCCAGAGAGTGTCACAGTGTGTCTCTGAGAGTGTCACAGTGTGTCAGAGATTGTCACAGTGTCTCACAGTCAGTCAGAGAGTGTCAGAGAGAGTCAGAGAGTGTCACAGTGTGTCTCAGACAGTGTCGGTGAGAGTCAGATAGTGTCCCAGTCTGCCAGAGAGTGTCACAGTGTGTCTCAGAGATTTTCAGAGAGTGTCTCAGTGTGTCACAGTCTGTCAGAGAGAGTCAGTTTGTCTCAGAGAGTGTCAGATAGAGTCGGAAAGTGTCACCGTGTGTCTCAGAGTGTGTCACAGTGTGTCAGAGATTGTCACAGTGTCTCACAGTCAGTCAGAGAGTGTCACAGTGTGTCTCGGAGATTTTCAGAGAGTGTCTCAGTGTGTCACAGTTTGTCAGAGAGAGTCAGTGCGTCTCAGAGAGTGTCAGAGAGAGTCAGAGAGTGTCAGAGAGACTCAGAGTGTCTCACAGTGTGTCTCAGACAGTGTCCGTGAGAGTCAGATAGTGTCACAGTCTGCCAGAGAGTGTCACAGTGTGTCTCTGAGATTTTCAGAGAGTGTCTCAGTGTGTCACAGTCTGTCAGAGAGAGTCAGTTTGTCTCAGAGAGTGTCAGATAGAGGGGGAAAGTGTCACCGTGTGTCTCAGAGTGTGTCACAATGTGTCAGAGATTGTCACAGTGTCTTACAGTCAGTCAGAGAGTGTCAGAGAGAGTCAGAGAGTGTCACAGTGTGTCTCAGACAGTGTCAGTGAGAGTCAGATAGTGCCACTGTCTGCCAGAGAGTGTCACAGTGTGTCTCGGAGATTATCAGAGATAGTCTCAGTGTGTCACAGTCTGTCAGAGAGAGTCAGTGTTCTCAGAGAGTATCAGATAGAGTCAGAGAGTGTCACAGTGTGTCTCAGAGAGTGTCAGTGAGAGTCAGATAGAGTCACAGTCTGCCAGAAAGTGTCACAGTGTGTCTCGGAGATTTTCAGAGTGTCTCAGTGTGTCACAGTTTGTCAGAGAGAGTCAGTGCGTCTCAGAGAGTGTCAGAGAGAGTGAGAGAGTGTTACAGTATGTCTCAGAGAGTGTCAGAACGAGTCATAGAGTGTCACAGTGTGTAAACGTCTGTCAAGGAGTGTTACAGCGTGCCTCAGAGAGTGTCAGAAAGTGTCACAGTTTGTCACAATTTGTCATAGAGTGTCACAGTGTGTTGTGTTGTGCCTCAGAGAGGGTCAGAGAGAGTCAGAGAGTGTCACAGTCTGACTCAGAGAGGGTCAGAGAGAGTCACTATGTGTCTCAGAGAGAGTCACAGAGTGTCTCAGAGAGTCTGATAGAGTCAGAAAGTGTCACCCTGTGTCTCAGAGAGTGTCACAGTGTCAGAGAGTGTCACAGGATGTCTTAGTGAATGTCATAGTGTCACAGTCTGTCAGAGAGTGTAACAGTGTGTTTCAGAGAGTGTCAAAGAGTGTCACAGATACGCCTCAGTGAGTGTCAGAGAAAGACAGAGAGTGTCACAGTTTGTCACAGTCTGTCAGAGAGTGTCACTGTATGTTACAGAGTGCGTCAGAGAGTGTCAGAGAGTGTAACAGTCGGTCTCAGAGAGGGTCAGAGTGTGACACAGTGTGTCACAACCTGTCAAACAGTGTCATAGTATGTCTCAGAGTGTGTCAAAGAGTGTTACAGTGTGTCTCAGAGAGTGTCACAGTGTCACAGTCTGTCAGAGAGTGTCACAGTGTGTTTCAGAGAGTGTCAGAGAGTGCAACAGTCTGCCTCAGAGAGTGTCAGAGAAAGACAGAGAATGTCGCAGTTTGTCACAGTCTGTCAGAGAGATGTCACAGTGTGTTACAGAGTGAGTCAGAGCGTGTAACAGTCTATCTCAAAGCGGGTCAGAGAGTGTCACAGTGTGTCACAACCTGTCAAAGAGTGTCATAGTATGTCTCAGAGAGTCAGAGAGTGTTACAGTGTGTCTCAGAGAGTGTCAGAGAGTGTCAGCATTTGTCTAAGAGACGGTCAGAGAGGGTCAGAGAGTGACACAGTGTCTCGGAGAATGTCACCGTGTGTCAGAGAGGGTCGCAGTGTGTCACAGTGTGTTTCAGAGTGTGTTAGAGAGTCTGAGAGTGTCACAGTGTGTCATATTATATCTCAGAGAGTGTCCGAGAGAGCCAGAGAGTGTCTCAGTCTGTATCAGAGTGTCAGAGAGAGTCAGAAAGTGTCACAGTGTGTCTCAGAGAGTTTCACAGTGTCTCAGAGATTGTCACAGTGTGTCAGAAAGTGTCACAGTGTGTCACAATCTGTCAGAGAGAGTCACAGTGTGTGTCAGAGATGTGAGAGAGAATCACAAGATGTCACAGTGTGTCACACTCTGTCTCAGAGAGTGACCAAGTGTCTCAGAGAGAGAGGCAGGGAGTGTCACAGTGTTTCTCAGAGAGTGTCACAGTGTATTTCTGAGGGTCAGAGAGAGAGACAGAATGTGTCACAGTGCGTCTCAGAGAGTGTCACAGCGTCTGAGAGAACGTCACCCTGTGTCAGAGAGTGTCACAGTGTGTTACAGAGAGTGCCAAAGAGGGTCAGACAGTGTAACAGTGTGTTTCCCAGAGAGTGTCACAGTGTGTCTCAGGGAGTATCAGAGAGAGTCACGGAGTGTCACAGTGTGTCACCGTCTGTTAGAGAGTGTCACAGAATGTCTCAGAGAGCGTCAGAGATTATCACAGTGTCCTAGAGAGGGATACAGGATGTCTCTGAGAGTGTCAGAAAGTGTCACAGTGTCTTAGAGAGTTTCACAGTGTGTCAGAGATTGTCATAGTGTGTCAGATAGATTCAGAGAGTGTCACAGTGTGTCAGAGAATGCCACAGTTTGTCTCACAGAGTGTCAGAAAGTGTCACAGCGTCTCAGTGGGTGTCACAGTGTGTCAGGGATTGTCACAGTGTGTCAGAGAGAGAGAATCAGAGACTGTCACAGTGTGTCAGCGAGTGTCATAGTGTGTCTCAGAGAGTGTCAGAAAGTGTCGCAGCATCTCAGTGTGTGTCACGGTGTGTCAGGGATTGTAACAGTACGTCAGAGAGAGAGAGTCAGAGAGTGTCACAGTATGTCAGCGAGTGTCATAGTGTGTCTCATAGAGAGTCAGAGAGTGCTGCATGCGGAGTCAAACAGTATCACAGGCTGCCACAGTCTGTCAGAGAATGTCACAGTGTTTCTCAGAGAGTGACAGAGAGAGTCGGAGAGAGCCACAGTGTGTTTCAGAGAGTGTCACGGTGAGTCACAGAGAGTGTCACAGTGTATCAGAGATTTTCACAGTATCTCACAGTCTGTCAGAGAGTGTCAGAGAGAGTCAGAGAGTGTCACAGTGTGTCTCAGACAGTGTCAGTGAGAGTCAGATAGTGTCCCAGTCTGCCAGCGAGTGTCACAGTTTGTCTCGTAGATTTTCAGAGAGTGTCTCAGTGTGTCACAGTCTGTCAGAGAGACTCAGTTTGTCTCAGAGAGTGTCAGATAGAGGGGGACAGTGTCACCGTGTGTCTCAGAGTGTGTCACAGTGTGTCACAGTCTGTCAGAAAGTGTCACAGTATGTTTCAGAGAGTGTCAGAGTGTGACACAGAGTCTCTGAGAATGTCACCGTGTGTGAGAGAGTGTCGGAGTTTGTCACAGTGTGTTTCAGAGTGTGTTAGAGAGAGTCGGAGAGTGTCATAGTGTGATATACTATGTCTTAGAGAGTGTCCGAGAGAGCCAGAGAGTGTCTCAGTCTGTATCAGAGTGTCAGAGAGAGTCAGAAAGTGTCAGTGTGTCTCAGCGAGTTTCACAGTGTCTCAGAGAATGTCACAGTGTGTCACAATCTGTCAGAGAGAGTCAAAGTCTGTCTCAGAGAGTGTGAGAGAGTCAGAAGATGTCACAGTGTGTCACACTCAGACTCAGAGAGTGACCGAGAATCTTATAGAGAGAGGCAGGGAGTGTCACAGTGTGTATCAGACAGCGTCAGTGAGAGTCAAAGTGCCACAGTCTGCCAGAGAGTGTCACAGTGTGTCATACTATATCTCAGAGAGTGTCCGAGAGAGCCAGAGAGTGTCTCAGTCTGTATCAGTGTCAGAGAGATTCAGAAAGTGTCACAGTGTGTCTCAGAGAGTTTCACAGCGTCTCAGAGATTGTCACAGTGTGTCAGAAAGTGTCACAGTGTGTCACAATCTGTCAGAGAGAGTTACAGTGTTTCTCAGAGAGTGTGAGATTTAGTCACAAGATGTCACAGTGTGTCACACTCTGTCTCAGAGAGTGACCAAGTGTCTCAGAGAGAGAGGCAGGGAGTGTCACAGTGTGTCTCAGAGAGTGTCACAGTGTGTTTCTGAGGGTCAGAGAGAGAGACAGAATGTGTCACAGTGCGTCTCAGAGAGTGTCACGGCATCTGAGAGAACGTCACCGTGTGTCAGAGAGTGTCACAGTGTGTTACAGAGAGTGTCACAGTGTGTCTCAGGGAGTATCAGAGAGAGTCAGGGAGTGTCACAGTGTGTCACAGTCTGTTAGTGAGTGTCACAGTATGTCTCAGAGTGCGTCAGAGATTATCACAGTGTCTTAGAGTGGGATACAGGATTTCTCTGAGAGTGTCAGAAAGTGTCACAGTGTCTTAGAGAATGTCATAGTGTGTCAGAGATTGTCATAGTGTGTTAGATAGATTCAGACAGTGTCACAGTGTGTCAGAGAGTGCCACAGTTTGTCTCACACAGTGTCAGAAAGTGTCACAGCGTCTCAGTGGGAGCTACAGTGTGTCAGGGATTGTCACAGTGTGTCAGAGAGAGAGAGAGTTTGAGAGTGTCACAGTGTGTCAGCGAGTGTCATAGTGTGTCTCAGAGAGAGTCAGAAAGTGCTGCATGCAGAGTCAAACAGTATCACAGTGTGTCACAGTCTGTCAGAGAATGTCACAGTGTTTCTCAGACAGTGACAGAGAGAGTCGGAGAGTGGCACAGTGTGTTACAGAGAGTGTCAGAGAGAGTCAAAACGTGTCAGTGTGTCACAGTCTGTCAGAGAGTGTCACAGTACGTTTCAGAGAGTGTCAGAGATAGTCAGAGAGTGTCAGAGACAGTCAAAACGTGTCACAGTCTGTCACAACCTGTCAGAGAGTGCCACAGTGTGTTTCAGAGAATGTCAGAGAGAGTCAGAGACAGTCAAATACGTGTCACAGTGTGTCACAGTCTGTCAGAGAGTGTCACAGTACGTTTCAGAGAGTGTCAGAGAGAGCCACAGTGTGTTTCAGAGAGTGTCTCAGTGTGTCTCAGAGAGCGTCACAGTGTGTCTCAGACAGTGTCAGTGAGAGTCAGATAGCGTCACAGTCTGCCAGAGAGTGTCACAGTGTGTCTCGGAGGTTTTCAGAGAGTGTCTCACTGTGTCACAGTCTGTCAGAGAGAGTCAGTTTGTCTCAGAGACTGTCAGATAGAGTCGAATATTGTCACCGTGTGTCTCAGAGTGTGTCACAGTGTGTCACGGTCTGTCAGAAAGTGTCACAGCGTGTTACAGAGTGTGTCGGAGAGTGTCACAGTCAGTCTCAGAGAGGGTCAGAGAGTGTCACAGTGTGTTACAACCTGTCAAAGAGTATCATACCATGTCTCAGAGTGTTTTAGACAGAGTCAGAGAGTCTTACAGTGTGTCTCAGAGAGTGTCACAGTGTATTTCAGAGAATCAGAGAAAGTCAGAAAGTGTCACAGTGTGTCTCAGAGAGTTTCACAGTGTGTCACAGTCTTTCAGAGAAGGTTACAGTGTATTTCAGAGTGTGTCAGAGAGAATCAGAGAGTGTTACAGTGTGTCTCAGAGAGAGTCACAGTGTATTTCAGAGAATCAGAGAAAGTCAGAAAGTGTCAGTGTGTCTCAGAGAGTTTCACATTGTGTCATACTGTGTCTCAGAGAGTGTCAGAGAGTGTCAGTGTTAGTCTCAGAGAATGTCACAGTCTGTCAGAGAGTGTTACAGTGTGTCTCAGAGAGTGTCAGCATTTGTCTAAGAGAGGGTCAGAGAGTGACACAGTGTCTCTAAGAATGTCACCGTGTGTCAGAGAGTGTCGCAGTGTGTCACAGTGTGTTTCAGAGTGTGTTAGAGAGAGTCTGAGAGTGTCACAGGTGTGTCATACTATATCTCAGAGAGTGTCCGAGAGTGCCAGAGAGTGTCTCAGTCTGTATCAGAGTGTCAGAGAGAGTCGGAAAGTGTCACAGTGTATCTCAGTATGTTAGAGAGTGTCAAAGAGTGACACAGTGTGTCTCGGAGTGTCAGAGAGTGTCACAGTGTATCTCAGACAGTGTCAGTGAGAGTCAGATAGTGTCACAGGCTGCAAGAGAGTATCACAGTGTGTCTCAAGGAATTTTCAGAGAGTGTCTCAGTGTGTCACTGTTTGTCAGAGAGAGTCAGTGTGTCTCAGAGAATCAGAGATAGTCAGAAAGTCTCACAGTGTGTCTCTAAGAGTGTCACAGTGTGTCACATTCTATCAGAGAGCGTCACTGTGTGTTTCTGAGAGTGTCAGAGAGTGTCACAGTCGGTCTTAGAGAGGGTCAGAGTGTGACACAGTGTATCACAGCCTGTCAAAGAGTGTCACAGTCTGCCTCAGAGAGTGTCAGAGAAAGACAGAGTGTCACAGTTTGTCAGTCTGTTAGAGAGTGTCAAAGTGTGTTCCAGAGTGTGTCAGAGAGTTTCACAGTCTATCTCAAAGCGGGTCAGAGTGTGTCACAGTGTGTCACAACCTGTCAAAGAGTGTCGTAGTATGTCTCAGAGAGAGTCAGAAAGAGTCAGAGAGTGTTGCAGTGTGTCTCAGAGAGTGACAGAGAGATTCAGAGAGTGTCATAGTGTGACTCCGAGAGGGTCAGAGAGGGTCAGAGAGCGACACAGTGTCTCTGAGACTGTCTCCATGTGTCAGAGAGTGTCGCAGTGTGTCACAGATTATTCCAGAGTGTGTCAGAGAGAGTCTGAGAATGTCATAGTGTGTCATACTATATCTTAGAGAGTGTCAGAGAGAGTCAGAGAGTTTCTCAGTCTGTCTCAGAGAGTGTCACAGTGTCTCAAAGAATGTCACAGTGTGTCAGAATGTGTCACAGTGTGTCTCAGAGTGAGTCAGAGAGTGTCACAGTGTGTCACAATCTGTCAGAGAGAGTTACAGTATGTCTCAGAGAGTGTGAGAGAGTCAGAAAATATTACAGTGTGTCACACTGTGTCTCAGAGAGTGACCGATTGTCTCAGAGAGAGGCAGGGCGTGTCACAGTGTGTCTCTGAGGGTCAGAGAGAGAGATAGAATGTGTCACAGTGTGTCTCAGAGAGTGTCACAGTGTCTCAGAGAATGTCACCGTGTGTCACAGAGTGTCACAGTGTGTCTCAGAGAGTGTCACAGTGTGTCTCAGAGAGTGTCGAGGCGAGTCAAACAGTGTCATAGTGTGTCTCAGAGTGTCAGAGAGAGTCAAAGAGTGTCACAGTGTGTCTCTGAGAGCATCAGGGTGTGCCTCATAGTGGCAGAATGAGTCCGAAAGTATCACAGTGTGTCTCAGGGAGTGTCACAGTCTGTCTGAGAAGGTCATAGTGTATTTCAAAGTGTTTCAGAGAAAGTCAATGAGTGTCACATTGAGTCGTACTGTGTCTCAGAGACTGTCAGAGTGGGTCAGCATTTGTCCCAGAGAGGGTCGCAGTCTGTCAGAGAGTGTTACAGTATGTCTCAGGGAGTGACAGAAAGAGTCAGAAAGTGTGTCTCATAGGGTGTCAGGGAGAGTCAGAGAGAGTCAGCGACTGTCACACTGAATTTCAGAGAATGTCAGAGAGAGGCATAGCGTGTCACAGTTTGTCTAATAGAGTGTCGGAGAGAGTCAGAGAGTGTAACAGTTTGTCACAATCTGTCAGAGGGTGTCACAGTGTGTCTCAGAGATTCTCTGAGAGTGTCACAATGTGTTCAGACAGTGTGGGAGAGAGTCAAAACATGTCATAGTGTGTCACAGTGTATCAGAGAGTGACTGAGTGTCTCAGAGAGAGGCAGAGAGTGCCACAGTGTGTCTCAGAGTCAGAGAGAGACAGAATGTGTCACAGAGATTGTCATAGTCTGTCAGAGAGTGTCACAGTGTGCCTCAGTGAGTGTCAGAGAGAGTCAGTGAGTATCACAGTGTGTCTCAGAGAGTGTCAGAGAGTGTCACAGTGTGTCTCAGAGATTGTCTGAGAGTGTTACAATGTGTTCAGACAGTGTGAGAGAGAGTCAAAACATGTCATAGTGTGTCACAGTGTATCAGAGAGTGACTGAGTGTCTCAGAGAGAGGCAGAGAGTGTCACAGTGTGTCTCAGAGTCAGAGAGAGACAGAATGTGTCACAGAGATTGTCATAGTCTGTCAGAGAGTGTCACAGTGTGCATCAGTGAGTGTCAGAGAGAGTCAGTGAATGTCACAGTGTGTCTCAGAGAGTGTCAGAGAGAGTCACAGAGTGTCACCGTGTGTCTCCGAGATGGTCAGAATGTGTCACAGTGTTTCACAGTCTGTCAGAGAGTGTCATAGAGTGTTACAGTGTGGCTCAGAGAGGGTCAGAGAGTTTGACAGTGTGTCTCAGAGAGTCAGAGACTGTCACAGTGTGTCACAGTCTGTCAGGGATTGTCACAGTGTGCCTCAGAGAGTGTCAGAGAAAGTCAGCGAATGTCACAGTGTGTGATAGACTGTCAAAAATGTCACAGTTTGTCTCAGATGCGTCAGAGAGAGTCATAAAGTGTCGCAGTGTGTCTCAGAGAGTGTCACAGTATGTCACAGTCTGTCAGAGAAGGTTGCAGTGTATTTCAGAGTGAGTCAGAGAGAGTCAGAAAGTGTCAAAGTGTGTCATACTGTGTCTCAGAGAGTGTCAGTGTTTGTCTCAGAGAGTGTCACAGTCCGTGAGAGAGTGTTACTGTGTGTCTCAGAGAGTGTCAGAGAGGGTCAGCATTTGTCTCAGAGAGTGTCACAGTCCATGAGAGAGTGCTAGAGTGTGTCTCAGAGATTGACATAAAAAGTAAGAGAGTGTCACATTGTGCGTCAGTGTCAGAGAGTGTCACAGTCTGTCTCAGAGAGTGTCAGAGAGATACAGAAGGTGTCACAGTGTGTCTCAGAGAGTGTCACAGTGTCTCAGAGAATGTCACCATTTGTCAGATAGCATTGCAGTCAGGCAGAGAGTGTCACAGTGTGTCAGAGAGTATCACAGACAGTGTCAAAGTCTGTCAGAGAGTGCGACAGTGTGTTTCAGAGAGTGTCAGAGAGAGTCAGAAAGTGTCACAGTGTGTCTAAGTGAGTGTCAGAGAGTGTTACAGTGTGTTTCTGAGAGGGTCAGAGAGAGTCGGAGAGTGTTACACTGTGTCGCAGAGAGGGTCAGAGAGTGTCACAGTGTGTCTCAGAGATTGTCACATTGTGTCACAGTCTGTCCGAGACGGTTACAGTATATTTCAGAGTGTATCAGACAGTCTCAGAGAGGGTCAGCATTTGTCTCAGAGAGGGTCACAGTCTGTCAGAGGGTGTTACTGTGTGTCTCAGAGAGAGTCAAAAGTGTCGCAGTGTGTCTCTGAGAGTGTCACAGTGTCTCAGAGAATGTAAATGTGTGTCAGAGTGTGTCACAGTATGTCAGAGTGTCACAGTGTGTCAGAGTGTGCCATAGTGTGTCAGAGAGTTTCATAGTGTGTCACAGTGTGTTTCAGAGAGTGTCAGAGAGAGTCAGAGAGTGTCACAGTCTGTCTCAGAGAGTGTCAGAGAGTCCACAGTGTGTCTCGGAGAGTGTCACAGTGTGTCAACGAGTGTCACAGTGTGTCACAGTCTGTCAGAGAGTGTCACAGGGTGTCTCCGTGAGTCAGAGAGAGTCACAGAGTGTCACAGCATGTCTACGAGAGTGTCACAGAGCATCAGAGAGTGTCACAGTCTGTCTCAGAGCGGGTCAGAGTGTGTCACAGTCTTTCAGAGAGTGTCACAGTGTTCCTCAGAGAGTGTCAGAGAAAGTCAGAGAATGTCACAATGTGTCATAGTCTGTCATAGAGTGTCACAGTGTGTCTCAGAGCATGTCAGAGAGAGTCAGAATGTGTCACAGTCTCTCTCAGAGAGTGTCACGGTGTGTCACCGTCTGTCAGAGAGTGTCACAGAGTATTTCAGAGAGTGTCAGAATGCGTCACAGTGAGTGACAGAGAGTACCTCAGTGTGTCACAGTCTGTCAGAAAGTGTCACAGTGTGCCTCAGTGAGTGTCACAGTATCGCAGAAAATGTCACCGTGTGTCAGAGAGTGTCCCACTAGGTCAGAGAGTGTCATCGTGTGTCTCAGAAATTGTCACAGTCTGTCAGAGAGCGTCACAGCATGTCTAAGAGAGTGTCATAGTGTGTCACAGTGTGTCTAAGAACCAGTCAGAGTATCACCGTGTGTCTCAAAGAGAGTCAGAGAGTGTCACAGTGTGTCTCAGAGAGTGTCATAGAGAATCAGAGAGTGTCATAGTGCGTCACAATCTGTCAGAGAGAGTTACAGTGCATCTCAGAGAATGTCAGAGAATGTCAGATAGCGTAACAGTGAGATTCAGAGAGTGCCACATGTGTTTCAGAGAATGTTCGAGAGTCAAAGAGTGTCGTAGTGTGTCATACTGTGTCTCAGAGCGTGTCAGAGAGTGTCACAGTCTGTCTCCGACAGTGTCACAGTGTGTCTCAGAGTGTCAGAGAGAGTCATTGAGTGTCATAGTGTGTCTCAGAGAGTCAGATAGGTCAGAGAGTGTCACAGTGTGCCTCTGAGAGCGTCAGAATGTGCCTCAGAGTGGCAGAGTGAGTCAGAAAGTGTCACAGTGTGCCTCAGGGCGTGTTACAGTCTGTCAGAGAAGGTTACAGTGCATTTCAGAGTGTGTCAGAGAGAGTCAGTGAGTGTCACACTGAGTCGTACTGTGTCTCAGAGAGTGTCAGAGAGGGTCAGCGTTTGTCTCAGAGAGGGTCACAGTCGGTCAGAGAGTGTCACACTGAGTTTCAGAGAATATCAGAGAGAGAGAGAGTGTCACAGTTTGTCTAAGAGAGTGTCGGAGAGAGTCAGAGAGTGTGACAGTTTGTCACAATCTGTCAGAGAGTGTCACAGTGTGCCGCAGAGAGTCTCAGCGTGTGTCTCAGAGATTGTCAGAGAGGGTCACAATGTGTCTCAGACAGTGTGAGAGAGAGTCAAAACATGTCACACTGTGTCACAGTGTGTCTCAGAGAGTCAGAGAGAGACCGAAAGTGTCACAGACATTGTCATAGTCTGTTAGAGAGTGTCACAGTGTGTCTCAGTGAGTGACAGAGAGAGTCACAGAGTGTCACAGTGTGTCTCAGAGATGGTCAGAATGTGTCACAGTGTTTCACAGTCTGTCAGAGAGTGTCATAGAGTGTTACAGTGTGTCTCGGAGAGGGTCAGAGAGTTTTACAGTGTGTCTCAGAGTGTCAGAGAAAGTTAGAGACTGTCACAGTGTGTCTCAGAGAATCAGAGAGTGTCACAGTGTGTCACAGTCTGTCAGGGATTGTCACGGTGTACCTCAGAGAGTGTCAGAAAATTCAGAGAATGTCACAGTCTGTCATAGACTGTCAGAAAGTGTCACAGTTTGTCTCAGAGCGTCAGAGAGAGTCAGAAAGTGTCGAAGTGTCAGAGAGTGTCACTGTCTGTCTCAGAGAGTATCGGAGAGAGACAGAAAGTGTTCTCGTGTGTCTCATAGAGTGTCGCAGTGTCTCAGAGAATGTCACAGTGTGTCAGATAGAACCACAGTCGGGCAGAGAGTGTCACAGCTTGACAGAGAGTGTCACAGTCTGTCACAGTCTGTCAGAGAGTGTCTCAGTGTGTTTCACAGAGTGTCACAAACTGCTTCAGAGAGTGTCAGAGAGAATCGGAGAGTGTTACATTTTGTCTCAGAGAGTGACAGAGAGGGTCAGAGAGTGTCACAGTGTGTCTCAGAGGGTCTGAAAGTGCCAGAAAGTGTCACAGTTTGTCGCAGAGAGTGTCACATTGTGTCACAGTCTGTCAGAGAAGGTTACAGTATATTTCAGAGTGTATCAGACAGTGTCAGAGAGGGTCAACATTTGTCTCAGAGAGGGTCAGAGAGTCCACAGTGTATCTTGGAGAGTGTCACAGTGTGTCAACGAGTGTCACAGTGTGTCTCAGAGTGAGTCAGATAGAGTCAGAGTGTCACACAGTGTGTCACAGTCTGTCAGGGAGTGTCACAGGATGTCTCAGTGTGTTAGAGAGAGTCACAGAGTGTCACAGAATGTCTAAGACAGTGTCACAGGGCATCAGAGAATGTCACAGTCTAACTCAGAGCGGGTCACAGTGTTTCACAGTCTGTCAGAGAGTGTCACAGGGTGTCTTAGTGTGTCAGAGAGAGTCACAGAGTGTCACAGAATGTCTAAGACAGTGTCATAGAGCGTCAGAGAATGTCACAGTTTGTCTCAGAGCACGCCACAGTGTGTCATAGTCTGTCAGAGAGTGTCATAGTGTGTCTCAGAGAGTGTCAGAGAGAGTCAGGGAGTGTCACAGTGTGTCTCAGAGAGTGTCACAGTGTGTCACAGTGTGTCAGAGAAGGTTATAGTGTATTTCCAAGTGTGTCAGAGAGAGTCTGAGAGTGTCACAGTGAGTCATACTGTGTCTCCGAGAGTGTCAGACAGGGTCAGCATTTGTCTCAGAGAATGTCACAGTCTGTGAGAGAGTGTCACATCTGTCGCAGAGAGGGTCAGAGTGTGTCACAGAGAGTAACAGAATGAGTCAGAAAGTGTTACAGTGTGTCTCAGAGAGTGTCTCTGTGTGTCACAATCTGTAAGAGAAGGCTACAGTGTATTTCTGAGTGGGTCTGAGAGAGTCAGACATTGTCACAGTGTGTCATACTGTGTCTCAGAGAGTTTCAGAGACAGTCAGCATTTGTCCTCAAGAGGGTCACCGTCTGTGAGAGAGTGTTATAGTGTTTCTCAGAGAGTGACAGAAATGGTCAGAGAGTGTCACAGTGTGTCTAAGAGAGTGTCAGAGAAATTAAGAGAGTGTCACAGTTTGTCATTGTCTGTCAAAGAGTGTCACAGTGTGTTTCAGAGACTGTCAGAGAAAGTCAGAATGTCACAGTGTGTCACAGTCTGTCAGAGAGTATCATAGTGTGCTTCAGAGATTGTCAGAGAGAGTCAGAGATTGACACAGTGTGTCACAGTCTGTCAGAAATTGTTACAGTGTGTTTCAGAGAGTGTCAGAGCGTCAGGGAGCATCACAGTGCATCGTACTATGCCTCTGAGGGAGTCAGAGTGTGTCACAGTCTGTCTCAGAGAGGGTCAGAGAGTGTCACACTGTCTCAGAGTATGTCACAGAGTGTCGGAGAGGGTCACAGTGTGTCTCAGAGTCAGTCAGAGAGTGCCACAGTGCATCTCAGAGCGAGTCAGAGAGAATCAGAGAGTGTCACAGTCTGTCAGAGAGTGTCACAGTGTATCTCAGAGAGTTTCATTGAGAATCAGAGAGTGTCACAGTGTGTCACAGTCTGTCAGGGAGTGTCACAGTGCATCTCAGAGAGTGTCATTGAGAATCAGAGAGTGTCACAGTGTGTCACAGTCTGTCAGGGAGTGTCAGTGTGTGTCTCAGAGAATGGCAGAGAGTGTCAGATAGAGTCACAATTTGTCTCAGAGAGTATCACAGTGTGTCATACTGTCTCTCAGAGTGTGTCAGAGTGTGTCACAGTCTGTGTCAGAGAGTTTCAGAGAGGGTCCGAGTGTGTAACAGTGTGTCACAAAGTGTCTGAGAGTCAGAGAGTGTTACAATGTGTCTCAGAGAGAGTTAGAGAGTTTCACAGTGTGTGTCAGAAAGTGTCATAAAGTGTCACAGTTTCTCAGAGAGTGTCAGAGAGAGCCTGAGAATCTCATAGTGTTTCTCAGAGAGTGTCAGAGAGTGTTACAGTGTGTCTCAGAGAGTGTCATAGTGTTTCTCTAAGAGCTTTACACTGTGTCTCAGAAAGGGTCAGAGTGAGTCAGAGAGTGTCATATTGTGCCCCAGAGAGTGTCAGAGAGAGTGTGAAAGTGTCACAGTGTGTCTCAGAGAATGTCAGAGAGTGTCATAGTGTGTCTGAGTGAGTGTCAGAGCGATTCAGAGAGTGTTACAGAGTGTCTCACAGAGTGTCAGAGTATGACTCAGAGTGTCAGAGATAGTCAGTGAGTGTCACAGTGTGCCTATGAGAGTGTCACAGTCTGTCACAGTCCGTCAGAGAGTGTCACAGTGTGCCTCAGAGAGAGTCAGAGAATGTCACAGAGTTTCATAGTCTGTCAGAGAATGTCATGCTGTGTCATAATATGTCTCAGAGAGTGTCACAGAGTCTTACAGTGCGTCTCAGAGAGTATCAGAGAGTGTCAGAAAATGTCACAGTCTGTCAGAGTGTCGCAGTGTGTCACAGAAAATTTCACATTCTATCACAGTCGGTCAGAGAGTGTCAGAGAGTGTCACAGTGTGTCTCAGAGAGTGTCACAGTGTCTCAGAGAATGTCACCATGTGTGAGAGAGTGTCACAGTCGGTCAGAGAGTGTCACAGTGTGTCTCAGAGAGTGTCAGAGAATGTCACCGTGTGTCATAGTCTGTCAGAGAGGGTCACAGTGTGTCTCAGAAAGGGTCAGAGAGTGTCACAGTGTGTCTCAGATAGACAGAGATCGTCAGAAAGTGTAACAGTGTGTCTCAGAGAATGTCACAGTGAGTCACAGTCTGTAAGAGTCTGTAAAATTTCACTGCATCCCAGTGTGTGTGTCAGACTGCATCCCAGTGTGTCTCAGAGAGTGTCACAGTCTGTCTCAGAGAGTGTCCGAGCGGGTCAGAGAGTGTCACCTTGTTTCTCCGGGAGTGTCACAGTGTCTCAGAAAATGTCACTGTGTATCAGAGAGTGTCACAGTGTGAGAGGGAGTATCACAGTCTGTCTCAGAGTGTGTCAGAGAGGGACAGAGAGTGTAAAATTTCACATTCTATCACATTCTGTCAAAGAGTGTCACAGTGTATCTCAGAGAGTCAGAGAGAGTCAAAGAATGTCACAGTGTGTCACATTCTGTCAGAGAGTGCCACACAATGTTTCAGAGAGTGTCAGAGAGTTCCACAGTGTGTCACAGTCTGTCAGAGAGTGTCATACGATGTTTCAGAGAGTGCCACAGTGTGTCTCAGAGAGTGTCAGAAAGGATCGGAGATTGTCACAGTGCGTCTCAAAGTGTCAGAGAGGGTCAGAGAGTGTCACAGTGTGTCTACGATAGATTCAGAGAGAGTCAGAGTGTCACAGGGTGCCACAGTCTGTCAGACAGTGTCACAGTGTGCCTCAAAGAGAGTCAGAGAGTGTCTCAGCGTGTCTGAGAGTGTCAGAGAGAGTTAGAGAGTGTCACAGTCTGTCAGAGAGTGTCACAGTGTGTCTCAAAATCAGAGAGAGTCAGAAAGTGTGACAGTCAGTCTTTGAGAGTGTCTCAGTGTGTCAGTCTGTCAGAGTGTCACAGTGTGTCTAAGAGAGTGTCCGAGGGAGTCAAGTGTATCTCAGAGAATGTCACAGTGTGTCTGAGAGAGTCAGAGAGAGTCAGAAAGCGTCACAGTTTGTCTCAGAGAATGTCACAGTGTGAAACAGTGTGTCAGAGAATGATACAGTGTAATTCAGAGAGTGTCCGAGAGAGTCATAAAGTGTCACAATGTGTCATACAGTGTCCCCGAGAGTCAGTGAGGGTAAGCATTTGACTCAGAGAGGGTCCCAGTCTGTGAGAGATTGTCACAGTGTGTCTCAGAGAGTATCAGAGTGAGTCAGAGAGGGTCACAGTATGTCATACTGTGCCTCAGAGAGTGTCCGAAAGTCAGACTGCATCCCAGTGTGTCTCAGAGAGTGTCACAGTCTGTCTCAGAGAGTGTCCGAGCGGGTCAGAGAGTGTCACCTTGTTTCTCCGGGAGTGTCACAGTGTCTCAGAAAATGTCACTGTGTATCAGAGAGTGTCACAGTGTGTCAGGGAGTATCACAGTCTGTCTCAGAGTGTGTCAGAGAGGGACAGAGAGTGTCAAAGTGTGTTTTCAGAGTGTCAGAGAGAGACACAGAGGGTCACAGTGTGTCAGCATGTCAGAGAGAGTCAGAGAGTATCACAGTGTGTCTCAGAGAGTGTCACAGTGTGTGTCAGAGATAGTCAGAGAGTTTCACAGTCTGATTCAGAGAGGGTCAGAGAGTGTCACAATGTGCCTCAGAGAGAGTCAGAGAAAGTCAGACAATGTCACAGTGTTTCATAATCTGTCAGAGAGTTTCATAGTGTGTCTCAGAGAGTGTCACAGTGTATCAGAGAGTCTCAAGTGTGTCTCAGAGAGTGTCACAGTCGGTCAGTGTAACAGTGTGTTTCAGAGAGGGTCTGCGAGTGTCACAGTGTGTATCAGAAAGAGTCTGAGAGTGTTACACAGTGTCGAAGAGAGTGTTATAGAGCGTCCGAAAGTGTCACAGTCTGTCTCAGAGAGAGTCAGAAAAAGTCAGAGAATGTCACAGTGTGACATAGTCTGTCAGAGAGTGTCATAGTGTGTCTCAGAGAGTGTCAGAGAGAGTCAGATTGTGTCACAGTCTGACTCAGAGAGTGTCAGAGCGGGTCAGAGAGTGTCACAGTGTGTCTCAGGGATGGTCACAGTGTGTCAAAAAATGTCATCGTGTATCAGAGAGTGTGTCAGAGAGTGTCATAGTGTGTCACAGAAATTTTCACAGTCTGTCGGAGTCTGTCAGAGAGTGTCACAGTGCTTCTCAGAGAGCGTCAGAGAGTCTCACAGTGTGTCTCAGAGTGTCAGAGGGAGTTACAGTGTGTCTCAGGGAGAGTCAGAGAGTGTCACAGTGAGTCTCAGAGAGTGTGAGAGAGAGTCAAAAAATGTCACAATGTTTTTCAGAGAGTGACCGAGTGTCTCAGAGAGAGACAGACAGTCAGAGAATGTCACAGTTGGACATAGTCTGTCAGAGAGTGTCATAGTGTGTTTCAGAGAGTGTCACAGCGTGTTTCAGTCTGTCAGAAAAGATTGCAGTGTATTTCAGAGTGTGTCAGGGCGAGTCAGAGAGTGTCACAGTGAGTCGTACTGTGTCTCCGAGAGTGTCAGAGAGGGTCAGTGTTTGTGTCAGAGAGGGTCACATTCTGTGAGAGAGTGTCATAGTGTATTTCAGAGAGCGACAGAATGAGTCAGAGGGTCACAATGTGTTTCAGAGAGTGTCAGAGAGTGTCACAGTGTGTCACAGTCTGTCAGAGAGTGTCAAAGTATGTTTCTGAGAGAGTCAGAGAGTGACACAATGTGTCTCAGAGAGTGTCCGATAGGATCAGAGAGTGTCATAGTGCATCTCAAAGTGTCAGAGAGTGTCACAGTGTGCCTCAGAGAGAGTCAGAGAGTGTCACAGTGTGTCTCAGAGAGTGTCCGATAGGATTCGAGAGTGTCATAAAGCGTCTCAAAGTGTCAGAGAGAGTCAGAGAGTGTCACAGTGTGCCTCAGAGAGAGTCAGGGAGTGTCACAGTCTGTCAGAGAGTGTCACAGTGTCTCATACAGTGTCTCATACAGTGTCTCAGAGAGTGTCAGAGTTTGGCTCAGAGATGGTCACAGTCTGTGAGAGAATGTCACAGTGTGTCTCAGAGAGTGTCAGAGTGAGTCAGAGAGTGTCACAGTATGTCATACTGTCCGTCAGAGAGTGTCAGAGAGAGTCAGACGGTATCACAATGTGTCGCAGAGAGTGTCACAGTGTGTCTCAGAGAGAGTGAGAGAGTGTCAGAGTCTGTCTCAGAGAGTGTCAGAGCAGGTCAGAGAGTGTCACAGTGTGTCTCAGAGAGTCAGAGAGAGACAGAAAGTGTCACAGTGTGTCTCAGTCAGTGTCAAAGGGTCAGAGAGTGTCACAGTATGTGTCAGAGAGTGTCAAAGAGATTCAGAGAGTGTCACAGTGTGTCTCAGAGAGTTTCAGACAGGGTCAGTTTGTCACATTCTGTCAGAGTGCCACAGTGTGATTCAGAGAGTGTCAGAGAGGGTCAGAGAGTGTAACAGTGTGTCAGAGAGTATCACAGTGTGTCACAGAGAGTGTCACCGTCTGTCAGAGAATGTCACATTCATTCAGAAAGGGTCACAGTCTGTCTCAGAGAGGGTCAGAGATTGTCACAATGTGCCTCGGAGAGTCAGAGATAGTCAGAGAATGTCACAGTGTGTCATAATGTGTCTCAGAGAGTGTCACAGTGTGTCTCATAGAGTGTTATAGTGTGTCTCAGAGAGTGTCACAGTGTGTTTCAGAGAGTGTCACACAGTGTCACAGTCCGGCAGAAATGGTTACATGTATTTCAGAGTTTGTCAGAGAGAATCAGAGAGTGTCACAGTGAGTCGTACTTTGTCTCAGAGAGTGTCAGAGAGGGTCAGCATTTGTCTCAGAGAGGGTCACAGTCTGTGAGAGAGTGTCATGGTGTGTTTCAGAGAAAGACAGAATAACTCAGAAAGAGTCACAATGTGTCTCAGAGAGGGTCAGAGAGAGTCAGAGAGTATCACAGTGTGCCTAAGAGCATGTCAGAGAGTGTCATGCTGTGCCTCAGAGAATATCAGAGAGAGAGAGAGAGAGAGGCACAGTCGGTCTCAGAGAGGGTCAGAGAGTGTCACTGTGTGTCTCAGAGAATGTCACAGTGTCTCAGAGAGTCAGAGAGAGTCGGAAAGTGTAACGGTGTGTCTCAGAAAGTGTCATCGAGTGACACAGTGTGTCACAGTCTGTCAGAGCGAGTCACAGTGTGCCTCAGAGTGGGTCAGAGTGTGTAACAGTCTGTTAGAGAGTGTCACCATTGTGTTTCAGAGAGTCAGATAGGATCAGAGAGTGTCACAGTGTGTTTCAGAGAGAGTCAGAGTGAGTCAGAGAGGGTCACAGTGTCTTTCAGAGAGAATCAGAGAGTGTCACAATGTGTTTCAGAGAGTGTCAGCTAGGATCAGAGAGTGTCACAGTGCGTCTCAAAGTGTCAAAGAGAGTCAGAGAGTGTCACAGTGTGTCTCAGAGAGGGTCAGAGAGAATCAGAGAGTATCACAGTGTGCCTAAGAGCGTGTCAGAGAAAGTCAGCGAGTGTCACAGTGTGTCGTGCTGTGCCTCAGAGAGTGTCAGAGAGAGAGTGAGAGAGACACACACAGTCGGTCTCAGAGAGGGTCAGAGAGTGTCACTGTGTGTCCCAGAGAGTCCGAGAGAGTCAGAAAGTGTAACAGTGTGTCTCAGAAAGTGTCAGAGAGTGACACAGTGTGTCAGAGTCTGTCAGAGCGAGTCACAGTGTGTTTCAGAGAGAGTCAGATCGAGTCACAGGGTGTCTCAGAGTGCGTCAGAGAGTGTCACACTGTGTTTCAGAGAGAGTCAGAGAGTGGCACCATGTGTTTCAGAGAGTGCCAGATAGGACCAGAGAGTGTCACAATGTATCTCAAAGTGTCAGAGAGAGTCAGCGAGTGTCACAGTGTGTCTAAGAGAGCCTCAGTGAGAGTCATAGAGTCACAGTCTGTCAGAGAGTGTCACAGTGAGTCTCAGTGAGTGTCACAGTGTGTCTCAGAGAGTCAGAGAGAGTCACAGTCTGTTTTTGAGAGTGTCACAGTGTGCCACAGAGAGTATCAGAGAGTGTCACAGTGTGTTCAAGAGTGTCAGAGAGAGTCACAGTGTGTCTAAGAGAGAGTCTCAGCGTGTTTCAGAGAGTCAGAGAGAGTCGGAACGTGTCACAGTCTGTCTCTGAGAGTGTCACAGTGTGTCACAATCTGTCAGAGAAGGTGTCAGTATATTTCGGAGTGAGTCAGAGAGAGTCGGAGAGTGTCACAGTTTGTCAAAATCTGTCAGAGAGGGTCACAGATGTCGTGCTGTGCCTCAGAGAGTGTCAGGGAGAGTCAGAGAGTGTCACAGTCAGTGTCAGAGAGGGTCAGAGTGTGTCACAGTGTTTCACAGTCTGTCAGAGTGTGTCACATTGTGCCGCAGAGTGTGTCAGAGAGTTTCACAGTCTGTTAGAGAGTGTCACAGTGGGTTTCAGAGAGTGTCTCGGTGTGTCTCAGAGAGTGTCAGATAAGATCAGAGAGTGTCACAGTGCGTCTCACAGAGTGTCTCAGTGTGTCACAGTCTGTCAGGGAGTGTCACTATGTGCCTCAGAGAGTGTCACAGTGTGTCACAGTCTGTCAGAGAGTGTCACAGTGCTTTTCAGAGAGTTAGAGAGTGTCAGTGTGTCAGAGAGTGTCACAGTGCTTTCAGATAGTGTCAGAGAGCGTCGCAGTGTGTCTCAGAGAGTGTCACAGTGTGTCACAGTGTGTCAGAGATTGTAACAGTGTGTTTCAAAGAATGTCAGAGAGTGTCACAGTGTGTGTCAGAGAGTGACAGAGTGTGTCAGAGCGTGTCACAGTCTATCAGAGAGTGTCACAGTGCGTCTCAAATTGTCAGAGAGGGTCCCAATGTGTCTCAGAGAGCCTCAGAGAGTCTCAGAGAGTATCACAGAGTGCCACAGTCTCTCAGAGAGTGTCACAGTGTGTTTCAGAGAGAGTCAGAAAGTGTCACAGTCTGTCTCAAAGAGTGTCACAGTGTGTCACAGTCTGTCAGAGAAGGTTACTGTATATTTCAGAGTGAGTCAGAGAGAGTCAGAAAGTGGCACAGTCTGTCTTTGAGAGTGTCTCAGTGTGTCACAGTCGTTCAGAGAGTGTCATAGTGTGTCACAGAAATTGTCACAGTCTGTCAGACCGTGACAGAGTGTGTCTCAGAGAGTGTCAGAGAAAGTCAGAGAATGTCAGTTTGTTACAACCTGTCAGAGAGTGTCACAGTGTGCCCTGCTGTGCCTCAGAGAGTGTCAGAGAGTCTCACATTCTGTCTCAGAGAGTGTCAGAGAGAAACAGCATGTATCTCAGAGAGTCAGCGAGTGTCGCAGTGTGTCACAGAGTGTCACAGTGTGTATCAAAGAGTGTCAGAGAGTGTCACAGTGTGTCCTGCTGTGCCTCAGAGAGTGTCAGAGAGTGTCACATTCTGTCTCAGAGAGTGTCAGAGAGAATCAGCATGTGTCTCAGAGAGTCAGCGAGTGTCACAGTGTGTCACAGTGTCACAGTGTGTCTCAGAGAGTGTCAGAGAGTGTCACAGTGTGTCTCAGAGAGTGTCAGTGAGTGTCACAGTGTGTCTCAGAGAGTCAGAGAGAGTCACAGTGTGTCACAGTCTGTCACAGAGTGTCACAGTGTGTCTCAGAGAGTGTCACAGTGTGTCTCAGAGAGTCAGAGAGTGTCACAGTGTGCCTCAGAGAGTGTCAGGTAAGATCAGAGAGTGTCACAATGCGTCTCAGAGAGAGTCAGATAGTATCAGAGAGTGTTCACAGTGAGTCACAGTCTGTCAGAGAGTGTCACAGCGTGTCTCAGAGAGTGCCACAGCGTGTTTTAGAGAGTGTCACAGTGCCTTTCGGAGAGAGTTGGAGAGTGTCACAGTGTGTCTCAGAGAGTGTCAGCGAGTGTCACAGTGTGCCTATAAGTGTCAGAGAGAGTCAAAGAGTGTCACAGTGTGTCTCAGAGAGTGTCAGAGAAAGTCAGAGAATGTAACAGTTTGTCACAACCTGCCAGAGAGTGTCACAGTGTGTCGTGCTGTGCCTCATAGAGTATCAGAGAGTGTCACTTTCTGTCTCAGAGAGTGTCAGAGAGAATCAGCATGTGTCTCAAAGAGTCAGAGAGTGTCACAGTGTCTCACAGTGTGTCACAGATTGTCACAGTGTGTCTCAGGGAGTCAGAGAGTGTCACAGTGTGTCACAGTCTGTCACAGAGTGTCACAGTGTGTCTCAGAGAGTGTCAGAGAGTGTCACAGTGTGTCTCAGTGTGTCTCAGAGAGTCAGAGAGTGTCACAGTGTGCCTCAGAGAGTGTCACGTAAGATCAGAGAGTGTCACAATGCGTCTCAGAGAGTTTCAGTTAGGATCAGATAGTGTCACAGTGTGTCTAAGAGAGTGTCAGATAGAATCAGAGAGTGTCGCAGTGTGTCTATGAGAGTGAGAGAGAGTCAGAGAGTGTCACAGTCTGTCAGAGAGTATCAGAGAGAGTCTCAGCGAGTGTCACAGTGTGTCTCAGAGAGTCGCCATCTGTCTTTGAGAGTGTCACAGTGTGCCATAGAGAGTGTCAGAGAGAGTCAGAGACTATCATAGTGTGTTTAAGAGAGTGTCAGAGAGAGTCACAGTGTGTCTCAGAGAGAGTCATAGTGCGTCTCAGAGAGTCAGAGAGAGTCAGAACGTGTCACAGTCCGTCTCATAGAGTGTCACAGTGTGTCACGGTCTGTCAGAAAAGGTTACATGTATTTCAGAGTGTGTCAGAGAGTCAGAGAGTGTCACAGTGTGTCCTGCTGTGCCTCAGAGAGTGTCAGAGAGTGTCACATTCTGTCTCAGAGAGTGTCAGAGAGAATCAGCATGTGTCTCAGAGAGTCAGCGAGTGTCACAGTGTGTCACAGTGTGTCACAGAGTGTCACAGTGTGTCTCAGAGAGTGTCAGAGAGAGTCACAGTGTGTCTCAGAGTGTGTCAGTGAGTGTCACAGTGTGTCTCAGAGAGTCAGAGTGAGTCACAGTGTGTCACAGTCTGTCACAGAGTGTCACAGTGTGTCTCAGAGAGTGTCACAGTGTGTCTCAGAGAGTCAGAGAATGTCACAGTGTGCCTCAGAGAGTGTCAGGTAAGATCAGAGAGTGTCACAATGCGTCTCAGAGAGAGTCAGATAGCATCAGAGAGTGTTCACAGTGAGTCACAGTCTGTCAGAGAGTGTCACAGCGTGTCTCAGAGAGTGCCACAGCGTGTTTTAGAGAGTGTCACAGTGCCTTTCGGAGAGATTTGGAGAGTGTCACAGTGTGTCTCAGAGAGTGTCAGCGAGTGTCACAGTGTGCCTATAAGTGTCAGAGAGAGTCAAAGAGTGTCACAGTGTGTCTCAGAGAGTGTCAGAGAAAGTCAGAGAATGTCACAGTTTGTCACAACCTGTCAGAGAGTGTCACAGTGTGTTGTGCTGTGCCTCAGAGAGTATCAGAGAGTGTCACTTTCTGTCTCAGAGAGTGTCAGAGAGAATCAGCATGTGTCTCAAAGAGTCAGAGAGTGTCACAGTGTCTCACAGTGTGTCACAGATTGTCACAGTGTGTTTCAGAGAGTGTCAGAGAGTGTCACAGTGTGTCTCAGAGAGTCAGAGAGTGTCACAGTGTGTCACAGTCTGTCACAGAGTGTCACAGTGTGTCTCAGAGAGTGTCAGAGAGTGTCACGGTGTGTCTCAGAGAGTCAGAGAGTGTCACAGTGTGCCTCAGAGAGTGTCACGTAAGATCAGAGAGTGTCACAATGCGTCTCAGAGAGTTTCAGTTAGGATCAGAGAGTGTCACAGTTTGTCTAAGAGAGTGTCAGAGAGAGCCAGAGAGTGTCACAGTGTGTCACAGTCTGTCAGAGAGTGTCACAGTGTGTGTCAGAGTGTGTCAGATAGAATCAGAGAGTGTCGCAGTGTGTCTATGAGAGTGAGAGAGAGTCAGAGAGTGTCACAGTCTGTCAGAGAGTATCAGAGTGAGTCTCAGCGAGTGTCACAGTGTGTCTCAGAGAGTCAGAGAGTCGCCATCTGTCTTTGAGAGTGTCACAGTGTGCCATAGAGAGTGTCAGAGAGAGTCAGAGAGTATCATAGTGTGTTTAAGAGAGTGTCAGAGAGAGTCACAGTGTGTCTCAGAGAGAGTCATAGTGTGTCTCAGAGAGTCAGAGAGAGTCAGAACGTGTTACAGTCCGTCTCATAGAGTGTCACAGTGTGTCACAGTCTGTCAGAAAAGGTTACATGTATTTCAGAGTGTGTCAGAGAGTCAGAGAGTGGCACAGTTTGTCACAGTCTGTCACAGAGTGTCACAGTGTGTCTCAGAGAGTGTCAGAGAGTGTCACGGTGTGTTTAAGAGAGTGTCAGAGAGTGTCACAATGCGTCTCAGAGAGAGTCAGATAGCATTAGAGAGTGTTCACAGTGAGTCACAGTCTGTCAGAGAGTGTCACAGCGTGTCTCAGAGAGTGCCACAGCGTGTTTTAGAGAGTGTCACAGTGTGTCTCAGAGAGTGTCAGCGAGTGTCACAGTGTGCCTATAAGTGTCAGAGAGAGTCAAAGAGTGTCACAGTGTGTCTCAGAGAGTGTCAGAGAAAGTCAGAGAATGTCACAGTTTGTCACAACCTGTCAGAGAGTGTCACAGTGTGTCGTGCTGTGCCTCAGAGAGTATCAGAGAGTGTCACCTTCTGTCTCAGAGAGTGTCAGAGAGAATCAACATGTGTCTCAAAGAGTCAGAGAGTGTCACAGTGTCTCACAGTGTGTCAGAGATTGTCACAGTGTGTCTCAGAGAGTGTCAGAGTGGGTCAGTGTTTGTCTCTGAGAGGGTCTCTGAGTGACAGAATGACTCAGAAAGTGTCACAGAGTGTCTCAGAGAGAGTCAAAGAGTGTCACAGTGTGCCTAAGAGAGTGTCAGAGAAAGTGAGAGAGTGTCACAGTTTGTCACAATTTGTCAGAGAGGGTCACAGATGTCGTGCTGTGCCTCAGAGAGTGTCGGGGGAGTCAGAGAGTGTTGCAGTCGGTCTCAGAGAGGGTCAGAGAGTGTCACATTGTGTCACAGTCTGTCAGAGCGTGTCACATTGTGCCGCAGAGTGTGTCAGAGAGTTTCACAGTCTGTTAAAGAGCGTTACAGTGTGTTGCAGAGAGTGTCTCAATCTGCCTCAGAGAGTATCAGAGAGAGGCAGAGAGTGTCACACTGTGTTTAAGAGAGTGTCAGAGAGAGTCACAGTATGTCTAAGAGAGAGTCACAGCGTGTCTCAGAGAGTCAGAGAGAGTCGGAACGTGTAACAGTCTGTCTCTGAGAGTCTCACAGTGTGTCAAGTCTGTTAGAGAAGGTTACAGTATATTTCGGAATGAGTCAGAGAGAGTCAGAAATGTTACAGTCTGTCAGAGAGTGTCACAGTGTGTTTCAGAGTGTCAGAGAGAGTCGGAACGTGTCACAATCTGTATCAGAGAGTGTCACAGTGTGTCACAGTCTGTCAGAGAAGGTTACAGTATATTTCGGAGTGAGTCAGAGAGGGTCAGAAGTGTTACAGTCTGTCAGAGAGTGTCACAATGTGCCTCAGAGAGTGCCAGAGAGCGTCAGAGAGTGTCACAGTGCATCTCAGAAAGAGTCAGAGAGTCAGAGCAGATCGCAGAGTGTCACAGTGTGTCTCAAAGAGTGCTGCAGTGTGTCTAAGAGAGTGTCAGAGAGAATCAGAGAGTGTCACAGTGTGTCACAGTGTGTCACAGTCTGTCAGAAAGTGTCACAGTGTGCCTCAGAGAGAGTCACAGTGTGTCTCAGAGAGAGACAGAGAGTGTCAGAGTCGGACAGAGAGTGTCACAGTGTGTCTCAGGGAGTCAGAGAGAGACGGAAAGTGTCACAGTGTGTCCCAGAGAGTGTCGCAGTGTCGCAGAAAATGTGACCGTGTGTCAGAGAGTGTCACAGTAGGTCAGAGAGTGTCATCGTGTGTTACAGAAAGTGTCACAGTCTGTCAGAGAGCGTTACCGTGTTTCTCAGAGAGTGTGAGAGAGCGTCACAGGGTATCTCAGAGTGTCAGAGAGAGTCACAGTGCGTCTCAAAGAGAGTCAGTGAGTGTCACAGTGTGTCTCAGAAAGTGTCACAGTGTGTTACAGCGAGTGTCACAAAGCCTATTGGAGAGAGTTAGAGAGTGTCACCAGTGTGTCTCAGAGAGTGTCACAGTGCCTTTCAGTGAGAGTCAGAGAGTGTCACAGTGCGTCTCAAAGTGTCAGAGAGTGTCACAGTGTGTCACAGTCTGTCAGAGAAGGTTACAGTATATTTCGGAGTGAGTCAGAGAGGGTCAGAAGTGTTACAGTCTGTCAGAGAGTGTCACAATGTGCCTCAGAGAGTGCCAGAGAGCGTCAGAGAGTGTCACAGTGCATCTCAGAAAGAGTCAGAGAGTCAGAGCAGATCGCAGAGTGTCACAGTGTGTCTCAAAGAGTGCTGCAGTGTGTCTAAGAGAGTGTCAGAGAGAATCAGAGAGTGTCACAGTGTGTCACAGTGTGTCACAGTCTGTCAGAAAGTGTCACAGTGTGCCTCAGAGAGAGTCACAGTGTGTCTCAGAGAGAGACAGAGAGTGTCAGAGTCGGACAGAGAGTGTCACAGTGTGTCTCAGGGAGTCAGAGAGAGACGGAAAGTGTCACAGTGTGTCCCAGAGAGTGTCGCAGTGTCGCAGAAAATGTGACCGTGTGTCAGAGAGTGTCACAGTAGGTCAGAGAGTGTCATCGTGTGTTACAGAAAGTGTCACAGTCTGTCAGAGAGCGTTACCGTGTTTCTCAGAGAGTGTGAGAGAGCGTCACAGGGTATCTCAGAGTGTCAGAGAGAGTCACAGTGCGTCTCAAAGAGAGTCAGTGAGTGTCACAGCGTGTCTCAGAAAGTGTCACAGTGTGTTACAGCGAGTGTCACAAAGCCTATTGGAGAGAGTTAGAGAGTGTCACCAGTGTGTCTCAGAGAGTGTCACAGTGCCTTTCAGTGAGAGTCAGAGAGTGTCACAGTGCGTCTCAAAGTGTCAGAGAGTGTCACAGTGTGTCACAGCCTGTCAGAGAGTGTCACGGTGTGTCTCAGAGGGTGTCAGATAAGATCAGAGAGTGTCACAGTGCGTCACAGAGAGTGTCTCAGTGTGTCACAGTCTGTCAGAGAGTGTGACATTGTGCCTCAGAGAGTGTCACAGTGTGTCACAGTCTGTCTCAAAGTGTCAGAGAGAGTCAAAGAGTGTCACAGTGTGTCTCTGAGAATGCCAATTAGGATCAGAGAGTGTCACAGTGTGTCTATGAGATTGTCACAGTGTGTCACAGAGAGTGTCACAGTATGTCTCAGAGAGTCAGAGGGAGTCAGAAAGTGTCACAGTGTGCCTCAGAGAGAGTCAGAGAGTGTCACAGTGTGTCTCAGAGAGTCAGAGATAGTTAGAACGTGTCAGTCTGTCTCAGAGTGTGTCAC
This sequence comes from Chiloscyllium punctatum, assembly GCF_047496795.1. Classification (NCBI taxonomy): domain Eukaryota; kingdom Metazoa; phylum Chordata; class Chondrichthyes; order Orectolobiformes; family Hemiscylliidae; genus Chiloscyllium; species Chiloscyllium punctatum. The sequence goes on along the minus strand of NC_092790.1, from coordinate 25,986,521 downwards.
AGTGTGTCACAGTCTGTCAGAGAAGGTTACAGTATATTTCAGAGAGAGTCAGAGAGAGTCAGAAAGTGTCACAGTCTGTCTTTGAGAGTGCCTCAGTTTGACACAGTCTGTCAGAGAGTGTCACAGTGTGCCTCAGAGAGTGTCAGAGAGAGTCAGAAAGTGTCACAGTCTGTCTTTGAGAGTGTCTCAGTGTGTCACAGTCTGTCAGACAGTATCACAGCGTACCTTAGAGAGAGTCAGAGAGAGTCAGAGAATGTCACAGTGTGTTTAGGAGATTGTCAGAGAGGGTCATAGTGTGTCTCAGAGAGTCAGAAAGAGTCAGAAAGTGTCACAGTATTTCTCAGAGAGTGTCACTGTAAGTCACAATCTGTCAGAGAATCTTACAGTGTATTGCAGAGTGTCTCAGAGAGAGTCAGAAAGTGTCACAGTGTGTCATACTGTGTTTCAGAGAGTGTCAGAGAATGTCAGCATTTGGCTCAGAGAGTGTCACAGTCTGTGAGAGAATGTCACAGTGTGTCTCAGAGAGTGTCAGATAGGGTCAGAGAGTGTTGCAGTGCGTCTCAGAGAGTGTTAGATAAGAACAGTGCGTGTCAGTGTGTCTAAGAGAGTGTCAGAGATTGTCGCAGTATGTCACATTCTGTCAGAGAGTGTCACAATGTGCCTCATAGAGTGCCCGATAGGATCAGAGATTTTCACAGTGTGTGTCAGAGACAAAGGGAGAGTCAGAAAGTGTCACAGTCTGTCTCTGAGAATGTCACAATGTGTCACAGTCTGTCAGAGAGTGTAACAGTGTGTTTCAGAGAGAGTCAGAAAGTGTCACAGCATGTCACAGTCTGTCAGAGAATGTCACAGAGTGTCTCAGAGAGTGTCAGGCAGTGCCACAGTGTGTCTCAGAGAGTCAGAAATTGTCTGTCTGTCTCAGAGAGTGTCACAGTGTGCCTCAGAGGGTGTCACAGTGTGTCTTAGAGAGTGTCACAGTGTCTCAGAAAAAGTCACCCAGAGTCAGAGAGTGTCACCATCCATCAGAGAGTGTCATAGTGTGTCTCAGAAAGTGTCACAGTCTGTCACAGTCTGTCAGAGAGTGTTACAGTGTTTCTCAGAGAGAGTTAGAGAGCGTCACAGTGTATCCCAGCGTGTCAGAGAGAGTCACAGTTTGTCTCAGAGAGAGTCAGAGAATGTCACAGTGTGTCTCAGAGAGTGTGAGAGAGAGAGTCATAAATGTCACAGTATTTCTCAGAGCGTGTCAGAGAGTGTCACAGTGTGTCTCATAGAGTCAGAGAGTGTCACAGTGTGTCTCAGAAAGAGTCAAAACATGCCACAGTGTGTCTCAGAAAGTCAGAGAGTGTCACAGTCTGTCTCAGAGAGTGTCAGAGCGTGTCACAGTGAGTCACAGACTGTCAGAGAGTGTCACAATGAGTTTCAGAGAGAGTCAGCGAGTGTCACAGTTCGTCAAAGTAAATGTCAGAGAGAGTCGGAGAGTATCACATTCTCTCAGAGAGTGTCACAGTGTGTCTCAGAGAGTGTCAGAGTGAGTCAGAGAGTGTCATAGTGTGTCCTACTGTGCCTCAGAGAGTGTCAGAGAGAGTCAGACTGTATCACAGTGTGTCTCAGAGTGTGTCACAGTTTGTCTCAGAGAGTGTCACAGTGTGTCACAGTCTGTCAGAGAAGGTTACACTACATTTCAGAGTGTGTCAGAGAGAGTCGGAAAGTGTCACAGTCTGTCAGAGTGTGTCACAGTGTGTCTTAAATTGTCAGACGGATTTAGAGAGTTTCCCAGTGTGTCTCAGCGAGTGTCAGAGTGTGTCACAGTGTCTCAGAGAGTGTCACAGTGTGTTTCAAAGAGAGTCAGAGAGTGTCACAGTGTGTTTCAGAGAGTGTCACAGTGTGTCTTATAGAGTGTCAGATAGGCTCAGAGAGTGTCCCACTGCGTCTCAAAGTGTCAGAGAGAGTCAGAGAATGTCACAGTGTGTCTCAGAAAGTGTCACAGTGTTTTGATTACATTACAGATTAGATAACATTACAGTGTGGAAAAAGGCCCTTTGGCCCAACAAGTCCACACCGACCCACCGAAGCACAACCCACCCATACCCCTACATTTACCCCTTACCTAACACTACGGGCAATTTAGCATGGCCGATTCACCTGACCTGCACATCTTTGGACTGTGGGAGGAAACCGGAGCACCTGGAGGAAACCCACGCAGACACGGGGAGAACGTGCAAACTCCACACAGTCAGTCGCCTGAGGCGGGAATTGAACCCGGGTCTCAGGCGCTGTGAGACAGCAGTGCTAACAACTGTGCCCCCGTGCTGCACACAGTGTGTCACAGTCTGTCAGAGAAGGCTACAGTATATTTCAGAGTGAGTCAGAGAGAGTCAGAAAGTATCACATTCTGTCTTTGAGAGTGTCTCAGTGTGTCGAAGTCTGTCAGAGAGTGTCACAGAGTGCATCAGAGAGAGTCAGAAAGTGTCACAATCTGTCTTTGAGAGTGTCTCAGTGTGTCACAGTCGTTCATAGAGTGTCATAGTGTGACACAGAAATTCTCACAGTCTGTCAGCGCGTGACACAGTGTGTCTCAGAGAGTGACAGAGAGAATCAGAGAGTGTCACAGTGTGTCTAAGAGAGTGTCAGAGAAAGTCAGAGAATGTCAGTTTGTCACAACCTGTCAGAGAGTGTCACAGTGTGTCCTGCTGTGCCTCAGAGAGTGTCAGAGAGTCTCACATTCTGTCTTAGAGAGTGTCAGAGAGAATCAGCATGTGTCTCAGAGAGTCAGCGAGTGTCACAGTGTGTCACAGAGAGTGTCAGAGAGTGTCACAATGTGTATCAGAGAGTGTCAGATAGAATCAGAGAGTGTCACAGTCTGTCAAAGAGTGTCACAGTGTGTCTCAGTGAGTGTCACAGTCTGTCTCCGAGAGTGTCACAGTGTGCCAGAGAATGTGACAGAGTGTCAGGCAGTGTCACAGTGTGTCTCAGAGTCATAGAGAGTCAGAAAGTGTCACAGTCTGTCTCAGAGAGTGTCACAGCGTGTCAGAGAGTGCCACAGTGTGTCTCATAGAGAGTCAGAGAGTGTCACAGTTTGTCTTAATGAGTGTCACAGTGTCCCTCAGACAGTCAAAGGGAGTCAGAAAGTGTCACAGTGTGCCTCAGAGAGAGTCACAGGGTGTCACAGTGTGTCTTAGAGAGTGTCAGATAGAATCAGAGAGTGTCACAGTGTGTCTATGAGGGTGTCAGAGAGTGTCACTGTCTGTCAGAGAGTGTCACGGTGTGTCTCAGTGAGTGTCACAGTGTGTCTCAGAGAGTCAGAGGGAGTCAGAAAGTGTCACAGTGTGCCTCAGAGAGATTCAGATAGTGTCACAGTGTGTCTCAGAGAGTCACAGGGAGTTAGAACGTGTTACAGTCTGTCTTTGAGTGTGCCTCAGTTTGTCACAGTCTGTCAGCGAGTGTCACAGTGTGCCTCAAAGAGTGTCAGAGAGAGTCAGAAAATGTCACAGTCTGTCTTTGAGAGTGTCACAGTGTATCACAGTCTGTTAGAGAGTGTCACAGTGTGTCTCAGAGAGTGTCAGATAGGATCAGAGAGTGTCACAGTGCGTCTCAAATTGTCAGAGGGAGTCAGAGAGTGCCCCAGTGTGTCTCAGTGAGTGTCAGAGTTTGTCACAGTGTGGCACAGTCTGTCAGAGAGTGTCACAGTGTGTTTCAGAGAATGGGACAGTGTGTCTCAGAGAGAGTCAGATAGGATCAGAGAGTGTCCCAGTGCATCTCAAAATGTCAGAGAGTGTCACAGTGTTTCACAGTCTGTCAGAGAGTGTCACAGTGTGTCTCAGAGAGAGTGCGATAGGATCAGAGAGTTTCACAGTGTGTGTCAGAGAGACAGGGAGTGTCAGAGAGAGTCAGATAGGATCAGAGAGTGTCCCAGTGCATCTCAAAATGTCAGAGAGTGTCACAGTGTGTCTCAGAGAGAGTGCGATAGTATCAGAGAGTGTCACAGTGTGTTTCAGAGAATGTGACAGTGTGTCTCAGAGAGAGTCAGATAGGATCAGAGAGTGTCCCAGTGCATCTCAAAATGTCAGAGAGAGTCAGAGAGTGTTACAATGTGTCTGACAGAGTGTCAGATAGGATCAGAGAGTGTCACAGTGCATCTCAAAATGTCAGAGAGTGTCACAGTGTGTCACAGTCTGTCAGAGAGTGTCACAGTGTGTCTCAGAGAGAGTGCGATAGGATCAGAGATTTTCACAGTGTGTGTCAGAGAGACAGGGAGTGTCAGAAAGTGCCACAGTGTGTCTCTGAGAGTGTCACAGTGTGTCACATTCTGTCAGAGAGTGTAACAGTGTGTTTCAGAGAGAGTCAGAGAGTGTCACAGTGTGTCACAGTCTGTCAGAGACTGTCACAGTTCTTTTCAGAGAGTGTCACAGTGTGTCTCAGGGAGTGTCAGATAGGATTAGAGAGTGTCCCAGTGCGTCTCAAAGTGTCAGAGAGGGTCCCGCTGTGTCGCAGAGTGTGTCAGAATCTGTCACAGTCTGTCAGAGTGTGTCACAGTGTGTCAATTTCTGTCAGAGAGTGTCACAGTGCATCTCAAAATCTCAGAGAGTGTCCCAGTGTGTTTTAGAGAGTCTCAGTGAGTGTCACAGTTTGTCACAGTTTCTCAGAGACTGTCACAGTGTGTTTCAGAGAGAGTCAGAGAGAGTCACAGTGTGTTTCAGAGAGAATCAGAGTGTCACAATGTGTTTCAGAGAGAGTCAGAGAGTGTCACAATGCGTTTCACAGAGACTCAGAGAGTGTCACAGTCTGTCAGAGAGTGTCACAGTCTGTCAGAGAGTGTCACAGTGTGTTTCAGAGAGAGTCAGAGTGTGTCACAGTGTGTATTAAAGTGTGTCAGAGTGTGTCACAGTGTGTCACTTTCTGTCAGAGAGTGTCACAGGGCATCTCAAAATCTCAGTGTGTCCCAGAGTGTCTCAGAGAGTCTCATAGAGTGTCACAGTTTGTCAGTTTCTCAGAGAGTGTCACAGTGTGTTTCAGAGAGTGTCACAGTGTGTCTCAGAGAGTGTCAGAGAGAGCCAGAGAGTGTCATAGTGCGTCTCAAAGTGTCAGCGCGAGTCAGAGAGTGTCACAGCGTGTCGAAGAGAGTGTCAGAGAGTGTCACAGTGCTTTTCAGAGAGCATCAGAGAGTGTCACAGTGTGTCTCAGAGTGTGTTGGATAGGATCAGAGAGTATCACAGTGCGTGTCAAATTGTCAAAGAGGGTCCCAGTGTGTCGCACAGTGTGTCTGAGTGTGTCACAGTCAGTCAGAGAGTATCACAGTGTGTTTCAAAGAATGTCAGAGAGTGTCACAGTGTGTCTTATAGAGTGTCAGACTGTGTCACAGTGTGTCACTTCCTGGCAGAGAGTGTCACAGTGCTTCTCAAAATCTCAGAGAGGGTCCCAGTGCGTCTCAGAGAGTGTCACAGTTTTTCATAGTTTCTCAGAGAGGTTCTCAGTGTGTCTCAGAGAGTCTCAGAGAGAGTCATAGTGTGTTTCAGAGAGAGTCAGAGAGTGTCACAGTGTGTTTCAGAGAGTGTCACAGAGTGTCTCAGAGAGTGTCAGAGAGAGTCAGAGAGTGTCATAGTGCGTCTCAAAGTGTCAGCGCGAGTCAGAGAGTGTCACAGCGTGTCGAAGAGAGTGTCAGAGAGTGTCACAGTGCTTTTCAGAGAGCATCAGAGAGTGTCACAGTGTGTCTCAGAGTGTGTTGGATAGGATCAGAGAGTATCACAGTGCGTGTCAAATAGTCAAAGAGGGTCCCAGTGTGTCGCACAGTGTGTCTGAGTGTGTCACAGTCAGTCAGAGAGTATCACAGTGTGTTTCAAAGAATGTCAGAGAGTGTCACAGTGTGTCTTATAGAGTGTCAGACTGTGTCACAGTGTGTCACTTCCTGGCAGAGAGTGTCACAGTGCTTCTCAAAATCTCAGAGAGGGTCCCAGTGCGTCTCAGAGAGTGTCACAGTTTTTCATAGTTTCTCAGAGAGGTTCTCAGTGTGTCTCAGAGAGTCTCAGAGAGAGTCATAGTGTGTTTCAGAGAGAGTCAGAGAGTGTCACAGTGTGTTTCAGAGTGTGTCAGAGAGTGTCACAGTGTGTCTCAGAGAGTGTCAGAGAGAGTCAGAGAGTGTCATAGTGTGTCTCAAAGTGTCAGCGCGAGTCAGAGAGTGTCACAGCGTGTCGAAGAGAGTGTCAGAGAGTGTCACAGTGCTTTTCAGAGAGCATCAGAGAGTGTTACAGTGTGTCTCAGAGTGTGTTGGATAGGATCAGAGAGTATCACAGTGCGTGTCAAATTGTCAAAGAGGGTCCCAGTGTGTCGCACAGTTTGTCTGAGTGTGTCACAGTCAGTCAGAGAGTATCACAGTGTGTTTCAAAGAATGTCAGAGAGTGTCACAGTGTGTCTTATAGAGTGTCAGACTGTGTCACAGTGTGTCATTTTCTGTCAGAAAATCTCAAAATCTCAGAGAGGGTCCCAGTGTGGCTCAGAGAGTGTCACAGTTTGTCAGGGAGTGTAATAATGTGTTTCAAAGAATGTCAGAGAGTATCACAGTGTGTGTCAGAGTGTGTCAGAGTGTGTCACAGTCTGTAAGAGAGTGTCACAGTGTGTCTCAAATTGTCAGAGAGATTCCCGGTGTGTCGCAGAAAGTTTCAAAGTGTGTCACAGTCTGTCAGAGATTGTCACACTGTGTTTCAAAGAATGTCAGTGAGTATCACAGTGTGTGTCAGAGAGTGTCACAATGCATCTCAAATTGTCAGATAGGGGCACAGTGCATCTCAGAGAGTGGCACAGTGTGTCTAAGAGAGTTTCGGAGAGTGTCACAGTGCTTTTCAGAGAGCATCAGAGAGTGTCACAGTGTGTCTCAGAGTGTGTTGGATAGGATCAGAGAGTGTCACAGTGCATCTCAAATTGTCAGAGAGGGTCCCAGTGTGTCGCAGAGTGTGTCGGAGTGTGTCACAGTCAGTCAGAGCGTATCACAGTGTGTTTCAATGAATGTCAGACAGTGCCACTGTGTGTCTTATAGAGTGTCAGAGTCTGTCACAGTGTGTCACTTCCGGGCAAAGAGTGTCACAATGCATCTCAAAATCTCAGAGAGGGTCACAGTGTGTTTCAGAGAGTGCCGCAGTTTGTCACAGTTTCTCAGAGAGGGTCTCAGTTTGTCTCAGAGTGTCTCAGAGAGAGTCACAGTGTGTTTCAGAGAGAGTCAGAGAGTGTCACAGTGTGTCTCCGAGTGTATGAGAAAGGATCAGAGAGTGTCACAGTGCATCTCAAAGTGTCAGAGAGTGTCACAGTGTGTCAATGTCTGTCAGAGAGGGTCACAGTGATTTTCAGAGAGTTTTCTGAGAGTGTCACAGTGTGTCTCAGAGAGTGTCGGATAGGATCAGAGTGTGTTACAGTGCATCTCAAATTGTCAGAGAGGGTCCCAGTGTGTCGCAGATAGTGTCAGAGTGTGTCACAGTTTGACAGGGAGTGTAATAATGTGTTTCAAAGAATGTCAGAGAGTGTCACAGTGTGTCTTATAGAGTGTCAGACTGTGTCACAGTGTGTCATTTTCTGTCAGAGTGTGTCACAGTGCATCTCAAAATCTCAGAGAGGGTCCCAGTGTGGCTCAGAGAGTGTCAGAGTGTGTCACAGTTTGACAGGGAGTGTAATAATGTGTTTCAAAGAATGTCAGAGAGTATCGCAGTGTGTGTCAGAGTGTGTCACAGTCTATCAGAGATGTCACAGTGTGTCTCAAATTGTCAGAGAGGCTCCCGGTGTGTCGCAGAAAGTGTCAGAGTGTGTCACAGCCTGTCAGAGCTTGTCACAGTGTGTTTCAAAGATGTCAGGGAGTGTCACAGTGTGTGTCAGAGAGTGTCACAATGCGTCTCAAATAGTCAGATGGGGCCCAGTGCGTCTCAGAGAGTGTCACAGTGTAGCACAGTCTCTCGGAGTGTAGCAGTGTGTGTCAGAGAGACATGAAGTGTCAGAAAGTGCCACGGTCTGTCTCTGAGAGTGTCACAGTGTGTCACATTCTGACAGAGAGTGTAGCAGTGTGTTTCAGAGAGAGTCAGAGAGTGTCACAGTGTGTCTCAGAGAGTGTCAGATAAGATCAGACACATCACAGTGCGTCTCAGAGAGTGTCTCATTGTGTCTAAAAGAGTCTTAGAGAGAGTCAGAGTGTCACAGTCTATCAGAGAGTGTCACAGCCTGTCAGAGAGTGTCACAGTATGTCTCAGAGAGTGTCACAGTGTGTTTCAGAGAGAGTCAGAGATTGTCACAGTGTGTCACAGTCTGTCACAGAGTGTCACATTGTGTTTCAGGGAGAGTCAGAGAGTGTCACAGTTAATACAGTCTGTCAGTGAGTGTCACAGTGCGACTCGGAGAGTGTCTTAGTGTGTCACAGTCTGTCAGAGAGTGTCACATTGGGTCTCAGAGAGTGACAGACAGTATCACGGTGTTTCAGTGATTGAGAGAGAGTCTGAAATTGTCACTATCTGTCATAGAGTGTCACAGTGTGTCACAGTCTGTCAGAGTGTGTCACTGTTTGTCAGAGTGTCACAGTGTATTACAAAGACTGTCAGCGAGTGTCACAGTGTGTCACAGTCTGTCAGAGAGTGTCACAGTTCGTTTGAAATAATCAGAGAGGGTCCCAGTGTGCCTCAGAGAGACTTAGAGAGTGTAACATTGTATCATAGTCTCTCAGAGAGTGTCGCAGGGTGTTTCAGAGAGAGTCAGAGAGTGTCACAGTGTGTCTCAGAGAGTGTCAGATAGGATCAGAGAGTGTCACAGTGCGTCTCAAAGTATCACAGAGTTTCAGAGAGTGTCGCAGTGTGTCACAGTCTGTCAGAGAGTGACAGAGTGCTTTTCAGAGAGTTTTCTGAGAATGTCACAGTGTGTCTCAGAGGGGGTCGGATAGGATCAGAGAGTGATACAGCGCATCTCAAATTGTCAGCGAGGGTCCCAGGCTGTCGCAGATAGTGTCAGAGTGTGTCACAGTTTGTCAAGGAGTTTAATAATGTGCTTCAAAGAATGTCAGAGAGTATCACAGCGTGTGTCAGAGTGTGTCAGAGTTTGTCAGAGTGTGTCTCAAATTGTCAGAGAGGGTCCCGGTGTGTCGCAGAAAGTGTAACAGTGTGTCACAGTCTGTCAGAGAGTGACAGTTTGCTTTTCAGAGAGTTTTCTGAGAGTGTCACAGTGTGTCTCAGAGGGTGTCGGATAGGATCAGAGAGTGATACAGCGCATCTCAAATTGTCAGCGAGGGTCCCAGGCTGTCGCAGATATTGTCAGAGTGTGTCACAGTTTGTCAGGGAGTTTAATAATGTGTAACAAAGAATGTCAGAGAGTATCACAGTGTGTGTCAGAGTGTGTCAGAGTTTGTCAGAGTGTGTCTCAAATTGTCAGAGAGGGTCCCAGTGTGTCGCAGAAAGTGTCACAGTGTGTCACAGTCTGTCAGAGATTGTCACAGTGTGTTTCAAAAAATGTCAGAGAGTGTCACAGTGTGTGTCAGAGAGTGTCACAATGCGTCTCAAATTGTCAGATAGGGGCCCAGTGCGTCTCAGAGAGTGTCACAGTGTAGCACAGTCTCGGAGAGAGTGTCGCAGTGTGTTTCAGAGAGTGTCTGATAGGATCAGAGAGTGTTATAGTGCGCCTGAAAGTGCTTGAACGAGTCAGACAGTGTCACAGTGTGTCTCAGCGAGTGTCAGAGAGTGTCACAGTGTGTCTCAGAGAGTGTCGGATAGGATCAGAGAGTGTCATAGTGCGTCTCAAAGTGTCAGCGCGAGTCAGAGTGTGTCACAGCGTGTCGAAGAGAGTGTCGGAGAGTGTCACAGTGCTTTTCAGAGAGCATCAGAGAGTGTCACATGTGTCTCAGAGTATGTTGGATATGATTAGAGAGTATCACAGTGCGTGTCAAATTGTCAGAGAGGGTCCCAGTGTGTCACAGAGTGTGTCGGAGTATGTCACCGTCAGTCAGAGAGTATCACAGTGTGTTTCAAAGAATGTCAGAAAGGGTCACAGTGTGTCACTTCCTGGCAGAGAGTGTCACAGTGCTTCTAAAAATCTCAGAGTGGGTCCCAGTGTGTCTCAGAGAGTGTCACAGTTTTTCATAGTTTCTCAGAGAGGGTCTCAGTGTGTCTCAGAGAGTCTCACAGAGAGTCATAATGTGTTTCAGAGAGAGTCAGAGAGTGTCACAGTGTGTCTCCGAGTGTGGCAGATAGGATCAGAGAGTGTCACAGTGCATCTCAAAATGTCAGAGAGAGTCAGAGAGTGTTACAGTGTGTCTGAGAGAGTGTCAAAGAGAGTCAGAGAGTGTCACAGCGTGTCTCAGAGAGTGTCAGATAGGTGCACAGAGTGTCATAGTTCGTCTCAAAGTGTCAGAGAGCGTCAGAGAGTGTTTCCGTGTGTCACAGTCTGTCGGTGAGTGTCACAGTGTGCCTCAAAGAGAGTCAGAGAGTGTCACAGTGTGTCATACTGTGTCTCAGAGAGTGTCAGCATTTGGCTCAGAGATGGTCACAGTGAGCGCGTGTCACAGTGTGTCTCAGAGATGTCAGAGTGAATCAGAGAGTGTCACAGTACGTCATACTGTGCCTCAGAGAATGTCAAATAGAGTCAGATTGTATCCGAGTGTGTCTTCGAGAGTGTCAGATAGGATCAGAGTGTGTCACAGTGCATCTCAAAATCTCAGCGAGGGTGCAAGTGCGTCTCAGACATGGTCGCAGTTTGTCACAGTTTCTCAGAGAGTGTCACAGTGTGTTTCAGAGAGAGTCAGAGAGTGTCACAGTGTGTTTTATAGAGTGTCAGAGTGTGTCACAGTGTGTCATTTCCTGTCAGAGTGTGTCACAGTGCATCTCAAAATCTCGGAGAGTGTTCCAGTGTGTCTCAGAGAGTGTCACAGTTTGTCAGGGAGTGTAATAATGTGTTTCAAAGAATGTCAGAGAGTATCACAGTGTGTGTCAGAGTGTGTCAGAGTGTGTCACAGTCTGTCAGAGAGTGTCACAGTGTGTCTCAAATTGTCAGAGAGATTCCCGGTGTGTCGCAGAAAGTGTCAGAGTGTGTCACAGTCTGTCAGAGATTGTCACAGTGTGTTTCAAAGAATGTCAGTGAGTGTCACAGTGTGTGTCAGAGAGTGTCACAATGCATCTCAAATTGTCAGATAGGGGCCCAGTGCATCTCAGAGAGAGTCACAGTGTATCACAGTCTCTCAGAGAGTTTCACACTGTGTTTCAGAGAGAGTAAAGAGTGTCACAGTGTGTCTCAGAGAGTGTCAGATAGGATCAGAGAGTGTCATAGTGTATCTCAGAGAGTGTCAGAGAGTGTCATAGTGCGTCTTAAAGTGTCAGCGCGAGTCAGAGAGTGGCACAGTGTGTCTAAGAGTGTGTCGGAGAGTGTCACAGTGCTTTTCAGAGAGCATCAGAGAGTGTCACAGTGTGTCTCAGAGTCTGTTGGATAGGATCAGAGAGTGTCAGTGTGTCTCAGAGTGTGTTGGATAGGATCAGAGAGTGTCACAGTGCATCTCAAATTGTCAGAGAGGGTCTCAGTGTGTAGCAGAGTGTGTTGGAGTGTGTCACAGTCAGTCAGAGAGTATCACAGTGTGTTTCAATGAATGTCAGACAGTGCCACTGTGTGTCTTATAGAGTGTCAGAGTCTGTCACAGTGTGTCACTTCCTGGCAGATAGTGTCACAGTGCATCTCAAAATCTCAGAGAGGGTCCCAGTGTGTTTCAGAGATTGCCGCAGTTTGTCACAGTTTCTCAGAGAGGGTCTCAGTGTGTCTCAGAGAGTCTCAGAGAGAGTCACAGTGTGTTTCAGAGAGAGTCAGAGAGTGTCACAGTGTGTCTCCGAATGTGTCAGATAGGATCAGAGAGTGTCACAGTGCATCTCAAAGTTTCAGAGAGTGTCACAGTGTGTCACCGTCTGTCAGAGAGGGTCACAGTGATTTACAGAGAGTTTTCTGAGAGTGTCACAGTGTGTCTCAGAGAGTGTCGGATAGGATCAGAGTGTGTTACAGTGCATCTCAAATTGTCAGCGAGGGTCCCAGTGTGTCGCAGATAGTGTCAGAATGTGTCACAGTTTGTCAGGGAGTGTAATAATGTGTTTCAAAGAATGTCAGAGAGTATCGCAGTGTGTGTCAGAGTGTGTCAGAGTGTGTCACAGTCTATCAGAGAGTGTCACAGTGTGTCTCAAATTGTCAGAGAGGCTCCCGGTGTGTCGCAGAAAGTGTCAGAGTGTTTCACATTCTGTCAGAGCTTGTCACAGTGTGTTTCAAAGAATGTCAGTGAGTGTCACAGTGTGTGTCAGAGAGTGTCACAATGCGTCTCAAATTGTCAGATAGGGGCCCAGTGCGTCTCAGAGAGTGTCACAGTGTAGCACAGTCTCTCAGAGTGTAGCAGTGTGTTTTGCAGCGAGTAAAGAGTGTCATAGTGTGTCTCAGAGAGTGTCAGGTAGGATGAGAGATTGTCATAGTGCGTCTCCAAGTGTCAGCGCGAGTCAGAGAGTGTCACAGTATGTCTAAGAGAGTGTCGAAGAGTGTCACAGTGCTTTTCAGAGAGCATCAGAGAGCGTCGCAGTATGTCTCAGAGTGTGTTGGATAGGATCGGAGAGTATCACAGTGCGTGTCAAATTGTCACAGAGGGTCCCATTATCTCGGAGTGTGTCACAGTCAGTCAGAGAGTATCACAGTGTGTTTCAAAGAATGTCAAAGAGTGTCACAGTGTGCCATATAGAGTGTCAGAGTGTGTCACAGTGTGTCACTTCCTGGCAGAGAGTGTCACAGTGCTTCTCCAAATCTCAGAGAGGTTCCCAGTGTGTCTCAGAGAATGTCAGTTTGTCATAGTTTCTCAGAGAGTGTCTCAGAAAGTCTCAGAGAGAGAGTCACAGTGTGTTTCAGAGAGAATCAGAGAGTGTAACAGTATGTCTCAGAGAGTGTCAGATAGGATGATAGAGTGTCATAGTGCGTCTCAAAGTGTCATAGAGAGTCAGAGCGTGTTTCAGTGTGTCACAGTCTGTCAGTGAGTGTCACAGTGTGTCTCAAAGAGAGACAGAGAGTGTCACAGTGTGTCATACTGTGTGTCAGAGAGTGTCAGCATTTGGCTCAGAGATGTTCACAGTGAGAGAGCGTCACAGTGTGTCTCAAAGTGTCAGAAAGTGTCAGAGAATGTCACGGTGTGTCACAGTCTGTCAGGGAGTGTCACAGTGTGTCTCAGACAGTGTCAGATAAAATCAGAGAGTGTCACAGTGCGTCTCAGAGAGTGTCTCAGTGTGTCAGTCTGTCAGAGTGTGTCACATTGTGTCTGAGAGAGTGTCAGACAGTATGTCAGTGTGTGTCAGAGTTTCAGAGAGAGTCTGAATGTGTCACTATCTGTCAGAGAGTGTCACAGTTTGTCACTATCTGTCAGAGAGTGTCACAGTTTGTCGCCGTCTGTCAGAGAGTGTCAGGTAGGATGAGAGATTGTCATAGTGCGTCTCCAAGTGTCAGCGCGAGTCAGAGAGTGTCACAGTATGTCTAAGAGAGTGTCGAAGAGTGTCACAGTGCTTTTCAGAGAGCATCAGAGAGCGTCACAGTATGTCTCAGAGTGTGTTGGATAGGATCAGAGAGTATCACAGTGCGTGTCAAATTGTCACAGAGGGTCCCATTATCTCGGAGTGTGTCACAGTCAGTCAGAGAGTATCACAGTGTGTTTCAAAGAATGTCAAAGAGTGTCACAGTGTGCCATATAGAGTGTCAGAGTGTGTCACAGTGTGTCACTTCCTGGCAGAGAGTGTCACAGTGCTTCTCCAAATCTCAGAGAGGTTCCCAGTGTGTCTCAGAGAATGTCAGTTTGTCATAGTTTCTCAGAGAGTGTCTCAGAAAGTCTCAGAGAGAGAGTCACAGTGTGTTTCAGAGAGAATCAGAGAGTGTAACAGTATGTCTCAGAGAGTGTCAGATAGGATGATAGAGTGTCATAGTGCGTCTCAAAGTGTCATAGAGAGTCAGAGCGTGTTTCAGTGTGTCACAGTCTGTCAGTGAGTGTCACAGTGTGTCTCAAAGAGAGACAGAGAGTGTCACAGTGTGTCATACTGTGTGTCAGAGAGTGTCAGCATTTGGCTCAGAGATGTTCACAGTGAGAGAGCGTCACAGTGTGTCTCAAAGTGTCAGAAAGTGTCAGAGAATGTCACGGTGTGTCACAGTCTGTCAGGGAGTGTCACAGTGTGTCTCAGACAGTGTCAGATAAAATCAGAGAGTGTCACAGTGCGTCTCAGAGAGTGTCTCAGTGTGTCAGTCTGTCAGAGTGTGTCACATTGTGTCTGAGAGAGTGTCAGACAGTATGTCAGTGTGTGTCAGAGTTTCAGAGAGAGTCTGAATGTGTCACTATCTGTCAGAGAGTGTCACAGTTTGTCACTATCTGTCAGAGAGTGTCACAGTTTGTCGCCGTCTGTCAGAGAGTGTCAGTGTGCTTTTCTGAGAGTGTCGGATAGGATCAGAGAGTGTCATAGTGCGTCTCAAAGTGTCAGCGCGAGTCAGAGAATGTCACAGCGTGTCGAAGAGAGTGTCGGAGAGTGTCACAGTGCTTTTCAGAGAGCATCAGAGAGTATCACATGTGTCTCAGAGTGTGTTGGATATGATCAGAGAGTATCACAGTGCGTGTCAAATTGTCAGAGAGGGTCCCAGTGTGTCGCAGAGTGTGTCGGAGTGTGTCACCGTCAGTCAGAGAGTATCACAGTGTGTTTCAAAGAATGTCAGAAAGTGTCACAGTGCGTCACTTCCTGGCAGAGACTGTCACAGTGTTTCTAAAAATCTCAGAGAGGGTCCCAGTGTGTCTCAGAGAGTGTCACAGTTTTTCATAGTTTCTCAGAGAGGGTCTAAGAGTGTCTCAGAGAGTCTCACAGAGAGTCATAGTGTGTTTCAGAGAGAGTCAGAGAGTGTCACAGTGTGTCTCCGAGTGTGTCAGATAGGATCAGAGAGTGTCACAGTGCATCTCAAAATGTCAGAGAGAGTCAGAGAGTGTTACAGTGTGTCTGAGAGCGTGTCGGAGAGAGTCAGAGATCGTCACAGCGTGTCTCAGAGAGTGTCAGAGAGGAGCACAGAGTGTCATAGTTCGTCTCAAAGTGTCAGAGAGCGTCAGAGAGTGTTTCCGTGTGTCACAGTCTGTCAGTGAGTGTCACAGTGTGCCTCAAAGAGAGTCAGAGAGTGTCACAGTGTGTCATACTGTGTCTCAGAGAGTGTCAGCATTTGGCTCAGAGATGGTCACAGTGAGCGCGTGTCACAGTGTGTCTCAGAGATATCAGAGTGAATCAGAGAGTGTCACAGTACGTCATACTGTGCCTCAGAGAGTGTCAACTGTAGTCAGATTGTATCCGAGTGTGTGTTCGAGCGTGTCAGATGGGATCAGAGTGTGTCACAGTGCATCTCAAAATCTCAGAGAGGGTCCCAGTGTGTCTCAGAGATGGTCGCAGTTTGTCACAGTTTCTCAGAGAGCGTCACAGTGTGTTTCAGAGAGAGTCAGAGAGTGTCACAGTGTGTCTTATAGAGTGTCAGAGTGTGTCACAGTGTGTCATTTCCTGTCAGAGTGTGTCACAGAGCATCTCAAAACCTCAGAGAGGGTCCCAGTGTGTCTCAGAGAGTGTCACAGATTGTCAGGGAGTGTAATAATGTGTTTCAAAGAATGTCAGAGAGTATCACAGTGTGTGTCAGAGTGTGTCAGAGTGTGTCACAGTCTGTCAGAGAGTGTCACAGTGTGTCTCAAATTGTCAGAGAGATTCCCGGTGTGTCGCAGAAAGTGTCAGAGTGTGTCACAGTCTGTCAGAGATTGACACAGTGCGTTTCAAAGAATGTCAGTGAGTGTCACAGTGTGTGTCAGGGAGTGTCACAATGCATCTCAAATTGTCAGATAGGGGCCCAGTGCGTCTCAGAGAGTGTCACAGTGTAGCACAGTCTCTCAGAGAGTGTCACAGTGTGTCTCCAAGTGTGTCAGATAGGATCAGAGAGTGTCACAGTGCATCTCAAAATGTCAGAGAGAGTCAGAGAGTGTTTCAGTGTGTCTGAGAGAGTATCAGAGAGAGTCAGAGATTGTCACAGCGTGTCTCAGAGAGTGTCAGATCGGAGCACAGAGTGTCATAGTTCGTCTCAAAGTGTCAAAGAGCGTCAGAGAGTGTTTCCGCGTGTCACAGTCTGTCAGTGAGTGTCACAGTGTGCCTCAAAGAGAGTCAGAGAGTGTCACAGTGTGTCATACTGTGTCTCAGAGAGTGTCAGCATTTGGCTCAGAGATGGTCACAGTGAGCGCGTGTCACAGTGTGTCTCAGAGATGTCAGAGTGAATCAGAGAGTGTCACAGTACGTCATACTGTGCCTCAGAGAGTGTCAACTGGAGTCAGATTGAATCCGAGTGTGTCGTCGAGAGTGTCAGATAGGATCAGAGTGTGTCACAGTGCATCTCAAAATCTCAGCGAGGGTGCATGTGCGTCTCAGACATGGTCGCAGTTTGTCACAGTTTCTCAGAGAGTGTCACAGTGTGTTTCAGAGAGAGTCAGAGAGTGTCACAGTGTGTCTTATAGAGTGTCAAGTGTGTCACAGTATGTCATTTCCTGTCAGAGTGTGTCACAGTGCATCTCAAAATCTCGGAGAGGGTCCCAGTGTGTCTCAGAGAGTGTCACAGTTTGTCAGGGAGTGTAATAATGTGTTTCAAACAATGTCAGAGAGTATCACAGTGTGTGTCAGAGTGTGTCAGAGTGTGTCACAGTCTATCAGAGAGTGTCACAGTGTGTCTCAAATTGTCAGAGAGATTCTAGGTGTGTCGCAGAAATTGTCAGAGTGTGTCACAGTCTGTCAGAGATTGTCACAGTGTGTTTCAAAGAATGTCAGTGAGTGTTACAGTGTGTGTCAGAGAGTGTCACAATGCATCTCAAATTGTCAGATAGGGGCCCAGTGCGTCTCAGAGAGTGTCACAGTGCAGCACAGTCTCTCAGAGAGTGTCGCAGTGTGTTTCAGAGAGTGTCAGAGAGTGTCACAGTGTGTCTCCGAGTGTGTCAGATAGGATCAGAGAGTGTCACAGTGCATCTCAAAATGTCAGAGAGAGTCAGAGAGTGTTACAGTGTGTCTGAGAGAGGGTCAGAGAGAGTCAGAGATTGTCACAGCGTGTCTCAGAGAGTGTCAGATAGGAGCACAGAGTGTCATATTTGGTCTCAAAGTATCAGAGAGCATCAGAGAGTGTTTCTGTGTGTCACAGTCTGTCAGTGAGTGTCACAGTGTGCCTCAAAGAGAGTCAGAGATTGTCACAGTGTGTCATACTGTGTCTCAGAGAGTGTCAGCATTTGGCTCAGAGATGGTCACAGTGAGCGCGTGTCACAATGTGTCTCAGAGATGTCAGAGTGAATCAGAGAGTGTCACAGTACGTCATACTGTGCCTCAGAGAGTGTCAACTGGAGTCAGATTGTAATAATCAGTTTGTCAGGGAGTGTAATAATGTGTTTCAAACAATGTCAGAGAGTATCACAGTTTGTTTCAAAGAATGTCAGTGAGTGTCACAGTGTGTGTCAGAGAGTGTCACAATGCATCTCAAATTGTCAGATAGGGGCCCAGTGCGTCTCAGAGAGTGTCACAGTGTAGCACAGTCTCTCAGAGAGTGTCGCCGTGTGTTTCAGAGAGTGTCTGATAGGATCAGTGAGTGTCATAGTGCGCCTGAAACTGCCTGAGCGAGTCAGACAGTGTCACAGTGCGTCTCAGCGAGTGTCAGAGAGTGTCACAGTGTCTCTCAGAGAGTGTCGGATAGGATCAGAGAGTGTCATAGTGCGTCTCAAAGTGTCAGCGCGAGTCAGAGAGTGTCACAGCGTGTCGAAGAGAGTGTCGGAGAGTGTCACAGTGCTTTTCAGAGAGCATCAGAGAGTGTCATATGTGTCTCAGAGTGTGTTGGATAGGATCAGAGAGTATCACAGTGCGTGTCAAATTGTCAGAGAGGGTCCCAGTGTGTCGCAGAAAGTGTCAGAGTGTGTCACAGTCTGTCAGAGATTGTCACAGTGTGTTTCAAAGAATGTCAGTGAGTGTCACAGTGTGTGTCAGAGATTGTCACAATGCATCTCAAATTGTCAGATAGGGGCCCAGTGCATCTCAGAGAGAGTCACAGTGTATCACAGTCTCTCAGAGAGTGTCGCAGTGTGTTTCAGAGAGAGTAAAGAGTGTCACAGTGTGTCTCAGAGAGTGTCAGATAGGATCAGAAAGTGTCATAGTGTATCTCAGAGAGTGTCAGAGAGAGTCAGAGAGTGTCATAGTGCTTCTCAAAGTGTCAGCGTGAGTCAGAGAGTGGCACAGTGTATCTAAGGGAGTGTCGGAGAGTGTCACAGTGCTTTTCAGAGAGCATCAGAGAGTGTCACAGTGTGTCTCAGAGTCTGTTGGATAGGATCAGAGAGTGTCAGTGTGTCTCAGAGTGTGTTGGATAGGATCAGAGCGTGTCACAGTGCATCTCAAATTGTCAGAGAGGGTCCCAGTGTGTCGCAGAGTGTGTCGGAGTGTGTCACAGTCAGTCAGAGAGTATCACAGTGTGTTTCAATGAATGTCAGACAGTGCCACTGTGTGTCTTATACAGTGTCAGAGTCTGTCACAGTGTGTCACTTCCGGGCAGAGAGTGTCACAGTGCATCTCAAAATCTCAGAGAGGGTCACAGTGTGTTTCAGAGAGTGCCGCAGTTTGTCACAGTTTCTCAGAGAGGGTCTCAGTGTGTCTCAGAGAGTCACAGAGAGAGTCACAGTGTGTTTCAGAGAGAGTAAGAGAGTGTCACAGTGTGTCTGTGAGTGTGTCAGAAAGGATCAGAGAGTGTCACAGTGCATCTCAAAGTGTCAGAGAGTGTCACAGTGTGTCACCATCTGTCAGAGAAGGGCACAGTGCTTTTCAGAGAGTTATCTGAGAGTGTCACAGTGTGTCTCAGAGAGTGTCGGATAGGATCAGAGTGTGTTACAGTGCATCCCAAATTGTCAGCGAGGGTCCCAGTGTGTCGCAGATGGTGTCAGAGTGTGTCACAGTTTGTCAGGGAGTGTAATAATGTGTTTCAAAGAATGTCAGAGAGTATCGCAGTGTGTGTCAGAGTGTGTCAGAGTGTGTCACAGTCTATCAGTGAGTGTCACAGTGTGTCTCAAATTGTCAGAGAGGCTCCCGGTGTGACGCAGAAAGTGTCAGAGTGTGTCACAACCTGTCAAAGCTTGTCACAGTGTGTTTCAAAGAATGTCAGTGAGTGTCACAGTGTGTGTCAGAGAATGTCACAATGCGTCTCAAATTGTCGGATAGGGGCCCAGTGCGTCTCAGAGAGTGTCACAGTGTAGCACAGTCTCTCAGAGTGTAGCAGTGTGTTTTGCAGCGAGTAAAGAGTGTCATAGTGTGTCTCAGAGAGTGTCAGGTAGGATCAGAGATTGTCATAGTGCGTCTCCAAGTGTCAGCGCGAGTCAGAGAGTGTCACAGTGTGTCTAAGAGAGTGTCGGAGAGTGTCACAGTGCTTTTCAGAGAGCATCAGAGAGCGTCACACTGTGTCTCAGAGTGTGTTGGATAGGATCAGAGAGTATCACAGTGCATCTCAAATTGTGACAGAGGGTCCCAGTATGTCGGAGTGTGTCACAGTCAGTCAGAGAGTATCGCAGTGTGTTTCAAAGAATGTCAATGAGTGTCACAGTGTGTCTTATAGAGTGTCAGAGTGTGTCACAGTCTGTCACTTCCTGGCAGAGAGTGTCACAGTGCTTCTCCAAATCTCAGAGAGGTTCCCAGTGTGTCTCAGAGAGTGTCACAGTTTGTCATAGTTTCTCAGAGAGGGTCTCAGTGTGTCTCAGAAAGTCTCAGAGAGAGTCACAGTGTGTTTCAGAGAGAGTCAGAGAGTGTAACAGTGTGTCTCAGAGAGTGTCAGATAGGATAATAGAGTGTCATAGTGCATCTCAAAGTGTCATAGAGAGTCAGAGCGTGTTTCAGTGTGTCACAGTCTGTCAGCGAGTGTCACAGTGTGCCTCAAAGAGAGACACAGAGTGTCACAGTGTGTCATACTGTGTCTCAGAGAGTGTCAGCATTTGGCTCAGAGATGTTCACAGTTAGAGATTGTCACAGTGTGTCTTAAAGTGTCAGAAAGTGTCGGAGAATGTCGCGGTTTGTCACAGTCTGTCAGAGAGTGTCACAGTGCGTCTCAGAGAGTGTCTCAGTGCGTCAGTCTGTCAGAGTGTGTCAGACAGTATCTCAGTGTGTTTCAGAGTTTCAGAGAGAGTCTGAATGTGTCACTATCTGCCAGAGAGTGTCACAGTTTGTCAATATCTGTCAGAGAGTGTCACAGTTTGTCACAGTCTGTCAGAGAGTGTCAGTGTGCTTTTCAGAGAGTGTCAGTGAATGCCACAGTGTGTCTCAGTGAGTGTTGGATAGGATCAGAGACTGTCCCAGTGCGTGTCAAATTGTCAGAGAGGGTCCCGTTGTGTCGCAGCGTGTGTCAGAGTGTATCACAGTCTGTCAGTGATTGTGATCGTGTGTTTCAAAGAATATCAGAGAGTGTCACAGTGTGTCTTATAGAGTGTCAGAGTGTGTCAAAGTGCATCAAAAAATCTCAGAGAGGGTCCCAGTGTATCTCAGAGAGTGTCACAGTTTGTCATAGATTCTCGGAGTAGGTCTCAGTGTGTCTCAGAAAGTCTCAGAGAGAGAGTCACAGTGTGTTTCAGAGAGAGTCAGAGAGTGTAACATTGTGTCTCAGAGAGTGTCAGACAGGATCAGAGAGTGTCACAGTACATCTCAAAATGTCAGAGAGAGTCAGAGAGTGTTACAATGTGTCTGAGAGGGTGTCAGATAGGATCAGAGAGTGTCACAGTGCATCTGAAAGTGTCAGAGAGTGTCACAGTGTGTCACCGTCTGTCACAGTTTCTCAGAGAGTGTCACAGTGTGTTTCAGAGAGAGTCAGAGAGTGTCACAGTGTTGTCTTATAAAGTGTCAGAGTGTGTCACAGTGTGTCATTTTCTGTCAGAGTGTGTCACAGTGCATCTCAAAGTTTCAGCGAGAATCAGAGTGTCACAGTGTGTCTCAGAGAGTGTCAGATAGGATCAGAGAGTGTCATAGTACGTCTCAAAGTGTCAGCGAGTCTCAGAGAGTGTCACAGTGTGTCTAAGAGAGTGTCAGAGAGTGTCACAGTGTGTCTCAGAGTGTGTTGTATAGGATTGGAGAGTGTCACAGTGTGTCTCCGAGTGTGTCAGATAGGATCAGAGAGTGTCACAGTGCATCTCAAATATCAGAGAGAGTCAGAGAGTGTTACAGTGTGTCTGAGAGACTGTCAGAGAGAGTCAGAGATTGTCACAGCGTGTCTCAGAGAGTGTCAGATAGGAGCACAGAGTGTCATAGTTCGTCTCAAAGTGTCAGAGAGAGTCAGAGTCTCGCAGTGTGTCTAAGAGAGTGTCATAGAGACTGAGAGCGTGTTTCGGTGTGTCACAGTCTGTCAGTGTGTGTCACAGTGTGCCTCAAAGAGAGTCAGAGTGTGTTGGATACGATCAGAGACTGTCCCAGTGCGTGTCAAATTGTCAGAGAGGGTTCCGCTGTGTCACAGAGTGTGTCAGAGTGTATCACAGTCTGTCAGTGATTGTGATAGTGTGTTTCAAAGAATGTCAGAGAGATTTTTACAGTGTGTTTTATATAGTGTCAGAGTATATCACAGTGCATCTCAAAATCTCAGAGAGGGTCCCAGTGTGTCTCAGAGAACATAGAACATAGAACATAGAACAATACAGCACAGAACAGGCCCTTCGGCCCACGATGTTGTGCCGAACATCTATCCTAGATTAAGCACCCATCCATGTACCTATCCAAATGCCGCTTAAAGGTCGCCAATGAATCTGACTCTACCACTCCCACGGGCAGCGCATTCCATGCCCCCACCACACTCTGGGTGAAGAACCCACCCCTGACATCTCCCCTATACCTTCCACCCTTCACCTTAAATTTATGTCCCCTTGTAACACTCTGTTGTACCCGGGGAAAACGTTTCTGACTGTCTACTCTATCTATTCCTCTGATCATCTTATAAACCTCTATCAAGTCACCCCTCATCCTTCGCCGTTCCAACGAGAAAAGGCCGAGAACTCTCAACCTATCCTCGTACGACCTACTCTCCATTCCAGGCAACATCCTGGTAAATCTTCTCTGCACCCTCTCCAAAGCTTCCACATCTTTCCTAAAGTGAGGCGACCAGAACTGCACACAGTACTCCAAATGTGGCCTAACCAAAGTCCTGTACAGCTGCAACATCACCTCACGACTCTTGAATTCAATCCCTCTGCTAATGAACGATAATACTCCATAGGCCTTCTTACAAACTCTATCCACCTGAGTGGCAACCTTCAAAGATCTATGTACATAGACCCCAAGATCCCTCTGTTCCTCCACCTGACCAAGAACCCTACCATTAACCCTGTATTCCGCATTCTTATTTGTTCTTCCAAAATGGACAACTTCACACTTGGCAGGGTTGAACTCCATCTGCCACTCCTCAGCCCAGCTCTGCATCATATATAAGTCCCTCTGCAGCCGACAACAGCCCTCCTCACTGTCCACAACTCCACCTATCTTTGTATCATCTGCAAATTTACTGACCCACCCTTCGACTCCCTCATCTAAGTCATTAATAAAAATTACAAACAGCAGAGGACCCAGAACTGATCCCTGCGGAACTCCACTTGTAACTGGACTCCATGCTGAATATTTACCATCTACTACCACTCTCTGACTTCGACCGGTTCGCCAGTTTTCTATCCAATTGGCCAAATTTCCCTCTATCCCATGCCTCCTGACTTTCCGCATAAGCCTACCATGGGGAACCTTATCAAATGCCTTACTAAAATCCATGTACACTACATCCACTGCTCTACCCTCATCCACATGCTTGGTCACCTGCTCGAAGAATTCAATAAGACTTGTAAGGCAAGACCTACCCTTCACAAATCCGTGCTGGCTGTCCCTAATCAAGCAGTGCCGTTCCAGATACTCGTAAATCCTATCCCTCAGTACCCTTTCCATTACTTTGCCTACCACAGAAGTAAGACTAACTGGCCTGTAATTCCCGGGGTTATCCCTATTCCCTTTTTTGAACAGGGGCACAACATTCGCTACTCTCCAGTCCCCTGGTACCACCCCCGTTGCCAGTGAAGACGAGAAGATCATTGCCAACGGTACTGCAATTTCCTCTCTTGCTTCCCACATAATCCTAGGATATATCCCGTCAGGCCCGGGGGACTTGTCTATCCTCAAGTTGTTCAAAATGTCCAACACATCTTCCTTCCTAACAGATATCTCTTCTAGCTTATCAGTCCGTTTCACACTCTCCTCTTCAACAATACAGTCCCTCTCGTTCGTAAATACTGAAGAGAAGTACTTGTTCAAGACCTCTCCTATCTCTTCCGACTCAATACACAGTCTCCCACCACTGTCCTTGATCGGACCTACCCTCGTTCTCGTCATTCTCAGGTTTCTCACATACGCATAGAATGCCTTGGGGTTATCCTTGATCCTATCCGCCAGGGATTTTTCATGCCCTCTCTTAGCTCTCCTAATCCCTTTCTTCAGGTCCCTTCTGGCTATCCTGTATCCCTCCACTGCTCTGTCTGAACCTTGTTTCCTCAACCTTATGTAAGCCTCCTTCTTCCTCTTTACTAGACATTCAACCTCCCTCGTCAACCAAGGCTCCCTCACACGACCATTTCTTTGCTGCCTGATCGGTACATACATATCAAGGACACGTCGTGTCACAGAGTGTCACAGTTTGTCACAGTTTTTCAGAGAGTTTCACAGTGTATTTCAGATAGAGTCAGACTGTATCCCAGTGTGTCTCCGAGAGTATCAGACAGGATCATAGAGTTTCACAGTGTGTCTAAAAGTGTCAGAGAGTGTCAGAGAATGTCACAGTGTGTCACAGTCTGTCAGAGAGTGTCACAGTGTGTCTCAGAGAGTGTCAAATAAGATCAGAGAGTGTCACAGTGCGTCTCAGATAGTGTTTCAGTGTGTCATAGTCTGTCAGAGTGTGTCACATTGTGTCTCAGAGTGTGTCAGACAGTATCACAGTGTGTGTCAGAGATTCGGAGAGAGTCTGAATGTGTCACTATCTATCAGAGAGTGTCACAGTGTGTCACAGTCTGTCAGAGAGTGTCATAGTGCTTTTCAGAGAGTTTCAGAGAGTGTCACAGCGTGTGTCAGAGAGTTACAGATAGGATCAGAGAGTGTCACAGTGCATCTCAAATTGTCAGAGAGTGTGCCGGTGTGTCGCAGATAGTGTCAGAGTGTGTCACAGTCTGTCAGAGATTGTCACAGTGTGTTTCAAAGAATGTCATCGAGTGTCACAGTGTGTGTCAGAGTGTGTCAGAGTGTGTCACAGTGCATCTCAAAGTTTCAGCGAGAGTCAGCGTGTCACAGTGTGTCTCAGACAGTGTCAGATAGGATCAGAGAGTGTCATAGTGCTTCTCAATGTGTCAGCGAGTCTCAGAGAGTGTCACAGTGTGTCTCAGAGAGTGTCGGAGAGTGTCACAGTGCTTTTCAGAGAGTGTCAGAGAGTGTCACAGTGCGTCTCAGAGAGTGTCAGATAGGATCATAGAGTATCATAGTGCATCTCAAAGTGTCAAAGAGAGTCAGAGTGTCGCAGTGTGTCTAAGAGAGTGTCATAGAGTGTCAGAGCATGTTTCAGTGTGTCACAGTCTGTCATTGATTGTCACAGTGTGCCTCAAAGAGAGTCAGAGAGTGTCACAGTGTGTAATACTGTGTCTCAGAGAGTGTCAGCATTTGGCTCAGAGATGGTCACAGTGAGCGCATGTCACAGTGTGTCTCAGAGATGTCAGAGTGAATCAGAGAGTGTCTCAGTACGTCATAATGTGCCTCAGAGAGTGTCAGATAGAGTCAGACTGTGTCCCAGTGTGTCTTCGAGAGTGTCAGACAGGATCAGAGAGTGTCACAGTGTATCTCAAAGTGTCAGAAAGTGTCAGAGAATGTTGCGGTGTCTCACAGTCTGTCAGAGAGTGTCACAGTGTGTCTCAGACAGTGTCAGATAAGATCAGAGAGTGTCACAGTGCGTCTCAGAGAGTGTCTCAGTGTGTCACAGTCTGTCAGAGTGTGTCACATTGTGTCTCAGAGAGTGTCAGACAGTATCTCAGTGTGTGCCAGAGTTTCAGAGAGAGTCTGAATGTGTCACTATCTGTCAGAGAGTGTCACAGTGTACTTTTCAGAGAGTGTCAGTGAGTGTCACAGTGTCTCTCAAAGTGTGTTGGATAGGATCAAAGACTGTCCCAGTGCGTGTCAAATTGCCAGAGAGGGTCCCGCTGTGTCGCAGGGTGTGTCAGAGTGTATCACAGTCTGTCAGTGATTGTGACAGTTTGTTTCAAAGAATGTCAGAGAGTGTCACAGTGTGTCTTATAGAGTATCAAAGTGTGTCACAGTGCATCTCAAAATCTCAGAGAGGGTCCCAATGTGTCTCAGAGAGTGTCAGAGTGTGTCACAGTTTCTCAGAGAGTGTCACAGTGTGTTTCAGAGAGAGTCAGAGAGTGTCACAGTGTGTCTTATAGAGTGTCAGAGTGTGTCACAGTGTGTCATCTTCTGTCAGAGTGTGTCACAGTGCATCTCAAAATCTCAGAGAGCGTCCCAGTGTGTCTCAGAGAGGGTCACAGTTTGTCACAGTTTCTCAGAGAGTGCCACAGTGTATTTCAGATAGAGTCAGACTGTATCCCAGTGTGTCTCCGAGAGTGTCAGACAGGATCAGAGTGTCACAGTGTGTCTCAAAGTGTCAGAGAGTGTCAGAGAATGTCGCAGTGTGTCACAGCCTGTCAGAGAGTGTGTCAGTGTGCCTCAGAGAGTGTCAGATAAGATCAGAGAGTGTCACAGTGCGTCTCAGAGAATGTCGCAGTGTGTCACAGTCTATCAGAGAGTGTCACAGTGTGTCTCAGAAAGTGTCCAATAAGATCAGAGAGTGTCACAGTGCGTCTCAGAGAGTGTCTCAGTGTGTCACAGACTGTCAGAGTGTGTCACATTGTGTCTCAGAGAGTGTCAGACAGTATCACAGTGTGTGCCAGAGATTCAGAGAGAGTCTGATTGTGTCACTATCTGTCAGAGAGTGTCACAGTGTGTCACAGTCTGTCAGAGAGTGTCATAGTGCTTTTCAGAGAGTTTCAGAGCGTGTCACAGCGTGTCACAGAGAGTGTCAGATAGGATCAGAGAGTGTCACAGTGCATCTCAAATTGTCAGAGAGTGTCCCAGTGTGTCGCAGATAGTGTCAGAGTGTGTCACATTCTGTCTGAGATTGTCACAGTGTGTTTCAAAGAATGTCAGCGAGTGTCACAGTATGTGTCAGAGTGTGTCAGAGTGTGTCAAAGTGCATCTCAAAGTTTCAGCGAGAGTCAGAGTGTCACAGTGTGTCTCAGAGAGTGTCAGATAGGATCAGAGAGTGTCATAGTACGTCTCAAAGTGTCAGCGAGTCTCAGAGAGTGTCACAGTGTGTCTAAGAGAGTGTCAGAGAGTGTCACAGTGTGTCTCAGAGTGTGTTGGATAGGATTAGAGAGTGTCACAGTGTGTCTCAGAGTGTGTCAGATAGGATCAGAGAGTGTTACAGTGCATCTCAAATTGTCAGAGAGGTTCCCAGTGTGTCGCAGATAGTGTCAGAGTGTGTCACAGTTTGTCAGGGAGTGTAATAATGTGTTTCAAAGAATGTCAGAGAGCATCACAGTGTGTGTCAGAGTGTGTCACAGTGTGTCCCAGTCTGTCAGTGAGTGTCGCAGTGTGTCTCAAATTGTCCGAGAGGGTCCCAGTGTGTCGCAGAAAGTGTCAGAGTGTGTCGCAGTCTGTCAGAGATTGTCACAGTGTGTTTCAAAGAATGTCAGTGAGTGTCACAGTGTGTGTCAGAGTGTGTCACAATGCGTCTCAAATTGTCAGAGAGGGTCCCAGTGTGTCGCAGATAGTGTCAGAGTGTGTCACAGTTTGTCAGGGAGTGTAATAATGTGTTTCAAAGAATGTCAGAGAGCATCACAGTGTGTGTCAGAGTCTGTCACAGTCTGTCAGAGATTGTCACAGTATGTTTCAAAGAATGTCAGTGAGTGTCACAGTGTGTGTCAGAGTGTGTCACAATGCGTCTCAAATTGTCAGATAGGGGCCCAGTGCATGTCAGAGAGCGTCGCAGTGTGTTTCAGAGAGAGTAAAGAGTGTCATAGTGTGTCTCAGAGAGTGTCAGAAGGATCATAGAGTGTCATAGTGCGTCTCAAAGTGTCAGCGCGAGTCAGAGAGTGTCACAGTGTGTCTAAGAGAGTGTCGGAGAGTGTCACAGTGCTTTTCAGAGAGTGTCACAGTGTTTCTCATAGTGTGTTGGATAGAATCAGTGAGTGTCCCAGTGCGTGTCAAATTGTTAGAGAGTGTCCCGCTGTGTCACAGAGTGTGTCAGAGTGTGTCACAGTCTGTCAGTAATTGTGACAGTGTGTTTCAAAGAATATCAGAAAGTGTCTCAGTGTGTCTTATAGAGTGTCATAGTGTGTCACAGTGTTTCACTTTCTGTCAGAGTGTGTCACAGTGCATCTCAAAATCTCAGAGAGGATCCCGGTGTGTCTCAGAGAGTCACAGTTTGTCACAGTTTCTCATAGAATAACACAGTGTGTTTCACAGAGAGTCAGACTGTATCCCAGTGTGTCTCCGAGAGTGTCAGATAGGATCTGAGACTGTCATAGTGCGTCTCAAAGTGTCAGAGAATATCAGAGAGTGTCACAGTGTGTCACAGTCTGCCAGAGAGTATCACAGTGCTTTTCAGAGAGTTTCAGAGAGTGTCAGAGTGTGTCTCAGAGTGTATCGGATATGATCAGAGAGTTTCACAGTGTGTCTCAGAGAGTGTCAGATAGGATCAGAGAGTGTTACAGTGCGTCTCAAATTGTCAGAGAGGGTCCCAGTGTGTCGCAGATAGTGTCAGAGTGTGTGACAGTTTGTCAGAGAGTATCACAGTGTGTTTCAAAGAATGTCAGAGAGTGTCACAGTGTGTGTCAGATAGTCTCACAATGCGTCTCAACTTGTCAGATAGGGGCCCAGTGCGTCTCAGAGAGTTTCACAGTGTATCACAGTCTCGATGAGAGTGTCGCAGTGTGTTTCAGAGAGAGTCAAAGAGTGTCACAGTGTGTCTCAGAGAGTGTCAGAAGGATCAGAGCGTGTCATAGTGCGTCTCAAAGTGTCAGCGCGAGTCAAAGAGTGTCACAGTGTGTCTAAGAGAGTGTCGGAGAGTGTCACAGTGCTTTTCAGAGAGTATCAGAGAGTGTTACAGTGTGTCTCAGAGTGTGTTGGATAGGATCAGAGAGTGTCACAGTGCTTTTCAGAGAGTTTCAGAGAGTGTCAGAGTGTGTCTCAGAGTGTGTTGGATAGGATCAGAGAGTGTCAGTGTGTCTCAGAGTTTGTTGGATAGGATCAGAGAGTGTCACAGTGCATCTCAAATTGTGAGAGAGGGTCCCAGTGTGTCGCAGAGTGTGTCGGAGTGTGTCACAGTCAGTCAGAGAGTGTCACAGTATGTCTCAGAGTGTGTTGGTTAGGATCAGAGAGTGTCACAGTGCGTGGCAAATTGTCAGATAGGGTCCAGGTGGGTCACAGAGTGTGTCGGAGTGTGTCACAATCTGTCAGAGAGTATCACAGTGTGTTTCAAAGAATGTCAGAGAGTGTCACAGTGTGTCTTATAGAGTGTCAGAGTGTGTCACAGTGTGTCACTTCCTGGCAGAGAGGGTCACAGTGCATCTCAAAATCTCAGAGAGCGTCCCAGTGTGTCTCAGAGAGTGTCACAGTTTGTCATAGTTTCTCAGAGAGAGTCACAGTGTGTTTCAGAGAGAGTCAAAGAATGTCACAGTGCATCTCGAAACGTCAGAGAGTCAGAGAGTGTTACAATGTGTCTGAAAGAGTGTCAGACAGGATCAGAAAGTGTCACAGTGTGTCTCAAAGTGTCAGAGAGTGTCACAGTCTGTCAGAGAGTGTCACAGTGCTTTTCAGAGAGTTTTCTGAGAGTGTCACAGTGTGTCTCCGAGAGTGTCAGATAGGATCAGAGAGCGTAACAGTGCATCTCAAATTGTCAGAGAGGGCCTCAGTGTGTCGCAGATAGTTTCAGAGTGTGTCACAGTTTGTCAGGGAGTGTAATAATGTGTTTCAAAGAATGTCAGAGAGTATCACAGTGTGTGTCAGAGTGTGTCAGAGTGTGTCACAGTCTGTCAAAGAGTGTCACAGTGTGTCTTAAATTGTCAGAGAGGGTCCCAGTGTGTCTCTCCCCATCTCTCTCCCCACTCTGCCACCCCTCTCTTCCACCCCTCTGTTTCCCCCCCCTCTCACCCCATCTTTCTCCACAAATCTCTCTCCCCCACTCTCTCTCCCCCTCTCTCTTCTCCTCCCCCTCTCTCTAAACCCCTCTCGCCCTCTCTTTCCCCCTCTCTTTCCCGCCTTTCTCTTCCCCGTCTCTTCCCCCGCTCTCTCACCTCTCCCGCCAAATCTCTCTCCCCACTCTCTCTCCCCAAATCTCCCCAAATCTCTCTTCCCCCTCTTTCGCCCCCTTCTCTCTTGTCTCCTCTCTTTTGACCCCATCTCTCGCCCCCCTCTCTCTCCCTCTCTCTCTTGTCCCTATCACTCCCCCATCTCACTCCCTCCTGCCCCCACTCTCGACCCCGCTCTCGCCCCCTCTCTCGCCCCTCTCTCACTCCCACTCTCGCCCCCTCTCTCGCCCCCCTCTCTCCACCTCTGCATCCTCTCTCGACTCTCCTCTCTCTTCACCCTCTATTTAAATCCTTCTGTCTATCTCGCCCCCTCTCTCGCCCCCCTCGCACCCATCTCTCGTCCACCTCTCTCGCGCTCATCTCTTCCTGTTCTCTCTCCCCCTCTCTCAGCCCCACTCTCGCCCCTACTCTCGCCCCCACACTCGCCCGCTCTCTTGTCCCGACTCTCGTTCCCACTCTCTCTCCCTCTCTCTTACCTCCCTCTACCCCTCTCTCGCCCCTCTCTCTCCCTTTCTCTCTCTTCCGCTTCTATCTACCCTCTCTCTCCACCTCTCTCTTCACCCTCTCTTTAACTCCGTCTGTCTCTTTCCCCGTCTCTCTACCCTCCCTTCCAAATTCTCTCTCTCTTCCCTCCCTCTTTCCCCCCTCTCCAACTGCTCTCCATCTGACCTCTCTGCATCTCCCCCTCTCTGCCCCCTCTTTTCCCCTGTCCCCCTCTTCCTCCTCTCTCCCCCACTCTCTCCCCCCTCTCCCCCTTTCCTCCGCTCTCCTCCACTCGCTCTCGCACTCTCTTCCCCTCTCTCCCCTCTTCAACTCCCATTTCCAATTCCGCTGCCCATCTCCTGTCTCTCCATCTTCCCCCCTCTCCCCGCGCTCTCCCCCCTCTCTCGCCACCCACTCTTGACCCCTCTCCTGCCCACTCTCTCACCCCCTTCCTTGACACCTCCCACGCACCCTCCCTTGCCCCCTTCCTCGTTCCCTCCCTCTGCCCTCCTGTCCCTGTCCCATTTCTGTCCCCCTCTCACTCTCCCCCTCACTCTGTCCAGCTCACTCTCTCCCCTCTCTCTCCTCTGTCTCCCTCCTCTCTCTCTCTACTGCCTCTCTCTCTTCCCCGTCTCTCCACGACTCTCTCTCTACACCCCCTCGCTCTCCCCTTCGCCCCTCTCTCTCCCGCTCCCCCTCCCTCTCCCCCTCTCTCTCCCACTGTCTCTTTACCACCCTCTCTCTACCCCCTCTCTCTACCCCTTCTCGCTCCAAGCCTCTCTCTCGCCCCTCTCTCCTCCTCCCCTCCCCATCACTCCCTCTCTCTATCTCCCCCTCTCTTCCCCTTTCTCTCTACCTCCTCTCTCTCCATGCATCTCTCTCTCCCCCTCTCTCTCTCACCATCTCTCTCTACCCCTTACTCTCTCTCCCCCCCCTCTCACTCTTCACTATCTGTCTCCCCAACTGTCACTGAACTCTCTCCCCCCTCTCCCTCTCTTACCCCTTCCCTCTTTCACTCCATCCCTCACTCACCCTCTCACTCTACCCTCTCTCTCACTCCTCTCTCTCCCCGTCTCTCCCCCACTCTTTCCAGCTCCCTCTCCCCCTCTCTCTTCCCCTCCCGTATCCCCCCTCTCTCGCCCCCCTCTTGACCCCCATCTCGCTGCACTCTCTCGCCCCCCTCTCTCCGCCCCTCTCTCTCTGTCCTCTTCTCTTTGTCCCTCCTCTGTCTGTCCCCCTCTCTCTTTCCCCCTATCTCTGAACTCCCTTCTCCATCCACACTTCTCTCTACCCCCCTCTCTCTGTCCCCGTCTCTCTCTTTCCCCCATTTCTATCTGCTCTCCTCTCTCTGTCCCAACGTCTCCGTTCCCCCGCTCTCTGTCCCCCTCTCTCTGTCCCCCTCTCTGTGTCACCCTTCTCTCTCTGTCCCCCTCTCTCTGTCCCCGCTTTCTCTGCCCCCCTCTCTGTCCCACCCCTCTCTCTATGCGATGCCTCTGTACATCACTTTCTGTCCCCTCTCCCTGTCCCCACTCTCTCTGGCCCCCCTGTTCGCCCTCTCTCTGTCCCCCCCTCTGACCCCCTCTCTCTGTGCCCCCTCTCTCTGTCCTCCCTCTCTCTGTCCCCCCTCACTCTGTCCCCGTCTCTCTCGGTCCCCTTCTCTCTGTCCCCCTCTCTCTATCCCCTCGCTCGCGCTCTCTGCCCCCTCTGCCCCCCTCTCTCTGTCCCCCTTCCCTGTCCCCCTCTATCTCTGTCCCCCACTTTCTTTGTCCCACCCCGCTCTCTTACCCCCACTCTGTACGCCCCTCTCTCTATCCCACTGTCTCTGCCCCCTCTTTCTGATCCCCAATTCTGTCCCCCCACTCGGTACTCCCACTCTTTGTCCCCGCATTCTCTGTCCCCACACTCTCTGACCCCTTCTATCTACCCCCTCTCTCTTTACCCCTCACTTTGTGCCCCTCTCTCTCTGTCCCCCCTCTGTCTGTCCCTCCTCTGTCTCTCCCCCTCTGTCTTCCCCCTCTCTCTGTCGCCCTCTCTCTCTGTCCCCCCTCTCTGTAACCCCCTCTCTCTGTCCCCCCCTCCATCTCCCCTCTCTCTGTTCCCCCCCTCTGTCCCGCCCCATCCGTCTCCCCTCTCTTTGTCCCCCACTCTGTCCCCCACTCTGTCTCCCACTCTGTCCTCCCACTCTGTACCTCCACTCTGTACCCCCAGTCTCTGTCCCCCCACACTCTGCCCCCTCTATCTGACCCCTTCTATCTCCCCCTCTCTCAGTCCCCCCTCTCTGTCCCCCTCTCTCTGTCCCGCTTCCCCAGTCACCCCCTCTCTCTTTGTCCCCCATCTCTGTCCCCTGTCTCTGCCCCCATGTTTCTGCCCCCCACAGTGTCCCCCCACTCTGTGCCCCCACTATCTCTCCCTCTCTCTGTCCTCCTCTCTCTGTCCCCCGCTCCCTGTCCCCCATCTCTGACCCCCTTTCTTTGTCCCCATCTCTCTTTCCCCTCTGTCTGTCCCCGTTCTCTCTGTCCCCTCTCTCAGTCCCCCCTCTTTGTCCCCCCTCTCTCTGTCCCCGTCTCTCTGCTCCCCATCTCTTTCCCCCTCTCGCTGTCCCCCTCTATCTGTCCTCTCTCTCTCTGATCCCATCTCTCTGTACCCCTTTCTGTGACCACAATCTCTCTGTCCCCCTCTCTGTCTCCCCACTCTGCCCCCTGTCAGCCCCCTTCTCTCTGTCCCCCTCGCTCCGTACCCCCGCTCTGTCCCCCTCTCTCTTCCCCCCACTGTCCACCTATCTTGCTTTCCCTCTTCTCTCTTGCCCCCCTCTGTCTCTGCCCCCTCTCTGTCCTCCCTCACTCTGTCCACCCTCTCTCTGTCCCCATCTCTCTGCCAATTTTCTGTCCCTCTCACTCTTTCCCCCCTCTATGTCCCCTCTCTCTGTAACCCCTCTCTCTGTCCTCCCTCTCTCTGCCCCCGTCCCTCTGCCCCTATCTCTGTTCTCCCTCTCTCTGTCCCCCACTCAATGTCCCGCGCTCTCTGTTCCCCTTTCTCTGTTCCCCTTTCTCTGTTCCCCTCCCTCTGTGCCCCTCACTCTGCCCCCCACTCTGTCCCCCACTCTGTCCCCCCACTCTGTACCCCACTCTGTACCCCCAGTCTCTGTCCCCCCACTCTCTGCCCCCTCTCTCTGATCTCTTCTATCTCCCCCTCTCTCAGTCCCCCTCTCTATGCCCCCCATTCTCTGTCCCGCTCCCTCAGTCCCCCCTCTCTCTTTGTCCCCCGTCTCTGTCTCCCTGTCTCTGTCCCCATGGTTCTGCCCCCCACAGTGTCCCCCGACTCTGTGCCCTCACCCTCTGACCCCCACTATCTCCACCTCTCTCTGTCCTCCTCTCTCTGTCCCCCGCTCCCTGTCCCCTATATGTGCCCCCTTTCTTTGTCCCCATCTCTCTGTCCCCTCTCTCTGTCCCCCTCTATCTGTCCCCCCTCTCTCTGTCCCCATCTGTCTGTACACCTTTCTCTCACCACCCTCTCTCTATACCCCTCTCTGTCTCCCCACTCTGCCCCCTGTCTGCCCCCTCTCTCTGTCCCCCCATCTTTGTACCCCCTCTCTTTCCCCCCGTCTCTGCCCCCCTCTGTCCACCTCTCTAGCTTTCCCTCTTCTCTCTGTCCCCCTCGGTCCCTGCCCCCTCTCTCTGTCCTCCCTCTCCCTGTCCACCCTCTCTCTCCCCTCTCTGTCCCCCCTCTCTCTGTTCCCGTCTCTCTGTTCCCCCATCTCTTTCCCCCTCTCTCTGTCCCCCTCTGTCTCTGCCCCCTCTCTTTGTCCTCCCTCGCCCTGTCCACCCTCTCTCCCCCCTCTCTGTCCCCCCTCTCTCTGTCCCCATCTCTCTGTACCCCTTTCTCTAACCTCCCTCTCTCTGTGCCCCTCTCTGTCTGCCCACCTTGCCCCCTGTCTGCTCCCCTCTCTCTCTGTCCCCATCTCTCTATACCACCACTCTGTCCCTCTCTCTCTGCCCCCCACTGTTCACCTCTCTCTCTTTCCCTCTTCTGTCTGTCCCCCTCTGTCTCTGCCCCCTCTCTCTGTCCTCCCTCTCTCTATGCACCCTCTCTCTGACCCTGTCTCTCCGCCCACTTTCTGTCCCTCTCTCTCTGTCCCCCTCTGTCCCACTCTCTCTCTGTCCCGTCTCTCTCTGTGTCCCCCTCTCTCTGTGACACCCCTCTGTTCCCTCTCTCTCTGTCCCCCCCTCTGTCCACCACTCACTGTCCCCCTCTCTGTGTTCCACTTTCTCTGTTTCCCGCTCTCTGTCCCCCCTCTCTCTGTCCGCCTCTCTGTCCCCTTCTCTCTGTCCCCCTTTTTCCCTGTCATCCCTCTTCCTGTCCCCCCCTCTCTGTCCCACTCTCTCTGTCCCCCTCTCAGTCACCCCTCTCTGTCACCCCACTCTCTGCTCACGCGCTCTCTTTCCCCCTCTGTCCCACTCTCTCTCTGTCCCATCTCTCTCTGTGTCCCCCTCTCTCTGTCCCCCACTCTGCTCCGCCCCCTCTCTGTCACCCCCCCCCCCTCCTGTCCACCCTCTCTCTGTCCACCCTCTCTCTGTCCCGCTCTCTCTGTCACCCCAGTCTCTGACCCCTTCTATCTCCCCCTCTCTCTGTCCCGCCTCGGCTGCCCTTCTCTCTCTCTGTCACGGTCTCTCTGTCCACTCGTCTCTCCCCCTGTCTCTGTCCACCGCTCTCTCTGTCCCCTCTCTCTCTCTCCCCCCACTCTCTCTTTCCCCTCTCTCTCTATCCCTCTCTCTCTCCTTCCCCTCTCTCGCTCGCTCTGCCCACCCTCTCTCTGTCCCCTCTCTCTCTCTGTCCCTCTCCCTGTCCCTCCGCGCTCTCTGCCCCCCTCTCTCTCTGTCCCTTCTCTCTCACTATCCCCCCTCTCTCTGTCCCTCTCTCTATATCTGTCCCCCTCTCTCTGTACCCCTCTCTCTATCCCCCACTCTGCTCTGTCCCTCTCTCTGTTGACCCCTCTGTCCACCCTCTTTGTCCCCCCACTCTCTAAACCTTTCTACTTCCCCCCACTCTCTGTCCCCTCTCTCTCTGTCCCCCTCGCTCTGTCTCCTCTCTGTCTCCTCTCTCTCTACCCCCCTCTCTGTCCCGCACCCTCTGTCACCCCCTCTCTGTCCCCTCTCTCTCTGCCCCCATCTCTCTGTCCCTCCCTCTCTGTCTCCCTCTCTCTCTCCGCCTCTCTCTGTCCACCTCTCTCTGCCTCCTGCCTGTCCCATAATCTCTCTCCCCTCACTCTGCCCCACTCTCTGTCCCCCCTCTCTCTCCCGCCTCTCTCTCTCTCTCTGTCCCCCACTCTCTCTGTCCCCATCGCTCTCTCTGCCCCCTCTCTCTGCCCCCCCTTCTCTGCAACCCCTCTCTCTGTCACCCCCCGTGTCTCTGTCCCGCCTCTCTCTCTGTCCCCCCACTCTCTGTCCCCCATTTCTCTTTGTCCCCCTCTCTGTTCCCCCTCTCTCTCTCCCCCCTCTCTCTGTCCCCATCTCTCTCTCTCTGACCCACTCTCTCAACGCCTGTCTCTGCTCCCTCTCTCTGTTCCCTCTCTCTCTGTTCTCCCTCTCTCTTTCCCCCCTCCTTTTCTGACCCATCTCGCTCTGTCCCCCTCCCTCTCTCTGCGCGTTCTCTCTGTCCCACTCTCTGTTCCCCCTCTCTCCGTCCCGCTCTCTCTCTCCCCCCCTCTCGGTTCCCCCCTAAGTCCACCCCTCTCTGCCCCCCTCTCTCTGTCCCCCTCCCTCTGTCCCCCGATCGCTGTCACCCCCCTCTGCCCCGTCTCGTTGTCCCCCATCTCTGTCACCTCCTTTCTCTGTCCCCCCTCTCTGTCACCCTCTCTCTCTGTTCCCCTCTCTCTGCCCCCCTACCTCTGTCTCCCCTCTCTCTGTCCTGTCGCCTCTGTGCCCCCTCTCCCTGTTCCCCTGTCTCTCTCCCCCTCTCTGTCTCCCCTCTCTCTGTCCTGCCCCCTCTGTCCTCCCCTTCTCTGTCTCCTCTCTCTCAGTAGCCTCTCTCTCTATCCCCCTCTATCTCTGTGCCCCGTCTCTTTCTCTCCTCCCTCCCTTCTGTCCCCACCTCACTGTCCCTTCGCTCTCTGTCCCCCCTCTGTCACACCCCTCTGTCCTCCCACTCTCTCTCCCCTCCTTCTCTACCCCCCTCTCTGTCTCCTCTCTCTCCATCCCCCCACTCTCTGTCCCCCCACTCACTGTCCCCCCTCACTCTGCCCCCCTCTTGTCCCCTCCCTCTCTGTCGCCCTCTCTCGGTCCCTCTCTCTCTGTCCCCCTCTCTCTGCCCCCCTCCCTTTGTCCCCATTCTTTACCCCCTCACTCTGTCCCCCCCACTCTGACCCCCCACTCTCTGTCCCCCACTCTCTATCCCCCCTCTCATTATGTCCTCCCCTATTTCTCTCTCTCTCCCCCTCCCTCACCTTATCTCTCCCTTGACCCCTCTCTCTCTCTGTCTCTGTCTCTCCCTACTCCATCACTATCTCTCCACCTTATCTCGCTCTCGATCCACCTACCTCGGTCTCTCTTTCTCCCCGCTTCCCTCTGTTTCTCTCTGACTAAATCTCTCTCCCTCCTGCCCCTCCCTCTCTCTATGACACACTCTGTCTCCCTGATGCGGCCCTCTCCCTCTGATCTAGAGACTGGGGGTGGGGTTGTGGGGTGGATGTAGTTGTTGCTGCTATGGCTGCATGTAGTGGTTTTGAGATGATACAGAGATGGGAGAGGTGAGAGGACGGGGAAAATGTGGTAGAAATGGAATTGCATGAGGGAGACAGACGGCAGAAGAGAAAGAGAGTGCAGTGGAGGGGGGAGTAATGACTGTAGGCAGGTGGAGAAACCAGGGTTGGGGATGTGTGTGTGAGAGATTGGTGGACGATGGAGAGTGAAAGGGGAGGTGGTGTGAAAAAGAGAGTATGCAGAGTGAGAGAGAGAGAGAGAGAGAGACAGACAGACAGACAGAGAGAAATGAGGAGAAAGTGTGGGGGTGAGGAAATGGGGAGGTCAGGTTGGAGTGGCGGGAACAGAGGGAGTTAAACCCAGCTCCTGAGCTCAGGGCGCAGTGCCCTCTCCTTCCCTGAGGACCAAGACTTGGGGCTGAGTCTGTCTCTCTCCAGCTCACCTTCTCCAACACAAAGACACACAACAACATCGGTCACTCTGCTGCTCGGCACGCTTTAATCAACATTTTTATTGGTTGCAAATGGAAGTGATGGATACAGTCAGTGGGATGGTGCCTTTTCTCACTGGCCCCTGAGTTGTGAGAAACATTGAAATGTTTCCCTGTAACCCCCCTCTGGGATAAGGATGGACAAACCAGTGCTACCCTCAGTCTGTTACCATAGCGACAGGCTGCTCCATCGCTGAAACACTGAACTGAAATGAGAAAATCCCAGATGGATTGATTAATGAGGGAATTTGATGGATGGATGGATTTGGGTGAAGGGATATTTCAGCACATTCTTCAGCTGCTGCCTGAACTTAGTCTGGGTCACGGCATAAATCGCGGTGTTTGTGCAGCAACTGAGAAGCTGCAGCATGAAGCCCAATTCCTGCACAAAGAGATGGAGATACACAGACCGATACCCAATCATCCACATCCGTCTCCATATAGAAAACAGCATGAACGTTGACCATAACAGGATGAAATTGGCCGAGATCACAAACAGT
This sequence comes from Chiloscyllium punctatum, assembly GCF_047496795.1. NCBI lineage: Eukaryota > Metazoa > Chordata > Chondrichthyes > Orectolobiformes > Hemiscylliidae > Chiloscyllium > Chiloscyllium punctatum. The sequence continues at coordinate 25,948,934 of NC_092790.1, read as the reverse complement.
AAAATGATGGATTTTTTTCGGTTTCTCATTTCAGTGTCAGACTGAGCGTCCCCATTGGTGTGAGCGTGGAGTCTCCTGCGGGCTCTGCTGGTCACTAAAATGTGTCTGACGGTGAGAACATTGAGCAGCAGAATCAGGAGAAATGGGACACACGGGGTTAGACTGTGGTGGAGGAACTCGATTGTGACCCAGACACTGGAGGATAGAACAGCGAATGTTACATCACAAAACCAGGGCTCGTTCATCAGCCGATACCGAGCCATGAGTATAAAGTACCAGAAAATGTTCTTTAAACAGCTCAGCACAGTCACTGCTCCCAGAACCGCAGCCGCCGTTTTCTCACGGCAATATTTACTTTTCAGCTTCTGGCAACAAATGACCACAAACCGATCAAAGGTGAAAGTGACGGTGAACCAGACAGAGCAGTCAGTGGCTGCATAAAGCAGGACGGCGTGGATATTACACACGGGGACGGAGTCCTTCAGGAAATAAAACTGTTCCTGATAAACAATGGGAATGTGTCTCAGGATCAGGTCGAGGATAATGACCAGGAGATCCGCAGCTGCCATGGCCCCCAGGTAACGTCTGACACATGGAGACAATCCACAATCTTTATAAAGCAGGACGTAGATGGTCACTACGTTAACTGTGAGGAAGGAAAACAAACCCATTATCCATCAGCCTGGAGGCAAACGGACCCCTTTGATCGGGGACCCAGTGAGATTTTCAAATGTGTCCCTGTATTCAGGGATTTATTAAAATAATTGGAGCTGGAATAACAAATGGGAAGGTCGGAATTACTGACAAAAATGTGACATAAATCACAAGAAACCCTCCCTCCCAAACACACACAGACACATCCATAAGGACAGATCGTTTCTAGAACATTCCCACACTCTTGATCACTGGAGAGCAGACACAGGTCACTCCTTCCCAGTTCCTAACACGGAGGGTGGAAATGTTGCTGTCCAGAAGGATTCTCTCCCAGTTTCCTGAAGACAAACGGAGTTTGGGAATTCCTGTATTTTGGTCTAAATTGTGGTCGATCCTGTGTCGTGAAGAAATGTAAACGCAGGGAAAACGTATTCCCCCCTTTAACTGCCTGAGGCGCCTTCGGAACAGTGTCTCCTTCTCCCTGGAACGGGATCTCTTCCCTCGGGATCTTATCGTTTGTTCAATTCACTGACATCCGGCCGTTCACAAACAATGTCAGGGACAGAACGTTCCAGGGAATGTCAGTTATAGAATGTCAGGGGACAGAACGTTCCGGGGAATGTCAGTTATAGAATGTCAGGGACAGAACGTTCCGGGGAATGTCAGTTATAGAATGTCAGGGACAGAACGTTCCCGGGAATGTCAGTCATAGAATGTCAGGGACAGAACGTTCCGAGGAATGTCAGTTATAGAATGTCGGGGACAGAATGTTCCGGGGAACCCCTTGACCTGTCCATGACCTTTCCCCCCTCCCCACCCCACCAACATGATGTACTGTGCCTGGGGTGACATTAACATTAATGGGGTGAGAGACGGAGGGTCCAATCACAGGGATGGGAACTAAAGGCATTGCCCGAGCAGCTGAAATGGTGAGATATACCACATTCTCAATCCACCTCCCAGAACCAGCCCAGAAACGATACACCCAGAGGAGATATCTGTTCACCGTGGAACACGGTGCAGACCAGGACAGTGTCCTGCTCAGTACAACCCAGCAATCTGTCCAGATTCATCCATTACACTGGTCAATACAACCCAGCAATCTGGCCAGAGTGGAACACTGTGCATATCAGATCAGGGTATTGATCTATAATGCCACATCAGATGTCTGTCCAGCGTGGTGAGAAGTGCAGACCACAGCAGTTCATTGATCTATAAACCCAGATTAGATATTTGTCCAGCACCAGGAGCTGTGCAGACCACAACAGGACATTATCTATAAACCTCAACCAGATAGTCTGACCAGCACAGCGACCTGAGCAGTGGTCACATGTGAATTAATCTGTAAACCAGGATTAATCTGTAAATCTGTAAAATGTAGGACTGAGTACCCCACCCCAGTGTAATGATCTGTAACCCAGGAGCAGTTACCCTCCCAGAATGTAGGACTGTGTACCCCACCCCAGTGCATTGATCTGTAACCCAGGAGCAGTTACCCTCCCAGCATGTAGGACTGTGTACCCCACCCCAGTGCATTGATCTGTAACCCAGGAGCAGTTACCCTCCCAGCATGTAGGACTGTGTACCCCACCCCAGTGCATTGATCTGTAAACCAGGAGCAGTTACCCTCCCAGTATGTAGGACTGTGTACCCCACCCCAGTGCATTGATCTGTAAACCAGAAGCAGTTACCCTCCCAGCATGTAGCACTGTGTACCCCACCCAAGTGCATTGATCTGTAACCCAGGAGCAGTTACCCTCCCAGCATGTAGGACTGTGTACCCCACCCCAGTTCATTGATCTGTAACCCAGGAGCAGTTACCCTCCCAGCATGTAGCACTGTGTACCCCACCCCAGTGCATTGATCTGTAACCCAGGAGCAGTAACCCTCCCAGCATGTAGGACTGTGTACCTCACCCCAGTACATTGATCTGTAACCCAGGAGCAGTTACCCTCCCAGCATATAGGACGGTGTACACCACCCCAGTACATTGATCTGTAACCCAGGAGCAGTTACCCTCCCAGCATGTAGGACTGTGTACACCACCCCAGTGCATTGATCTGTAACCCAGGAGCAGTTACCCTCCCAGCATGTAGGACTGTGTACCCCACCCCAGTGCATTGATCTGTAAACCAGGAGCAGTTACCCTCCCAGCATGTAGGACTGTGTACCCCACCCCAGTACATTGATCGGTAACACTGTGTTATATCCCTGCCCAGTGTGGGGAAAGTTGCAGCCCATGCTGGAAGTGACTGGATGTGCAGCTGACACCCATTTACAGCTCCAACTCTCTATTGTGCCCTGACAAGGGGGTGCTGTGGGTGTGAACATCACTGCCAGAGAGATACAGAGGTGGAGGGGGAATCAGTTTAAACAATAACAAATGGGAGGGGTATGGGAAATAGGCAGAGTGGGGGAGACTGAGAGACAGTGTTGTGGATGGATGTGTTCCCAGGTTTCAGAATGCAGAAATGAAAACATTTTAACAGCATCATGTAACATCAGCCAGTGTTTCCAGGAATGGGAGGTGAACAGCATATTAATGGGAGTTCAGATGATGCAGTTTTGGATGAGAATTTGTTCTGCAGCTTTGTATCTGGGCGTAGGGTCAGCAGAGTCTTTGACCCATTGAGCTCAATCTACCAATTATTTGTCTCAGTGCCGTTTCCATTGACTGTGACAGAGGGATCATCTACACTAGGCCGAGCTAGTTTCCTGGTGCTATCTTATCGAACTCATCTCATTAACTACCCACCCTACCCCATGCTGTCCCTCTCATTCAATACCAGCCCGATTTTCCCACCCAATATGGCTGGAGGAACTCACCATCGCCCGGTAGCCCCTGGATATTCCATGATCCATGACACTGGCGCCATCTTTAAAAGGCCACTGGGCACACGGTTGAGCTTTATCTGTTAGTAGCTGCCCTGCACGGTTTACCCTGAGCATGGCAGATAAGGGGTAATTACACCACGATTTGTCGACAGGGGCACGGAGTTCCTGGTGAATGGGCTAGCACAGGGGGCCATTCCCTTCCCAGAGGGATCACACCACCAGACCCCCCGAGCATGATCTGAGCTCCCCACCCAGCTCAGTGCAATATCTGCGGTCTGAAGAAATGCCCAGTAATACAGGACAAGCATCAATAACCTTCCCCACTCTGTCAGGATAACTCTGTCAGGATAAGGGTCACTGTATTCTCTCTGATCCCTCACAATGACTGTATATCTGTTATAGCACCGACCCCCGAACAAGGCTCATGGTCCACCACTCTCACTGCCGCATGCAGCACCTTCTCTGTCTCTCTCTCTCTCTGTCTGTCTCTCTTTCTCTCTCTCTCTTTCTCTCCCTCCACTTTAACCCCCCCACACACATTAATGCACTCCATGGATATAACACTGTGGACTGACTCCCTCCGGACACCTCACCATGAACCTGTCCTCCACCGACACTAACACTAACAGTAGGGCGACCCACTCCCATACTCCCTCCCTCCCTCCCTCCCTCCCTCCCATTCCAGGAGAAACAGCCTGGAATAGGACAGAAAGGGCCTATCCGGATGGTGGAGTGCCCGATATCCGTTCCCTCACACCCCTCCCCCCGCCATGTGGGGAGGACCCTGGTAGGAGCCGGAGAGGACCGGGACACCTCGTGTGGAGATTCTGAAACATCCACGTCCCACCGACCGAGTAAGGAGCAATGTTCAGTGAAGGGCAATTCTCACTTTAAACCCACTGGCAGCTCTGTTTTCCCCCGACACAACTTAGAAGCTGTGGCCCTGATGCCATCTCCCTTTTGTGTCGAGCTGGTACAAATGGAATCCCCACGGTCTCGGTGGGCAGGAGGGTGGGCTCACAACACATATCACCACCACCTCCCAGGAAGGGAGCACGGAGACTCCCTCCTACACCTCCTCCTGTAAACATCTCAGATACTGAAACTAATCTGTGAGTTACTGCTCTCCCCACTCATCCTGATATCATCAACAATCTGTGCTCATATACACCCAGCGCTCTCTTTTCCTGCAGCCCCTTTACCATGGCACAGCCTGCTTTAAACTGCCGTTCATTGTCATTCCTACCAAAGTGCATCACCTCACACAGCTCTGCATTGATCCCCATCTGCCATAAACCTGAACACTACATCAACGTGTCACTGTCCTGTTACAGTTCCACACTGTCCTCCATAGACTTCAGAGTTCTTCCAGGTTTGGTGCCATCTACAAACATTGGGATTGTTATAGTGTCACTGTCCCCATGAAACAACTGAAATCCTGCCCCACACACACGAGTATGAACAAGTGAAATACTGATATATTCCCACGGACAGAGTTGACATGCTGTCAATGAGCAACAAAAATCCTACCATATACGAGACAGAGTAGATGAAATATTGACAAACCACAGAACAAAAGAAACCCGGATAGGTCCCACTTATCGATATTCATCAGGGTATAATGTGATGAAAGACTGATGTGTACTGTCCCTTCAAGAGAGAGGGTGAATGCTGTTCTGAACTGAGAGCTGCCTAGCACCTGTGATATGAGACGATGGCAGACCCAGAAACAGTATATTGCTATAGAGCTGGAGTCTGGTAATAAGCAGTTAAGAGAAGGAGGGTCCCAGAGTTGTGCATAGTTGATGTAAAATGTTCACTTTCAGAGTGAAAAGAATTAAATTGATGTTTTTATTTAAACAGTGGAATTTGGGTGTTCTCTGTCCCTCATATTTTAACAGTTTACGAGGTGAATTGAGCATTTTTTATGTTTCATTTAAGTTACCAGATGAGCTTCACGCCGTGCCCTCACCATCCCCGTGTGTATATCTGTGTGGGGCATGTCTGGCAGTCTCTGTGGTGGTTAAAGTGCTACAATGCCACCCTCTGCTGGCCTCCACAAGCCACTGCACAGGCATTGACAGAGGGTGAAAACTAACAGGAATTCATTCAGTGATGGGGAGGGAGAGGGCAGCTGCTCACAGCACCATCCAAACTGATGTCTTATCCATGGACTGATCTAAATGTCCTTTAAACATTGTAACTGTCCCTGCTTTCACCACTTCCTCTGGAAGTTCATTCCACACACAAGCCAGCTTCTGTCGAACATAATTACCTCTCATGACTTTCGTAAAACTTAAATCCTCGTACCTTAAAATTCCCTTGTTTTGAATCCTCAACTCTAGAGAAAAGACATCAGTCGTTCAGCATCTCTGTAACCCTCATTATTTTATAAATCTCTGTAAAGTTACTGCTTAATCTCATATCCTTCAGTGAAAAAAGTCCCAGCCGATTCAGCCTCTCCTTATTGCTCACTCCCTCCTTTCCCAGCAACAACCAGGTTAATCTCTTCTCAATCCTCTCCAGCTTAATAATATCAACGTCAGTAATATCAAAGTGAATAGTCAAGGTGTTTTCTAAGGGTATGGGGAGTCCAAAACTAGAGAATATAGGCTTAAGGTGAGAGGGGAAACATTTAAAAGTGACATAAGGGGCAGCTATTTCACCCAGAGGGTGGTGTGCCTATGGAATGAGCGGGCAGGGTGACCAGACTGGACACAGATGTCTCACCAATGTCCTGTACAACCACAACATGACATCCCAATTCCGATACTCAAAGGTCTGTCCGATGAAGACATGTGTGTTAAACACCTTGATAACCACACTATCTATATGAGATGCAAATTTTAAAGAATTAAACCTGACGGCCTAGGTTTCTGTACTACAGCTCTGCCAAAGGCTCTACTTTTAATTGTATAGATCCTGCTGTTGTTTGATTTACCAAATCCAATACCTCGCATTAATCCAAACTAAACTCCATCAGCGACCCCTCAGCCCAGTGAGTGATATTACTGCCACCTCACCCTCCCTCTTCAATTTTAAAATGCCCATCCCTCTGCAGGAGGTCTGCACACTCCAGCCTTGATTTTCACAAAGACCCTGAGCTTGGTTTGCCTTCTGTGGTTAGTGGGAGGAGGGACAGATTGCAGACACAGTCAGTGGGGAGGAGAGGCTGGACAGTAATCAGCGGCCAGGAAGAGGGGAGTCGCACGTTAGTGATGGGTAAGTGTGATCGGTGTTTTGGGGTCAGAAATTAAGCTCTTCCTTCGTCTCTGGTGTTCAGTAATAAATATCTATTTGAGACCCTTCATTGGGCAGAGTGTGTCTGCAGGATTTATTTCCTTAATATTGCAGATTATAGATAATAGCACTTAAAGATGTTTATACTTAATTTTGATGGCACAGTATGTACACTCAATATCCTACAGTTGAGACAAATATCTTGCATTTGTTTAATAATACAAAGTGTTGTTTGTAATTCATTAATGGTAACCTGGTTGTAGTAAATCCACACCAAGCTGAAAGTGGGCACTAAAATATGACCCAAGTCTGAGTATGGTAGTGTCCCTGTCTCTGATCCAGAGCTCTGGATTTGATTCCAATTGCTGAACTTGAGTGGTAGTGTTCCTAGCTCTGGGCTAGAAGGACTGGATTCAAGTTCTGCCTGTTGCAGAGGTATGTCCCAGCATGTCAGGACAGTCTGATGAACAAACACACAGGAGAATACTGTGACAGCTTTATGGGTATTGCTGAGTGATGCTAGTGTCCCTACGTCCGGGCACAAAGGTCTAGGTGTAAAGCCCACAGAGGTGTCTCAGGATACATCTGAACAAACTGATTAAAATGGATTTAGAATTGGGACTTGATGGAGAAGGAAGAGGTGTCAGGATTGCATTTCAGAATTTAGGCCCAGGATGACTGAAAGTACAGCCATTCGTGTTGATTGAGGTCACATTTTAAAGGTTTATAAAATCAAAATGGCCATAGATAGGGTGAGTAGTCAGGGGTTTTTCCCCATGTTAGGGACATCCAAAACTAGAGGGAAAGTGAAAGGGGAAAGGGTTTGAGGAGACCTAAAGAGCACTATTTCACACAGAGGGTGGTGTGCGTATGGAATGAGCTGCCAGAGGAAGTGGTAGAGGCTGGTACAACTACAGCATCTGGGTACTGAGAGACCTGGCGAGCTTTTCCAGCAATTTCTGTATTTCTTTAAAAAATGCATTCAGTTTAACACAGGTATTCTGAATAAATTAAACATTTTTATTTTTTAATGACGCAGGGACATATAACCATATCTTCAAATTGACTGAGACCATTTTCTGCGAAGGGTATGGCTCTGTGTATGACAGCAGCAATGATGCACCTACATGGAACAGGGAATGTGATGGAGACATAGTTTGGACAATGTACAAGGAGACCTGGTTCGGTCCAATATGGGAGAGGATGACATTACTGTGTGATTCAACTCAGAGAGGGAGAAAATGTAATCTGCCTGAGAAGGAATGGCCTATTGCACTCCTACTCCTTCATTGTTCCTCATCACAGCAATGTGTGCGAGCTGAAAAAAAACCTCTACAGTCATCATTACCATTCTTATTTTTATGGAATCCCTGCAGTGTTGAAATAGGCCCTTCGACCCAACAAGTCCATACCAACCTTCCCAAACCATTTCCCTATATTTACCCCTGAATATTGCACATAACCTCGAAATCCCTGAACACTACGGACAATTTAGCATGACCAATCCACCGAACCTACACAGTTTGTGGTAGGAAACTGGATCACCCATTCGAAGCTCATACAGACAAGGGGAGAATGTGCAAACTCCACACAGACGATCACCCAAGGCCGGAATCGACCCCAAGTCCCTGGTGTTGTGAGGCAGCAGTGCTCACCACCGTGCTACCCTTTGGGTGATCTCTAACCAGAATTCACTGGAATTTACTCACTGCCGAAAGCAAAGGGAATTCAGCCAAATCCAAACTCTCCCAGGATGAAATCCCATTGCTAGCAGCTGTGTAAGTACAATATCTTCAGAAGCAGAATAACGTTTTGGACAATCTCACAATCTTCCCTTTTGTCATGAGGTCCAACAATACCTGGACAAAGTTCTTTCAAGTTAAAATTGCAGAGAGTGTGTGTGTGTGTGTGTGTGTCAGTGTTTTTATAAAGGGAAATATTGGTTATATACTTGCAATAAACAAACAGTTTGCCATTCATCTTTTCATCATAGTTTGAGTAACATTACTCTGGATCATAAACATGTTGTTTTAGCAGATTAAAGAAACTAGTCTGACTTGTTCCTAAAACTGACCCTGACCCAGTCTGAGACCAATATCATCGGCCATATCACCAACCTGGTTACATTTATCATTTGTTGTGAGCAGTGGAGGAGTGGGACTAGAAAAGGAAACAGTGACCCAAAAAGCCAGGGAACTATAGACCGGTGAGCCTGATGTCAGTGGTGGGTAAGTTGTTGGAGGGGATTCTGAGGGATAGCATTTACATACATTTGGGAAGGCAAAGGGCTGATTGGGGTAGACAATGTGGCTTTCTGCATGGGAAATCATGTCTCAGTAATTTGGTTGAGTTTTTTGAAGAGGTGACAAAGAAGATTATTGAAGGCAGTTTGGTAGACATTGTCTATATAGACTTCAGCAATGTGTTCATTTAAAGAACAAAGACCAAAGAAAATTTACAGCCCAGGAACAGGCCCTTCGCCCTCCAAGCCTGAGCCGATCCAAATGTCCTGTCTAAATCAGTCGCCCAATTCCTAAGCATATGTATCCCTCTGCTCCCCACCTACTCATGCATCTGTCCAGACGCATCTTAAATGAATCTACCGTGCCTGCCTCGACCACCTCTGTTGGCAACACGTTCCAAATGCCCACCACCCTCTGTGTGAAGTACTTACCACGTGTATCCCCTTTAAACATTCCACCTCTCACCTTGAAAGCACAACCTCTCGTTATTCATTCCTTCTACCTGGGAAAAAGCTTGTCCTTATCCACCCTGTCTATACCCTTCGTGATTTTGCAAACATTAATCAGGTCCCCCCTCAATCTTCTTTTATCTAGTGAAAATAAACCTAACCTACTCAGCCTGTCTTCATAGCTAGTATTTCATTCTGATTAGTAGACAGATTAGTAAGTTTCAGTCACATAGGATACAGAAGAAGTTAGTCACAAATGGCTTGAGTGAAGAGGGATATGTTTCAGCCTGGAGGCTTGTGAGCAGCAGTATGCTGTAAGAATCAGTACTGAGTTCACTGCATTTCATCATTTATGTAAAGGATTTAGATGTGAATATTGGGGCAATAGTTAGTAAGGTTACAGATGACATCAGAAAGATGGTGTAGTAGATTATCTCAGAGTACAACAAGACCGCAATTAAATGGGACAAAGGGGCAAGGAGTAACAAATGAAGTTTAATTTAGATAAATATGAAGCTTTGCATTTTGGGAAGGCAAATCAGGGCAGACATTATATACTTCATGGTCAGGTCCTGGGGCATGTTGTGAAACAAAGTGGCATAGGGCCGCAGATGCATTGTTCCTTGAAAGTCGAGTCGCAGGTAGACAGTGTGGTGCAGAATACATTTGGCACATTTGCCTTAATCAGTCAGAGCATTGAGTGTAGGAGTTGTGGTGGCATGTTGTATCTGTACAGGATGTTGGTGAGGCCACTTTTAAAATCTGCGTACAACTCGGTTTTCTGCAGAAATGACTGACACGGATGTTCCAGGACTGGTAGTTTGAGCTTTAAGGAGAGGTTGATTAGTTTGAGGTGTTTCCCCTTGGAGTGTCAGAGGCTGAAGGGTGACATTATAGAGGTTTATAAAACCATCAGGGGCATGGGTATTCTGAACAGCCACATTCTGCTCCCCAGGACAGGGGAGTCCAGAACAAGAGAGCATAGGTTGAAGGTGAGGGGGAATTGATTTAGAAGGTTTATGAAGGTAAATGTTTCACACAGAGAGTGGTGTGTGTACAGAAAGTGCTGTCAGAGGAAGTGTTGAAGGCGGTTACAATTGCACATTTAAAAAGTATCTGAAAGAGGAGGAATATTGGCCAAATGCTGGCAAATGCGACTGGATCAGATTTGATATCTGATCGGAGTGAACAGATTGGACGAACTGGTCTGTTTCCATTCTGCATGACTCTCTGATTCTATAAGAGGGATGATGAAAAATTCTGTAAGGTCCTTTCAAGTCGTACTTCTCTTCTCTGGAAGTTTATCATGCCTCTATGTTTACATTGATTGAAAGCTGCATTAGTTAAATATTTGACAAAGAAGTGAGTCACGGATAATGGGATACAGACAGGAAAGTGGGGCTGAGACCCCAACCTGATCAGCCACAATCTTACTGCCTGGCGGAGAAGGCTCAAAGTATCTAATGACCCACTCCTGTTCCTCAGTCCCATGTTCCTGTGTTCCATTCAGCCCCTCAAACCTGCTAGACAGGAACAGTTGGAGGCCACTTACTCCTATAACCTGTTGCACAGAAACAGAGGAGACCATTCAGCCTCTCAAGACTGTCACACCCGCTTTGAGGTGATTTGGGAAATGTAATTGCAAAATCCAGGCTGGTTATAAAAGAGGCCCCTCATCTCTCTTTAGAAAGCTTCCCCTCTCTGCAGCTTATGCTCCATTTGTTGGTCATGTTGTAGACACAGATTCACTGAGAATACAGCTCACATACCTCACCCAGAGATGGCTCACAAAATCATCTGGTCGCCCTGACTGCAATATACAATACCAGAACATTCATAAAAATAACATTCATTAACTTTCCAATAGCAGAATGTGAAAACATCAGAAACAGGGGTATGTCGTTCACTCCCCAAACCTGCCTTGCCCTTCACTAAGATCATGACTGATCTGCTCCTAGCCTCAAATCCTCTTTCATACCCAATTCTTCATAGCCCTCACCTCTCTGACAGGTCAATATCCATCTATTTCCTCTTCAAATACTTTCAGTCATCTAGCTCCCCGAACACTTTTGAGAAGAGAAATCCTGACATTCAATACCACCTGTTTGAAGAAAACACTTGCTGCTCCTATATCATGGCTTATTGATGCGAACAAAAGAGGTTGAGACAAGGGTTTAGATAAAAATTACTGGCCCCGATATCAAGGCAGTGGTTGACTTCTGTTGACACCAAGGAGCTGGACTTAATGGGAATCAGAGTAAACTCTCCAGTGTTTGGGGTCAAACATGGCACAAAGGAAGATGTCCATCATCTCTGTCCTGGGTCACCTCTGTGGGAGATCCTCAGAGTAGCTTCCCCTTCACAAACATCTTTAGCTGCTTCATCAATGTCTCCCCGCGCTCACCCTCCCCACCATAAGAACAGAAGTGGGGATGGTCACTGAAGATTCCACAATGTTCTGAATAATTTGACGCCCCCGTCAGCTCCTGAACTGGTCTGTGTCCATGTGCAGCAAGACCCAGGCTCCATTCAGGCTTGTGCTGTTAAAGTATCAGTAACATTCATCTACCAGCACTGCCTGACACTGCGCATTGCCACAATAAAATAAGATTTCATTCAGCACCTCACGCTGGTTTCACAGGAATATGAGGAAGTCGTTCAGCCCATTGACATGATTGGAGAAGAACAGGGATAGCCTATTCAGTGCCTCCAGCCTATTACTCAGGAAGAGAAGGAGTCTAGTATGATGGACCACAACAGAACCCCTCGAAAATATTTGACGGCAATAGCCTAGACTTTTTTGTTTTCTTATTTTAAAGGAAATGTAAAGTGTCTGTTCCAGATGCAATGTGACTGGTCAAACTACTCGGTGGTAAGCAAAATACCATCTATTTCAACACGAAAGAAGAAATAACTCCACAGAAAGAGGAATTTAGAATAACATAATTGTATTGGACAGCTTAACAGAATAATAGATCTAGGAACTATTACTAATGCACTGTTCCAATATCGTAAAATCCCATAAGCACAGCCCTTGGCAAAAAGGAATATTCAGACACAGAATGTCACAAATATTTCTCCAATCCAGGAATTAAAAACAGAATTAAGAGAAAATTCAGAGAGAGTAGCAACCAGGAGACATCCACTGAAGCTTCCAACTCTGTGGAGACCCCAATAGTTTCTGATGTTACTGAGAAACCAAAACCCAGAGATCCTAATCTGTGAGAGCTGGCCACACCCATTCAGGCTGCATTAAAATAAACACAAGGTCTCCCTAGCTGTTACTCAAGTGGTCTTAACTAGCCAGCTTTGTGATGACCATACAATCTCTCTCTTAAAAGAAACCTGGACAAAATAACCTCTTAAAGCTGCAGCACCATCACACTTGACAGTACATCGAGTTGTCAAACAGGAACCAGGGGTCACCCAGTCAGGCCCTTGGTTCTGTCCAATCGGACGAGGAAGAAGCCAATCACTCCCTTGAGTCACTTGTACAGGAACAGCAGGAGGCCATTCCCATCTCAATGCACTTACACGGGGGCAGAATGTGGTAATTGATGCTGATTCCTGATGAATGTCTTATGCCCAATACGTCAATTCTCCTGGTACTCTTATGCTGCCTGACCTGCTGTGCTTTTCCAGCAATCGAAACTCTACTCTGATCTCCAGCATCGGCAGTCTTAAGTATCTCCGAAATGATGCTCTAACATGATGAACAAGTGGAGCAGAAGCTGCACAGACAGACTGCTCCACGTTGTTCCTCCTGGCTCCGTTGCTCATGATACACATGTGGGACTTTAACGTGGTTTTCTAGTGGTGAGCAGGGAAGACATATGTCTTGTGTGAAGTCTCAAGAAGGCATCTTAAATCTCTGCGAAGACTGCCTGGTTTTCTCTATGTAGGGCGAAAGCTGGTGGGAATGGCTACCTGTTTCAGATGGAAGGTATTGTGGCTGCTGTTGGGGATTGTGAGCAATCTGACGTTCAGTACAGGGTTCACACACCGACTGCACAATAAAGAGGCGAGAGTTAGTTTAGGCAAATAAACTATTAGGAAGGTCACGTTAGACTGATGAATGGATGCTCTAATTTCAAATAATGCTGATCTTGTTCATGTTGACCTTGTCTAGTGCACGTCTTACTCAGTCCAAATCTATTTCCACCCTATGATCTGTCTGGCCATGCTTACTATGATCTGTCTCCACTGCTCAGAAAAACGTGTTTCCCTGTACTGAGATACACGTGACGATAAATCAAACCAATTAATCCTGGGTAAAGTATGGAATTTCTCTCCCTGTCAATGTCTCTTTTGGAAATAAGTGATCGCTGCCACTCCTCGTGTTTCAGCATCACAATTTCTTCATCTCTCACAGCTCCACAGATTAAACACTCAGCTTATTCACTCTATCCTCATGTTACCATCACCCTTATCTGTGGTACGGAGATCATTCCTTACAAAGGAGATCAAATCTGTACAGAGTGACCCAAATGCTCTCTCAGGAAGGCTCTACAACAGCAGGAAGATGGCTTTACTTATATACTCGGATCATCTTACAATAAAGGACAGCATGCCATTGACTGCACCCATTACTTACACAGGGTTTGATTCAGACTGGTCAGCATAAAATTGTGATTGGGAGATCATGCTTCCCAAATTTCTGAGAGTCCTGTGTTGAAGTGACCAAGAATGTTGATGAGGGCAGAATGATTAATGTAGTCTCTATGGATTTCAATAAGGCCTTTTGACAAGGTTCACATGGCAGGCTGCTCTGGAAGGTTCCATCACGTAGTCTACTGGGGGAACTGGCCAATTGGATACACAGTTGGCTTGTTGATAGGAAGCAGAGGGTTTAGTGGAAGGATGCCTGTCAGACTGGAGGCTGGGTCCATAGCTGTTTGTTATCTATGAATTAGTTGACAATGTACAAGGCATGATTAGTAAGTTTGCAGATGACACTAAAATAAGTGGGAGCATGATCAGTGAGGAAGTTTCTCAGAAATTACAGCAGGACCTTAATCAGGTGGGCAAGTGGGCTGAGAAATGGCAAATGGAATTTAATATAGATGTGTGAGGTCTTGCAGTTTTGAATCTCAAATCAAGGGAGGAGTTTCACAGTGAATGCAAGGGTCTTAAGGGGTGCAGTGGGCAGTGGGACTTTGGTGTTCAGGTGCACGGTTCCCTGAGTATGGAGTCACAGGTAGGCAGGGCAGTGAAGAAGGCTTTTGGCACACTGGCCTTCGTCAGGCAGGACATTGAGTCCAGAAATTGGGAATTTATGTTGCAGTTACACAGGACTTTGGTAAGGCCACAATTGGAGTATTGTATTCAGTTTTGTCACCTTGTTATAGGGAGGATGTTATTAAATTAGAAAGAGTGCAGAAGAAATTTACAAAGACGTTGCCAGGACCCAATGGTCTGAGTTACAGGGAGAGGTTGGACAAGCTAGGAGTTTTTCTTTAGAGTGTAGGAGACTGAGGGAGTCCTTATAGAGCTGTATAAGATCATAAGGGGTATGGATAGGGTGAATGCTCTCAGTCTTTTCCAAAGTTTAGAGAATCATGGACGAGAGGGGATCAGTTTAAGGTTAAAGGGGAAGGAATAAAAGGGAACCTGAGGGACCACTTATTTACATAAATGGCTGGTATGTGGATGAGCTGCCAGAAGATGTGGCTGAGGGGGTGTATTAACAACATTTCAAAAGCATTTGGATAAATATGTGGATAGGAAAGGACGAGAAGGATATGGGCCAACTGCAGGGAAATGGGGTTAGTGTGAATGGACATTTACAAGGTGGAGTCAAACCCCTTTGTTAATTAAAACCAAACACCCAGAAAAGCTCGCCACACATCGTAATCTGTTAACATATGAGTGACACAGATCTCCTACATTCCACTATTTAAACAAAAATTAACAAGATAATTTCTTAACTTTAATAGTGAACACTAAACAAAAACTATTCGCAAATACAAGCCCCTCTTTTCTTAGCTACTTACTATCTGACTCCAACTCTGTAAAATGTATGCTGTTCCAACAACCCACATATTAAACGTTACAATCTCAAGCCCACACAGTCTCTGTCTTCCCCGCTGTGTTCACTATTTCAGCTTGTATCTCCCTGGGTCATGTTTTTTTTAATGCAAGTATGTTTTACATGAACATGTGACATTGATAGAGAGTGTTTGAGATGGCCAGTTAGCACTCCTGCTCTACAGCAGTTACTCTGCTGTTGGATGGCAGTAGCTCTCCCTCCAGTGTTCAAAATGCTGGGTTTATTTATTTCCCATGATACAATAATTCTCATAATTTGATTGATTTCTAGATGTATGAACAATAATATTCAAATTCCATTGGCTTCTGATATTCTGAGCATTATTTAAAGTCTTTGTTTGCATTTGAATTGCTGTCAAAACAGCAACCAAAACTCAGACTTCCATTTCCCAGCTAATTGTTACATTTGGAACAGTCTGACCTTTAGCTGGCATCTGTGGCTGTACTTTCGATTCAGCAAAACACGTACTATCTTAAAGTGAACAGACATTGATTAGATTCCAGACAGTAACACACCCCGGGCTATCTGTTATTCTGCATATTAA
Organism: Chiloscyllium punctatum; assembly: GCF_047496795.1. Lineage (NCBI taxonomy): Eukaryota > Metazoa > Chordata > Chondrichthyes > Orectolobiformes > Hemiscylliidae > Chiloscyllium > Chiloscyllium punctatum. The sequence continues at coordinate 25,932,920 of NC_092790.1, read as the reverse complement.
CCTCCTTGAACCCCTCGATTAGATTCCAGGCCGTAACTTAATGTGGGCTATCTGTTGTTCTGTATATAACCCACCCTGAACTCCTCGATTTGATTCCAGGCCGTAACTCACTCTGGACTATCTGTTATTCTGTATATAAACCACCCTGAACTCCTCGATTAGATTCCAGGCTGTAACACACCCCAGAATATCTGTTTTTCTGTATATAAACCACTCTGAACCCCTCGATTAGATAGCAGGCTGTCACTCACTCCGGGGTGTCTGCTGTTCTGTATACAATCGACCCTGAACACCTCGATTCGATTCCAGGCAGTAACTTCCTGTCAGGGTTGAAAGGGAAAGCTGGTAGTTATAGGGAATGCTGGCTGACTAAAGAAATTGAGGGTTTGGTTCAGAAAAAGAAGGAAGCATATGTCGGGTATAGACAGGATAGATCGAGTGAATCTTTAGAAGAGTGTAAAGGAAGTTGGAGTACACTTAAGAGGGAAATCAGGAGGGCAAAACACGGACATGAGATAGCTTTGGCAAATAGAATTAAGGAGAATCCAAACTGCTTTTAAAAATATATTAAGGACAAAGGGTAACTAGGGAGAGAATAGGGCCCCTCTAAGATCAGTAAGGCGGCCTTTGTGTGGAGCCACAGAAAATGGGGAAGATATTAAATGAATATTTTGCATCAGTATATACTGTGGAAAAGGATATGGAACATATAGAATGCAGGGAAACCGATGGTGACATCTTGCAAAATGTTGCAGATATACAGAGGAGGAAGGGCTGGATGTCTTGAAATGGTTAAAGGTGGATAAATCCCCAGGACCTGATCAGGTGGACCCGAGAACTCTGTGGGAAGCTAGAGAAGTGATTGCTGGGCATCTTGCTGAGAAATTTGTATCATCGATAGTTACAGGTAAGATGCCGGAAGACTGGAGTTTGGCAAACGTGGTGCCACTGTTTAAGAAGGGCGGTAAAGACAAGCCAGGGAGCTATAGACCAGTGAGCCTGACCTCGGCGGTGGGCAAGTTGTTGGAGGGAATCCTGAGGGACAGAATGTACATGATGTTGGAAAGGCAAGGACTGATTCAGGATAGTCAACATGGCTTTGTGCGTGGGAAATCATGTATCACAAACTTGATTGAGTTTTTTGAAGAAGTAACAAAGAAGATTGATGAGGGCAGAGCAGTAGATGTGATCCATATGGAGTTCAGTAAGGCGTTCGATAACGTTCCCCATGGGAGAATGGTTAGCAACGTTAGATCTCATGGAATACAGGGAGAAGTAGCCATTTCGATACAGAATTGGCTCAAAGGTAGAAGACAGAGAGTGGTGGTGGAGGGTTGTTTTTCAGACTGGAGGCCTGTGACCAGTGGAGTGCCACAAGGATCAGTGTTGGGCCCTCTACGTTTTGTCATTTATGTAAATGATTTGGATGCGTGCATAAGAGGTACAGTTAGCAAGTTTACAGATGACACCAAAATTGCAGGTGTAGTGGACAGAGAAGAGGGTTTCCTCAGATTACAACAGGATCTGGACCAGATGGGCCAATGGGCTGAGAAGTGACAGATGGAGTTTAATTCAGATAAATGCGAGGTGCTGCATTTTGGGAAAGCAAATCTTAGCAGGACTTCTACATTTAATGTTAAGTTCCTAGGGTGTGCTGCTGAACAAAGAGACCTTGAAGTGCAGGTTCATAGCTCCTTGAAAGTGGAGTCACAGGTAGATAGGATAGTGAAGAAGGTATTTGGTATGCTTTCCTTAATTGTCAGAGTACCGATTACAGGAGTTGGGAGGTCATGTTGCGGCAATACAGGACATTGGTTAGGTCAGTCTTGGAATATTGCGTGCAATTCCGGTCTCCTTCCTATCGGAAAGATGTTGTGAAACTTGAAAGGGTTCAGAAAAGATTTACAAGAATGTTGCCAGGGTTGGAGTATTTGAGCTACAGGGAGAGGCTGAACAGTCTGGGGCTGTTTTCCCTGGAGTGTCGGAGGCTGAGGGATTACCTTATCGAGGTTTCCCCTGGGGTAAGGGAGACCAGAACTAGAGGGCATACGTTTAGTTTGAGAGGGGAAAGATATGAAAGAGACCTAAGGGAAAACTTTTTCACGCAGAAGGTGGTACACGTATGGAGTGATCTGCCAGAGGAAGTGGTGAAGGCTGGTACAATTGCAACATTTAAGAGGAATTTGGGTGAGTATATGAATAGGAAGGGTTTGGAGGGACATGTGCCAGGTACTGGCAGGTGGAACTAGATTGGGTTGGGATATGTGGTAGGCATTGACAGGTTGGACTGAAGGGTCTGTTTCCATACTGTGCATCTCTATGATTCTATGACTGTATAACTCACTCCGGGCAACCTGTTATTCTGCATATAAACCACCCTGAAACCCTCGATGAGATTCCAGTCTGCAACTCACTCTGGGGTATCTGTTATTGTACACATAATCGTCCCGAATCCCCTTGATAAAATTCCAATCTGCAACTGACTTCCAATTTTAAGGGGCTCTGTACATTAGCCACTTCAATCCTTTGATTAGATTCCAGTCTGTATCACACTCCTGGGTATCTGTTAGTCTGTATATTAGCCATCCAATCCAAACCCTGTTAAAATTGCCCATGGTATTCAGGATGTGTAGGTGAGGTGCATTAGTCAGGGGTAAATGTGGGGAAATGGATCTGGATGGGTTATTCTTCTGAGGGTCAGTGTGGTCTTGTTGGGCTGAAGGGCTTGTTTCCCCACTGTCGGGATTATATGAATCACCCGGAACCCTCTCGATTAGATTCCAACGTGTAACTCACTTCCATGTACATGTGACTGGCATGTTTCAAAAACACCCCAAAACCTTCAATTCTATTCCACTTCGATAAACACGAGGCGCTGCATTTTGAGAAAGCAAATTTGAGCAGGATTTATACACTTAATGGTCAGGTCCGAGGGAGAGTTGCTGAACAAAGAGACTTTGAAGTGCAGGTTCGTAGCTCCGTGAGAGTAGAGTGGCAGGTGGATAAGATAATGAAGGCTGCGTTTGGTATGCTTTCCTTTATTGGTCAGAGTTTTGAGTATAGGCATTGAGAGGTCATGCTGTGGCTGGACTGGACATGGGTTAGGCCACTGTTGGAATATGGCATGCAATTCAGGTCTCCTTCCTATCGGAAGGATGTTGTGAAACATGGAAGGGTTCAGAAAAGATTTTCAAGGTGGATGCCAGGGTTAGAGGATTTGAGCTACAGGGAGAGGCTGAATAGTCTGGGGCTGTTTTCCCTGGAACGTCAGAGGCTGAGGGGTGATCTTATCGAGGTTTATAAAATCATGACGGGCATGGATAGGAAAAATAGACAAAGTATTTTATTTGGGGTGGGGAGTTCAGAACTAGAAGGCATAGGTTTAATGTGAGAGGTAATATGAAAGAGACCTAAAGGGCAACTTGTTCAGTCAGAGGGTGGTACATGAATGTAATGAACTGTCATAGGAAGTGGTGGAGGCTGGTACAATTGCAACATTTTAAATGCAGCTCAATTGGTATATGAATGGGAAGGTTTGGAGGGAGATGGGCCAAGTGCTTGAAAAAGAGACTAGAGTAGATTAGGATATCTGGTCGGCATGTTCAGATTGGACCAAAGGGTCTGTTTCCATGCTGTACATCTCTATGACTGTATGACTCCGTGATTTTGTGACACACTACTTGTTATCTGTTATTCTGTATGTAAATCACCTCAAACCTCTCGATTAGATTCCACTCTGTCCCTCACTCCTGGGTATCTCTTATGCTGTATGTAAACCCTAAACCCCTCAATCAGATTCCAGTCTGGAACTCACTCCTAGGGATCTGTTATTGGATCTGTGAAGTGATCCTTGTTGAATGTTAGAGTGAAGACAAGTTAAACTAAATGGTCAAATGTTACCTGGGTAGCAAGAACACAGAAAGCTGCTGGTTCATTTCTGTCCTGTTACATATCTCCAAGTTTCAGATTGGGGCTGAATTTCTGTCACAATGGGGAAAGTCTCAAAAGCTGTTTACTGTCCTGCATGAATGCATCATCATAACATGAATTCTCTTGCAAGATAGGAAATGGAGACAGCCTCTGGAAGGTGTCTGTATCCCTGTGTCTGTGATTCGGTGTGTCTGCGATTCTGTGTGCATGTTCAATGTTTTATATATTTTCAAACTGTATTGATGTTGCCAGTCTCTCTTGCTTTTCCTTATTTATAAACTCAATGTCATCGTTTTGCTGATATAAAATGGTGGCTATGGACAAATCTAAAATGTCTGCCTGACTGATTTGTGTCAGGAATACTTACAGCAAGGGAGAGGGGGCAATGTGTCAAAAGCCATTTCCATTCATTGATGCTAGCAGAGATAGGAAATGGAGACAGCTCTTTGAAGGTGGTTAAAATGTAAATCCCAGAACCTGTTTACAGTGAATGTGGAGAGACAATGTAACATTCCAGTAAGGTCTGCCTTACTTTCCAAGCTCCTAATATATAACAGAAACATAATATAAAGAACTTGATAGAGCTCAGCCACTGAATTGTAGATTTGCAGCGTTGGATCAGAATACTGACTGGCTTGGGCTCATCCCAAATTGAAGGGTTTCTCATATCCCACACTGACCTTCTGTGGGTTCAAAATGTGTGTTGTCTACAAATAAAAGAAAATAATGCACCTGCAATTAAACAAAACTCTTTCTGTAACTTGGTGCATCTGTTGGTTTAAGTATCTTTCAACAGGATTGAAGATAAATGAGGCAGTGAGAGATAGGTAGCACTATAACCAGAATGTCAGTGCAGTATAAAAGGTATATTAATATCTTCAGTGAAAGGGGAAAACAGAGGAGGATAGTCCTCAACTGAGGATCGTGGGGAGTCAGTAAAGTTGTGTAGTTTGTGGCTGCATTATGTTTATGTGAGTCAAGATTTAAAACCAGTTGGCCAATAGTACACTTTGTGACACACTCCCAGTTGCAAGTTATTTCACATAAAAAGGTTAACATATCCCTCGATTAGATGACAGGCTGTAACTCACACGGGGCTATCTGTTATTCTGTACATAAACCACCCGGAACTACTCGATTAGATTCCAGACTGTAACTCAATCCATGGCATCTGTTATTCTGTACATAAACCATCCTAAATCCCTCGATTAGGTTCCAACCTGTAACACATTCCAGGCTATCTGTTATTCTGTATCTAAAACTCCCTGAACCCCTCGATTAGATTCCAGGCTGTAACTAACTCCAGGGTATCTGTTATTCTGTATATAAAGCACCCTGAACCCTGCAATTAGATTCCAGGTTGTAACTCACTGCGGGCTACCTGTTATTCTGTATATAAACTACCCTGAAAGTCTCGATTAGATTATTGGCTGTAACTCACTCCGGGGTATCTGGTATTCTGTAACCACCCGAACCCCTCGATTAGATTCCAGTCTGTAACGCACTCCGGGCTATGTTATTTTGTATATTAACCATCCTGAACCCATTGATTTGATTTCACTTCATGACATGTTAAGCTCATGTTTCCAACACAATCTAATCTCAATAATGATTAATGTATCACTGGTCCTCCTATCTGCTGGCACTACCATCATGTTAACTTTCTGATGTTTACATACATGATTACCTGTAGCAGTGAGTCGCAGGTAGACAGACTGGTGCTGAACACATTTGGCACATTTGCCTTGTACAAGATGTTGGTGAGGCCACTTTAAGAATACTGCGTACAACTCGGTTTTCTGCAGAAATGACTTACACGAATGTTCCAGGACTGGAAGCTTGAGCTTTAGGGAGAGGCTGGTTAGGTTGAGGTGTTTCCCCCTGGAGTGTCAGAGGTTGAGAGGCAACATTATATAGGTTTATAAAATCATCAGGGGCATGGATATTCTGAACAGCTATGTTCTGCTCCCAAGGATAGGGGAGTCCAGAACAAGACAGCATAGGTTGGAGGGGAGAGGGCGAATGATTTAGAAGGTACCTGAAGGTAAATATTTCACACAGAGAGTGGTGTGTGTACAGAAAGTGCAGTCAGAGGAAGTGGTCAATGCGGGTACAATCACAGGAGGAATATTGGCCAAATGCTGGTAAATGGGACTAAATCAGATTTGATATCTGATCGGAGTGAACAGATTGGATTAACGGGTCTGTTTCCGTTCTGGATGACTCTCTGATTCTATAAGATGGATGATGAATAATTCTGAAACGACCTTTCAAGTCGGAATAGTCTTCAGTGATAGGTTGTCGTGTCTCTATGTTCACATTGATTGAAAGCTGCGTTAGTTAAATATTTGACAAAGAAGTGAGTCATGCACAATGGGACGCAGACAGGAAAGTGGGGCTGAGACCACAATCTGATCAGCTACAATTTTAGTGCCTGGTGGAGAAGGCTCAAAGTATCTAATGACCCTCTCCTGCTCCTCAGTCCCATGTTCCTGTGTTCCATTCAGCCCCTCAAACCTGCTAGACAGGAGCAGTTGGAGGCTACTTACTCCTATAACCTGGTGCACAGAAACACAGGAGACCATTCAGCCCCTCAGTACTGTCCCACACGGTTTGAAGTGAATTGGGAAATGTAATTGGAAAACCCAGGCTGGGTATGAAAGAGGCCCCTCATCTCTCTTCACACAGCTTCCCCTGTCTGCAACTTGTGCTTCATTTGTTGGTCATGTTGTACACCCAGATTCAGTGTGAATACAGCCCCCATACCTCACCCAGAAATGGCTCACAAAATCCTCTGGTCTCTCTGTCTGCAACATTCAATAACAGAACATTCATGAAAATAACACCCACTAACTTTCCAATAACAGAATGGGAGAACATCAGAAACAGAGGCATGTTGTTCACTCCCCAAGCCTGCCTTGCCCTTCTTTAAGATCATGACTGATCTGCTCCTGGTCTCAAATCCTCTTTCATATCCAATTCTTCATCGCCCTCAACTCTCTGACAGGTCAATTTCCATCTACCTCCTCTTCAAATACGTTCAGTCATCTAGCTCCCCGAACACCCTTGAGGAGAGAAATCCTGACATTCAATACTACCTGTTGGAAGAAAACACATGCTGCTCCTATATCATTGGCCTGTTGATGTGAACAAAAGAGGTTATATCTTTCTGAGAAAAATGACAGGCCCCGATATCAAGGTAGTGGTTGACTTCTGTTGACATAAAGGAGCTTAACAAAACTGGACTTAATAGGAATCAGAGTAACCTCTCCAGTGTTTGGGGTCAAACATGGCACAAAGGAAGATGTTCATCATCTCTGTCCTGGGTCACCTTTGTGGGAGATCCTCAGGGTAGCTTCCCCTTCACAAACATATTCAGCTGCTTCATCAATGTCTCCCCACCCCCACCTCCCCACCATAAGATCAGAAGTGGGGATGGTCGCTAAAGATTCCACAATATTCAGAACATTTTGTCCTCCGTCAGCTCCTGAACTGGTCTTTGTCCGTGTGTAGCAGGATCCAGACTCCATTGAGACTTGTGCTGTTAAACTGTCCGTAACTTTCATGTAACAGCAACGGCGGGCACTGCTCCAGTAAAACAAGAGTTCATTCAGCAGCTCACACTGGTTTCACAGGAATATGAGGAAGCCATTCAGCCCATTGACACTGTTGGAGAAGAACAGTGACAGCCCATTCAGTGCCTCCGGCCGATTACCCAGGAAGAGAGGGAGTCTAGTGTGATGGGCAAAACCAGAGCCCCTCGAAAATATTTGAAGGCAGTAGCCTAGATTCTAATGTTTTCTTATTTTAAAGGAAATGTAAAGTGTCTGTTCCAGATGCAATGTGACTGGTCAAGCTACTCGGTGTGAAGCAAAACACCATCTACTTAAACACGAAAGAGAAAATGAAACCAAAGAAAGAGAAATTTAGAATAACGTAATTCTACTGGACAAGTTCACAGAATAATAGATATAGAAATTATTACTAATGAACTGTTCCAATATAGGAAAATCCCATACACAGCCCTTGGAAAAAAGAAATATTTAGACACAGATTGTCACAAACATTTCTCCAATCCAGGAATTAAAAACAACATCAAGAGAAACTTCAGAGAGGGTTGCAACCAGGAAACATTCACTGAAGCTTCAAACTCTGTGGAGACCCCAATAGTTCCTGATGTTGCCGAGAAACCAAAACCCAGAGATCCTAATCTGTGAGAGCTGGCCACACCCATTCAGGCTGCACTAAAATAAACACAAGGCCTCCCTAGCTCTTACCCAAGTGGTCTTTACTAACCAGCTTGGTAACGATCGTTCAATCTCTCTCTGAAAAGAAACCAAGACTAAATAACCTCTTAAAGCTGCAGCATTGTCACACTAGTCAGTACAATGAGCTATCAAACAAGAACCAGGGGTAATCAGACAGGACCTTGGCCCTGTCCAATTGGACGAGGTTGAAGCCAATCACTCCCGTGAGTCACTTACACAGGAACAGTAGGAGGCCATTCCAACCTCAATGCACTTACACGGGGGCAGAATGAGGTAATTGATGCTGAATCCTGATGAATGCCTTATGCCCAAAACTTCGATTCTCCTGGTCCTCGGATGCTGCCTGACCCGCTGTATCTTTCCAGCAATTGATGCTCTCCTCTGATCTCCAGCATCGGCAGTCTTAAATGTCTCCTAATTGATGCTCTACCATGGTGAACAAGTGGGGCAGAGGCTGCACAGATAGATTACTCCACGTTGTTCCTCTTGGCTCCGTTGTTTATGATACACATGTGGGACTTTAACGTGGTTTTCTAGAGGTGAGCAGGGAAGCCATATGTCTTGTGCGAAGTCTCAAGAAGGCATCTTCCATCTCCACAAAGACGGCCTGGTGTTCTCTATGTAGGGAGGAAGCTGTTGGGAATTGCTACCTGTTTCAGATGGAAGGTATTGTGGCTGCTGTTGGGGATTGTGAACAACCTGATGTTCAGTCCAGGGTTCACTTGCCGACTGCACAATAACGTGGAGAGAGTTAATTTAGCCATATAAACTATTAGGAAAGTCACGTTAGACTGATGAATGGACTCTCTAAGTTCAAATAATGGTGATCTTGTTCATGTTGATCTTGTCTAGGGCACGTCCTGTTTAGTGTATCCCGTGTGCCTTACTCTGTCCAAGTCTATTTCCACCCTATGATCTGTCTGGCCATGCTTACTATGATCTTCCTCCACTGCTCATAAACAAAGTGTTTCCCTGTACTGAGGTACACGTGACAATAAATCAAACCAATCAATCCTGGGTAAAGTATGGAATTTCTCTCCCTGTCAATGTCTCTTTTGGAAATAAGTGATCGCTGCCACTCCTCGTGTTTCAACAGCACCATTCTTCATCTCTCGCAGCTCTACAGATTAAACACTCAGCTTCTTCACTTTATTCTCATGTTACCATCATCAGTGTCTGTGGTAAGGGAATCATTCCTGACAAAGGACATCAAATTTGTACAGAATGCCCCAAATGCTCTCTCAGCAAGGCTCTACAACAGCCGGAAGATGGCTTTACTTATGTACTTGAATCATCTTACAATGAAGGACAGCATACCATTGACTGCACCCATTACTTACACAGGGTTTGATTCGGAGCAGTCAGCAGAGACTTGTGAGTGGGAGATCATGCTTCCCAAATTGCTTTGAGTCTTTTGATGAAGTTATCAGGACTTTTGATGAGGGCAGAGTGATAGACGTAGTCTCTATGGATTTCACTAAGGCCTTTGATAAGGTTCCACATGGCAGGCTGCTCAGGAAGGTTTCATCTCGTGGAATACTGGGGGAACTGGCCAATTGGATACACAGTTGGGTTGATGGTAGGAAGCAGAGGGTTGAGTGGAAGGATGTTTGTCAGACCAGAGGCTTGGTTCATTGCTGTTTGTTACCTATGATTTGGTTGAGAATGTACAAGGTATGATTAGTAAGTTTGCAGATGACACTAAAGTAATTGGGAGCATGATCAGTGAGAATGTTTATCAAAAATTGCAGCAGGACCTTAATCAGGTGGGAAATGGGCCGAGAAATGGCAAATGGAATTTAATATCGATGGGTGAGGTCTTGCATTTTGGAAATTCAGATCAAAGTAGGAGTTTCATGGTGAGTGGGAGGGTATTCAAGGGTGTAGTGGGCAGAGGGAACTTGGCGTTCAGCTGCACCGTTCTCTAAGAGTGGAGACACAGGGCAGTGAAGAAGGCTTTTGGCACATTGGCCTTCATCAGGCAGGATATTGAGTATAGAAGTTGGGACGTTATGTTGCAGTTACACAGGACTTTGGTAAGGCCACAATTGGAGTATTGTGTTCAGCTTTGTCACTTTGTTATGGGGAGGATGTTGTTAAATTAGAAAGAGTGCAGAAGAAATTTACAAAGACGTTGCCAGGACCCAATTGTCTGAGTTATAGGTAGTGTGGACAAGCTAGGACCTATTCTTTAGCATGTAGGAGACTGAGGAAGTCCTTATAGAGCTGTATAAAATCACGAGGGGTATGGATAGGGTTAACGCTCTCAGTCTTTCTCCAAGGTGTAGAGAATCAAGGATTAGAGGGGATCAGTTTAAGGTTAAAGGGGAAGGAATAAAAGGGAACCTGAGGGGCCACTTCTTTATACGGAGGGCTGGTACGTGGATGAGTTGCCAGCAGATATGGTTGAGGGGGGTACATTAACAACATTTCAAAAGTATTTGGATAAATATGTGGATCGGAAAGGACTGGAAGCATATGGGCCAACTGCAGGGAAATGGGGTTAACGTGGATGGACATTTACAAGTTGGACTCGAACCCCTCTGTTAATTAAACCCAAACACCCAGAAAAGCTCATCTCACCTCGTAATCTGTTAAAATATGAGTGACACAGATCTCCTACATTCCACTATTTAAACAAAAATTATCAAGTTAGTTTCTTAATTTTAATAGTGAACACTAAGCAACAACTATTCACAAATGCAAGCCCCTCTTTTCTTAGCTACTTACTATCTGACTCCAACTCTGTAAAAATATGCTGTTCCAACAACCCACATATGAAACATTACAATCTCAAGACCACACAGTCTCTATTTTCCCTGCTGTGCTCACTCTTCCAGCTGATGATCTCCTTGGGTCGTTTTTTTTATTGCAAATAGGTTTGACATGAACATGTGTCTTTGATAGAGAGTGTTTGAGATGGCCAGTTAGCACTCCTGCTCTACAGCAGTTACTCTGATGTTGGATGGCAGTAGCTCTCCCTCCAGTGTTCAAAATGCTGGGTATGTATACTCCCCATGATATAATAATTCTCATAATTTGATTGCTGTCCAGGTGTCCAAACAATAATATTCAAATTCTGTTGGCATATGGTGTCCTGAGCGTTATTTAAACTCTTTGGTTACATTTGAATTACTGTCAAATCAGCAACCAAAACTCAGGAATCCATTCCTCAGCTTATGGTGACATGTGGAACAGTGTGACCTTTAGCTGGCATCTGTGGCTTTAATTTCTTTTCAACAAAACCCATTCTTTCTTAAAGTGCCCATACATGTTTTTGGCTTCATAACATCTTCCTGCTTCATAAAATAAAATGAACCAGCAGAATGAAAAGTTGGCTACATTTCTTTTCCTCTAATTCTTAATCCCAATTATATGAAATACAAAAGTATTAATCTCAGTTATATCATTCATATTAATTCTGCACACCAATACAACACTGGTATAAGTCAAATCATATCTACACTGCTTTCCTTTAAATCCGCGAAAACCCATGTGCTATCACATTGTAGGAGCCACAGCCTGTACATTTTGTGAGTTTAAAGTCGGTAAGGTAAGACTCCAATTAAATAGTCTGATATTCTGGTCTTTAAATATTCCAAAAAATGCGAGAGATTTGTCGTTGTCCAAAAACATCTCTGACAATTTGTTTGTCATATAAACAGTGTGGAACATAATCCTTCTTGTTCAATCATGGAGATTTTGTTGGTTTTTTTTCTGGTGGATATTGAGTTTTTTCGAAAAGTAGCCAATTAGCCATTCAATTCCATCATCCTCTTTCTGTATCAATACATCTCCGACCCCTATATCCCGAGCATCAAACACAATTTTCAAAGGGTTTCAGAATATTTGGTGTAGCTAAAACTGGCGTGGTGATTAATCCTGCTTTAAAATTCTCAAATGCCTCCTGACATTGTTCTGTCCACCACAATTCTGTGTTCTTCTTCAGTAAATCCATCAGTGGTGCCAAGACACTGCTGAAGTTTTGAACAAACATTCAATAGAATCCACTCAGTTCCATAAACCAAAGCACCTCTTTCTTCGATCATGGTCGTGGAAATTCCTCAAAGCCCTTCGTTTTTATGTTCCATGGGGTCAACCTTCCATGTCCAATGTAATGTCCCAAGAACGTCACCTCTGCCTTCATTAATTATGTTTTCTTTAAGTTTATTACCAAGTTTGCTTCTTGTAATCGTTCAGCATGCTCTGCTAACTGTAACATGTGAGCTTTCAATCATTTGCTAAAGATCACTACATCATACAGATAAGCTGCACAATTTGTTCATATGGCCACACCTCTGTTCTTGAGTCTTAACTGTGGCTAGTGCATTATTCATCCATATGCAATACGCCATAAAGTTTTTTTTTGTCATCTCCTGTATCTTTACTAGGTAGTTTAACTGACTCCACACTTTTTTTTTAATTTGAAAGGGGCCACTAAACCTGGCTTTGAAGGGATTTCCTACCACTGGTGGCGATACTGATACGTCATCCCCACGGGAAATCGTCAAAGTTTCAGAGATTTTTATCTGCCATCTGCATCAATCTATACTGTGCCCCCTTCAGGTGCTGTTTAGCTAACTCACCTACTCCATCCAATCTCTCCCTCAACTCACTTACATAATCCAAGTGTGAGATATCCGACTTCGGTCCTGTAAGTTTATACTTAATTAATTTCAAAGGACCGCTCACTTCATGTACTAATATTAACTCAAAGGAAGTAAAGTGAATAGATTTATTTGGGGCATCTCTAATGGCAAACAATTTAATGTGACACCTTTATCCCAACCATTCGGGTAATCCTGACAGTACACTGTTAACATGGTCCTCAGTGTCTGATGCTAACTATCCAAGGCTCCCTGGGATTCAGGATGGGATGCCTTTGATTTGAAGTGCTGCATGCCTAAGCCATCCATAACGTCCTTAAACAGCTGAGCGGTAAAATGAGACCCTTGGTCTGACTGAATCTCTCTGGGCAGCCCACAGCGAGTAAAAGGAAGCTACCAACTCCTCCACCTCCCTTTTTGCCTTAACACACCAATAATGGAATTGCCTCTGGAAATCTGGTAGACACATCCAATATAGTCAGCAAATATTGGTTTCCACTTTTACATTAGAAAGGGGAGCTACACAATTAATCATAACTTACGTGCAAGGTTCTTCGAATGCAGGAATTGGCAAGAAAGGTGCTGGTTTTATTACTGCCTGTTACTTACCTAACATTTGGTATGTATGTCACGTAAAACAAACATTAACAGCGTCCTTGTGCATTCCAGGCCGCTCGAAATGCTTCCATACCTTAGCCTGAGTCTTCTGTACACCTAGGTGACCCCCTGCAGTTAGTTTATGAGCTACCCGTAACACCGTACGTTACTGCTAACACAATCTGGTGCACTTCGGCCCATTTCCCTTCTGCAGTAACCTATCGGGGTCTCCATTTTAATTTTATGATTCTATCTTTAAGTTAATAACGTTCGACCATATATTCTGATTCCTTTTCTGTGTGTGTGCATGTATGTGTGTGTGAATGTGTGTGTATATATCTGTTGTAAGTCCATTAGCCTTTCTGGACTAAACCCCTCTGCCTGATCCTCTGCCTGTTCAGGGTTTTCCTGCACCGTTACATCAAACAGGGGGTCAGTTCACTGAGCATCAATTCATTTGTCTTTTTCGTTCGTTTTTACTTCCTCCTGTAACTTATGACAGTGGGATCTTGTTACTACACACTCTGGAAAAAATCCTGGGTAATTTTCTTTTAACTCACCAATTCCCGAGTCTTCCTTTGGCTTCTCCACCACAAGGGGTGCCTATCCCACCTTGCATCCTGCGAAATCGTTCCCAAGAACAAACTGTATTCCTGAAACTGACACTCTGTTACTCACTGTCACTGTTACTTCCCTAATCTTGATTTGGCATTCCATCCTGATGCTACACAAGGGAATGCTTAATTTCTGTCCCCATTCCACAAATTAACACGCTCTTGATCAACATGCCAGAAAGTGTGAAAAAAACTTTCATCTCTTCCTATTAAGAGGGTGAGAGAGAGTGAGGGCTGCAGATGCTGGAGATGAGCGTTGAAAAGTGTGGGGCTGGAAATCCACAGCATTTCGGCAGCATCCTAGGGGCAGGAGCATTGACGTTTCAGGCATAAATCCTTCATCAGGAAAGGGGGAGGAAAGGGAGGGGGAAGGAGGTTGAGAAATAAATGGGAGAATGGGGGTGGAGCTGGTGGAAGGGAGATTGGAAGGCGATAGGTAGATGCAAGTGGGGTGTGATGGTGATATGTCAAACAGGAGGGTGATAGGACTCCTATCGGTGGTAGGACAGCTGGAACCCTCAAACTGTATAGCATCAATGTTGACTTCACCAAATTCCAAATCTCCCCTCCACCATCCTCTTCCAGATTCAACCGTTCAACCTAGCACTGCTCTTTTGGACTGCCCTAACTAGCCATCTTCCTTTCCCCCTATCGACTCCACCTTACCCTCCGACATCTAACTATCACTCCCAACTACATCTTCTTATTGCCTTCCCAGTGACCCTCCCACCAGCTCAGCTACTACCCTCGTATTTATCCTTCAGCCCCATTGTCCCCCCACCATGTTCCTGACGATGGGTTACTGCCTGATATTCGATTGTCCTGCTGTTTGGACGCTGCCTGATCTGTTGTGCTTTTCTGGCGCCTCACTTCTCAACTATTAGAGACTGAGCAGATCCCGTATCTCACAAAATTATAACTTCTTGTCCTTCTCCGCCTGTTCTTTCTGAGTAAACTTTATCCACAGAGGTGAATTCTTTAGAGAGATCAGGTACTGACTCCATACCCAGTCCTTGCCTAGGCTGTGCAATTTCCTGCAGCTCCTCGGCTCCACTTGGGGTCTCCTTTACCAGTGTCACGAATGCCACTGGGCTTAGCCTCTTCTCCCACATCTTTCCCCAAAGTGTCTTCCTTTAACGCCCAGCACGGTGTGTCCCAGTTTACTGCAGTGAAAACAACTTTTTCCCTGTGCCCTTCTTAAACCACCAGCACTGTCATTTTATGTGTTACACTCCCTTATCGTGAGAGCACCTGAGGCCTTTCACCACCTTTCAACACCCTTGGGCTTCTTTCTTCACCTGTGGTAAACTATTGTGAGCTACTCTTCGCTTTGTAATGTGTGATCGTCCCTTCTCCCAATTTCTATCCCTCACAGGATGAAATTCCTGCCAGAAGTTAAATTTCATCTCATGCCCCAGTGCATATTTACCTGCCATTTCTGCCGCGCTTCTCACTTCTTGAACTTTCTATTCAGTCACATGAATTCTTACTATCTCTGGAAGTAAGTCTTTTAACTTCTCCAGCAGATTAATCTCCCTTCAAGCCTCACAGGTCTTATCCATTTTTAAGGCCAGCACCCACCTGTCAAAATGACTGTGGTTAATTCTTTCAAACTCAATATAAGTCTGACCTGGTTCCGTCTCTATTTTTCTGAACTTCTGTCTATATGCTTCTAGTACCAATTCATAACCAATCAAAATAACCAATTTAACATCTTGATAATCTCTTGATCCCTCATCTGACAGCGCTGCACATACCTCACCAGCTGTGCCCACCAGCTTAGTCAGAACGAGCATTACCCACAAGTTCACTGGACACGTCATCTGACTAGCCATTCTTTCAAATGAAATGAAAAAGGTTTTGACAATTTTCTCAACGAAATATGGCAAGTTACTAACCTAGTTGTATACATCCCTACGTTCTCCCTTCATCTCCATCCTGTTAATTTAAATTTCTTGTCTAATTCCCAACTTCTGAATTTCAAATCCCCTCTCTCTTTCTTTTTCCTCTCTTTCTCTTTCGTCTCTCTCTGTTTCCATCCCTTTATTTATCTTCTAACTCCAGTTGCCACATTTGCAATTTAAGTTTTTATAACTCTACTGCAGTTGCCTGTTTCTCTGATATATCAAAGTGCTTAACCAACTCCATTAAAATTTCAGCTTCCCTTTTCTCCCTGGTTGAACCCAATTCCAACCTATTTGCTAATTCTAATAAATGTCCTCCTTCTGTCTTTCTAAACTTCCTTGGAAAATTTGGGAACCTCTTTAGTAATGTGAACAGCCATTTCCCTCACTTTTCATTTAACCAACCACAAGTAACAAAATTAAACGAATTTTCCCACTGGTTTTATTTGAAGATCACAGTCACTAATTGCAATGAGTTGGAATTTGCTGCGACCTGTTGTATCTCAAATCTGTTCAGATCGGTCCAAGTGCCACACGGCAAGGCCCCAAACTGTTATGACATCAATGTCGAACCCCTCTGTTAATTAAAATCACACACCTAGAAAAGCTCACCTCACATCATAATCTGTCAAAACGTGAGCGACAGAGAACTCCTAAATTCCACTAATAAACAACAAATAACAATTTATATCTGTGCAAGTTAGCTCGCTGAGCTTGAAGGTCTGTTTTCAGAAGTTTCGTCACCATGAGTAGATGACATCATCAGTGAGAGTATCTGCTGAAGCTCTGGTGGTATGTCCCGCCTCTCTATTTATAGGTCTTGGTTTCTTAAAGTGGGTGATGTCATTTCCGGTTATTTTAACAAGAGAATGTAGACAGGATCTAAATTGATGCGTTTATTGATGGACTTCTGGTTATAATACAATTCCTCTAAGAAGGTCCTTGCATGTCTTAGTATGTGTGTGTGCTTTGTCCCAGTCAAAGTGGTGCCCTTCTTTGTCTGTATGTATGGAACATAGTGATAATGGATCATGTCTTTTGGTGGCTAGCTGGTGTTCTGTTGTTTATTTACAATGTGTTGTGCACATATGAAAAATGCGACTTATCTGCACACACACATTGATTAAACAGTGTATATAAAATCATTTTTCCACCATTGAAACTGTCCTGTTATTGTGTTACGAGGATAGATTAGATTAGATTACTTAGTGTAGAAACAGGCCCTTCAGCCCAACAAGTCCACACCGCCCCGCCGAAGCGCAACCCACCCATACCCCTAACATCTACCCCTTACCTACACTACGGGCAATTTAGGATGGTCAATTCACCTGACCTGCACATCTTTGGACTGTGGGAGGAAACCGGAGCACCCGGAGGAAACCCACGCAGACACGGGGAGAACGTGCAAACTCCACACAGTCAGTTGCCTGAGGCGGAGTGGTGTGGACTTGTTGGGCCGAAGGGCCTGTTTCCACACTAAGTAATCTAATCTAATCTAATCTATCCTCGTTACACAACAACAGGACAGTTTTAATGGTGGAAAAATGATTTTATATACACTGTTTAATCAATGTGTGTGTGCAGATAAGTCGCATTTTTCATATGTGCACAACACATTGTAAATAAACAACAGAGACACAGTTAACGAAAAATGATGCATATAATGTATAAAATTGATAAAACATTAAAACATGATTTTATCCTCTCAACGAACCCTCCTTTTCTGGGATTCCCAACTCTAATCTCACATTCTTATCAGGATGTGTGCTCCAAATTCTTGATTCTGGTGTCCCAACTTATTTCAGTTAATCCCCTTTCTACCGGGACTTCAATATGTTGGCCTGGTGGGTTCTTTCCAAAGCTAGTGTCAGTCATATTATTGGAGATAAATATTCTGGCATCAGACTCAGGATTTGAACATATTACTCTGTTGAACATGCACTGTACCAAGGACCACAGCACACAGGCATTGGCAAAACATTGGGGGATGTTCATCTACTTCTTTCGATAATGTAGCTTTCTCATTTTCCACATCTCCAGATCTCTATCCTCTCTCTCGTTCTCCCTTTGTATCTAGTTAAGAAATCCACCAATTATTCTTCGTGTCCCGTCTCCCAAAACGCCTCCTTTCGGTTTATATCTAACGCTCTCTTCAAGATGTAATGTGGTTATAATTAAGCAATGGAACTACAAAGACATGCGGGCGTTGCTATCCAGAGTTAATTGGAAGGGGAGCTGAGCAGGAAAGACCATGGAGCAGCAATGGGAGGGGGTTCTGGGGATAATTCGGAAGATAATCCCAGAAATGCAACCCAAAGAACTTGAAACATACTCAAGGGAGAACAAGGCAGCCATGAGTGATAATGCATCAAACCAAAAGAGGAAACATACAATATGG
Source organism: Chiloscyllium punctatum (assembly GCF_047496795.1). Classification (NCBI taxonomy): domain Eukaryota; kingdom Metazoa; phylum Chordata; class Chondrichthyes; order Orectolobiformes; family Hemiscylliidae; genus Chiloscyllium; species Chiloscyllium punctatum. The sequence continues at coordinate 25,914,602 of NC_092790.1, read as the reverse complement.
TGAAGATGATTGGGACTCCAGAGAATTCATTGGCTCTGAAACTACATAAGGCTGGCATCACTGACACTACAGAGCTCTTAATCATGGTCAGGTAAAGAAACAGGGGAAACACATTCACTTTAAACACAGCAGATTGGTATATCTCAATGAAAAATATTTAGGTGAATTAAATATTTGAATTAAGATCAGTAAAATGCTTTTGCGGAATGTGTCAGATTGGAAGCAAGACCCGGGGAGAGAGACCCTCAGCAGGATGAGAGTTTGAAAATGGAAGTATTTCCACATCAGAAACCAGGTTAGGTCACTGAGTGCAGGGCTGATGGGTGAATGGGTCTTAGTGAGAATTGGGGAACAGACAGCAAAATTGCATTGCAGATATTGCAGCTCGAAACTGTGTATTCACGTAGTGCTGTCGATCACAGAAGCAGGAGAAGCAGATCTGCATTCAAACACAACCTGTAACTTTTTGCCAGGGTAACACCCCAGTCTGTCATTGGCATCAACACCATCTATGGCTCAGTGACGAGTGTGGGTGAAGATGTCAGGGTCAGAATCACGTGAACTTTACCTGATGCTAACTCATTAAAGCTACCAGACTTGACCAACAGATCTGTTCGAAGCAAACTACTCCACGGTCTGAAAGGATGAAACCGGACAGAAAATCCAGCCTCAGCATCAATGTCGGAAAAGGATATGGGAACACAGTCCTGTCGACCCTGCAGAAACCTCCTTCCTAACATCTGAGAGCTTGTGACAGCATTTACAGAGCTTTCCCACAGACTGCACAGAAACATTGGGAATGGAAAACACATTGAGCCTCCCCATTCTAGTTCATGAAAAACTCTCCTCAATGCACTTACCCCACATGATATACATATCCATTAATGTGAGTAACCTTGGGAAGCTATAAAATAGACGGTGCAGTAGTACCTTTGGTCCATCGAGTTTGCTAACCAATTCAATATAATGATGGTTGGCCCTTCATTTCCACACCGTACTCCTGCTCTGCCACTATCCCTTTACTGTCTCTAAATCCTTATTTATAATCAGTGTCTCGGTTTCCAGGTGCGAGAGAATTCCCCAGGTTCCCGAGTCATTGAGAGCAGACATTTATTATCATCTCAATGCAGAGTGACTGCCTGTATCTAATACTGTGGCCCCTTGTTTTACAAGTCCCAGCCAGGGGAATTATCATCCCTGCTTCCAATCTGTCTCACCCTGTCAGAGTTTTATATATCTCACTGAGATCTCCACTCATTTTCCTAAACCCCATGGAATACTTGCCCAGTCTCCCATACTCTGCTCCCATAACAAGCCCGTCATCCCAGAGACCAGTCTGGTCATCCTTCACTGCTCTCCCTCAATGTCAGGTTTGTCCTTTATTAGGTAAGGAGACCAAAACTCCCCACAATAGTGCACAATGTTCAAGATGATATCTCACCAAGGCCCTGTACAGCTGCAGTAAGACACCTTTTCTCCTGGACTCACATCCCCTGAAATGAAGATCCACACACCATTTATCTTCCTCACTGCTTTCTGTTTCGGCAATATTACTTTCAGCGACTGGTGTACAGGGAGATGCAGATCCTTTTCAGTGTTACAGCTCCCCACTTGGTGGGTCTGTGTACACTGGGCAGCGTGCCAATGCCATGCCCAGTATTGACTTCTGGTTACAGAACTCACTGCACTGCAGGGGCCTCAGAGGTTTATGCAGAAGGAAACAACAAACAGGAACATACGTCCCTTTGTAGATCAACATGTTTCAACCAATCCCTTTCAAATGGTAGGCTGCCAATTTATCGTTTCCACCAAAGAGCACACCGTCTCCTCTATCCACATTGTTCTCCATCTGTCACGTATTTACCCATCACTCCACTTGTCTTCTCGGTGCTTTTTTATAAACTCCTCACCCATTCACAATCCCACATCCGTTAGTGCTGTCAGCAGGCTGGGATATATTGTATCTGATTCCAGTAACCAAATGTTTAAAGGGCATTGTGAACAGCTGGGCCCCAAACACTGATCCCTGCGACACCTCAGCAACCGTCCTCTGTTAATTTCTATTTATTTATTTCGTGAATCTCGGAGTCACTGGCTGGGCCAGCATTTATTGCCCGTCCCTAGTTGCCCTCGATAAGGTGGTGGTGAACTGCCTTGTTGAACGCTGCAGTCCACCTGCTTGGTTGACCTCAAATGCCATTAGGGAGGGAATCCCAGGATTCTGACCCAGTGACTGTGAAGGAGCGGTGATAAAATTCCAAGTCAGGATGGTGACTGGCTTGGAGGGAACCTGAAGATGATGGTATTCCCATACATCTGTAGCCCTTGTCCTTCTAGATAGACATGGGAGTTGTGAAGATGGTCTCTGGGGATCTTTGGTGGATCATTTTATTGCAGCATGTAGATAGTAAAACACTGCTGCTGCTGCTGAGCGTTGATGGTGGAGCATTGTGGATGAAGGGACAGTCAAACTGGCTGCTTTGTCCTGGATGGTATAAAGCTTCTTAAGTGTTTTTGGGGCTGCACTCATCAAGACAAATTGGGAGTCTCCTATTTCACTTCTGACTTATGCATTGTAGATGATGGACAGACTTTTGGAAGTCAGGATGTGAGTTACTCGCCGCAGTATTCCTAGCTTCGGACCTGCTGTTATAGTTACTGTGTTTATGTGGCGAGACCAGTGAGTTTCTGAGAAATGATTACCCACCATGAATTTGGTACTAGGAGATTCAGTGATAGTAACACCGTTGAATGCCAAGGGGCAGGTTAGATTATATTTTATTGGTGATGGTCATGGTCTGGCATTCGTGTGGCCTGAATATTACTTGCCACTTGTCAGCCTGGATACTGTCAAGATCTTGTCTCATTTGAACATGGACTGCTTCAGTATCTGAGGAGCCACAAATGTTGCAGAACATTGTACAATCATTGGCGAACATCCCCACTGCTGACCTTAAAATGGAGGGAAGGTCATTGATGAAGTAGCCCTGAAGAAGTTTTCGGTTACTGCCCGAGGGACTCCTACAGACTTGGAGCTGACTTGACTGACCTTTATCAACCATGACCATCCTACGTGTCAGGTATGATTCTAACCAGCGGGGAGTTTGCCCCTGATACCCATTGATTCCTGTGTTGCTAAGGCCCCTTGATACCACACATAGTCGAATGCAGCCTTGATTTAAAGGGCTGTCGCTCTCACCCCACCTCTGGAATTCAGCTCTTTTGTCCATGTTTGAATCACGGTAATGAGATCAGGTGCTGAGTGGCCCTGGTGAAGCCCAAACTGGGCGTCATTGACCAGGGCATTGCTGAGCAAGTGCTACTTAAAAACACTGAGACCTTCCACCACTTTACTGATGATAGAGAGGAGACTGATGGGGTGGTAATTGGGCGGATTGGATTTGTTCTGCGTTTTACATACAGGAGCAATGATTACTTGGGGTAATTTTCCACGTAATCAGGAAAAGCCATTGTTGTAACAGTATTGAAATAGTTTGGCTAGGGGAGTGGCAAGTTATGGAGCACAAGTTGTCAGTACTATTGCCAGAATGTTGTCGGATTATGGACCCTATGGAGTATCCAGTATCTGCAATCGTTTCTGGATATCGAGTGGACTGAATCGAATTGGTTGATGACTGGTAACTGAATTGCTGAGGACCACCGGAGGGGGCTGAAATGGATCATCCACTCAGCATTTCTGACTGAAGTTTGTTGTGAATGCATCAGCCTTATCTTATACACTGAAGTGCTGGGCTCTTCCATCATGGAGGAAGGGGTTATTTGTGGAATCTCTTCCTCCAGTGAATTGTTTCATTGTCCCCAACGTTTCTCGGCTAGATGTGGAACAACTGCAGAGCTTACATCTGTCTCTTTGCTTGTGGGATCACTTAGCTGTGTCTATTACTTACTGCTTATGCTGTTTGGCTCATAAGTAGTCCTGATTGGTGGCTTCACCAGGCTGACACCTCATTGTCAGGAATGGCTGGTGCAGTTCCTGCCATCCTGCACACTCCACTGAACCAATATTGATTCTCTAGATTGATGGCAATTGTGAGGGGGATATGCGGGAGGCCATGAGGTTATGCGGGAGTACAACTTGGCTGCTATTGATGACTCACGACACCTTATGGACATCCAGATTTGAGCTGCTAGATCTGTTCGAAGTCTGCCCTGCTTAGCAACGTGATAGTACCACCCAAAATGGTGGAGGTTATTCTCAATGTGAAGGTGTGATTTTGTCTCCACAATGACTATGTGGTGGTCTCTCTTACCGATCATGTCATGGACAGATGCTTCTGTAACTGGCAGATTAGTAAGGCTGTGTTCAAGTTTGTATTTTCCTCATGTTGGTTCTTTCCCCACCTGCTGCAGAACCAGTCGAGCAGTTATATCCTTTGGGGCCTGGCCAGCTCGATCAGTAATGCTGTTACTGAGATACTCTTGGTGGTGAACATTGAAATCCCCCACCCAGAGTAGATCTTGCGTCCGTGCTACCCTCAGTGCTTCCTCCAATTGTTGGTCTGCATGGAGGAGTACTGATTCATCACTTCAGAGAGGCTGGTACATGGTAATCAGCAGGAGTTATCCTTTCCCATGTGCAAAGTAATGCCATGAGACTTCATGGGATACGGAGTCACTGTTGAGGACTCCAAGAGCAATTCCCTTCTAACTGTATCCCACTGTGCCGCCACTTCTGCTGTGTCCGTCCTGATGATAAGACAGGAGATATCTGGGGAAGGTAATGGGGTGTCTGCGATATGGTCATACTCACAGAATCATACCTTACAGACAATGTCAGGCTGTTGATTGACGAGTCTGTTTATTTCTTTTCACCGTTTCCTGCCAGCTGTCCCATTCTGGAAACAGAGCCATATATTAGCCCCCAATCCACTCAGATTTGATTTCGCAAATTGGGCTTGGAGCTTTACCAAAATCTTTCTAAAAGTCCACATGTTTTACATCCATTGTTTCTCTTTCATTTGTCTCCCATTCTGTTTCTCAAACATAATTCCCATTTCATAAATCTACGTCAGTGTTGCCTATGACCATTACTTTCAGCCACAATAATTTCTCCTCAACCATTTACTTACTATGTTCTATGTTCAATGTACTCTATCATTTTCCTCCACCAGACTTGGTTTTCCTTGTATTGTTTGAAAGTTCTGTGAAGACAGAACTGAAGTAGTGGCTTCATCGTTCTGCCATTTCCCTGTTTCCCATTCTCTATTCTCTGGTTTCAAACTGTCAGGAAACTGCACTTGTTTTCTCATATTTCTCACATTGACATAATTTAACCAGCTATTACAGTTCACTCTTTTAACCCTTGTGAATATACTCTTCAGAAAGCCATCAATTCCTGCCTTAGAATGCTCAATAATTGACCTTACACACCATACGCTCACAGGAGCACAGACTCTGTGCCAACAGAAATACAGCTCAATCTATATTAGTCCCACTTTCCTACACCAGGCCCATAGCCTGGAATGTTATGACACTTCCACGTGCTCGTCCAAATACTTTTTAATGATTGTGAGGTTACCCGTGATAATCCCCCTTCTCAGGAAGTAATCCCAGAACCCCACATCCTCAAGGTGAAAAAATTATTTAAATCCTCTCTGAACCTCAAACTTTTCACTTTAAATGTGTGCTCATTTGTTCTTGACCCTCTGACTAAAAGGAACAGCTGCTGTTTTTCCACCCTGTCCATGTCCCTCATAATCTTATCCTTCTGAATCCCTGACCCCTCAGCTTTCTCTGCTCCAAAGAAAACAACCCGAGCTTATCTAGCATATCTCCATAGCTGATATGCTCCATCCCAGGGAACATCCTGGTGAATCACCTCTGCACCCTCTCCAGTACAATCACATCTTTCCTGGAATGTGGCTCCCAGAGCTACATACAGTACTCCAAAGCCCTGTATTGCTCTTATAATCTACTCCTGATTAGGAAATGCTACACCCAAGGTCCAATTCTTAACTAGTCCATTAACCTGTCCAGTCACATTCAGGGATGTGTGGAGAAACACACCCTGAGGTTCCCAGTGTGCTGCCATTCATTGAGTCCTCCCCTGTCTGGTTCCTTCTCCCAATGTGCATCAGCTCATATTTATCAGGGTTACATTCCATCTGCCATTGATTTGCCCATCTGACCAATCATCTGCATCTTCCTGTAACTTAAGGCCTTCCTCCTCACTGCGAACCATCCGGTCAATCTTAATGTCAAACATACAGTTACTTATCACACCTCCCCCACTCTCCACCAAGCCCCCTCCACATTCACATCTTTTTTTTATGAATAACACAAACAATAGGGGACACAGCACTGATCCCTGTGGTACACCAGGGGACACTGGTCTCCAGTCTCCAGCCTTCTCCCACCACCCTCTGCCTGCTGCCATTAAGACATTTCTCCTTGTAACCTGTCAAGGTATCCTTCATATTGTGAGATTTTACATTATTTCTCAGTATCCCGGCTGGAAATTTGTCAGAGACCTTCTTACAAAACTAAACAATCGACCTCCTCAAACTAATTCAATCAAATCCATTAGATGCGACTTCCTTCTGATAAAGTCACGATGATTATCTCTGATCAAACCTTGTGACTCTGATTGGAGTTCGATTTTCTCCTTACCTATTTTATCCTGTAGTTTCCTTAACAGTGATCTAATACTCACTCGTCTATAGTTCCCTGGTCTATCTCTCCCACCCTTACTGTGAAGTGGAATCGTATTAGCAGTCCTCCAGTTCTCTGGCACCTCCCCTATGATCAGATTCTAATTAAAATATTCAATCAGGGTCATTCCTCCCTTGACCCCAACAGCCGCCTGTGATACAACTCTTTCAGACATGGATATTGGTCCAAATTTGTACAGAACAAAGCCTCAAATCCCTACTCGTATTTTACATCAATCTGTTCAAGAGTTGTCCAGTCCATCTTCTTGAATTCTGTACCTGCATCCTCCTTCTCCCAAGTAAAATAGATGTGAAGGTCTCATGTTACAATCCATCAATATTCTCCCGCTTGACACACAGATTGCCCCTTTGGTTTCTAATGGACACTGACTGTTTGCTGATTATTCTGTGTGACTTGTCCGTGTAGAATATCGTGGGATTCTCCCAGATCTCGCCTACTTGTACTTCCTCATGTCGCTCTGTTATTCAGTCCTTTCGATGTTTCTAAGATTCACTGCGATCACCTCTCATGTTTCGAAACTTGAGATTACAGGCTGAGTTACCCCGTCAGACAACCTTGCCAACTTAGGGGTTAATGTGGAGAATAGCTTTTGCAGTTCCTCTGTAGTCAGTATATTCTTTCTTAGATTGGGAATCCGAGCGATACACAATATTCTAAGTGTAGTCTCATTAACACTCGATGCAACTGGTGTACGACATCCTCTATTTTCCAATTACATTCACATGAATGTAAACCTAATTTTTCTTTCCTATTTGCATATGTTCTTCCTAATACCTCTCAGTTTAACTTTTCTTATGAGCTCAGTGTGTGAGTTCTTTTAAAAAGCTCATGAATATCCAACTATACATTATCCATTTGTTGTTCATTGCCTATGTCCACAAGAATCATCTTCAAACCATTCCAAAAAAATGTTTGCCACTGCTGGTTTTCCATCCATCGGTGCATTCTCACACTCCCCAGTTATGTTTTTACCTTCTAAATATCTAGTAGCATGTTCTTTGTAATCGAGTCCAGGAGATACCTGACTGCGGATGACAGGTTAACTGGTCTGTAGTTTACCATTCTCCAAATTCATCCTTTCTTAAAATGTTGGATAATATTTATAACCTTTACCTTATCCAGATTGGATAAATGCCTTTCGGGAATGTGTCGGAAAATAAAGTGAAAATCCGCGATGCAATCAACATGTCTATTGCTGCTTCCTCTGAAATTCTTGTATGAAGTACATCTAGTCTGTCAGATTTATAAATACTCAATCCAGCTTTCTTTTCAAAGATGACCTCATCACTGATAAGAATGATCTTAGACTTTACTTACACAAGTCCCATGGTCACTTGGTATTTCTGGGAGAATTTCTGGACATTCTTCCATGGAGATAGACACAAAGGAACTGTTTCTTTTCCCTGCGATTTCTCTGTAATCTGCAATAAATTTTCCTGTCGGCACACCAACTGTTCCACATTTGACCTTGTTTTTATTTTTTTCATACATTGATAGACGCTTTTTAGCAGTCTTTATGTTTTTCTTCCGTTTGCATGCTTTTTCTCTTTCTGATTTTGGTCATCCTTTGCTGGGTCCTACATTTCTCTGAATCCACTGGCTTACTGCAACACTTGGCATTTTTCTAAGCTGCTTCCTTTCATCGAATAGGTCGATGAAGGTGGGGTTGAAAGTGATAGTCCGAGAGGAGGCTGCATCAGATTGATAGGAAGGAAGGTGGACACATAGGAACATTCAAAAGGGCGGTGCTGACTTGGAAGGTTGGAGTAGGATAAAGTGGGATTAGGGGAAATGGGGAAATCAACTATGATCCCCTGTGGTTGGAGGGTCCCAAGGCAGAAGAGGAGGCTTTCTTCCTCCAGGCTTCTGGTGGCTCCGGTTAGGCGATGGAGCAGGCCCAGGACTCTCATGTCCTTGGCAGAGTGGGAAGGGGAGTTAAAGTGCTCAGCCACTAGGCGATGGAGTTGTTCAATGTGGTTGTCCTAGAGATGTTCCCTGAAATGATCTACAAGTTGACCTCCTGCCTCGCCAATGAAGAGAAGACCACATTGTCTTTAATGGATGCAGTAGATGAGGCGTTCTGTCTCCCTTCATCACCTTTCACTTTCAACCCCACCTTCATCTACCTATCGTAATCCCAGCTACCTCCCTCCTGCCGCACCCTCTTGTCATTTATCTCTCAGCCCCCTAGGCCCATAAGCTTCATTCCTGATGAAAGGATTATGCCTGAAACATCGATTTATCTGCTCTTAGTATGCTGCCTGACTGTGCTTTTCCAGCACCACACTCTTCGACTCTGATCTTCAACATCTGTCATCCCCACTTTCTCCTCACAACTTCATGGTCTGCATGACTCAGATTTCAAATGGTTACTTCAAATACAACAAAAACTGTCGTGTACTCAAACAGCATAAAAGAAAACCAATACATTGTGGTCACTGTTCCCAAAATGTCCTTTCCAGCAAAATTTTCAATTAGCTCTTCTGATCACTCAACACCAATTCCTAAGTAACCTGATCTCCAGCTCAGTGCTCAACATAATGTTCATGTAAACCATCTCACACGCGGTCATGAAATCCATTTTCCCAGCATTAGCATTCAATTGGTTAACACAGTTTAGATATAATGTAAGCAGTATATTATTACTGCAGTACCCACAAATGTGTATATCTCATTTCCTGTTTTATAACATGTCCAGCATTTGTATTGCAGCTTTCACTTTGATATATAACTCCCATCAATGTTTGCTCCATCTTACTAGATTCTGTGGAATCTGAGCGGTGTGGGCTCTGGAGAGATTAATGGTAGAGATCATTTCGCCACATCATTTATGAACTTGTCAAACTTTAATTTCTCCAGATCTCCCGTTATGCTCATGGAGTAGAGAAGGGCAATGATTTTCCAACAATGCACTATATTCCCCCAGAGAGCTGAGACAGCTCTAACCTGGGTGGGAATCTTACAACAGGCTGGTAAAATGTTGCTGCTGATGTACAGGGTCTTAGTGAGATCACATCTGGAGTAGTGTGTACAGATTTAATCTCTTCAGTGAAGAAATGATGTTGTTACATTGGAAGCAGCTCAGAGATGGTTCCCTCAACTGATTCCTGCAATGAAGGTGCTAGCTTATAACGAAAGGATGATCAGGTTGATCCAGTAGCCATTGGAGTTTACAAAAAATAAGGATGACCTTATTTCAACATAGATGACAGATGTAGTCAACGAGTGAAGCGAATTACACAGATAGTGGAGGAACCATTCCGTTCTCCAGTGTGTTACACAGGAACAACAGGAGGATATTCAAGCCTTCGACCCTGTTACACGAAAACAGGATGAGGCTATTCAGCCCCTGGCGGCTGATATACATTTACAGAAGGAGGCCAATTAGCCACTCGAGCCTATAACAGTAGGACGTGCTGCACCAGTATCCTGTTAAACAGCAACAGGATCAGTCCATTCAGCCTCCTCAAGTCTGTAACATAGGAACTGGAAGAGGCCACACAGTGACTGGAGATTGTTACACAGGGATAACAGGAGGCCATTCAGACCCACCGAGCCTATTGCAAGGGAATTAGATAAGGATAAAAACTATCTGAGACTTCTTTAATGAGAAAGGAAGTAGTAATTTCGACACGTGTCTGTTGTATGGGAACAAGATAAGACCAATCAATCCCTCGGAACCATCTCCCAGATACATGAGGAGACCGTTCAATATTTCAATGGAGAAGTATGAAAAGACCCATCAGCCCATCAAAATGTTAGAGAGCAACAGTAACATTCCATAATCTCCCAATCCTCTAAAGGATCAACAGGTGCAGATCATTCTGGCCTTGGAGCCGACAACATGGGAACACCAGAAAGACGTCAGCCCGTCTAGTTTGTACACCAACAGGATGGTGAGTCCATTCAGCCACACATGACTCTTACTCAGTACTTGGAGCAGATCTCTTAAAAACGTGTGCCCATTAAATAGGAATTCAAAGAAAACGTGAAGGTTTTCGAAAGGGAAGATCTTATAATAATGGTATACATTAGGGACTAAAGTGTAACAATAAACTATTGTAATTTAAGGCAAATTGTTAGAATCCATTGTTCAGGACATTTGCAAAGTTAAACCACAATCCGTCAGAGTCAACATGGTTTTACAAAGGACAATCAAGTTTGAAGTGTTTGCTTGAGTTATTTGAAGATGTCACAAAAAAGGTGGATCGTGGGAGATGGAACATCTCTGGTCTTCCTGAAGGCATTGGATGTGTCGCTTCTCCAAAGACTAAGTGGTAAGATCACACAACATGGTTTTGGGAGTAGTTTAATCGCTTGGATGGAGGATTGGTTAACCAACAAAATGCAGTCAGATGGAATAAATGTGTCATTTTATTTTGGCAAATGCAATTTGTGGGGTGCCATTGATTTCAGTACTCATGCCTCAACCATTTGCGATCGATGGTATTACTGTACTCGGTTGATGGGATAGAAAATACAATGCCACATTTTCAGATGACTCTCACATCGGTGGGAAATTACTTTGGAATGACGATGCAAGAGTTTTTAAAACTATATGGATAGGTTGCGAGAATGGGCCAAAATTTAGCAAGGAATATTAAAGGGAATAAATATGGGGCTATTCAAGTTTGCCAGGATAATAGAAAGACAAATTATTACCTAAATGGAGAGAAAGTTCAAAGTGTTTATGTGCAGAGGGATCTGGGTGTCTGCTTTTATATCACAGAAAACCTGCCTGCGGGTACTGCAAGTAATGAGATATACAAGCATAATTTCAGTGTTTATTTGTAAAAGGATAGAGTAGAAAGGTAGGGAGTGTTGGTGTAGCTATGCAAGGCATTAGTGAGGCTGCAACTGGAGTAGAGTTTGGGTGTCCTGCAGAATGAGGTATTTCCATTGGAGGCAATTCATAATAGCTTCATTAGATTGATTCCATATTCGAAGTGTTTGTCTTATGAAGAGTAATTGAGCAGTTTAGGCCTATACTCTCGAGTTTATAAGAATGAAAGGAGATCTCATTGAGGTCTGTAACATTCTAAAAGTAATTGAATGTGTAGATATGGAGTGGATTTTTTTTCATGTGGCACAATCTACAAAAAGAGACTAGAGTTTTAGGATGGAGAGATGGCAAGAAAGTGGAACAGAGGCCGTGTTGACATCAGTGTCATCGAGGGGTTGGATTCCTCACAGATGCTCCTTGTTCTTATTCAACCCTTCGACAGTGTTTCACTGGAATGGGGGAGGACTGGGTATCATATACAAACAGGCACTCAGGATAAACCAGTCTCAATCAGTTAGACAGAACGTAACCAGTAGGGTCACACAGTGACCAGCGCTGAGTTCTCAACTATTTACAGTCTATATTAATGATCAGGAGGATGGAACAGATATACAGGTGCTGAGTTTGGTGATGTCGCTGTGGTAAGCAAGAGAATAAATTATCAAGAGAGGGTGGAGAGTCTGCAAACAGATTCAGAAATGTAAAGGCAATAGATAATAGTATAGCAGGTGGAATTTAACATGATATAACCTGTCATTTCATTTACAGGAATAATAGAAAGCAATATGTTACTGAAATGGAGAGGGATTACAGGGATTAATGATACTGTGTACTGGGGGATTCACTCAGATCCGGTCAGACATGGGAGGTTTTGCTCCATCCCTGATCGTCTGCTCCCAGACACTCCAAGTGACCCCATTGCTCTCCGTACACATGGAATACTTTGATCTGGTTAATTGGTGGTGGGGATGGTGTTTTGAAACGTGCATCAAGGGGATGGACTTTATCCAAGATATATTCATTCCTTTCTACGTGGAGACCCGATGACGATGGGAATGGCTTACTGCTTCTGAATGAAGAGACCATGACTGCTGCCAGGACAGTGGGTATTCGCCAACATGATGTACTGTGATGGGCACGCTGTGACATTAATGGAGAGAGAGAGAGCTCCTTCAGTTCCTCGACCTCTCCCCATTGACATGGACACTCTGCAGATGCCATGGACACCATCGGGAATCCTACTATACTGGATACAACCGACAGCTCACTGCTGAGGGAGAAACAATCTATTTACCTCATCCACCATATATATCTTCCATCACCGAATGGTAACATTGATGTTGAGATATTGGGAGATGATGGATATGTCACCTAGTCCTGCGTGGAAAGTTCTGGATCATAGAAGCTGAATGAAACAGTGACCCTAACAGCCACTGGCAGCACCATCCTGCCCCTGGTGTGAAGCTGCAGGGCGTGTTGAAGGAAGTGACACCGCTCTGTGACTAGCTCCTTGTTCAGTCAGGGTCCCCTCATACTTTGATCCTGGGTTAAGTGGAGTTTTGGAAATTGTTCCTGGAAAATCCGGGGTGGATACAGCAGATCCTTTTCCCCCTACACACTCACTGCGTGATTTCAGACCTCCCCCTCTCTGCAGCCTCTGCTCCATTTGTTGTTCATGTTGAAGGCTCAGATGCTGTAGCTGCAGTCCCCATGCTCCATCCAGAGTTGGGTCACCAAATCCTCAGATCTCCCTGAATGTCTGAGGCAACTGACAGCACAACCTCCAGCAAAACATCCCCTGCCCCTCCACTAAATTTTCAATTGCAGAAGCCAGTCAGAAGCCCCTCGCTACAAGTGTTTTCGACCAGACCAGATTCCCTCAAAATATTTCCAGAAGGCCGTTTAGACCCAAACCTTTCCTTATTTTAAATATAGATGTGAAGTGTGCCTTCCAGTTATGTTGTGACTAGTCAAACCACTCGACATTGAGCAAAATATAATCTATTCAAATGCTTTAGTTAAAATACAATCAAAGAAAAGAACGTTTTGGGATGGCTTATGTGTTGGAACACTTACACAAACAATAGATGCCGTACCTTCTTGGTTTACACCGCTTGGCACAAAGATATATTCAAATACAGATCCTTACAGCAGTTTTCCAATACAGAGGGAAACAACATCAACAGAGATCTCAGAGAGAAAAGCAGCTGGGGATCATGTATTGAAACTTCCAACCCTTCTGGGATCCCCAGCAGCTTGTGAATGCTGCAGCTAAAAAGAAAATGAGGAAACCTGGTCTGGGAGAGCTGGCCACTGCCCTTCCATTGTTAACACCGTTTTAATGAAACCTAAAATCTCAGTTATTTATTTAAACTGTTTTCAGACAGCAGTTCTGCACCTCTGCCTTTAACACCTCTCTTCAAAAGAAAAACCCAAGAGAAAATAACCTTTCTACAGTGATAGTATCCTCACAACTCCATCTTTAATAAAATAATCCATCCAATACACAAAGGTAGATTCATTTTAGACCTCCTAATCATCCTCTATTCGTAGACTGAAATGCATATATATTACATTGACTCTGAGCATACAAATATTCACATCTATTTCGATTTCAGTCATTTTACTCCTGCCACAGAATGCCTTTGTCTTTCTTCATCCAAGTCTCCACACTTCGGTTTTATCGCCCTATCGCCTGTATAGTTTCAAACTGAATGGCAGCAATAATAAGCTCAATCGAAACAGACTGGTATTTTTCTCCCTAAACTTCTCCAAAAACTTTAAGGGGTTATGATCAGTGATAAAGATTTGTCTCAGGAATGTTATTGGCAATGTAAATCTGAAATGTTGCAACGCCAACACCAATCTCAAGGCCTCCTTCCCCATTGTGGAATAAATCTGTTGATGTTTCCACTGGACACTCCAACCACACGTTGCATAATGGAGCACTTCTAATCTCTCCACTACTCCTTCTGAATGACATAGCTCCTCATGTCTCAGCATAAAATAATTACATGCTTCTGTACCTCTTAATGCTCTAACCTCTTTACCTGTTACTCCTGGCCTATGCCAGTAAACCTTAACAAGACCTCGCACATTCTTCTCCATCTCTCACAGAAACCAAGCTTTGATTTCTGAACTCAATCATCATCATCATCAGCCATTTCAGCTTCTAATCTTGCCGTTTTAACTCTGCTCTTCCACACGAGTTTTCACGACTGCAGGAAGTGAATTGTTGAACTTCTCCAAAATAAGAATCTTTCTAAGAGTGTCATAGGTTTGCTCTGTTTTTAATACCCTTACCACCTTTCAAAATTACTTTGTTTGATCCTTTCAAACTCAATGTGCGTTTAACCAGGGATGCTATTTTAGATTCCTGTAACGCTGTCTGTCAGTGTCTGGCCCAAGCTCATATGAACTTCAGATGGTTTTCTTCGCCACTCCATACTGGCCTGATACCTCCTTCGATAGGGATGCAAATACCTATCAGCTTTGGATCAAATAAATTCACATGTTCACTGGTGTCTGCATTTGTTTAGTCACTTTCTCAAATGAAATTCAAAAGGCTTCCCCATCCTTCTCATCAAATTTAGAGAATGCCTGGATGTATTTCAACAGAACCTCGTTAGGCCATTGGTTACAATAGGGTTGCTCAACCGCACTATCCTCCTCATCCCACCGACATTCTACCTTCATCTCCGCCTTCTATATCAACTTTCGTCTCTAAACGCTAACATTTTAAGTTGAAACTCTCTGCTTTTCTTCTGTCCTTTTCTCTCTTTCTTCTTCCTTTCCCTTTCTTTTATTTCTACTTTTCATCATAATTCAAACTCTTTCAATTCCTTCTCAGGTTCAAAGACCATCATTTGAAATTGAATTCCAGCCATTTCCAAAGAGTCTGATGGCGGTTCCACTAAACGTAATTGCCGATCTATAGCTGTAATTATCTCTAATTTTCTCACAGACAATCGCAAACCCAACTCCAGGTTGTCTGTCAATTTCGAAAACTTTACCATCATTACCTTTTGTAAAACCGCCAACTTCACTTTTCCACACCCAGAGAACTCTTAATGACTGAATCTTTATATACAGAATATTGTTTAAACCAACCGAATTCAACATCCAGAAAAAATACACTATCAACTACCATACGCGACCTTTGAACCCAATAGCCTCCTGGTGCATACTCTCCAATGTCTCTGTGAGCTTATTTTGGATGATTTGGTTTCCTCCCACAATCCAAAGATGTGCATGTCAGGTGTATTGGCCATGATAAATTGTTCATAGTTTTCAGGGGTGTGTGGGTTAGTTGCCTTCGTCGGGTAAATGTGTAATAATAGGGTAAAGGAATGGGTCTGGGTAGGTTACTCCTCGGAGGATCGGTGTGGACTTGTTGGGGAGAATGGCCTGTTTGCAAATTCTAAACCCAATTTGGTATTATCGATTTAGAACCGGACAAGAGTCCCCAGTTTGCTATAGACGAACCAGACTGCCTCAAACTATTTTAAGAAGGTAGGTTGGATGCCAACCTTTCCTTATTTTAAAGGTAGATGTGAGTTGGGTGTTCCAGATGTCAAACTATTCAAACCACTCACCATTAAGCAAAACACAATATATTTAAACACTCTAATGAAAATCCAATTAGAAATGAAGATAAATTTAGAATAATTTTTCTATTGGCAATCTTAACCGAATAATGGATACAGTGCCTTCTACGAATGAACTGTTCCAATATATCAATATCCCATAAACACACCCCTTGGCACAAAGGAACATTCAGACATGCATTCTTGCATACAGTTCTCCAATCCAGGAGGAAACACCATCAAGTGAGGAGCCAGAGAGAATAGCAGCTGTGGATAATTTACTGAAACTTACAACCCTTCTGGGACCCCAAGCACTTGGTGATTGTTATAGCTACAATATATATAAAAAAAACTAGAAATCCTGGTCTGTGCCAGCTGGCCATTGTATCTGCTATTTATTTTAAAAACCCTAAAAGCCCCATAAGTCATTTACTTCAGCCGTTTTCAGTCGGAAGTTTTGCCTTTAAAGTCTCTTACTAAAAAAAAGGGAGAAAATAACCTCTTATTTAAAAAGTGACAGCATTGTCAGGCAATTTATATGCGTGGTCCTTTACTCAGTGGGCTTCCTTTTGTTACTAATCGCATGGTCACCTGAGAGCGACAGCCACAGGTACAGACCAAGTTACAAGGATGTTTCTCATAACTTCTGAAACACGCCTGTCCATGGACCATCACATGGGACACACCGGGAAGTGAACAACAGCCTGACACACGCCATTTCAGTAATTCTGAGCTACACAATGCCAGCACTCAATACACTAGGGAGGCCAAAACCCAGGACCAGGGAAAGAAAGAAAGGGACAAGAGATTCACATTAAAGACAGAAACAGACAGTTAATTAACTGAAAAGATGTTGTGGAAATATGTGGAAAACGTCAGGGCAGAGGGACTAACTGGCGAAGTAAGATCTTCGAGAGTAAAATTACAGGAATGAGAAAATTGAATAAAGGCATTGTCAGATCAGCTGAAATGGTTTGTTACATCAAGTTCTCAATCTGCTTCACAGAACACCACAAACAACATAAACTGGGACAAGATGACAGCCCAGCATGGAGAGCTGTGCAAACCATGCTAGTTTGTTGCTCAGTAAACTGCACCATCTGCACAGCATGAGAGTATTGCAAATTTTACTATCATATGCTAACTATACTCGCAACAGATTTACGGCTTACAGTGGGAAGGTTTGCTCTCTCTGCGTGTGTGTGTGTGTGTGTGTGTGTATGTGTGTGTGTGTGTTCATCAGAGACTGAGAGAGAGTGTGTGTGTGTGTGTGTGTGTGTGTGTGCGCGCGTGATTGGCGTGGTTGAGTGCAAAACTCATTGTTTGAGAAGGAACGCACATGGAGGAAATTATTTTAAATACGAACAACAGGCAAGCTTTTTGTTAATCAGTAGAGAGAACGAGGGAAATTTCATGGACAGATGAGCTAAAGTGTTTGAGAATGTTAAAATAAAGGCATTACCAGACACAACAGCAATATACATCGGCTTGCACATGAATGACAGGTGGATGGGAGTTTGGTGTGAGGTTGAATCAGATTTGAAGCCCGGAGTGTCAGCAGGAGATTATTGGCTTCATTAAGACTGTATTTCTTAGCTCAAGGTTCAAACAACATATCGAATAAACCAGTGAGATATATTCTGGAGTGGTGAGTATTTCAAGTTAGAAATGTTCAGGGTATGGTGTCAAGAATCAGCTCATAGTCAAAGGGATCTCCCACAGTTGTGACCTGGCTGCTTCAGCTGCAGATATTGGCCAGGAATGGGATGGAAACAGTGGAAGGAAGTGGAGTTTGTAACCAGAACAGTAGATAGTGACCTCCATGCTCTGAACAGTAAAGGCAATGAGACAATGCATTGTGGTTCTCCCCTGAAACTGAATAGTTCAACATAGAGACCCGTGAGTAACACTGCCAGAGCAGAGAGGGAGACAGTAATTGAACACGTTCATTAATGTAGTTAGTAGTGGTCAGTGGAGTGAATATCTGGATGGAGAGATTCAACAGGAACAATAACAGTGGCAGGAAGTGTAGACTATATGAAAGAACAATAATACAGTCATAACTGGTTTATAGAAAACAAAATCTGGATCGTGACACTCACCAGGAACACCAACGAGAGCCAGGAAGGGATAATAAAAGTATTGAATAATGAGAAGAGCGTAATAGATCCGCAATGATAATGACCACCAATCAAATTCAGAAAGATACCAAACATTATCGGATAAGTTCCTGTATATTGTTGGAATATTCCAGTCTAATGTTCTCAGATTCTGATCCATTGTTGGAATATTTCAGTCTAATGTTCTCAGATTCTGATTCATTGTTGGAACATTCCAGTCTAATGTTCTCAGATTCTGATCTCTCCTCCCCTTCTCTCTGGATCTGCTGATCCCTGTCAGTGCTGTCGGTGATGCTCCCGCTCATGTTATGGGTTGACACATTGAACGGAGTCCATTTATCATTAAAAGATGGAAACCCTCCACTGGGATAATTAGAATCCATGGAGATTGGCATTAATCGCAGTCACTGAACAAATAGACTCAGTTAACCAATTCAATACACCACATTTCATATACTGGTTTTGGACGGAATGGATAAGGTTGCTGAGGGATGGACCATAAATCTTTCAATATTTTTAATCATTTTTCCCTTATATAAGAGAGTATTAACAGAACACTGCAGGGGTCTATGTAGGTTCCATTCTGTTTATGCAAATAGGCAGTTATAAAATAACAGATCTGCTGCGTAAAAAGAAAACGTTGGGTGGGCAAGTTTCTAGATACCTGAAACAAAGTACGGTACTTATTGACCAGTGTGGGGCTACTCCTGGTTTTAATACCCTGTTTTCAAATCCTTTCATAACCTTGAGACAGAGCATTGAGACTGCTGCTCAGTAACAGGCCAAAGCAATTCTGTCCCTATGGGCCCCTTACAGAGGGATAGGAGAAGGCCATTCAGCCCACATTAACCTGTTGCTACTTGAAAAGGTGGAAAGTTGGAATATTGGCACATTTTGTCAACAGAATCATTCAAAACAAAGAGATTTGTCGCTGCAGCTGTATGAGGTGTCACTGAGACGGCACCTGGAGTACATTGTATTGTTTGTGTTTCTGTAACAGAAAAGGAATGGACCTTCATCAGATACAGTTTACCTGCTGCTCGTAATCCACAGGTTGCTGTGTCTCGGATCTGTTATACAGGGACAGGAGGAAGCCATGCAGCCTCTCGAGTGTGTTTAGAAGAACTGGAGGAGGCCATTAAGTCTCTTGGTCTATTACAGGGGGACAGCATTTCCAGTGTATTACAGAGGGACAGGAGGAGCCTATTCAGTCTCCCGAGCCCGTTATAGAGGCACAGGAAGTGTTTATTTAACTTTCAAGTTTGTTATGCATAAATATTAGTTTTAAATTAATTATGGAATTGGAAATACCTGATGTAAACAATAAAGTTCTAACTTTGAATGAGGCCAATTTTGTAAATGTTAGGCATGCCCTGTGAAAGGTTGATTGGAATACCCTATTCACAGGTAAAGGGATGATTGGTAAATGCAAGGCCATCAAAACGTGGTTTCAGAGAGTCCAGAGCCAATGTGTTCCTATTAGTGAGATGGGCAAGTCTGGTGGGTGCAGGGAGTGCTGGATGGTTAGATATATTGATGCTCTGGTCAAGGTAAGGAAGGAGGCATATGTCAGGTAAACAGAGCTGAGATCAAGTGAATCCCGAGAGGTGTGTAAGGGCAGCAAGTGTATGATCAATGGGGAAATCAGGCCAGAAAAATGTGGACAAGAGATGGCTTTAGAAATTGGGTTAATGAGGCATTGAAGAAATTCTACAAATCCTTTAATGGTAAAAGATTAACTAGGGAGAGACTAGGGCCCCTTAAAGATCAGGAAGGCTACCTATTTATGGAACCACAACAGATTTGAGGGATATGAAACAAGTATTTCTTCTCAGTATTTAATGTGGAGGAGGTTACAAGAGCGAAAGAATGAAGAAATATGCAGTGATACCTTGAAAAGTGACTATATTACAAGGAGGTGTTGGACATTTTAAAACACATAAAGGTGAACTAATCCCTGGGACCTGATCAGGTGTATCCCAGATGTTTGCGGGAAGCTAGGAAATAGATTGCTTATGCATTTTGCTGATATATTTGTAACATTGATTTTCACAGGTGAGGTGTCAAAAGACTGGAGGGCGGCTAACATAGTGTCATTATTTAAGAAAGTAAGGAAAAAAAAAACAGATCGTAGATCGTTGAGCATGACATCAACAGTGACTAATTTGTTAGAGGGGATTTCGAGGAAAAGGATCGATATGCATTTGGATAGAAAAAGGACTGAAGAGGGCTTTGTACATTGGAGATCATGTCTCACTGGCTCGGTGAATTTTTTTGAGGAAGTTATGAAGATGATTGATCAAGGCAGGACAGTGGATGTTACCTTTATGGATTTCAGTAAGAAAACCAAACTCTTCTCCATGGTAGACTGGTTAATAAGGTTAGACTGCCTGGGATCCAGGGAGAGCTCGCCATTTAGATCCAAAATTTTCTTGAATATTGGAGACTGGGCCTGACAGTGACATTTGTTCATTAATCTTGGAGACCTGTGACCAGTGACGTGCCGCAAATATCAATAGTGGGTCCACTGCCTTTTGCCACTGATACAAATCATTTACACTTGAGTATATGAAGTATGGTCAGTAAGTTTGTAGATAATACCAAATT
The DNA here is from genome assembly GCF_047496795.1 of Chiloscyllium punctatum. Taxonomy (NCBI): domain Eukaryota; kingdom Metazoa; phylum Chordata; class Chondrichthyes; order Orectolobiformes; family Hemiscylliidae; genus Chiloscyllium; species Chiloscyllium punctatum. The sequence continues at coordinate 25,893,813 of NC_092790.1, read as the reverse complement.
TGTTGGTGTACTCGACAGTGAAGAATGATCTCTCAGGCTATAATGGGGCTTTGTTTAGGTGAGCCTAGGGGTGGCAGATGGAGTTTATTTTAGATAAATGTGAGGTGTTGCATTTTAGCAAGACAAATCAAGGCAAGACATGTCGGTAGGGTCCCATCGTTAGCTGCCAATCAAGGAGAATTCCATAGAAGTTATCGAATCCCTACAATGAGGAAGCAGGCTATTCGGCCCATCGAGGCCACACCGAACCTCTTAACAGTATCCCACTGGACAAACCCCTACCCTATCCCTCTGAGTCTGCATTTCCCATAACTAATCCACCTCGCCTACACATCCCTGGGTACTTTACGCAATTTAGCATGACCAATCTACCCTTATCTGTATATCTTTATACTGTCTGAGGAAAACATAACATCCTGAGGAAACTCATGCAGACACGAGGGAAATGTGCAAACTCCACACAGGCCGTCATTCAAGGGTGGAATTAAACCCAGATCGCTGCGCTCTGAAGCAGCAATGCTAGTCACTGAGCTACTGTGTCACCTTGTGGGACAGGTTCTCCATTCCTTGAAATTGCCGTCACAGGTAGACAGCGCAGTGAAGAAGGCACTTGGTGATCTTCCCATTATTGGTGCGTGCTTTGAGTCTAAGCGTTTGCATGACATGTTGCACCTGTATGGGACATTGGTTTTTCCACTTTTGTAATATTGCCTTTAATTCCCGTCTCCCTGCTGTCGGAAAGATGTTGTCAAACTTGAAACGGTGCAGAAGAGATTTAAAAGAATGTTGCAGGTGTTGGAGAGTTAGAGTTACAGGGAGAGTTTGAATAGGCTGGGACTATTTTCAAGTGTTGAGGCTGAGGGGCGACGTTAAAGAGGTTTATAAAATCGTGAGGGGCATAGATAAGGTAAACAGTCAACGTCTTTTACCCATTATAGGCGAATCCAAAATTAGAAGACAAAGTTTAAGGTGAGAGGGGAAAGATTTAAAAAGGAACACGAGGGACAGCATTTTCACACAGAGACTGCTGTGCGTATGGATTGAACAGTCAAAAGAGGTGGTGGAGGCAGGTACAGTTACACCATTTAAAATGCATTTGGATGGATACATGCATGGGAAGGGTTTAGAGGGAGATGGGCCAAGTGTTGGCAAGGGGGATGAGATTTATTTAGGATATTTGGTCGATATGGACGATCAGACCGAAAGGTATTTTTCCGTGCTGTGAATCTCTGAGACTCTATTGCCTCTTGAGTGTACGACACAGGAACAGGAGGAGGCTATTCAGCTTCCGAATTCTGTCAGTCAGCTTGTTTGCTCAATTACTGAGAGTAAATTACAAAAATACATCTTCACATTTTCATGGTGTTTTAGTCAAGAGATGCTGTAAGGAATGTGAAGAGTCCATTAAGGCACGCAACTCCATTCCACAGGAGCAGCAGGTGAGCACAGAACTATTGGAGCCTGTTAGCTAGTAGCAGGAGGAGGACATCTACTATCGCAAACCTTGGATCAGGAGGTAGTCACTCAGTTGCTCAAGTTTGGGACACAGGAACAGGAGGCAGTCATTCAACTGTTTGAGACTGGGACACACAGAGAGGAGGGAGTCACTCAGAGCTGGAAACTGGGGCACAGAGAAATCTGGAGGTTAGTGAGGCCCCAGCATCCTGTTACGCAGGAACAGGAGGAGGTGACTCACTCCCCACCAGTATGGGACACTGGGAGAGAAGGGGAGTTTGCTTGGAACAAACAGAAATATATGAATAAGTTGCATTAGTGGTCCATTCAATCCTGCCCCACCATTCACAAAGACCACGTCTGATCTGATTGTGATTCCCTCATTCCATTTTACGGAGACTCCCCTCTCTGCAGCCTCTGCTCCATTTGTTGGTCATGTTGCAGACTCAGATGCTGCAACAACAGTCACCATGACTCATCCAGAAGGATGGGTCTAACAGGATAAGTCAGGATTTGAGGGGTCCAGTCACAAGAATGAAAACACAAAATAAAGGTATTGTCAGATGTTTCGTACTCTCACATTCGCAATCCAACTCGCATAACCAGCCCATCCATTACATATTCAGGATGGAGCACTGTGTAGATCCGGCTAGTGTACAGCTGAATGCAACCCAGCAATGTTCAGAGTGAAACTCTGTGCAGCCCACACCAATACTTGATCTTTAATCCTGGGGTAAATGTCCAGCATAGGGGACTGTGCAGTCCGTACTGGTTCATTCATATATAAACCTAGGCTGTTGCATTGTTTGGTAACACTGTGTTAGAACACAGCTCAGTGTGGGGAAACTTGCAGCCAATTTTGGAACTGACAGCTCCCATCCATTTGCAGCTCCAAAACTCCACTGTGCCTTGACAAGTGGTACTGCGAATGTGAAAGTCACTGCAAGGAAGAGATGTAAATGGAAACAATTTAAACACCAATAGTTCTGATTAAGGCTCATATCACTCCAGTATTTAAAGTTGAAATAACTGAGATAACATCCAATGAGTTTTTGTGAACTTGGCGAAGAAGTAAGAGCGGGATGGTGAAATTATAGTGATTGCGCTATAAGCCTCTGAATAATCAAGGGAATTAGAGGAACAAATATACAGCGAGACTGGCTGGATTGCAGGAGCAATAGTGTTTTCATAATAGGTTATTTTAATTTTCCTAACATAGACTGGGACTTCCAGAGGGTTAAGAACTTAGATAGAAGGTAATTTATTAATTGTGTTCAGTAAAGTTTCAACAAGCAATATATAGAGAGTCCTACTGGGGAAGGGACAAACTCAACCAACATTTGGGAAATAGGGTAGGATAGGTGACGGAGATAAAGTGGGGGAGAATTTTGGGAAAAGTGACTAGAGCTGTATTAATTTTAAAATAATTATGGTACGGACAAAATTTGTCTACGGATTCAAGTTCTAAGTTGGGGCAAGGCGTATTTTGTTGAAATTAGACAGAGGATTGCAGGGGATGATTGGAGCAGTTTGTTTCCAGTAAAAGGATCCCGGGCAGGTGGGAGAGCTTCAAAAGTGAGATACTTCGAGTTCAATGTCTATATGTTCCTGTGAGGGTGAAGGGAAAGTGAGGTTGGAAGAGAGAACCCTGGATGACAAGAGATATTGAGGCTCTGACCAGCAAAAAAAGGAAGCGTGGCTCAGGTACAGGCAGCTGGGACCAAGGGAATCCCTGGAGGTGCACAGGTACTGAAGAAGGAAATCAGCAAGGCGAAAAGAGTATAAGTTAGCCTTGGCTGAGCAAATTGGTGAGAATCCAAATTCAGTATAGTAAAGAAAAAGAACAACCAGAGAGAGAATAGGACGTCTTACAATCCAAAATGGGCATGCATGTTTAAAACCTCGAGAGATGGGTGAGTTCCTCAATTCCCCCTCTGTGTTTATCATGAAGAAAGACATGAAGACCTGTGACCTTTGGGACGTTAATTGTCATTCCTTGATACAGTCCATAAGACTAATGGTACTAATGGATATATTAGAATGCTTAAGTTCAGATAAATCTCTTGGTCCTGACCAGACATATCCAAGAGCACTGCAAGAGGCGAGAGAAGACAGTTCAGGGATCAAGGACTCGGAAGACTGGGCGGTAACAAATGTGCCCTAATTCAAGAAGTGCTGCAAAGAAAAGCCTGGGAAATATAGACAGTAAGCTTCACATCTGTTTTCGGTAAACCGCTTGAGAAGGTTCTGAGATAGAAGATATGCATGCATTTGGAAATACAGAGTCTGACTTTGAGCAGTCAGCATAGATTTGTGCGTGGCAGATCATGCCTTACACATTTGTGAAAGTTTTGAGAAAGTGACCAGAAAGGTTGACAAGGGCAGGATGGTGGACGTAGTCTATGTGAATTGTAGTATGGCCTTTGATAAGGTTCTACATGGTACGCCGCTCTGGAAGGTTAGATCGCATGGACTGCAATGTAAACTGGCAAATTGGCAACACAATTGGCTGGACTTTATGGAGCAAATGACTATGGTGGAGGCATGCGTGTCGGAATGGAGGCCTGTGACTAGCGGAGTGCCTCAGTGGTTGGTCCTGGGCCCATTGCTGTTTGTTATCTATATTCAGTGATTTGGATCAGAGTGCACAGCGCAAGATTAGTAAGTTTGCAGATGACTTAAATTAGGAGACATAATTTACAGTGAGGAACGTTATCAGAAATTGCAGTAGTACGTTGATCAGCTGAGGAAGTGGGCTGAGAAATAGCAAATGGCGTTCAATATAGATAAGTGTGAATTCTTGCATTTTGGAAAGTCAAATCCAGGTCGGAGTTTAGTGATGAATGAGAAGGTCTTAAGACGTGTAGTGGAACAAAAGGACATTGGAGATCAGGTGCACGGTTGCCTGAAAGTTGAGTCACAGATACACAGGACAGTGAAGAAGGCTATTGGCACATTGGCCTTCATCAGCACGTTGAGTTTAGAATTTGGGACGTTATGTTGCAGTTGTACAGGATGTTGTTATGGCTGCAGTTAGAGTGTTGTGTTCAGTTTTGTTCTCCTTGCTCTGGAAAGGATATTATTGAACGAGAAAGAGTGGAGAAGAAATTTACAAAACTGTTTCCTGGGCTAAAGGCTCTAAGTTATAGGCAGAGGTTGGACAGGTTAGAACTTATTTCTGTACAGCGTAGGAAACTGAGAGGGTTCTTATAGAAGTGTAACTCTTATAAAATTATGAGAGGCGTGCATGGGGTGAATACTTCAAACTTGTCCCAAGTTTGGTGAATCGAGGACTAGAGGACACCCATGAATGTTTGGAAAGGAAAACATAAATAAAAAGGAACCTGAGGGGCAAATGTTTTACACAGAGTGTGGTATGTGTATGGACTGAGCTGCCAGTGGAATTGGTTGAGGTGGGTACAATAACAACATTGAAAAGGCATTTGGACAATACACAGATAGGAAAGGATTAGAGGGATACAGAGCAAGGACTGGGAAATGGGATGAATGTGGATGGACACTTTGGTTGGCATGGACCAGCTGGGCCAAATGGTCAGTTATACTGTCAGTCTCGTGCAGTATGACTGTAAGTGATTGTGTTTTGGAGTGGAGACAGAGAGGGGGAGATTGAGAAAAAATGTCATGGAAGCATATGTTCACAGGTTTCAGAATGCTGAAATGAAGACATTTCGATAGTATCATGCAACACGGGTCAGGATTATGAAGAATTATGAGTGAATGGAATATTGCTGTGAGTTCAGGTGATGGAGAGTTTTGGATGAGCATTAGTTCTGCAGCTTTGTAACTGGAAGTGAGGACAGCAGAGTCTTTGCCTCATTGAATCAAACGAAAAAACTGTCTCAGTGACAATTTCATTGAGTGTGACAGGGGGTTTGTCTGCATGAGGCCGAGCTAGTTTCATGGTGCTATCTTACCAAACGCATCTCATTAACTACCCACCTCACTCCATAGTGTCCCTCTCATACAATGCCAGCCCGATTCTCCCACCCATCATGACTGAAGGTACTCACAGTCGCCTGGATGCCCCTGGATATTCTGTGATTCCTGGCAATGATGCCATCTCGAAAAGGCCAATTGACACACAGTTGAACTTTGTCAGTTTGGAGCTGCCCTGCGCAGTTTACACAAGCATAGCAATGAAGGGGAAATTACACCAGGGTTTGTCGACAGCAGCATGAAGGTCCTGGTGGATGGGTTAGTACAAAGGGGGACCAATCTCTTCCCAGAGGGATCACACCACCAGACCCACTGAGCCTGGTCTGAGCGCAGCACCCAGCTCAGTGCAGTTTCTTCGGTCTGAAGAAATGCCCAGCAATACAGGACAAGCATCAATTACCTTGCCCCCTTTGTCAGGATAAGGGTCACTGTAATCTCTCTGCTCCCTCACACTCACTGTATATCTGTTTTCGCACCTTCCCCCAAACAAGGCTCATGCTCCATCACTCACACGACTGCAGGCATCACCTTCCCTCTCTTTCTCTCTTGCATTTCTAGTGCCCCCCACACAGTTATAGAATATTCTGGAGAATGCCAATTATGGAATGTTCCAGATAATGTTCCAACTTATTCCCAATTTCAGGAAAACCGCTGTGCCCCGGTGTGTAACACGTAAGAGGATGGAGTAGAGATGTACGTTTTTCAAACCACACACAAGTAAAATGCATCATGAGGCCGTTCACTACTTCAAATATACTCCAACATTCATTACGTTCGGTGGTGATCTGATGGTTTTCTTAGCTCCATGTTACAGGAGCTTTCATTCATTCAACCGCCAGCTTCCTGTTACCGAGGAGACGATTCTCAGACATTTTTTTCCCCGGTTTCTTCCAGCATGCGTTCAGAAGGCATTTCGCATGGGGACGGAATCTCCTTACAATATATTTCATCTGATTTATAAATTCATGCAGCAGTCAGCATGCTTTCCACAGACCATTCAAAAACATGCACTTATTTTATGGTTATCGATACCCAATCATAATTAGTCATTCTGGTTATTTCACTTGTCTCAACTTATTGTATTCAGCCAAAGACAGATTCCAAACACTTTTTTCGTTATAAAATACAATTTATAGCAGAGAACGTTTTTATCCTCAGCCGTTATCATGATTGTTATCTCAAATATACCTTTTTCCTTGTCATGAAAGTTTATATTGCCCCTTGTCTGTGACTGATTCTGTCTGTAACAGTTACACAGTCTCTCACTCGTTTTTCTGGATGGTTGGTTTGTGATGCAGAGGGAGGCCACCAGTGCAGGTTCAATTCCCCACCCTGACAGAGGTTACCATGAAAGGGATGCTCTCTCAACGTCATCCCATCACCTGAGGTTTGGTGACATTCAACGTAAACCACCGTGAGTGGTCTATCAAATGAGAGTTCTTTGGGACTCTATTCTATCAATGTTAGCATTTTAATTTTTTTACAAAAATTTTTATTGAAGAAGAGATTTTTATTATTATATTAAACCAATAACAAAACAACTCAAATAACTGAACAAAATTACACCCTTGTGCATGTACATACAAAATAAGTTAAAGTCTCTAAATGGACAGAAGAAAAACAAAAATAAACAATAAATAATAAATAAATAATATGGCTCAGCATAACAAACAATAGTTCTCGTTCTTCGAGAGCATTACACATTCAGATGTTCATAATTCTTCATATTTGATTCATTAGACAATAACGTCATGGCTATATAAAACCCCTTTTTAGAGTGGCAGATAAGTCTGTATCGCGGTAATCCAAGAAGAGTTGCCATATCTTATATAAATCTCTGCTTTTCGGTGCACCATACTGGTGAGAAAGTCCAAAGGGATATTTCCCATGACGAGCTTACAACGACCCAACAGACCTGGGGTTTTTTCAGACATCCAACACAACAGAATATATTTCCTAGCACAGGAAGTATGGGGGAGATACTAAACGAGTATTTTGCATCAGTATTTACTGTTGAAAAGGATGTGGAAGACGTAAAATGTAGCCGTAAGATGGTGACACCTTGCAAACTGTCCATAATACAGTGAGAAAGTATTGGATGTCTTGAATCGGGTCCCCAGGACCTGGTCAGGTGTACCCTAGAACTCTGTGGGAAGCTAGAGAAGTGATTGCTGGGCCTCTTGCTGAGATATTTGTAATATGGATAGTCACAGGTGAGGTGCTGGAAGACTGGACGTTAGCTAATGTGGTGCCAATGTTTAACAAGGGCGGTTAGGACAAGCCAGGGAACTATAGAGCAGAGAGCCTGACTTTGGTGGTGGGCAAGTTGTTGGAGGGAATCCTGTGGGACAGGATGTACATGTATTTGGAAAGGCAAGGACTGATTAGGGATAATCAACATGACTTTGTGCGTGAGAAATCATGTCTCACAAACTTGATTTAGTTTTTTGCGGAAGTATCAAAGAGGACTGATGACAGCAGAGGGGTAGATGTGATCTATATGGACTTCAGTAAGGGTTTTCATAAGACTCCCCATGGGAGACTGATTAGCAAGGTTAGACCTCATGGAATAGAACATAGAACATAGAAGAATACAGCGCAGTACAGGCCCTTCGGCCCTCGATGTTGCGCCGATCAAAGCCCACCTAACCTACAGTAACCCACTATCCTCCATATACTTATCCAATGCCCGCTTAAATACCCATAAAGAGGGAGCGTCCACCACTGCCATTGGCAGGGCATTCCATGAACATACGACTCGCTGAGTGAAGAACCTACCCCTATATCTACCCCCCCTTAATTTAAAGCTATGCCCCCTTGTAATAGCTGACTCCATACGTGGAAAAAGGTTCTCACTGTCAACCCTATCTAACCCCCTAATCATCTTGTACACCTCTATCAAATCACCCCTAAACCTTCTTTTCTCCAATGAAAACAACCCCAAGTGCCTCAGCCTTTCCTCATAGGATCTTCCTACCATACCAGGCAGCATCCTGGTAAACTTCCTCTGCACCCGTTCCAGTGCCTCCACATCCTTCCTATAGTATGGCGACCAAAACTGCACACAATATTCCAGATGCGGCCGCACCAGAGTCTTATACGACTGCAGCATGACCTCAGGACTCCGGAATTCAATTCCTCTACCAATAAAAGCCAGTACGCCATATGCCTTCTTCACTGCACTATTTACCTGGGTGGCAACTTTCAGAGATCTGTGTACATGGACACCAAGATCGCTCTGCTCTTCCACACTGCCAAGTATCCGACCATTAGCCCAGTACTCCATCTTTTTGTTACTCTTACCAAAGTGAATCACCTCACACTTAGCTACATTGAACTCCATTTGCCACCTTTCTGCCCAGCTCTGCAGCTTCTCTATATCCCGCTGTAACCTGCCACATCCTTCCTCACTGTCTACAACTCCTCCGACTTTCGTATCATCCGCAAACTTGCTCACCCAACCTTCTAACCCTTCCTCCAGGTCATTTATAAAAATGACAAACAGCAATGGTCCCAAAACAGATCCTTGCGGAACACCGCTAGTGACGGCACTCCAAGAAGAACCTTTGCCATCAACTACTACCCTCTGTCTTCTTCCAGCCAGCCAATTCCTAATCCAAACCTCCAACTCACCCTCAATGCCATATCTGTATTTTCTGCAGTAGCCTACCATGGGAGACCTTATCAAATGCCTTACTAAAATCCATATATACCACATCTACTGCTTTCCCCTCATCAACCTCCTTAGTCACCTTCTCAAAGAATTCAATAAGGTTTGTGAGGCACGACCTGCCCTTCACAAAACCATGCTGACTATCCTTGATCACATTATTCTTATCCAGATGTGCATAAATCCTATCCCATACAATTCTCTCTAAGACTTTGCCCACAACAGAAGTGAGACTCACTGGCCTATAGTTACTAGGATTATCCCTACTCCCCTTCTTGAACAAGGGAACCACGTTTGCTAGCCTCCAGTTCTCCGGCACTACTCCTGTAGACAAAGAGGACACAAAATTCAAGGCCAATGGCTCTGCAATCTCCTCCCTTGCTTCCCAGAGAATCCTAGGATAAATGCCATCAGGCCCAGGGGACTTATCTATTTTCACCCTTGCCAGAATTTCCAACACCTCTTCTCGACATATCTCAAAGCCATCCATTCTACTTATTCGTGCCTCAGCATTCATATCGACAACAATGTCCTGTTCCTGAGTGAATACTGACGAAAAGTATTCATTCAGTGCCTCCCCAATCTCTTCAGCCTCCACACGCAACTTCCCATTACTATCCTTGATTGGACCTATTCCTACCCTAGTCATTCTTTTATTCCTAACATACCTATAGAAAGCCTTAGGGTTTTCCCTAATCCTACCAACTAAGGACCTTTCATGTCCCCTCCTTGCTGCTCTTAGCTCTCTCTTCAGGTCCTTCCGGGCTACCTTATAACTCTCAATCGCCCCTATTGAACCTTCACGCCTCATCTTTACAAAGGCCGCCCTCTTCCATTTAACAAGGGATTCCAATTCCTTATTAAACCAAGGCTCCCTCACACGACCATTTCCTCCCTGCCTGATAAGTACGTACTTATCAAGGACACTCAATAGTTGCTCCTTGAACAAGTTCCACATATCAATTACGCTCTTGCCTTGGAATCTACTTTTCCAATCCACACATCCTAAGTCATGCTTCACCGCATCATAATTTCCCTGCCCCCAGCTCTAACTCTTGCCCTGTAGTACACACTTATCCCTCTCCATCACTAGAGTAAAAATCACCGAATTGTAGTCACTGTCCCCAAAGTGCTCACCTACCTCTAGTTCTAATACCTGGCCTGGTTCGTTACCCAGAACCAAATCCAGTATGGCCTCACCTCTTGTTGGCTTATCTACATATTGTGTCAGGAAACTCTCCTGCACACATTGGACAAACACTGACCCATCTAACGAACTTGAGCTATAGCTTTCCCAATCAATATCAGGAAATTTAAAGTCCCCCATAACAACCACCCTATTACTGTCACTCTTCTCCTGAATCATCTTCGCAATCCTTTCTTCAACGATTCTAGGACTATTAGGAGGCCTGTAAAAGACTCCTAACAGGGTGACCTCACCTCTCCTATTCCTAACCTCAACCCAAACTACCTCAGATGGCAAATCTTCGTCCATCTTCCTTTCCACCGCTGTGATACTATCTTTGACAAGCAATGCCACCCGCCCCCTCTTTTACCCCCACCTCTGACCCTACTAAAACATTTAAACCCTGGAACCTGCAACAGCAATCCTGTCCCTGATCTAGCCATGTCTCCGTAATAGCCACAACATCAAGGTCCCAGGTACCAACCCACGCTGCAAGTTCACCTACCTTATTTCGTATACTTCTGGCATTAAAGTATACACACTTCAAGCCACTCTTCTGTTTACAGGCACCCTCCTTTAAGATTGATGCCATATTCCTAACCTCCCTACACTCCAGGTCCTGCACCCGAAAGCTACAGTCTGGGTTCCCATGCCCCTGCAGAGTTAGTTTAACACCCCCCCCCCACCCCCCCCGCCAAGAGCACTAGCAAACCTCCCCCCAAGGATACTGGTGCCCCTCAGGTTCAGGTGCAGACCATCCTGTTTGTAGAGGTCCCACCTTCCCCAGAAAGAACCCCAGTTATCCAAGTACCGAAATCCCTCCCTCCTGCACCATCCCTGTAGCCACGCATTTAACTGTTCTCTCTCGCTATTCCTCGACTCTCTATCACGTGGCACGTAACAAACCAGAGACAACAACTCTGTTCGTTCTAACTCTGAGCTTCCAACCTAGCTCCCTAAAAGCCTGTATAACATCCTCAGCACTCCTCCTACCTATGTCATTGGTGCCAATGTGGACCACGACTTCAGGCTGCTCCCCCTCCCCCTTAAGGACCCGGAAAACACGATCAGAGACATCACGTACCCTTGCACCTGGGAGGCAACATACCAAACGTGAGTCTCTCTCGTTCCCACAAAACCGCCTATCTGTGCCCCGTACTATCGAGTCCCCAATTATTATTGCTCTGCTCTTCTCCACCCTTTCCTTCTGAGTAGCGGGGACAGGTTCCATGCCAGAGGCCTGAGCCCCGTTACTTATCCTGGTAAGTCGTCCCCCCCCACAAGTATCCAAAACGGTATACTTGTTCTTGAGGGGAACGGCCGCAGGGGGTCCCTGTACTGGCTGCTTCCTCCCAGTCCCCCTCACTGTCACCCATCTATCTGCCATCTTTGGAGTTACTACTTCCCTATAGCTCCAATCTATGACCCCCTCTGCCTCCCGAATGATCCGAAGTTCATCCAACTCCAGCTCCAGTTCCCTAACACGGTCTTGGAGGAGCTGGAGATGGGTGCACTTCCTGCAAGTGTAATCAGCAGGGACGTCCATGGCATCCTTCACCTCATACATGTTGCAGGAGGAACATTGCACTGCCTTCACTGCCATCCCTCTAAAGCTAACCTTTATTTTAAAACAAAACTGGGTCTAAAGAATACAACAAGCAAAATTCTTACCTACTTACCACAACGGATCTTATTAGGTTCGAGGAGGAGGGCGGGTGGGAGGCACTACCTCCGTAGTGCCTCGGGTTCTTCAGCTGCGCGCTTTTAAAGGGGAAACAAACCTACCCAGGTAAGCTTACGCTCTACCTGCTTCCGGGTCTCGGCTGCCTCTCTGGTCGTCGTCACTTCCCCCCTGCTGCTCCCGCTCTTTCTGTGAAGAGAGAGTGAAAATAAGAACCGCTGCCCGCTACCGGTAAGTACTTTTAAAACAAACAGTCTTACCTTAGCTGCTGCTCGCACTCAAAATACAGGGTGAACTAGCCATTTAGATACAGAACTGGCTCAAAGGTAGAAGAAAGAGGGTGGGTGGTGGAGGGTTGTTTTTCAGACTGGAGACCTGTGACCAGTGCAGTGCCACAAGGATCGGTGTTGGATTCACTACATTTTGTCATTGACACGAATGGTTTAGATGTGAGCATAAGAGGTACAGTTAGTAAGTTTGGAGATGACACCAAAATTAGAGGTGTAGTGGGCAGCCAAGACGGTCACCTCAGATAACAACGGGATCTTGACCAAATGACCAAATGGGCTGAGAAGTGGCAGATGGAGTTTAATTCAGATTTTAGCAGGACTTATACACTTAATGTTAAGGTCGCAGGGAGTGTTGCTGAACAAAGAGACCTTGGAGTGTAGGTTAATAGCTCCTTGAAAGTGGAGTCGCACATAGATAGGATAGTGAAGAAAGCGTTTGGTATGCTTTCCCTTATTGGTGAAGAGTATAGAGTACATGAGTTGGAAGATCATGTTGCGGCTATACAGGACATTGGTTAGGCCACTGTTGGAATATTGCGTGCAATTCTTGTCTCCTTCCTATCGGAAAGATGTTGTGAAACTTGAAAGGGTTCAGGAAAGATTTAGAAGGATGTTGCCAGGGTTGGAGGATTTGAGATATAGAGAGAGGCTGAACAGGCTGGGGCTGTTTTCCCTGGAGCATCAGAGGCTGACTGCTGACAGTATAGAGGTTTGCAAAATTATGAGTGGCATGGAAAGGGGAAATGGGTAAAGTCTTTTTCCTGGGGTCGGGGAGTCCAGAACTAGAGGGCATAGTTTTAGGGTGAGAGGAGAAAGATATAAAAGAGACCTATGGGGCAACTGCTTCACACAGAGTGTGGTGCGTGTATGGAATGAGCTGCCAGATGTAGTGGGGTAGGCTGATGCAAGTGCAAAATTTAAGAGGAATTTGGATGGGTGAATGAATAGGAAGGATTTGGAGGGATATGGCCTGGGTACTGGCAGGTGGGACTAGATTGGTTTGGGATATGTGATCAGCATGGATGGGTTTGACCGAAGGGTCTGTTTTCATGCTTTACATCTCTATGCCTCTTTGACTCTATGACTCATATTAATCTCTGTTTTTTGGTGCACCATTCTGATGAGAAAGTCCAAAGGGATATTCTCCATGGTGAGCTTACAAAGATCCAACAGACCCGGGGAATTTTCAGACATCCAAAACAACAGAATATTTTTCTTAGTACAGAAAGCAAGGATATTTTTTTTCCCATGTGCATCTGTGTAAGATACTCTGTGGAGGCCCAGGAAAAGAGAAACCAGATCCATCTCCAATTCGGTCCCCAAGACCCACTCTACCACACCTAACACTGTGCTCCAATATATATGAAGCCTGCAGCAGGACCACATGCAATGAGTAAGAGTGTCTGTAGTCATTCTGCATTTAGGACATGCTGAAGATAATCCCACTTTGAATTTTGAGAGAAAATCTGGGGTCAGATAGAACCTATGAAGATTTTTGAACTGCATGGAATGTGTCCTTTTGCAGACTAAAATCCTTTGATCATTTTCACAAATATCCTCCCAAGTCTCCGAAGAGATCCAAACCCCCAACTCTCTCGCACAGACGTCACGAAGCTGCACAGTCTTGTCTGAGATGACACTATCCAACTAATGATAAAGGGACAGAGAGCGTATTCTTAGCAGTAATATCCCACTTCTCTATATCGGATCTATAAGTGTCTGTTAAAAGTAATTTTTAAATCAAATTTCTAATCTGGAAAAAAAACAGAAGAAGTCTCTACTAGGTCGTCTATACTTACGAGTTTTTTTAACCAAATGATATCATTGTTTCTCCCTCAAGTAACACGTGGTGCCTCAATGGTTTGCACTGCTGACTCACCACACCAGGGTCATGGGTTTGGTTCCAGCCTAGGGTGACTGGCTGTGTTGAATTAGTATATTCTCAACTCTGTCTGCATAGGTTTCCTCCAACAGTCACGAAGGTGTGCAGGTTAGATGAATTGGCCATTGCTAAATTGCTCATAGTGTTCCAGGATCTCTAAGTTGGGGCATTAATCAGGGTAAATATTGGATGGTAGGGGAATGGGTTTGGGTGGGTTACTCTTCAGAGGGTCGAAGTGGACTTGTGGGGCTCAAGGACCTGTTTCCACTCTGTAGGGATTCTACCAATTCTAAATCACCCAAGCAAGGTATCCCCCTTGCTGCCCACAGTTTACACCTGGAATCCATTATCCCCAGTTAACAACCCGGTATACCAATTATAGGGGTAAGAAACATAGTAATGGCTGTATTGCCCTCGATCTGACGCATTGTCCTTCATGTTTTAACAGTATTGAACATCATTAGTTTATGGCAATATTCCATAAACGTTGTCAATTTATCTAAGAACAACAGACTAATAAGGGTTCACTTTGTCTGAGAGGGCTCAATGTCTCGGCATATTGATGCCGAGACTTCAGTGGCCCAGGCACTCACATAGGATGAAAAAAAACTTAATTGATTGCTTTCAATCTGGGAGATCAACTTCCCACAATCTGTGGGGCAGTTGCAATTTTGTTAACTTGATAAAGAATCGCTTATGGTGCCAAATAAAAGAGAGAAACCAGCCATTTTTTTCTAAAAAAAAATTTAGATTACTTACAGTGTGGAAACAGGGCCTTCAGCCCAACGAGTCCACACCAAACCGCCAAAGCGCAACCCACCCAGACCCATTCCCCTACATTTACCCCTTCAACCAACACTACGGGTAATTTAGCATGGCCAATTCACCTAGCTTGCACGTTTTTGGATTGTGGGAGGAAACCGGAGCACCCGGAGGAAACCCACGCAGACACGGACAGAACGTGCAAACTCCACGCAGTCAGTCACCTGAGGCGGGAAGTGGTGCCAGGTCACTGGCGCTGTGAGGCAGCAGTGCTAACCACTGTGCCACCGTGCTGCCCACATGCCTGATCTGTCTGGGAAACATAAAATAGAGCATTCACATGGGGTGTAGGAAATGAGGAAGGACATTAATTTCAATAACAGCTATCCGACCTAGCCAGGATAGTGGAAATGCCTCCCATCTTTGAAGGTCTTGTTTAATTTTGTCAAACAAATGGATACAGATCACATTAAATAAATTATAAAAGACAGGCGTAATGAATATATTGAAATAGGGAAAACACCCCCGTGACCATTTAAAAGGAAACCAGGATTTGCCCTCAGTATCAGGTATTTTCGTTAGACCTCCCAAAGGCATGGCCTCCAACTTTGTAAAATTAATCTTATCGCCTGGAAAGGCAACAAGTGAATTATTGCATTGCATCACATGAACTACCGAAATTGCGGGATTTGACAGAAAAACATACGACCCTCATCTGCATACAATGTATTCTTACATAACTTCTATCCCACCTCTGCGGCAGATATGTTGGCATCCCTACGGATGGCCTCAGCCAGTGTCTCAGTCACCAACGTAAACAACAATGGTGAAAGGTGTCAACCTTGTCGGCTGCCTGGAGAAATATTAATATTACTGGTTGGCACACCATTAGTGAGAACCATTAGAGAGGATAGCTGTAAATGACCCTCACCCATTTGATAAAATCTTTGCAGAGACCAACCATTCTATTGTACAGAAGAGATCCCGTCAGTCAACCCAATCAAATGCCTTCCCTCGTCTGAAGAGATCAATAATCGCCGGACAGATGGTTGTTGACACTCTTGGATCATATTGAGTAAGTTCTTAACATTGTCGGAAGATCTGTGGCCCTTTATAAAGCCTGTTTGGTCCTCTTTGGCAACAGAAGGCAGCAATGTTTCCAGCCTTAATGCACGAGTCTCAGACAGGATTTTGAGACCAAAACTTAAAAGTGAGATTGGCGTGTAAGAAGCACAATCATCCAGGGTCTTCCTTTCTTCATCATCATAGTGATATGAGCCTCTCTTAAGGATGGAGGGACGGGTTCGTGACTGAATGAGTGACAGAACATGTTAAACATCAGCCCTGACAATAGGTTTATAAATTATCTATAAACTTCACGAGGAAATCTGTCAGGAACGTGCACCTTTGCATTCAGAAGCTGCTTCACACACTCCCACGCTGACAATGGTGCATTAAGGCCACTTATTCAGGGTGACTCCTTAAAAATGAAAAGTGACTCAATTTCAATCCATCTATCCTCATAATGCTCAGTCTGAAATAATTCAGAGAAAAATCTTGGACAGGAGACACTAATCTTTTTGGAACTGAGGGTAAGGTTCCCAATACCTTCCCTAATTGAGGTAATGGCTTAGAGGGGCACTCAATTTCCTGGCAAGATAGACTAAATACCTGCCTGGCTTATCACCATATTCAAACAGCCGTTGTTTTGCAAAAGTAAGTTCCTTCTTGGCTGTCTGTGTGAGCGTGGAATTCACCGTAGACCGAAGCATTATGATCCTCTGCAGCTTAGCCACTGAGAGTCTATACAGAATGCACTCTCGGCTGCCCTCAGCTTTGCCTCAAACCAGCGTTACTGCTCCCCCTTCTGCTACATCATAAGGAATAATTATTCCCTTGGCATAAGCCTGAACAATTTCCCATAGAATGGATGGTTTACTGGTTGAATCTGAATTAATGGCTAAGAAAGATCTGAATTCATTACAGAAATACTCAATGAACTAACTAGTCTTAACAATAAAGGGATACATTCGCCAGTGTCTCGAATCTGATATATTTCCCTCAATCTTTATCAATAAGTATGGTCAGAAATGGTAATATTCCCAATTGTGCAGGATGCCACCGAATCTTAGATTGTTGCAGGGATGGGGAAAAAATCGAACCTGGTGTGGCATTTCTACGCGTAAAAGAAGATATTAAAAGCCATCCTTGTGAGGTAAATGTGCCTCCAGCCATCCACCAGCTCTAGTTCTGCACACAAATCCACCAATTACTTACATTATAACGAGGGTATTGAGGGACCTTTGGACATTCTGTCCACTGTGGGTTCCATAAGACAGTTGAAATCTCCTTCTACGATAATGTGCCATGATGCAAGAAAATTGATCTACCAGGATTTTAAGAGGGAGCGCCGGGGTGGGGGTGGGGGTCGCAATTACTATTCAAAATATTGGATTATTTACTATAGTTCAAGGCTTCGGGGATTATGATCCTTCCGTGAGTATCAAATACAATCTAGTAATTTAAATGGAAGATTCTTCTTATCCAGTATGGCTTCTCCCCTACTCCTAGTATTAAAAGACGAAAATAAAAACCCGTTCAAACCCGCCCTGCTGTAACGTCAAATATTCCTTGTCATCGAGGTGCATCCGCTGCAATAGGACAAGATCAACCCTCTCCTTGTTAAGGCTAGAAAGTACCTTTTTCTTCTTAACTGCCTCCCCTTAATGCTCCAGATACACCATTGAAGCATGACATTAGCCATAACACACTGTAACAATATTTGAAATCCAGAGAGGAAGAACTTGAATGACAAATTGCTGAGCATCAATGAAAAAAGACTCATCGAGCCTAAAAAAAACATACTAACTAAAACTACAACAACTAACACACTTTCAAAATGTTCTACAACTAAATACATATAAAAACAAACAAAAAACAGGCTAAAAAGTGTCAATGACACTCAGGAGGGGCATTTACCCCTCCCCTCCCACCCCCACCCCACTGGGGGCAGTTGCACGTCACAAATCTTTATCTTCTGCCCCATTATCAATACTGCATCCCGGGCAATTAATCACAAACATCGGGATTGAACTGCCCTAACGTAGGCATTCAGTCTTCATGGTTAGCTTCATAACTCCCTCCAGCTTGAGCCGAACCCGACACACAAACTAAGCATGAGAAAAACGAATAGTAATATCAATCAAGGTAAAATTGTGTACTCTACCCTGAATGTAATTTAACATTACTTAATACCAAGAAAGATTCAACAAACGTTTTTTAAAACGAGAGAAGAATGATTATTGATATCTATTAAAGCATCCAGCCTGCTTTATAGTGTCCACAAAGTATTCGCGTCCTCTGGAGCATCAATGGATCTATTGAAAGATCCACCAGTGCGTGGAACTATTGAAAGCATATGGAGCACCGCTGCGTTCATGAAGGAATACTGAATCTCAAGTTCCCTTAATCTTCTCTTGATATCATCAAAAGATTTTCTTTTCTGAATTACTGCCGCTGAAAAGACCTGGAAGAACATAATCCTGGAGCCCTCGTCGGATCTTTTCCCTGTGTTCTGGAAGCTTCCATAAGTCTTTGATTGTCTCTGCAACTACGTAATCGCACAAGAACAGGGTGAGGGCTTTGGCCTGAGTCTGACCTACGCTCCATAAGCCGATGAACTGTCTCACTCTTCACCCATCCCTCTTCAGCTTCGAAGTGAAGGAACACGGCAGCCAGTTCTCGAAAAAAAAACTCACTGGCTGAACACCTTATGTCTCCAGCAGACCGATGATATGAACATTCTTCATTCTGCCCCTGTTTCCGAGGCCGTCAAATTGTTCAGTTAAGGTACAGGCCTGTTTTCCAAGGGCGAGGATCCGCTCCTTCGAGGAATCGATTACAGACTCTGCCCCTGTAGTTTGACGCTCGACCTCATCCATTCTGTTTCCAAGACTTCCAATTTGCTGCTCATATTTTTTGGAGCACGGCTTAGAGTGGTTATAGCCTCCTGCTGAACGTTTCTTCAATCATGCCTTCAATCATTTCATGTAACTTGGTAAACTCGGTGACCAAGACCTGGTGAGTAACTGGGTCCATCGAACGAGCAGAGGGGGTTGCAGTTGCGGCCACAGGCAGCTTCGGACGGGTGCCCTGTGTGTTGGGACTTAGTCGATTCTTTCCCATGTTTTGTCATTTCCACTTGACAAATTGGCATTAGTCAGGATTCGGTAGCTCTTTTAGTGTTGAATTGTAAGTAAATGACTGTGGTGGGGTGGGATAGAGCAGTATTGTGATGCAGAGATCAGCAAAGCAGACCTTTCAGATCGCTGCCATCTTGTTTCCCCTTTAAAACTTTATCGATCTTATCCATTTCGTTTAATTCCTGGATTTTCCAGAGCGGTGTCATTCGGAACCACTGTCTACAGTTTCCCAACACTGCACATTGCTACTCGATAATCCTTGACTCCTTTGTGATTCGTGAACATTGCCTCAAAAGTATTCAATATCTCTGCCTCCCATGTTCTGCGGGGAAGAGTGTCATTAGACTCACTGCAGTCTGAGAAAACAAAAATAAACCGACTCATCGGTGTGTGAGATTAGCTTTATTTTTGCATTCTTCTCTGAGCAAGGATATAGTAACACTGGAAGCAGTTCATAGATGTTTCACTTCATTTATTCCATGCATGAAGGGCTGATATTATGGCGACTTTAACAGGCTACCCTTGGAATGAGAGCTGATCTTATTGAAATATACAAAGCCTTGAGGCGAGTGCATCGGGTATATACTGACTGGGAGTTTGTATAGCCCAATCTTGATGCCGTTGTCATTGAACCCCTACAGTGTGGCAGCAGGACATTCGACCCATCGATTCCACACCAAACCACCGGACATTATCCTGTGCAGACCTGTCCCCTTACCCTATCCATGTAACCCTGCATTTCCCATGACTAACCCACTTAACCTACAAATTCCTGGTCACTCTGGGTAATTTAGCATGGCAAATCAAACTAAGCTGTATATCTTTGAACTGTGGGAGGAAACTGGAGAACTGGGAAGAAACCCACACAGACACGGGAAGACTGTTCAAATTCCACACAGAGTGTCGAACGAGGTTGGAATTAAATTCAGCTCCTTGCTGATATGAGGCAGCAGTACTGACCACAAATCTAACATGATGCTCCATTAGCCCTATTTGTTAGCTGCGGCTGATGAAAGAAATCTGCCTGACTTGTTCCTATCACTAAACCTGACCCAGTCTGAGACCTTTATCATCGGTCATATCACCAACCTGGTTACATTTAAATTTGTTGTGAGGAGTGGAGGAGCGGTACTAGAAAAGGAAACAGTGACACCCTCCATCCACAGTCAGAGCCGGAGTGAGGAAAAAAATCACAAAGTCGGATTTCACTCAAGTGGGAATTCCCTTCGCCAGAAGTTTCGGATGGCTGAATTTTGATGTTAATATTATATAATATTATATTATCTTTTTATGGCTTTGTCTGATTTTCCATAGACAAGGGAATCAGGGATAATGGTGCATGGAGAGAAAAATGCAGCTGGGACAACAATGAGAGGAGCCATGACCTTATTTACTAGTGGAGTAGTGTCAAAGGGCCGATTGGCCCACTCATGTCCCTCAGCCCTTTGTTCTGATGTTCGATTCAACCCTCCGGACCTGCTACACGCAGGCAGATCGAGGCTACGCCGATGGTTAAGTGTAGTTTCTGAAATGCAGTTGAAAATTCCAGGCTTGGTCAGGAAGTGACCCCCAGCCGCAATCCCTTTTTCCAGGATTCCCCACTCTGTAACTTCTGCTCTGTAATTGCTCTGAATAAAGCCCCCATATCCCATCCAGCGTTAACTCAGGCAAATTATCTCCTTTCACGAATGCAACATTGTACAACACGACTTTCCAAAATCATGATATAAAAACTTAAGAAGTAGGAACATGAGTCAGCTATTCGGCCCCTCAAGCCTGAACTCTCATTCAATAAGAACATGGCTGATGTACTTCCGGGCTCAACTCCACTTTCCTATCCAATTCCCTGTATCCCTCCACAACTCCCTGTGTTAGGGAATTCCAGACGTTCACTACCTTCTGAGAGAGTACATCATTTTTCACCTCAGATTGAAATCGATGTTCCTTATTCGGTATCTACCGCCTCGAGTTCGAGACTCAGGGGAAACACCTTCTCAGCATTTACCTGACCACCCCTCTCTGTATCTTGTAAATTTCAGTAATTTCACCCTCATTCGTTTCAACCAAAATGAATAATCGCCTCACCATTTTAGATGTATTCAATAATTCAACCCTTCTATCCCAGGAAGCTGTCTCATGAACCAACCTAGTTACTTGCTGCATCAGCATGCTGACGTTATGATTCAAACACAGGAACACTCCAATCCCTTTGTACTGATCATTTTTTGACAGTCCTCTTCATTAAATAACAGCCTGCATTTTGGTTCTCAGTGTCATCCACAAACTCGGATGTATATTGCAGTCAGCTTCCGCCGTCAGGCTATCAGTATAGATTGAAAATATCTGATGTCATCGGCCTGATATTTGTGATAATCCAGTAGATACGTTTTTATCATAAAGATCCATTAATCCTGACTCTCCGATTTCTATGTGTTAAGCAACTGTCCTCCCATGCTAATATATTATTCATCATACTACGAGCCTCTGGCTTGTGACAGAACGTTTATTTTGTGATACCTTGTGAAAAATCTCTGGAAAGCCTCATGTTGACCAGTTCCCTTTATCAAATCTGCCTGTCACATTCTCAGGGGTTCCTGATGAAGTGCTCCTGCCTGAAACATTTATTTTCCTACTGCTTGGATGCTGCCTGACATGCTATGCTTTTCCAGCATGACTCTAATCTTGACATTCTCAGGGATCTCTAAAGTATAATTTGCATGATTTTACAGGACGAAAATAGTTACCCCGTCATAAAACGATGCCAACTCTGCATTACGCTTTTCTAAGTGCCCTGAAATTCCTTCCTTAATAACAGGCTCGAGCATATTACCAGGAATAATGCTTAGGCTAAATTGTTCCTGCTTTCTGTCTCATTCCTTTCTTAAAGACTGGCGCCACATTGGAGGTTCTCCAGTTTCACTGGAGCACTCCTGTAATCCAGAGAGATATGGAATATTTCACACAGTGCCACTAGTCACTCTGTGACCACTTCTTTTAAAATTAACTATGAATTACTCCTGACCTGCCTACCCTTATTCTTATCTGTTAGACAAAAACCTTGTTCCTTTTGTTAGAGACAGTTCAAGAACTTCCCTCCTATCACCATTTTGTTTATACTATTGACATGCTTACAGTACTTTCCCCATGAGGAGTGATTTAAATGACTAGTGTACATTATCTGCCTGTTCCCTGTGGCAAGTTCTCCAGTCACACCCTCCTCATGGCCTCAATTTGCTTTCCTCACTTCACTTCTGCTTCAGCTCACACACAAATCTTCAAGCTGTTTTTTATGTAGATGCGAAAGCTCATGATGCATGTTTTTACATTTCTTTCCAATTTATTACATAACATCTTTTCGTACATTTTCCTCACTTTCTAGATTCATACAGTCATATCGTGCACAAACAGACCATTTGGACCAATTTGTCCATGCTGACCAGGTTTTCTTAACTAAACTAATCCCATCTATTTGCACTTGGCCCATATGCCTTAAAACGTTTCCCATTCATATGTTGGTCCAAATGTCTTTGAAATATTCCAGCTGTACAAGCATCTACCACTGTTTCTCTGGCAGCTCATTCCATGCATACATCGACCTCTGTGTAAAAAATGTTGTCACTTTGTCCCTTTCAAGTTTCCCCCTTCCACCTTAAAGCTATGCATTTGTGTTTGAACTCCCCGAACCTGCAGAAAAGACCTTCGCTTTTTGTCTATCCATGCCTCCCATGATATTATAAACTTCTAGAATGCCACCCCTCAAACTCGTACACTCCATCTGATACTAACTTCAAGATCAAAGATAAGCACTGCAAATTGGAAAGAATATTAAAAATGACAGGTAAAGAAAACAACCTAAATGTCAGACTGTTAGTTCTGCTCTATGTTACAAAACTCAGGCAGCATGAAACTCTTACTAGTGCTAATAAGAGGTCAAGCACCTGAATTCCATTGCATGAAGGCAGTGATGATGCATACTATCTAAACGTATAGATCTAGATCTATTTAATGCAACATGGTCAACATTCACCCTCCTGTTCTCCCTGTGACCTTGTGTGGTTGTGTCTTCTTTATCTTACACTCAGTTAGAGAGAACCCCTTTCCCCCATTCACACCTTAATTTCAACCCATTTTGCATTATCTTCTCGTTCACCACTGCTAATAGCTCGTTTATCCTTTGCCATGCCCTCTTTTCCAAGTCACCCATCCCCCATCTCCGGAAAGGGATTACAAAGCCCAGTTTCCAACCTTTTTCAGTTCTGAAAAAGTCACACTGGGCTTGTAACGCCATCTCTGTTTCGCTGTCTTTGCAGATTCTGCCAGACCTGCTGAGTTTCTCCAAAAACGAATAGGCACAGCAAAAATTTTCAATTAAACAAATAACTATGGATACTGGAAATAAAAACAAAAATTACTGGAGAAACTGCGAGCTTTGTAGAGGGTCACTGGACCCGAAAGATTATTTTGCGTTCACTACAGAAGATGCCGCCAGACCTGTTTGGTTTCTTCAGCAATTTCTGTTTTTGAACAAGTTCCAATGACGTGTGTGAAAGCTGCTCAAACGCCGTGTCCAACACCGAGCGCCCTACACTGGGAACTGAACGATAACGCAAAGTGCACACATTCATTCGCTCAGAAACTGCATTAGGCTGGCATCACTGACACCAGAGAGCTCTTAACCATGATCAGGGAGAAAACCAGAGGGAAATACGTTCAATTCAAATGCAGAAGATGGCATTACGAGAAAGGAAAAGATTCAGATGAATATGTTAAAGGATTTGAGTAATGTAACAAATTGGAAGCATGGCACCAGGGAGAACCATAAACAGATTAAGAATATTAAAATGGAAGTATTACCGCATCAGACACCAGGTGAGGTCACTGAGTACTCGGCTGATCGGTGACTGGGTCACGATGTGAACTGGGGGACAGTCAGTAGAATTGAATTGCAGATATTGCAGCTCAAACTGGGCTATCACGTGATGCTGTAGACGACAGCAGTAACACAAGCAGGATTGTACTCTAACATAATCTGTAACATTTTCCCCAGGATATTCCATCAGTCTACCATTACCATCAAACCGAGTGATGGTTCAGTGACGAGTGTGGGTGAACCTGCCAAGGTCAGAACCATGTGTACCTAAAGCTGATGACAAACCATTACAGTTACGGCGCTTGAGTGCTTTCATTCCAAACAGCAGAACAAACATCTGATAGAGAGGACGAAATAATCCCAAGACCAACAGATCAGATCTAAGCTCTGCAGTCCTGCCACATCCAGACATAAATGTCAGTGTACTATTAAACAACTTACTGGAGGAGAGGACTCCAGAAATACCCCCATCCTAAATAATGGAACAGCCCTGCACATCAGTGAAAATGACAAGGATGTAGTATCTGCACCATTGTCAGCCAGAGGTGTTGAAAGGATGATCCACCTCATCCTCGCCATGATGCCCACAGAATCACAGATGGCAGTGTTCAACCAATTGATTTGCTGCATGTGACACGAAGAAACCCCTGAACACATTAGATACGACAAAGACAATGGACTCTGACAGCATTCCCGCAATGGGACTGAAGACTTGTGCTGCACAACAAGCCGTGTCCCTGGGGAAGCTGTTTCATTCCAGCTCCAACTCTGACATCTGCTTGGCAGTGTGGAAAATTACTCAACTATGTCCGGTCACTTAATAGGTGAATAATTACATTCTGGCCATTTAACACCCCCTCAGTCCCTTCACGATAATCAAATTTGTGGGAGTTCTTTTTGACAAAGCTGTCAAACAGTCCAGAAATAACCGGCTCAGTGTGGTTTCCGATAGGTTCGTATGTGGAGATGGTGCTGTTGTGGAAATGTCACTGGATTACTAATCCAATACAGGATAATACTCTGGCAGCTGGTGGAAGTTAAAAACAATTAATACAATATCAAGATCTATAATCTGGTCATGGTAACAGTGACCTTGCATCCAATGTTGATTGTAAACTTCGATCTCCTTTCCCAATGTACTTTCAGGAAGTGAATCTCCCATGTTTTCCTGGTCTGGCCTAAAAGTGACTCCAGACACACAGACATGTGCTAAACTCTTCAATGGTCCCTGAAACGGCCAAGCAAGACACTTAATTTTATCACACTGCTCCGAGGTCTTAAAGGAAAAAAACAGACAGAATACTCGGCACCAGCCTTGATATCAGAAAAGAGAACGGGAATCACAGTCCTGTTGATCCTGAGAGACCTCCTTCCTAACATCTGAGAGCTTGTGACAACACTTACAGTGCTTTCCCACAGACTGCACAGAAACATCGGAAAAGGTCACACAACACATTTAGCCTTCCCCATTCTAGTTTATGGAGAAAATCTCCTCAATGCAGTATTCCCGACACAGTGTTCATATCTATTAATAGGTTTAAACATTGTGAAATATAAAATAAGAACTGTTGTTGTCCCCTCAATCCATCAATCTTGCTCCTCGATTCCATATACAGGCAGTTCTCTGATAACGCGGGCTTATTAAAAGTGATTTGACTGCAGTGCGATTCGTGAATTGTCCACCTCTTTTCTATAAAGTGAGCTCCCGCTCACTGCGACGCGACTCCTTGCCAGGCACCAGCTGAACAACAAAACCCAGCTTCAGGATCCTCTGTCTGCCAAATGCATCCTGTGAGGGTTCAGCTAAATCAGGAATGCAATACGCTCTGCAAGCTTTGAAACTGAACTTGAAACGGGGAATTGCTCTCTCCAATTAGAAGGAGCTTTATTTCAAACCAGGGTAGAATCTTCAGGAGAACTGGAATTCCATGTTGGCATCACGTGGTGAAGAGTTTCTGGTGAAGTGTTTGGTGAAAGGATACAGGGATATAGCCAGTGACTGCATTGTCATTATTAGCACTATTTCATTACAATATATGATTTAAAGGTTTAATTAGACTGTGCTAGTGTTTGTTAGACTAACTTTAATTTTTGTTTTTTACTGATATTTAGCAGTTCGCCCATTATCCTCTTTTTCCCACAGACCACATCATTAATATTGCATGATTTCCTGCAACACAGCGAAGCACAGGAACACAGCTACCACGTTATTGGAGAACAACCTGTAATGATATCTGATCCTCTATCTTCATACAATACCCTGCTCTCTCCCTATCCCTTTAGTTTCCAAAAATCCATATTTATAGTCAGTGCCTTGGTTTCCACAGCCCGATCTGGGAGATAGTACCCCAGGTTCACCAGTCTCTGAGTGCAGACATTTATTCTCATCTCAATGTAGAGTGGCCTATCTGTACATAATACTGTGGCCCCTTGTTTTGATGTCCCAGTCAGGGGAATTGTCACCCCTGTTTCCAATCTGTCTCGCCCTAACAGAGTTTTATATATTTCACTGAGATCTCCACTCATTTTTCTAAAACCCATGGAATACAAGCATAGCCTCCGCAAACACTGCTCCCACAACAAGCCTGTCATCCCAGAGATCAGTCTGGTTATCCTTTACTTCTCTCCCTCAATGTCAGGTTTCTCCTTTATTAGGTAAGGAGACCAAAACTACGCACAATACTGTACAATGTTCGAGATGAGGTCTCACCAAGTCCCTGCTCAGCTGCAGTAAAACACCCTTACTCCTGGATTCAAATCCCCCTGAAATGAAGGTTAATACACGATTTATCTGCCTATCTGTTTTCTGCTACTGCAAAATTGCCTTCAGTGACTGGTGCACAGGGAGATCCAGATCCTTTTCAATGTTATAGCTCCCCACTTGTTGGGTCTGTGTACACTGATCAGCGTGCCAATGCTATTCCCAGTATTGACTTCTGGATTCAGATCTCACTGCCCTACACTGACCTCGGAGGGTTGCACAGATGGAAACAAAAATGCAGCTTAAGTTCCTTTACAGATCCAACATTTTTCAAACAATCCCTTTTCAAATGATAGGCTCCCGTTCTGTTTTTACCATCAAAGGTCACAATATCACGTATCCTCCATAGACCATACCCCCCCCCCCCCCCCATTGCTCTCCATCTGCCATGTATTTACCCAGACACTCCACTTGTTGCAATCACCTTGCAGTCTTTTTGACATCCTGCTCACCCACTCACAATCCGATATTGTTTAGTGCCATCAACAAACTTGGAAATATTGAATTTGATCCACTCAATAAAATATATGTTGTGTATTGGGAATAGCTGGAGCCTAAAACCCCGATCCTTGCTGTATCCTCCAAGCCTTCCTTTCAAATAAACCCATTGTTTTATTCCTACTCACTGCTTTCTGCCCGCTCTCCCATTCTAAAACCATATTAGTCCCAGTCCCAGAGGATTTGATGTTGCATAATAGGCTTGGGGCTTTATCAAAAATCTTTCTGAAAATGCAATCATATTTCATTGATTGCTTCTCCATAATTATTCCATACGTCACTTTCTCAAATATAATTCCCATTTGATCAATCTCGGTTGACTTTATCTGTGCTCATGACTTTCAGTTCCAATACTTCCTCTAAGACTGTTTGGTTGCTAATTTCATTCTATTCCTTTTTTCTCAACAGACTAATTTTCACTAGGATTGTTGGGAAGTTTTCTTTTTTTGTTTTGTTTTCTTCTGTGAAGACATAACTAAAGTATTTGCTCCATAGTTCTGCCTTTTCCCTGTCCTCAATTCTCTGTTATCAGACTGTAAGAAAGCTTCACATTTTTCCACTTAATTTTGCCATTGACATATTTTCAGAAGATATTACAAGTTCAATCTTAAAACCCTTGTTAATATACTCTTCAGAGACCCATCAATTCCTATCTTGAACTACTCAATGATAGATCTTCCACAGCCATACAAACACAGAAGCACACACTTTGTACCATTAACAATACAGCACGGTCTACATTCGTCCCATTTTCCGACACAAGTCCCGTAGCCGTGAATCATATTGCATTTCAAGTGCGCAGCCGTGTATTTTCTAATAGTTGTGAAGTTACCATGACAACTTCTCTCTCAGGAAGGGCATTCCTGACCCCAACACACTCTGGTTGAAAAAATAACCTCAATTCCCTCCAAATCTCAAACCCTTCACCTTAAAATGTGCTGCATTGTTCTTGGCCCTTTGACTAAAAGGAACAGCTGCTGTCTATCCATCCTGTCCATGCCCCTCAGAATCCTATTCATCTGAATTACGGCCCCTCAGCCTTCTCTGCTCCAAACTAAACAACCTGAGTTTATTCAGCCTCTCTCCATAGCTGATATGCTCCATCACAGGGAATATCCTGGTGAATCTCATCTGAGCCTCCTGCACTACAATCACATCCTTCCCGTAATGTGGTTCCCAGAACTACACACAGTATTCCATTTTGGCCAAACCAAAGTTCGGCATAGCTCTTATAATCTATGCCTTGATGAATAAAGATTATGTTTACGGTCCCTTATGCTTTCTCAAAATTGTTCATTAACGTATTTAGTCACATTCAGGGAAGTGTGGAGAAACACCCTCTGAGCTTCCTCATCTGCTGCCATTCATTGAGTACCCCTGCCCAGTTCCTTCATCCAAAGTGTGTCACATCATATTTATCAAGGTTACATTACATCTGCCATTGCTCTGCCCATCTGACCATTCCATCTGTATCTTACTGTAACAGAAGATCTTCCTCCTCACTGCCAACCACCCGGCCAATCTTTTTATCAAACATAAACTTAGTTGTCACACTCCCAGCACCCCGCCTATATTCAGAGCTGCATCATTTAGGAATACCACAAATAATAAGGTTAACGATCACACAACACCAGGTTACAGTCCAACCGGTTTATTTGGAGGCACTAACTTCGAAGTGCTGCTTCTTCATTAGGTGGTTGTGCGCTTTGAAAAATGTGCCTCTGAATAAACCTGCTGGACTATAATTTGGTGTTATGTGATGTTTAGTTTGTTCACCTCAGTCCAACACCAGCATCTCCAAATCACAGCACTGATCCCTGTGATACACCATTGGACATCGGTCTCGAGTCACACAAACAGCCTTCAACCACTACCCTCTGTCTCCTAACACTAAGATGATTTGGATGCAACTTGGCAAGTCATTAATGACTCGTACCTGTTCCTTGTTATACATTTCCGCTTGACACACTAGCAGAATATCTGGAGATTTTCCTTAATCTTACACTGCCAGCAGGTTTCTATGACCCTGTTTTAGGCAGTTCTCACCAAGTGATGAATTTCCTCAAAATTACGGTCTTAAGTGGCCAATCCGTTATCTTGCCATTATTTGCCTTGAATTTGGATTGGGCAGCCAGGGAAGTGTCCTGTTAATTTCCAATTTGTCATATGTTTTGTGAATTTTGTAAATTTCACTGTGATCCATCTGTCATTCTTTGAAAGACTAGAGAACATAGGCTGAGTTTCCTCATCAGACAATCTCGCCATCTGTGAGATTAATCTGGAGAACGTCCATTGCAATTTTATTGTGGTCAGTATATTCTTTCTCAGATTGGGTCACCAACACTGTACACAATGGATGCAGGTTTGCTTGCTGAGCTGGCAGGTTCATTTCCCGACGTTTCTTTACCTTACTAGGTAACATCTTCAATGGACCTCTGGCGAAGCGATGCGACACATTCCTGCTTTTTTTAAAGGGTTTCTTTGGGTTGTTGATGTCATTTCCTGTGGCGAAGTCATTTTCTGTTCCTTTTCTCAGGGGGTGGTAGATGGGGTCTAACAACTAATGGCACATCGAGTTAGACATCTGCCAGAAATACATGTGGATTCTCTCCATTGATCCTATTAATTTCTAAATATCCAATATCACATGCTGCATAATAGATTCCAACAGTTTCCCTGCAGATGTCAATTTAATTGGTCAGCAGTTCTCCAAACTATGCCTTCTTCCCTTTATAGGTGTTTGGATCCCTTCCATTAATCTATAGTGTTTCGACCACGTTTGCTAACTTCCATTTATCCGGAATGGCTTCCGGCCTCTGCAGAATACACAGGAAAATAAAACACAGTCATCGACAGTGCTGAATACTTCTGTTGCTGATTTATGTCTGCCATTTTAACATGAAGTACATCAGGTTTGTCAGGCTGAGCAATGCTCAATCCAGTTGCACTTTCAAATACTACCTTGTTACTGATATAAATTGACTTTTTGTCTTCAGTTGCACAAGCGCTACATGATCACTTGGTATTACTGGCTGATTTTATGGATCTTCCTCCTTGAAGACAGATACAAAGCAGCTGATTATTTTCTTGGCCATTTCCCCGTTCTTCACAATAAACTCTCCTCTCCCAATTACCAATTTCCATACTTGACCTTGCTTTTACTTTGTTTCCTTTGAAATACAGATTGTAGATTTCTGCAGTGTTTTTGTTCCTGTTTGTTCGCATTCATGGTCTCTTTCTGATTTCCTTATCAGTTTCATGGCCCTTGTTTCTGGATCGTGAATTTCTGAGAATTCTCAGGTTTCAACAATGACTGAAATTCTTCTGAAGGCATTTCCTATGATTATGACATTTTCGAATTTGTTATGTTAAACATCATTGTGTCACTTTCCCTTTCTTTGGTGTTTATACCTGAAATAAAAAGACTTTGCAATATTTCTATAAATTTCCTGGACTTGATCAGATATATTCAGGAACACTGCAGGATGACATAGAAGGAATTTCCGGAGCCCTGGCTGATATTTTTGCATCATCGCTGGCCAACGGGTGAAGTCACGAAGGACTGGAGGACAGCGAATGCTGTGTCCTTGTTCAAGAAGGGCTACAAAGAAAAACGTGGGAGCAATCGACCAGTAAACGTAAAATTTGTTGTAGGTAATTTACTTGAACAGGTTCTGAGAAATAAGATATAAATGCATTTGGAAAGTCAGGGTGTGATTAGGACCAAGATTAGAGTGGTGCTAGAAAAGCACAGCAGGTCAAGCAGAATCCGAGGAACAGGAAAATCAACGTTTTGGGGAAAAGCCCATCATCAAACTCAGCACAGCTTTGTGCATGGGAGATCATGGCTCACACATTTGTTCGAATTCTTTGATTAAGTGACTAGCAACGTTGAGGAGGGAAGGATGGTGTATGTATGCTTTGTTGGTTCCATTAAGGCCTTCAATAAGGTTCCATATGGTACGCTGCTCTGGAAGGTTAGATCGAATGAAATTGAGGAGGAGCTGCCAAATTAGATTCAAAATTGTCTTGATGGTGGGAAGAAGAGGGTAATAGTGGAAGGATGCTTGTCAGCCTGGAGGCCTGTGATTAATGGAAATCCTCACGGGTTAGTGCTGGGTCCACTACATTTTACATATATCTATGGTTTAGATGAGAATGAACAGACATGATTTGTAAGTTTGATTTCAACAGTAAAATAGGCAGCATCATGGAGAGTAAGGAAGGTTATCAGAAATTTCAGAAAATACAGCAGTACCTTGATCACCTGGAGAAGTGGCTGAGAAATGGCAAATGGATTTTAATATAGTCCAGTGTAAGTTCTTGCATTTTAGAAAGTCGAGTCAAGGTTCGAGTTTCGTGTGAATGGATGGGTCCTAAGGAGTGTAGTGGAACAGAGGGACCTTGGGATTCAGGTTCATGGTTCTCTGAAATTTGATTCAGAGGTAGACAGGGCAGTGAAGAAAGCGTTTGGCACACTGGTTTTCATCAGTGTATATCACTGAGTATGTAAATTCGGGAGTTACTGCAATTATACAGGATGGTGGTGAGGCCATACTGGGAGCGTTATGTTCAGCTGTGTTCACTTTGCTATGGGAAGGATGGTATTAAACTGGAAAGAGTGCAAAAGAAATCACAAGAATGTTGCAAAGCACTCAATGGTCTGAGTTATTGGGAGAGATGTATGAGGCTGAGGAGGAATCTGAGAGAAGTGTATAAGATCATGGGAAGGACGGACAGAGTGAATGCACTCATTTTTTTTTCCAGGGTTAGGCAATCACGGACAAGAGGGCATCAGTTTAAGGTCAGAGGGGAACAATAAAAGGGAACCTGAGGACCAACTGCTTTTCACACATGGGTGATACGCATATGGAATGATGTGCCAGCGGAAGAGGTTGAGGAGGGAACATTAGCAACATTTAAAAGGCATTTGTACAAATACACGGGCATGAAAGGATGAGAAAGATACGGGCCATGTCAGGGAAATGGAGTTAGCGTGGATGGACATTTTGGTCAGAATGGACGTGTTTGGGCCGAAGGGCCTGTCTCTGTGTTGCCTGACTATGACTCCAACAAACATTGCTTGCCTCCCACTGTATGTTATATTGTACTTTCCCAATTCACTGGAGTGAACTTGACCCTCTCGCCTCCAGGCTACCATGATGTTTAACCAGAACGTTCAAGCATTCTCTCTTCATGCAGACACCGTGTAAAATGTACCTTATTAACGTCTCTATTCCTTCAAAGCTGATTCAGAGCAAGGTTATTAATTCTTCCTTCTGATCACACTTCACCAAACCGAAAATAAACTGCTCTATAGTTTGCTTCACAACATACACTTCAACCCGCCTCACATACACGTACATAATTTATTTTGCACAGCATAAGCAGTCACTTAGTTAATGCTGTTTAGATGCAATTTGAGAACATCCAATAAAACTGCAGTATCCATGATACTTGCATATCTAATTTCCAGAGCATATGATGCTCAGATATTCTGCAACCGATATATAATACACCAATATTTGCTGCGCCTTTGTAAGTTATACATAAATTGATTCTGTGGAATCTGAGGGACAGGTCTGTGTCATTATTAGTGATAGAGTTGGACAGGACATTCGGGGAGGCTCACCTCGACTCTGAGATGATCTGAAGATATCTCCATCAATACAAGCCAAGCATCAATATCCTCCCCGCTGTCTCAGGATAATGGTCACCGAATTCTCTCTGCTCCGTCACCCTCTCTGTATATCTGTTATAGCACCTACCCCCAGAAAATCCTCATGCTCTATCTCCAAATAAGGCTCAGGCACTACCACTCTCACTATTGAATTCAGCAACTTCCTTCCCACACTTTTTCTGTCACCTACGCAATACGCCCACACATTAATAATGATATATGGATACAAAACTGTCGACTGTCTCATTCCGGGCGACTCACAATTCCTCCCAGATACACCTCCACCAGCACTATCAACAAGGCCATCCACTCCTGCCCTCACTCCTTCCGTCCCTTTCTTCTATTCCAAGAGAAACAGCCTGGAATAGGACAGAAATGGCCAAGCTGGGTGGTGGAGTGCCTGATATGCATTCCCTCACCCCCACCCCTACACCCGCCATGTGGGGAGGAACCGAGTACAAGATGAAGCGGACTGGGATGCCTCGCATGAAATTTCTGAAACATCCATGTCCCACTGACCGATTAAGGAGCAGTGCTCAGTGAAAGACAATTCTCACTGTAAACACACTGGCATTTCGAACGACAGTCCTTTAACTCCCACCACCACCCCGCCCCCCACCAAATACAGTTACCTCACTGCACAGAGATGCAGACACAGAAATAGACACAATTATTGGTATCACCCCAATATACGAACAAACACAATACATACAAAGGAATAGACATACACACACGTAGAAACACACGCAGACATATAGAGTCACACACAAATAGACACAAACATAGATAGAAACACACAGGCTGATACACAGAAAGACAAACGGAGATGCACAAATACACAGATGACAAGCAGATGGACAAACATACGCACACGGAGAGAAAGATACAAATTGATAAGTTTTTGTTTTATAACGGGATCGAGGATTCTTGGGGGAAGGCAGGAGAATGAGGTTGAGGAACATATAAGAAATTATTGAATGGCAGATCAGACTCGATGGGCCGAATGGCCTCATTCTGCTCCTTTTTTCATGTGGTGCTATGCTATCAGGTATTCTCTTCCTGAGACAGCAGCAGAGGCTGGGTTTGATACATATTTAATTGGAAAGGTTCAGCAGGAATTTGGGACAGGTTTGGACTCTGGAATGGTTTATATTTATTCCTAACTATTCTGTCCTTTTATCTGCAAAGAGGTGGTGATTTGATGTTCAGTTAACAAAGTTTTAAAATAACAGGTCCCACAAAGAAATAAGGACGTACCTTTCACTTTAGTGTTGTGCTACCTATGGTGTCCTCATCCTCAGGGAGCAGTGAATACTCGTTTATAGAGTCATAGAGTTGCACAGCATGGAAACAGACCTTTCAGTCCAACCCGTCCATGCCGACCAGATATCTGAACCCAACCTCGACCCCCTGCCGGCAACTGGCCCATATACTTCCAAACCCTTCCAATTCGTATACCCATCCAAAACGCCTCTTAAATGTTGCAATTGTACCAGCCTCCACCACTTCCTCATTCCATACAAGTACACCCTCTGGGTGAAAAACGTTGCCGCTTAGGTCTCTTTTGTATCTTTCCCCTCTCATCCTAAACCTACGCCCTCTAGCTCTGGATTCCCAGACACCAGGGAAAAGACTTTGCCGATTTACACTATCCATGCCCCTCATAATTTTGTAAACCTCTATAAAGTCACCCCTCAGCCTCCGATGCTCCATTTAAAACAGCCCCAGTCTGTTCAGCCTCTCCCTGTAGCTCAAATCCTCTAACCCTGGTAAAATCTTTGTAAATCTTTCTGAACTCGTTCAAGCTTCACAACATCTTTCCGATAGGAGCGAGACCAGAATTGCACGCATATTCCAACAATGGCCTCAACAATGTCCTGGACAGCAGCAACATGACCTCCCACCTCTTGTACTCAATACTCTGACCAATAAAGGAAAGCATACCAAACACCTTCTTCACTATCCTATCTACCTGCGCCTCCATTTTCAAAGAGCTATGAACCTCCACCTCCAAGGTCTCTTTGTTCAGCTACACTCCCTAGGACCTTACCATTAAGTGTATAAGTCTGCACTTGACTAATATTTGTTGGACAGGAGAGTCATTGTTTATTGGGAACAGACAGGAGACGGATGGACAGACACACTCGGATCAGCCATGAGCATTCTGAATGTGCCACCAAATGACCAACTGTTGCCCCTACACGTGTGTTGTTCCCTCAATCCACCCTCGAGGCTATTCATTGTATGGGACAGGATCGATACAATGAGACAGGAGGAGACCATTCTGTCACTCTAAGGAATTGCACAGCAATATAGAATGAAGTAATTCAGCTCGTTGAGTACATTACACAGCCCAGCAGGAGGCCATTCAACCTGCCTGAACGGCTACCCAGGAGCAGGGAACATTCACTCTCCTGTCCATCAAAGATCAGTCGCTTACAGGAAATCGAGAGTAGAGACAAATGTTTATTTTCAGGCTGCAAAGCTGTAACTGATGGATTGCCTCAGAGATCACTGTGGGGTCATCAATGATGAACAATTTGGATCAAAGATCTGAAAGAAGGGGCGGGAATTGCTTGGAGCTCAATTAGCTGGTACACCAAGATGGTCATTTAATGTGTCATCAAATGGAGGTAGTGAGTCTGCAATGTGAAACAGACAGGGAAGGTTAGTGAGCAAACCTTCAGCAGAAATAACTGAGGGTAGGTTGTGTATTTTGGCATGAAGAATAAAACAATGGTAAACAATGTAAATGCAGAGAGATTGAAGAACTCTGTGATTCAGGCGGTTTCCATGCTCTTGGGACATGAATCATATGAAGTCAGTCTGCAGATGCAGCAAGTGATTTGGAAGGTAAGCGGAATGATGCTGTTTTTGGCAAAAGGTATCAGATGTAATGGCAGGAATGTTTAACTGCATCAGAACAGGGCATTGCTGAGACCACATTTGATGCACTGTGTGCTGTTTTGATCCCCGAAACTAAAATGAAAGGA
The DNA here is from genome assembly GCF_047496795.1 of Chiloscyllium punctatum. Classification (NCBI taxonomy): domain Eukaryota; kingdom Metazoa; phylum Chordata; class Chondrichthyes; order Orectolobiformes; family Hemiscylliidae; genus Chiloscyllium; species Chiloscyllium punctatum. The sequence goes on along the minus strand of NC_092790.1, from coordinate 25,857,926 downwards.
TTTAATTCTTTTCGACGATTTTCAAATAGGTTTCCCTTTTCTCATTCCTGGAATGCCGGCCTTTTGTTATGGGGGATTATCAGTTTCGATTTTAGCTGAGAAATAATATTGAATCATCCATGACTTTCTGAAAAGAGTATCAACTTGATGCATATTATCCCTTGTCAGGAAGACTAAAGCTAGAGAATAAATTTTAAGAAAAAGATGCATTGATATTAACAGACATACTATGAAGACACCTACCAATATTTACAAATTACACAGACACATGTAAGCATGTCATCAAATTATAAAGTGGGGACTTTTTTGCGATTGAAACGAATGCTCTTGCATATAATCTATAATCGGGGTTTCCAGAGAATGTTCCAGAAGAGCACACATGGTCCAGTTTGGTGTTCATTATTGTATGTTTCAACACAGAGAGAGAGAAAAATGTCCCCTGCCTGAGAAGCAGCAGCATATTGATCTCTCTCTCTTAAGTTGTTCCATCCGAGAGCAAAGTGTGAGACCATAAAATCTCTGTGTTATCATTACTACTTGTGAAGGATTTCTGGTGAGAATTCACTGGAATCTCTCCACTGCCTGAAACAAAAGAAATTCAACCAAATTCAACTGTTCCAGAGTGAAACCCCACTACCAGTAGCTTGTGTGAGCAGAATAACTTCAAAGGCAGAATAACGTTTTGGGCACTCTATCATTTTAACATTTGTTATGAGTCCAACTTTCTGTGTCTCGCACTTTTCTAGAAAATGACCTACTCTGAGACCTACATCATTGGTCACATCACAAAACTGTTTGCATTTAAGGTTGGTGTAACCAGTGGAGGAGTGGGACTGGAAAAGGACGAGTGACCTTCCAACATTGGTTGAAACACAAATGAGAAATTTTCAAAGGGCTGTTCAAGTGGAAATTCCCTTCACCAAAAGTTTGTGGTGCGTGGATGTTTTCATTTATTCAAAGTTATATTTGGTGACATTTGACAGACAAGTGAATGCAGGAAAATGGCATACAGACAGAAAAATACTGCTGAGACCTGCTGTTAGCAATAACTGGTCTTTAATGTCCAATTCTTCACACCATTTAGCTCTCCAACAGGCCACAAATTCATGTACCACCTCTTTGAATACTTTCAGTGAAGTAACCCTCCTCACTATGTAGCCCAGATACTTCCAGGCATTGATTACCCTCTATGAGAGGAAAACACTCCTAACACATACACCATCATCTATTGATATGAACAAGAGGTGAACACAGGGGCTCAGGAAAGAGTGAATGGCCTCGCTAACAAGGTAGCATTTGACTGTGGATGGCATCAGGACCACCTACTTATTTGAGCTGAATGGGAATCAGGTGTACCCTACCCACTGGTTGGGGTCTTTCAGAGCCCAAAGGAAGATGTTTGTGTTCGGTGACCGACAATCCTCTCAGTCCTGGGACATCTCTGCAGGAGATCCTCAGGGTAGCTGCCTCAAAACAAAGACCTTCAGCTGCTTCATCACTGTCTATCGTTATCATAAGTTCAGAAATGGGGATGGTCACTGACGATCACCCAATGTTCAGAACAATGTGTCACACCTCAGCTCCTGAACAAGTCTGTGTCCATATGCAATAAGAGTCGGACAGGTTTCAGGCTTGTGCTGTTAAAGTGTCGGTAACATTCACTCTTAACTTCCACAGTTAAATGAAGAGCTCATTCAGCATCTCAGGCACATTAGAAACGGATATGTGGAAACCATTCAGCCCATCGAAACTACTGAACAAAGAGAGGAATAGCCGATTCAATCCTCCTGCCTGTTCCACAGGAAGAGAAGAGTTCTGATTACTACATCAGGCTGTTAAACAGGAGCAGGCAGGGCCAGGTCCGACCCATGAACCTGTTCCATGGGACCTGGAGGAGGCCATTCAGCACCTCAAGACACTTAAACAGGAACAGGACGGTGTCATTGATGCTCAAACCTGACAAATCAATGGAGCATAGAACACATTCAGAGACGGATCCACGATGTTCTTCATGGCTTCATTACCTGTGGGACACTTGACACTTTGACGTGGTTTGCTGGCAGTGAGGAAGGTAGCCAGGTGCTTTGTCTCAAGTCTCAGAGAGGCATCTTCCGCCTCTGAGAAGACAGACCCATGTTCTCCATAGACGTCAGAAACTAGTGGGAATAGTTAACTGTTTTATAATGAAGGTATTGTGGCTGTTGTCGGGATTGTGGATAACATGACGTTCAGTGCAGGATCGCACACTAAATACACTGTATTAATGTGGGGAGAATTTAATCAAAGACTGACCCTCTGTATCTCTCAATCAACATGTGGAGTGGGGTTGGGATGAGGAGAACGTCCTCGGAGGCTCTTAACCTATTGAGAATCATTTAACCCGAGTTAATAAAAGCCATGGAATTTATCATCGTATCAGTCCCTGTTTAGAACATCATGAGTGACTGTCCATCTCCCTTAAGGTTCAATACAATCATCTCTTATTCTCTCACAGAACTTCACTCGCTGCTCATGGTGCCATCATCCCAGGGATTAGTCTATCCACTGTACCCCAAATACTGTCTCAACAACACTCTCAGGGATGATCGCAATAATCATTTTCGCTCACATAGACATCGCCGTTTCTTTCCTGTGCCACAAGAAGCCATTCCTTCTCTATGCACTATGACTGACATGGAATGTATAAGTTCCTTACATCTGTACGTCAGCATCAATAAAGCCAACACCAGAGATACGTATGGAGATGTGCATCACTCTTGGGGAGAATTTCAATGAGATTGAATACACCTTAAATAGGGGATGATCACCTACTTGAATAGAAATGAACTATAGGAATACGGGAAACAGACAGAGGAAGGGAGCTGTCATTACTTCTGTTCTTCTCTCACAGGATGTATGCAGCCCTGGTCACGGCAGCATGTTATGCCGATCTTGAACTGAGTGTTTGGTTCCTGTTCCACAGGACAGTAAAGAGAAAAGCACATTCCTGTGGGATTGTCGTGTTACAATCCAAGATTTATCCACAGCAGTAGTCCATGATAATTCTAGAGTCCAAGACTATTTGAAGTAAAAATTAACAACTTTATTTCTTAAAGTATAACAGGGAATAATAGACGAACGAATATTTACAGCTTCTTCCTCTAAGCTATATTTTATCCACCGCCCCCCCCCCCCTCCATTATACTAGTCCGATTAGACTCCTAATTAAGATTTACAAAACAAAACTTCTAATCTCAAAACCAAGAAGCTTTCGGTTCTTCTCCATATTCCAGGCTTCTTTTCTTCTTTGAGAATCTGTTTTTACCAGTTACTAATCAATAAAGTTACTGAGAGGAGAGCTATTTTTCAGGCAGTCTTTGCAAGCTGGTAACTTGGCAGTTCTCCTCTCAACTGTCAACTTCCCGCGGTCTTGTACCCCCAAACCATTGGACTGTGTCATTGGCTTTTAAGATTATCAATATACTAAATTCAAACTTGATTGGAGGTGGGCATTTTGGGTTATAATTTAAACTGTTTGGCTGAATTTGTTTTTGTCTTGAGAAAATAAGCAAATCGAGACGTTCAAACAAATGGTACATAAGTCTATTTTTCAGAAGACTTGGTGCTATCAGGTAGTTATTGCTGGCTTTTAATTCTGTTAAAGGTGCAGAACACCCACCTGTTCATCACAGAAGTCACACTGAAACTTGACTAGGGAAGAATGACACACTGACTTCGCTTAAGGACTTGGGGCAAGCAGATGGGCTTTATGGCAAATGAAAATAGTTGTTTTTAATTTCCCTCATGAGCTTTCAACAGACTATTATTCTGTAGCTCTAGAGTATGAGTCTTGAACACGATAAACTGTCGTCCCATTTGTACAGAGAACAAGTTAAACACCCTCAAGAGCAATTTTTTTAGTGACGGACATGTGGTTAGAAGGAACTTGAAACTGTTGCATCTGGATTAAACAAAGGCACAAATTATGGTTTATTCAGAGTTGCAAACAGACTGAGACGAGACTGGGATATCATGACGGTGGTATTGGAAAGGATTGGTGAGTGGGGACGAGATGGAGATGTAAATTTGTGAAGGATAAAATGGATTATGGAGTTTGAGAACAGTCTGGTTCCTTCTTGCATATCAGTGAGTAATTTAGAAATAGTGGTTTGATACTGATTAATATAAGGAAAGGAGGTTTTGATTGTAACTGAAAACATTGTTTTGGACTTTCCAAATTTTATATATCATGAGCAGAAATTCGGTTCAACCCAGTTTAGAAGAGAAATATAATGACTTACCAGGAACACCAACTATAGCGGGGATGGGATAGTAACCTCCTTGAATAATCCAAAGGAGATCCTGGATCCGTGATGCTAATGATATCCAAGGCCGAGAAAGATAGTAAAGACCCGAGGATAAAATCCTGTCTGTTATTGTAATATTCCAGTCTAATATTCTCAGATTCTGATAGATTGTTGAACCATTCCAGTTTAATGATCTCAGATTCTGATCCATTGTTGTACCATTCCAGGTTACTGATCTTAGATTCTGATCCACTATTAGAATATTCAAATCGGAGGTCCTCACATTCTGAACCATTATTGTAACGCTCCAGTCTAATGTTCTCAGATTCTGATCTCTACTCCCCCTCTCTCTCGAGCTGATGATCCCTGTTAGTGCCGTCAGTGATGCTCCTACTCATACTATGGGATAACACACTGAAAAGAGCCCATTTATCATTCAATGATGGAAACGCTCCACTGGGATAATTAGGATCCACGGAGATTGACATTAATCACAGTCACTGAACAAATAGCTCCCGTTAACCCCTTTCAATTTAACATTGATTTTATTAAAATTCTAAAGAATATTTAAAATTTATACATTTGGCATGGGATATGCGGGAGTGACTGAGGAACCGAATATTGGAGATGGTAGATTGATTGCGTGTAATCATTCAATCTGCCTTGGATATGGAAGTAATGACAAAGGATTGTCAGAACATAAACAAGTTTATCCGTTTATAAACGGAAATACACGGTCTGTAACTACTGATCATTGATTATAATGTCAGTAAAATATGGAGAGAACTTTGCTAGTTCAGAATCTGACAGGAAAATGTGCCTACGATAACATGAGTGTAACGGACAACTGACATGGATATGTTAACACAGAATATGACGTGTCACACAATTCAGATAGTTATTCGAGGATCAGAGAGGGCATGCTGTTAATGTTATCGATGCCAATCAACTGTGATTAAGTACCATTGGATTTCAATTGCAGTGTGATTATGATATTGGGGACATGGCTGCTAAGACTGGAGTGAGGGAACATGATATTTCCCACTCATCAGTAGTGAAACGTTACTCTTTGTAAATCATTTGAAGATCAAATTCAAGGATACAACTCCAATGAGGAATGAGGAGAGCCAATATTAACCATACAACCAGAAGGCATTGGAGCAGAAATTTGGCCATTAGGCCCATTAAGCCTGCTCCACCATTCAGTGATGGCTGTTAAGCTTGTCAACCCCATTCTCCCGCTTTCTACCTGTAACCCTTGATCCCCTTTACAGTCAAGAACCTATCTGTCTCACTCTTAAAAGTACTCAATGATATGGACTCGACAGCTCTCTGTGGCCTCTGTGGCAGTGAATTCCATAGATTCACCGCTCTCTGGCTGGAGATGTTTCTCTATATCTCTGTTTGGAAAGGTCTCTTTACTCTGTCCCTTCTGGTACTAGTCTCTCCTACCATTGGATATATCTTCCCAAAATCCACTCTGTCCCACGACATGTCGTATTCTGTAAGTTTCAATTAGACCTCCTAGCATCTTTCTGAACTCTATCAAATACAGACCCAGAGCCCTCAAATATTCTTCATATGTCAAGCTTTTCATTCCTGGCACCATTCTCGTGAATCTCGTCTGAAAACGCTCCAAGACCAGCACATCCTTCCTGAGATATGGGACTCAAAACTGCGCGCAATAATCCGAGTGTAGCATGACCCAAGCCTGGTAGAGCCTTAGAAGTACATCCTTGCTTTTATATTGAAGCCTTCTTGAAATAAATGCCATCATTGTATTTACCTTCCTAACTATTGACAAACTGCAAGTTTACCTTTCAAGACGCCTGCACTAGAACACCCTAGTCTTTTTGCACTTCAGATTTCTGAATTTGCTTGCTATTTATAAAATAGTCTATACCTCTATTCATCCTGGCAAAATGCTTTGCCACACTTTTACACATTGTACGACATCTGCCACTTCTTTGCTCACTCTCCAAACCTGTAAAAATCCTTCAGCAGGTGAAAGTGAGGACCGCAGATGCTGGAGATCAGAGTCAAAAAGTGTGGTCATAGAAAAGTACAGTCTGTCAGGCAGCATCCGAGGAGCAGGAGATGCGACGTTTCAGGCATAATCCCTTCATCAGGAATGTGGGGTGGGGGGAAGGGGCCAGAGAGATAAATGAGAGGGGCTGGTGCTGGGAGGAAGGTAGCTGGGAAAGGGACAGCTAGATGAAGGTGTGTGGTGATAGTGATAGGTCAGAGTGGATGGTGGAGTGGATAGATGGGAAGGAAGATGGACAGGTAGGACAGTTCAAGATGGTGGTTCTGAGTTGGAGGGTTTGATCTGGAATAAGATGGAGGGAGGGGAGGTGAGGAAACTGGTAAAATTGTCCTTGATAACGTGTGTTGGAAGGGTCCAAAGACAGAAGATAATGCGTTCTTCCTTCAGACGTCAGGTGGCTAGAATTTGACTGTGGATGAGGTCACAAACCTGCAAAGCCTTGGCGGAGTCGGAGGGGAGTTGAAGTATTCAGCCACAGGGCAGTGGGGTTGTTGGGTGTGTGTGTGTCCGAGAGTGTTCCCTGAACCGTTCTGCAAGTTGACGTCCTGTCTCGCCAATGTAGTGGAGACCAGGAGCAATAGTCAGACTAGAAGAGGTGTTTGGATGCACAGGATGTTATCTGCCTGATGTGGAAGGATCCTTTTGGGCCTTGAGTGGAGGTGAGGAGGGAGGTGTTGGCACAGGTTTCATACCTGTTGTAGTGGCAAGTGAAAGTACTGGGAGTGGAAGGTGGCTTGTTGGGGTTGCGTGGACCTGACGAGGGAGCTGTGAGGGAATGGTCACAGCAGTATGATGATAGAGGTCGGGAGGGAAGTATATCTCTGGTGGTGGGGTCTGACCGTTGGTTGCAGAAATGGCGGAGGATGATGCATTGTATCCTGAGGTTGGTGGGATGGAAGGCAAGCACCAGAGAGGTTCGAACTTGTTGTAGTTGGAAGGGTGAAGTTCAAGGGCAGAGTTTTGGGCAGTTGAGGAGATGCGCTAGAGCACCCTCCTGCAGCTGGAACATCTCTTCAATGCTACCTGTCCCTCTATCTATCTTTGTACTGTTTGAAAGCTTAGCCAGAATGCCCTCAGTTCCTTCATATCGATAATGAATGTACAAAGTGAAAAGTGGTGGTCCCAAAACTCAGTCTTGTGGAACACCACTTGTCTCTGGCTGCCATTCTGAGAAGGACACTTTAATCCACACTCTCTGCTTTCTGTCAGAGAGCCAAACTTCAACTTCCACTTTGCCTCTAACACCATGGACCCATATCTTTCTCAATAGCCTCATGCATGGCACCTTGTCAAAGGATTCTTGAGGTGCAGATGGATAACATCTATCGGTTCTCCTTGATCAAATCTGCACATTACTCCCTCAATGTATTCTAGCTGGCTTGTCAGGCATGACCTCCCCTTGATGAAACCATGCTGACTCTTTCCTATTTTACCAAAGGCCTTCAAGTATTCAGAAATCCCATTCTTCACGATGAATTCCATGATGTTACCCACAACCAAGTCTGCAAATCAGTCTGCAGTTTTCCATCTTCTGCCTAACTCCCTTATTAAACAGGGTGACGTGTTAGCAATTATGCAGCCACTTGGCCCTTTCCTGATTTTAGTCATTCCTGAAAGATTACCACTTTCGCTTGCACTAACTCTTCAGCGATCTCCCTTACAAGTCTAGGGTGTAGTCCATCTGGTCCAGGTGAGTTATCCACATTCAGGCCATTCCGTTTTCTAACATGTTCTTCTTGGTGATGACCACTGTATTTAGGACTGCCCTCTCACTCTCTTCAAACCTTGGGTAATTACTCATGTATGCCACCGTGAAGACTGATGCAAAATTCCTCAGCCATTTCTTTGATTCCCACTACCCTATTTCCAGCATCATTTCCGAGTGGTCCATATTCACATTTACCTCTCTTTTGCACTTTTTGTATCTAAAGAATCTCTTACAGTTTCCTTTATATTACTAGTTAGTTTACCCCATACTTAATCTTCGCCCTCCTTCTTTATTTTTTCTTGCCTTCTGTTGGCTCCAATTCTCCATTTTCCCACTGCCCTTCACTCTGCTTGATCTTTTGCTTATATAGCATCCCTGACTTCCTTGTCAGCCCTGGTTGCCTCATCCTCCCTGTACCATACCTCTATTACTCAGCATTAATCTCTGCAGTGTCTTTTAAATTATTGTGGAATTTCCAGCCATTGCTGTTCCCCTGTCTTTCCTGTTAGACGCCTGTCCCATTCAATTCTACCCAGCTTCTCCCTTATGCCTCTCCAATTGCCTTTATTCAGATGAAATACTGTTAACTCCGATTCTATCTTCTCTCTCAAATTGCAGAATAAATTCAACCATGTTCTGATCACTGCTTCTGAAGTTTTCCTTCACCTTAAGCTCCCTTGTCTAGCCTGCGTCATTAAATCCAGCGTCATCTGATCCCGAGTGGGCTCCACCACATGATGCTCCAAAAAGCCATCCCGTAGACATTCTTCAAATTCCTTATCTTGCGATTCACTACCAACATGGTTTTCCATTTAACTTACATATTGAAATCCCCCATGATCACTGTATCTTTGCCTTATCTGCAGATCTTTTCTATCTCCTGGTGTATCTTGTGCCCTAGCTCCTGACTACTCTTTGGAGGTCTGTGCAAGTCTCCAACTGTGGTTGTCTTACCTTTGTGGTTCCTCAATTCTACGCACACAGATTCTACACCATCTGACCTTACTTTCTTTCTTATTGTTAATTTAATTTCATTTCTTATTAATAATGTGGACCCACTCTCTCTATCTTTTCGATAGGATATATGTCCTTGAATATCCTAATCCCCTTGCAGCCACTTCTCTGTGATGCACATCACGTTATACCTATCAATTTAAATCTATGCCACAAGCTCATTTACCCTATTCCTTATACTGCTCGCATTCAGATATAACCCTTCAATCTTGTGCTAACGGTCCCTCTTCTATTGCCATTTGTTTGTCCAGTGTGATTGAAGTTTAATTACTTACACTTTCCATACACTCTGTCCTATTTGCGTTATGCTGGAGATTTGAATAGCCTCTCCTGAGCTCTGTACTCTTACCTCCTTTTTTCTAATTAAACCCTATAACCCTATCCCACCCCGCGCGCACACACACACACACACACACACACACACACACGGTTCAGATGAAGACTGTCCCATCGGAACAGGTTATGACTTTCATATTTAATAAAATGTGTTTAAAGTTTGTGAGAAGATTTGTAGCTCGGGTGCTCGTTGTTCTGGTTCTGTTCGCCAAGCTGGGAATTTGTGTTGCAGACGTTTCGTCCCCTGTCTAGGTGACATCCTCAGTGCTTGGGAGTCTCCTGTGAAGCGCTTCTGTGATCTTTCCTCCGGCATTTATAGTGGTTTGAATCTGCCGCATCCGGTTGCCAGTTCCAGCTGTCAGTTCCAGTGGTCAGTCTATTGGGTCCAGGTCGATGTGCTTATTGATTGAATCTGTGGATGAGTGCCATGCCTCCAGGAATTCTCTGGCTGTTCTCTATTTGGCTTGCCCTATAATAGTAGTGTTGTCCCAATCATGTTGCTTGTCATCTGTGTGTGTGGCTACTAAGGATAGCTGGTCGTTTCGTTTCGTGGGTAGTTAGTGTTCATGGATGCGGATAATTAGCTGTCTTCCTGTTTGTCCAATGTAATGTTTTGTGCAGTCCTTGCATGGAATTTTGTGCACAACATTGGTTTTGCTCATGCTGGGTATCGGGTCCTTCGTTCTGGTGAGTTGTTGTCTTAGAGTGGCTGTTGGTTTGTGTGCTGTTATGAGTCCTAGTGGTCGCAGTAGTCTGGCTGTCAGTTCAGAAATGCTCCTGATGTACGGTAGTGTGGCTAGTCCTTCGAGTCGTGGCATGCCCTCGTTCCGTTGTCTCTCCCTTAGGCATCTGTTGATGAAATTGCGGGGTATCCGTTGTTGGCGAATACATTGTATAGGTGTTCTTCTTCCTATTTTTTGCGTTCTGGTGTACTGCAGTGTGTTGTGGCCCTTTTGAACAGTGTCTCAATACAACTTCTTTTGTGTGTGTTGGCGTGGTTGCTTTCGTAGTTCAGCACTTGGTCTGTGTGCGTGGCTTTCCTGTATACCTTTGTGGTGAATTCTCCGTTCAGTGTTCTCTGTACCATCACGTCTAGGAATGGGAGTTGGTTGTCCTTTTCTTCCTCTCTAGTGAATCGGATTCCTGTGAGTTTGGTGTCGATGAGCCGGTGTGTGTTGTCTGGCTGTTTGTAAGAACAGCCTTTCCACATATTCTCCATGAGACATTACAGTCATTTCAGCTATCAGTCCAGTCAACCTCCTTTGAACCACCTCCAAAACATTTACACCTTTCATGAGAAAAGTAGTCTAGGGTATTTCAAGGATATGTCAGAGGTCATAGACACATAGTATCACTACCTGGGACACCATCACAAAAACTGGCTAAAGAACGACAGCAGAAACTGAAACACCTGATCAGCGGATCCAGACACTCTATACAATCAACACAGGATTTCTTGGACATCATTAGAAATATACACATAGACAAGGAAGAAACCATGGTCTCATTCGATGTTTTGGCACTGTTCACCTCTATTGACAAAACCCTAGCCAGAGAAACAACAGCCAACCTGCTGGACATGCAGAACAGACAACAAGACGGGGAACCAATCAACAAAACTGCACTGGAACTGTGCCTCACCACATACTGAACATTCAACAACCAAATATATGAACAAATCAACAGCACCCCCATGGGCTCAACTATCTCTGGACTCATAGCAGAAACGGTAATGCAAAGATTCGAACAAACAGTCTTACCGCAAATTCAACCTAAACTCTGGGTCAGATATGTGGTTGACACCTTTGTAATCATTAGAAACACAGAAATAGAGGACACACACCAGATCATCAACGCCACACTCACAGGAATCCGATTCACTCGAGAGGAAGAGAAGGACAACCAACTCCTATTTCTCGACGTCATGGTACAGAGAACACCGAACAGAGAATTCACCACAAAGGTATACAGAAAAGCCACGCACACAGACCAAGTACTGAACTACGAAAGCAACCACCCCAACACACACAAATGAAGTTGCATCAAGACACTGTTCAAAAAGGCCACAACACTGCAGTACACCAGAACTGCAAAAAGAGGAAGAAGAACACCTATACAATGTATTTGCCAACAACGGATACCCCGCAATTTCATCAACAGATGCCTAAGGGAAAGACAACGGAACGAGGACATGCCACGACCCAAAGGAATAGCCACACGAACATACATCAAGATCATTTCCGAACTGATAGCCAGACTACTGTGACCACTAGGACTCATAACAGCACACAAACCAACAGCCGCTCTCAGACAACAACTCCCCAGAACAAAGGACCCAATACCCAACATGAGCAAAACCAATGTAGTGTACAAAATCCCATGCAAGGACTGCACAAAACACTACATAGGACAAACAGGAAGACAGCTAACGATCCATATCCATGAACACCAACTACCCACGAAACGACACGAGGAGCTATCCTTAGTATACACACACGCAGATGACAAGCAACATGATTCGACAGGGACAACACGACTATTATAGGACAAGCCAAACAGAGAACAGCCAGGGAATTCCTGGAGGCATGTCACTCAAACACAGATTCAATCAATAAGCACATCGACCTGGACCCAATATACCGACCACTGCAACTGATAGCTGGAACTGGCAACCGGAAGCGGCAGATTCAAACCACTATAAATGCCGGAGGAAAGATCACAGATGCGTTTCACAGGAGGCTCCTAAGCACCGAGGATGTCCCTAGACAGGGGACGAAACGTCTGCAACACAAATTCCCAGCTCGGCGAACAGAACCACAACAATAAAATGTGTTTATTCAAAACAAAATACTTGGACAAGGCACAAGCGTTTCTGCACATACCAAAACATGAAAACTACAAAGCGGCAAGTCTGTTAAAATTCACTTACTATGTGGAGCTATATGAATTTAAATGTGAATTACAAAACCACGGACGAGGTGTTCAAGCTTTATTGGTCATTATTTGACCCACAGCTGAGATGCTGATTTTCCCCCAGTCAGTAATCCCCCTCACTGAGATTCTCTCGCCTTGTCTCTCACACAGTGTCCAGAGGGACTACAAGTTCCTGTTGGCCCAGAATATTTAAATTAACTCACCTTCTCCCTGGAACCAATCTATAGTTATTTTGGACCTTGTTCAGCAGTCAGCAACCCGGCTCTGTGAAATTATTGGCGATAAATGATCTGGGATGTCAGTATATTGCTCACAGGGTAAAGCACCAGGCAAAGGGCTTGCAGTCTGTGGGAGTTTCTAAATAAAATTTCTGTGTATTTCTCCTCGTGCTGTTTTCTGATCTAACTTCACACTCGTCTGACACCCCTTGCTCTCACTCACTCTGTCGCTCCGTTTTCACTCCATTCCTTATATCTCTCTTCACTTCATTCTTCTTTGTTAATTTTTCTCTCTCTCACGCACACACGCACGCACACAAACACACACACACAGTTCTCTCTGTTTTCAAATTGTGATGCTGGAGAGCTCATCGTTGTACAATTGGCTAAACGGCCTCAATCAGTGCTCGATTAATTCTGAAGCTCTTTGAACCACAATGAAGACTTTAACACAATAAAGACATCAGGTGCCTGGAGAGACAAGCTGGTCCTGCCAAGGACACAGTGCAGAATCATCCTTTATCTCTTCCTGTTGCCTGATATGCAGCGGCCTTGAAATATCTGTTCAAACAAAATAGATTGAAATTCGTGCAGGCGGGAGGACGGTCACCAGACGTTCACCAGCTGTCAGGATTTAACAAGCAGTTCCCACATACAAAATGTGGATTTGCCTGACAGCATCTCCTCCAAATTGACACGGCCTAGCTCTGCCTGATGTTCACGTAATTTGCCTTCCGCCAATTCAGTAGATTCCCACAAGGTCCTGACATATCCGTGTTCATAGCTATCTTAAATCTGAAGGAGCTGTGACCACTGCTTCGAAAATTATGTCCCACTGAAAGGTCAGTCACCTGGCCAGGCTCATTAGTCAATCCGAGATCCAGTATGGCGCTTCCTCTGGTTGGACTATCCACATACTGTTGCAGTTAATAAATTCTGCCCCGTCGAAGCCTCTTGCTCCAAGGGACTCCCAGTCATTACTGGAGATATTAAAGTCACTCACTATGACCTCTCTGATTTTTTAATACACCTTTCCTTAATCGACGTACATATCTGTTCCTCAATCCCTCCGTGGTTGTTGGGGGGGATTATAGTAACGCAGTGCTTGCAGCCATCTTATTTTTGAGCTTTACCCATATTGCTGCAGTGGATGATCCCTCCTGTATGTCCTCTTCAAGTAAAGATGGAGCATTCTCCCGATTAGTAAAACACCTCGTCCACCTCTTTTACCTTCCTCTCCATCTCGCATAAAACAATGAAACCCTGGAATGTTAAATGGCCAGTCCTTTCCCTCTCTCAACCAAGTCTCTGTAAAGCTGCAACATCATAGTCACATGCACGGATTCAGGCTGTCAGTTCATCGGTTTTAACCATAATAATTCTTCCATTGAAATGAATACACTTCAGCCCAACTCCATCAGATCCTGACCTGATATTTGGTTTGAGTTTCCCTGATTTAAATTATCCTTGTCTATTCTCTGGTAATAGGAGATTAGAAAAGACTGTCAGTAAAGCAGAAAATATTGCAAACAGACAATTTCTTTTTCCTCCCTTGTCCCTTCTATCTGTACATTGCATCACACACTGTCCAATTCCAATAAACTGCTGGATAATTATTATGCTCCAAACAACAGTCTCCAGCCTCTCACTGCACATTCTTCAACTCTCTCTGGACCTTTGGATTGACTGTTTTATGATCCCTCTCTCAACCAAATAAATGTAATATATATATCATTGTTATATATACTCATTCAAACTCCAAGCTCCAAGCTCATCTGTCTTGCCTGCCATACTGCTCACATTAAAATCAGCACACTTCAGACCGCCAGCCCCATTGTGTTCACTCCCATCTGCCAGTTTGCTGTTGGTCTTAGCTGAACTGGGATTAGTCTCCAACAGCTCTTCAGTCACTGTGCTTGTGGACGTACTGCTCTGGCTCCACCCTCCCTCCCCCACCACCACACTAGTTTAAACCCTCCTGAGTGACAACAGCAAACCTGCCTGCCAGGAGATTGCTGCCGGTTCACGTCCATCCCGTCCTTCTTGTGTATTTCATACTGACTCAGGATTCCCAATGACCCACATAGCGGAGATTGCTGCCAGTTCAGATGCATCCCGTCCTTCTTGTGTGTATCCTATCAACCCGGGAATCCCAATGATCCACATATTGGAGATTGCTGCCGGTTCACGTCCATCCCGTCCATCTTGTGTATATCCTACCAACCCGGGAATCCAAATGATCCATATATTGCAAGTGCTTCCTATAATACCAGTTGTTCAGCCATGTTTTTAACTTTACTGCCTTCCTATCCCTAACCTCACTGGCACGTGGCATAATCTAGTCTCTCCAACATTCAAATATCCTTTCAGCACAACTCCGGCAAGATCTTTACTTTGAAATGGATAGATTGGACAATAAAAACTTAGTGTGATCTCATTAAACAGGAACGTGGAGCCCAATGAATCAGTCGCAATGATCACAGGATCTGATATCTATCACCTTCACCAAACCTGTCTGACAAGGTATAGATATGGAGCATCTATTTGTACACGGACGAGGATAAACAGAATTTGTCCAAAAGACCAGAAAATGTCATAACAGAAGGATGTCATTCAGCCTGTTTACTCTGCTTTGTTGTGCAATTGGATTTTAGGTATTCTGTTCCTTTTAATGGCAGAGTCTTTGCCCCGGATCCCTGGTGGGACAGAAAGTGCCCAGTGTCTTTGTGCGCTCCTTGCATAGGGAGCATCCAGTGCCAGGCGATGGGGTGTGGGGAATCCCAGGGTGGCTTGATGAAAGGCTGCATGCAGTGACGGATGGACTCGGGGATTGAGAGAGACAGAGTAGGTAATCAGGGACATGGACTCACATAAGTAGCTGGGCAAGATTCCCAAGCACTCGGGGAGCCCGAGCACCAGTGCCACTTATACAATAAACCCGTCATATTTGCAGCAGATTGTAAAAAAAACTCCACAAAGACAGGGTCCAGAGATAGGCAACATGGCTTTGTGCAGAGAAGGTCATGTCTTACCAAATGAATGGAATTCT
The DNA here is from genome assembly GCF_047496795.1 of Chiloscyllium punctatum. Taxonomy (NCBI): domain Eukaryota; kingdom Metazoa; phylum Chordata; class Chondrichthyes; order Orectolobiformes; family Hemiscylliidae; genus Chiloscyllium; species Chiloscyllium punctatum. Next base: position 25,842,334 of record NC_092790.1, on the reverse strand, counting down.
TTGAGGAAGGGTCAAAGTTTATTGATGAGGGAGGGTCTGTAGATGTAAATTCCTGCACGGATAACTAAGAACAGCAAATGGCAGCAGAGGGTGAAATATGATATTATGCTTCTTAATCATGTAAAAGAACATTGAAACAGATTTTTAGACATATAACAAGGAAGACAGGGAGTAAAGAACAAACAAAGGAATGTTGAAAAATAAAAATTGAATAGTTATGGGAAGCAATGGAATGGCTGAGGAATTGAATACATTGTAACAATCTTCACGGTGGAAGACACCAGCAAAATTTCAAAACTTCAAGACAGTCAGAGGGTAGAGGTGAGTATAGTGAACACCAGTAAGGAGAATGAGCTGGGGAAGATGAAGTTGGATCAATCAGCGAGACCAGTTGGAGAACACCCCGTCGTTCTAAAGAGATGCCGAAGGTGATTGTGGAGGCATTGCTGGTGAGCTTTCTGGAAATTTTGGAGAGCGGGAGAACTGGCAAATGTAAGGAGAGAGGGACACAGAAGACAGGAAATTACAAATGGCCAGCCAAGTTGAAACTGTTGTATAATAGCTCTTAATGGATCCTTACGTTTATGAATAGATGTGTGGAGTATAAGAACAAGGAAGTTCTGAAATACATTGGACATGGTTTCATTAAGCTTCAACATAACAAGAGTTCCATTTACAATGCTATTGCGAACAGCAGACTTGAAAGTACGGTGAAAACAAAGGAAGTCATTTCGAAGCAGACAGGAGCATTCGTGACAAAGAGACTGTTTCCTTGACCCTGTAGTGAGAATGTTGAGATAAGCTTGTCAGTAAACAGCTAAAATAAAATGAAATGTATAAAATGCACAACAAAATATGTTGCTGCGCATATAGCAATACATATGAAGCTGAAAAAGCAGAGTAGGTCAGACAGCATCCCAGGAACAGGAAAGTCAACGTTTCAGGCTGAAAGCCTTCATCAGGACTGGGCCGGGGAAGGGGAGCCAGGAAGTAAATACAGGGAGGGGAGTGGGGCTGAAGGAAGCGTAGATGGGATGACGAAAAGGGATGCAAGTAGGGGGATAATGTGATTGGTCAGTGGGAAGAGTACAGTGGATATGCGAATAGGAAGAGGGACAGCTTAGGTCAGGTCAGGGAAGGAGAACATGAAATAAGGCTGTGGATGGACAGATTTGGAAGCCAGTGAAGTCAATATTGAGACCAGTGAACTGTAAGCTCTCAAGCTGAAAGATCAGGTTGTGAACCCTAGTTTCTATTTGGCCTCACTCTGACATTAGAGGAGGCCAAGGCTGGATCTGTCGCTGGATGAGCAAGGGGATGGTGAGGCAGTGTGAGCGAGTAATTGAAATGAATGGCAACTGGAATGTAGGGTTGGTTAAAGCGTGCAGAGAGCAGATGCTCCATGACTAGGTCCCTGAAACTCCCTTTGTTCTCCCTGATAGAGAGGAGACCACATTGGGAGTTGGAGACGTGCTTGGTGGGGCAGGATCAGGCTCTGTATGGAGCACCAGTGCTCTGAACACAACAACCAACCCGACTTTTCAGTTACCTTCCATTTTAATTCCCCCTCCAACTCATCTGGGGACATGCTCATCCTTAAGGAGAAAGTGAGGACTGGAGATGCTGCAGATCAGAGCTGAAAATGTGTTGCTGGAAAAGTGCAGCAGGTCAGGCAGCATCCAAGGGACAGGAGAGTCGGCATTTCGGGCATCAGCCCTCCTTCAGGAATTCCTGAAGAAGGGCTTATGCCCAAAACGTCGATTCTCCTGTTCCTTGGATGCTGCCTGAACTGCTGCACTTTTCCAGCAACACATTTTCAGCACATGCTCATCCTTAGCCTGTCCACTGTCAGAGGAACACCACCTGAGAGTTTACCTTTGAAGCTGATAGCCCAATGGCCTGAATATCGACTGCACAAGCTTCAAAATCCCTTCACACACAGCCTTATCCCATGTCCCTTCTTCCTGACCAGACCCATCTGTCCATCTTCTCACTCATATATCCGCTCTACCCTTTCACTGACCAATCACAGTAACCTCATACCTGCATGCATACACCACGATCATGCCAACCATTCGCCCTTCCATTTCCCATGACTCCATCTCTGGGCTCCCCTCCACCTCACCAGTCCTGACGAAAGGTCCAATATCAAAATATTGCCTTTTTGCTCCTCTGATTCTGTCTGGTCTTCTGTGTTTCTCCAGCTCCAAGTTTATTAACTCTGTCCTCTCGCACCTGTAGTACTTACTCTCTCCAAGTTGTGGAACTATGTAGTCTACATATAAGAGGAAATACACTTGGACATTTGAAAAGATCGTTAACTTTTTCCTCATTTCTTAACAACCCAACACATACTTTCCAGAAGAAGCAGCATTTCACTTGTAATCTTTCAATCCAGTCGCCTGTCATTGCTGCTCACAATTCAGACTCTTTTAAATTGGAGAGACCAAACAGAGACTGCACTGAGCAACACTCCCATTCTGTGTGTAGGAAGATCCCTGACCGTCTCATTGTTTCCCATTTCAGTAACCTACCTTGCTGTCATGCTAACATCTCAGTCCTGGGCAGCTGCAATGTTCAAATGAAGCACAACCCAGGCTCGAGTAACACCTCACATTTCACTTTGATACGTTACAGCCTGTCGGAGTAGGTATTCGATTCCAATAACTTCACAGCATGACGGCTTGATGGCTGTTCTCAAGTCTTTATATATTCCTTATCTTGGTCTCCCAATGAACTTGCCCTGTTTATGAATCGTTTGTCTTGCACTCAATTAAGGAACCCAATGCCCCCCTTTACAATCTAATGTATACTTGTTTTACATTTGGTTCTCTTTTACCACAAACAAAAGTCCATTCGTCAGTGGCATTGCGCCTCCACACTGTTTCCCGTCACGCCTCCACTACCTCTGGCAAGGGATTAAAAAGCCCTTTTTCCAATCCTTTTCTGTTCTGAAGAAGCTTCACACTGGACTTGAAACGCTAACTCAGTTTCTCTGTCTCTGCAGATGCTGCAGATCTGCTGTGTTTCTCCAGAAATGAATAAAACACATTTTCAATAAAACAAATAACTGTTGATACCGGAAATCTGAAACCAGAACAATAAAAGAATCTGTGAGCCTTGAAGAACGATCATTGGAACCAATGATTAACTCTACTGTCACTCCACAGGTGCTGACAGACCTGCTTAACGTCCCCAGCAATTTCTGTTTTTCAAAGATGAGCGTCAACATTGCTCAAACCCTCTGTCCAACCTGGAGCGCCATATACCAGGAAGTGCAAGTTAACAAAAGATGCACAAATTCATTGGTTCTGAAACTATGTAAGGCTCGCATCACTGACACTACAGACCTCTTACTCTTAGGGAGAGAAACAGCGGGAGATGTATTCACTCTAAACACAGAAGGTCGCACATACTGGAAGGGAAAGGATTCAGATGAATATATTAAAGCGTGTTGACGAATGTGACAAACTGTAAGTGTGACACCATGGAGAATATAATGAGAATATAAAATTGGACGTGTACCACATCAGAAACCAGAGTAGGTCACTGAGTACATGGCTGATGGATGAATGGATCTCGGTGTGAACTGGGCAGCAGAACTGTATGAGAGATATTGCAGCTCACACCGTGTATTCCATGTGGTGCAATAAACCACAGCAACAACAGAAGCAGAATTATATAAAACTATAATCTAACTTTTGGCCCTGGGTAATCCCTCAGTCTACAATTACCATCAAGCTGAACTATGGTTCAGTGACGCATGTGGGTAAACATGTCAGGGTCAGAACCATCTGCTCCTAAAACTGATGAGAACCCGTTAAAGCGACCACACTTGACTGGTTACATTCCAAACACCAGAACTGACATGTGATAGAGAGGACGCAATGATCCCAAGACGAACAGATCAGATCGAAGCTCAGCAGCCCTGCCACACCCAGTCATAAATGGATTAATCAACTCACTGCAGGACAGGGTCATACACATATCCCTATCCTAAATAATGGAACAGCCCTGCACATCAGGGAAATAGACAAGGATTCCTATCGACACCATACTCAGCCAGAAGTGTTGAGTTTATGATTCAACTCACCTTGTCAGGATACCCACAGAATCACAGATGACAGTTTTCAAACAATTTGATTCGCTCTATGTGACATGAAGAAACAACTGAACACAATAGGTACAACTTCGACAATGTACGACAAGCCGTGTCCCTGGAGAAGCTATTTATTTGCATTTCCAAGTCTAACATCTCCGACAATGTGGAAAATTATTATGAAAAGTCTATTAAGAGGAAAATAATTACAGTATGACCAATATGACCCCCTCAACTCCATTAAGACAGTCAAATGGGTGGGAGGGCTTTTTGACAGAGCTGTGAAGCAGCACAAAAATTACCTGCTCAGTTTGGTTTCCGATAGGTCCCCATGTGGAACTGATGCTATTGTGGAAATGTCACTGGATTACTAACCCAGACCAAACAAATGCTCTAGCAGCTGGTGGAAGTTAAAAGCAATTAATAAAATGTCGAGGTCTAAAATCTGGTGTCAGTAACAATGACCGTGAAGCCAATGTCGATTGTAACCACCAATTTGCTTCTCCAATGTACTTTCAGGAAGTGAATCTCCCGTGCTTTCTTGGTCTGGCCTAAAAGTGACTCTAGACACGCAGACATGTGATAAACAATGGTCTCTGAAACAGCCAAGTAAGACACTGAATTGTATTAAACTGCTCCGAGGTCTTAAAGGATAACCCGAACAGAACACCTGGCACCAGCCTCGATATCAGAAAAGGGAATGGGAAACACAGTCCTGTCGACCCTGCAGAGGCCTCCTTCCTAACATCTGAGAGCTTGTGACAAAATTTACAGAGCATTCCCACAGATTGCACAGAAACCTCAGGAAACGAGTATGTCATTCAACACAGTGAGCCTCCACATTCTCATCATGGCCGAGGATCTCCTCAATGCGTTTCTCCTACAGCAGACTGAGATATATTGCAATTGATTCGTTCAACCAAATGTTTGAGATGTTTACGAATAGCTAGGACCCAAGGACATATTCCTGAGATACCCCACAAGCCTTTGTCTCCAATAAAATGATCCTTTTATTCCAGTGTTTCTGGTCCAAGGGCTGCTTTGCTGGAGCTTGTGCACTCTTGCATGCTTCTTTTTTCTTATTTTCTCCCCCACTTTTCTCTCTGTATCTTACTGACTCAAGCTGGACCCAGGGTTTGAACCTCAAGCTAAGCGCAATGCGGAGGAGAGTGAGTCCTTACTTATTATTCCAGACCAACCACAGGACCTGGAATTGGCAGCTGCTACATCAGCAGATGCAACGTGGGTGAGATAGAGCCCAGCAGCAAACTGTGATTCCTGCAGATTAGAGACTTGTTGCTGATTGGGTCCTGCTGTTTGCTGATTGGTGGTGATGAAGCAGATAGTGGAAGGCCATCATGGTCACATCAATGATGTGGGTCTAGCAGTAAGAGACATGTCTCTGACATTCGAACGGTCTGGAACAGGGGGCAACGAGCCGGTGATGGAGGAGTATCTGCCCAGTGGAAAAGATGGTACCTGAGGATCAGCATCTTCAATGTTACTGGGGTCTTGTGTAGATGGTGATGTAGCTGTCATGGAGGGATTTGCTTGCAGCGGTGGTCGATGGAGAGGAGCTGGCTCACAATGCATCAGCTTTCTTCAAGCTGTATCCTTTTTTATTCTATTTTCTTCAATTATTCAAAATGGCACCATTTTGTGGCAACAAGTGGACGCTTTTCGCTGTATTTTATTATATTTATCCTGTAAAATAAACCTGGTCATAAAATCAAAATAAAAAAACTTTTACTCACTCTTTCCTGCCAGCTGTCCCTTTCTGAAACCATGTCCAAATATTCGCCATAATTCCATAAGATTTGATTTTGCACACTGGGCTTGGGACTTCAGCAAAAATCTTTCTGAAAATCGCCCTCGTAATCTTACCCTTCCCAATTACCTCTCCCTCAGCCTTCTGTGCTCCAAAGTAAACAAGCCAAGCTTATCCAGCCTCTCTGCATGGCTGATATTCTCCATCCCAGGTTACATCCTGGTGAATCTCCTCTGCACCACTCCAATACAATTACATCATTCCTGTAATAAGGTTTCCAGAACTACACACAATATTCCATTTTGGCCTAACCATAGACTTTATAGCTCTGACAATGCACATGTTGACGAATGAAAGCTGCGCCTATGATTCCCGCTGCCTTCTTAACTAATCTATTAACCTCAGTCAAAAAGTGTGTTGCTGGAAAAGCACAACGGATCAGCCAGCATCCGAGAAGCAGGAAAGTCGATGTTTCGAGAATAAGCTCTTCATCAGGAATGTGACCGATCATTCCTGATGAAAAGCTTATATTCGAAACGTCGGCTGTCCTGCTCCTCGGATGTTGCCCAACCGACTGCTTTTCCGGAACTACATTTCGTGATTCTAATCTGAAACATCTGCAGTCCTCACTTTTTCCCTAACTTGTTAACCTGTGCACTCACATTCAGGGATCTGTGGAGAAACACCTTCTGCGCTTCCTAGTGAGCTGCCATTCATTGTATCCTCCGATTTTTGGTTCCTTCTTCCAACGTACATCACCTCATATTTATCAGGGTTACTATCCATCTGACCATTCCATCTGCATCTTCCTGTAACATAAGGCCTTCCTCCTCACTGCCAACCACACAGCCAATCTTTGTGTCAAATACAAACTTAATTATCACACTCTCCCATCCCCCTACACATTCACATCTGGATCATTTATGAATGCTACAAATAATAAGGGACACAGCACTGATACCTGTTGTACACCAGGGGACAGTGGTCTCCAGTCACACAAATAGCCTTTTAACCTCCACACACTGTCTCCTGCCAATAAGACAATGTTTGATGTCACTCACTAAGTTACCCTTGATATCATGACTTTTAAAAAAAATCAGTTTCCCATATGGTCTTTGTCAAAGGCCTTACTGAAAAACCATATAAACAACAAGCTCAAAAATATACAATAACATTCATTTGGTATGACTTCCCTCTAATGATGTCATGCAGATTATCCTTAATTAAACCTAAATAGAGATCAATTTTCTCCTTTCCTATTTTCTCCAAAACTTACCCTAATACTGATATAATACGTACTGGTTTACAGTTCTCCGTACTATTTCCACCATCCTTCCTGTAATGTGGGACCGCATTAGTTGTTCTCCAGTCATCTGGCATCTCCAACTTCCCTGTGGCCAGATTCGAATTAAAAATTTGAGTCAAGGCCTTTTGTCCCTCGTCTCTAACAGCAGCCTGTGATACAACTCAACCAGGCCTGGCAATCAGTCCAATTTTGTACCAGCCAAACCCTCGGATCTCTGCTCACATCTTATATCAGTCTGTTTAAGATCTTCCCAATCCATCTTCTTCAATTCTGTCCCTGCAATCTCCTTCTCCGAAGTAAAACAGATATAGAGCTCTCATGTAGAAATCGATCAATGTTCTCCAGCTTCACACACAGAGTGCTCCCTTGGTCTCTAATGGGCCCTAGTTGTCTTCTGGTTATTCTGTTCTGATTGCTGTACGTGGAGAACATCTTGGGATTCTCCCTAACCTTGCCTGGCAACACATCTCCCTGCCCCTGCGTCAGTCTGTCTCTCCATGTGTACGTTCTATGCTTCACTGCATTCTCCTTTCATTTTGGCAATCACTGGAGAACACAAACTGAGTTTCTCCATCAGTTAATCTTGCCTCTAGTAAGATAGGCAAAAAAGTAACTGTTTAGTTTCTCTGCAATTTCCTAGTTCTCTGCAAGAAATTATCTTTCGTGGATATTCACCATTCCACATGTGTCCTTGCCTTCACTTTCCCATCAAGTATCAAGAGAAGCGTTTGATCATCCTTATGCTTCTTGTATGTTTGCATTCTATTTTAAGTTTCCTTATCAGTTCATTGGTCCTCAAATGTCTCTGACATATCCCCCACTCAACCATTACCACCGAGCCAGTAAAAACCAACCACCCAACTATTCTGATCCCATTTTTCAGCACATGCCCTTTGGCATCACAGCTGGATAATGCCAGGACAGTGAGTATTCACCAACGTGATGTCCTATGCATGGGCACACTGTAACATTAATGTAGTGAGAGCTCCTTCAGTTCCTCTAGCTCTCCTCATTGACATGGGGACCCCACACAGGCATGTACATCATTGGAAATCCTGCTTTCTTGAGAAAACATGGATACATACGTCACCTCTCTGCTGAGAGAAAAAGCATTCATCTCATCCTCAGTATATATCCTCTGTCAGCGAATGGTGACATTGATGTTGAGATGTTGGGAGATGATGAATGTGTCAACCACTCCAGCATGGGAAGTTCAGGATCATAGAAGCTGAATGAAACAGTGACCCTCACAGCCACTGGCAGCGCCATCCTCCCCCTGGTATGAAGCTGCAGTCGTATTGAAGGAGCCGACACCGCTTTATGACTAGCTCCTTGTTCAGGCAGGGACCCCTCACTCTCTGCTCCTGGGTTAAGTGGAGCTTGGGAAGTTGTTCCTGGAAAACCCGGTGTGGATCCAGCAGACCCCTTTCCCCAGACACACTCACTCCATGGTTTCAGAGCTTCCCCTCTCTACAGCCTCTGCTCCATTTGTTGTTCATGTTACAGACCCAGATGTAGTAACTAAGTCCCCAGGCTCCATCCAGAGTTGGGTCACCAAATCCCCAGGTCTCCCTGAATGTCTGAAGTAGCTCACAGCACAACGTCCAGCGCCTCCACTAACTTTGCAATAACTGGAGTCAGAAAGAATATCCTCAGCTACAAGTATTATGGACATGGTCGGACTCATAGAAGATAGAACATAGAACATAGAAAAATACAGCGCAGTAAAGGCCCTTCGGCCCTCGATGTTGCGCCGACAGAAGCCTACCTAACCTACACTAGCCCAACAACCTCCATATGTTTGTCCAATGCCCGCTTAAATGACCATAAAGAGGGAGAGTCCACCACTGCTACTGGCAGGGCATTCCATGAACTCACAACCCGCTGAGTAAAAATCTACCCCTAACATCTGTCCTATACCTACCACCCCTTAATCTAAAGCGGTGTCCCCTAGTAACAGCTGACTCCATACGTCGAAAAAGGTTCTCACTGTCAACCCTATCTAAACCCATAATCATCTTGTCCACCTCTATCAAATCTCCCCTAAACCTTCTTTTCTCCAATGAGAAAAGTCCCAAGTGCCTCAGCCTTTCCACATACTATCTTCCTACCATGCCAGGCAACATCCTGGCAAACCTCCTCTGCACTCGTTCCAATGCTCCACATCCTTCCTATAGTATGGCGAACAAAACTGCACAAAATACTCCAGATGAGGCCGCACCAGAGTCTTATACAACTGCAACATGACCTCAGGACTCCGGAACTCAATTCCTCTACCAATAAAGCCCAGTACACCATATGCCTTCTTCACAGCACTATTTACCTGGGCGGCAACTTTCAAAGATCTGTGTACATGGACACCAAGATCCCTCTGATCATCCACACTACCAAGTAGTCTACCATTAGCCCAGTAATACATTTTCTTGTTACTCCTACCAAAGTGAATGACTTCACACTTCGCTACATTGAATTCCATTTGCCACCTTACTGCCCAGCTCTGCAACTTATCTATATCCTGCCGTAACCTGCCACATCCTTCTTCGCTGTCCACAACTCCATCGACTTTCGTGTCATCCGCAAACTAGCTCACCCAGCCTTCCAGCCCCTCCTCCAGGTCTTTTATAAAAATGACAAACAGCAATGGTCCCAAAACAGATCCTTGTGGAACACCGCTAGTAATTGCGCTCCAAGATGAACCTATACCATCAACTACTACCCTCTGTCTCCTTCCAGCCAGCCAATTCCTAGTCCAAACCTCTAATGCACCCTCAATGCCATACCTCCGTAGTTTTTGCATTAGCCTGCCATGGGGGACCTTATCTAACGCCTTGCTAAAATCCATATACACCACATCACTGCTTTACCCTCGTTCACTTCCTTGGTCACCTTCTCAAGGAATTTAATAAGGTTTGTGAGGCATGACCTGCTCTTTAAAAAACCATGCTGACTATCCTTGATCACATTATTCCTATCCAGATGTTCATAAATCCTATCCCTTACAATTCTCTCTAAGACTTTGCCCACAACGAAGTGAGATTCACTGGCCTATAGTTATTCGGGCTATCCCTGCCCCCCTTCTTGAACAAGGGGACCACATTCGCTATCCTCCAGTCTTCTGGCACTATTCCTGTAGACAACGACATAAAAATCAAGGACAATGGCTCCGGTATCTCCTCCCTAGCTTCCCAGAGGATCCTAGGATAAATGCCATCAGGCCCACGGGACTTATCTATTTTCATCCTTTCCATTATTCCACAGACCTCTTCCCTAAGTACCTCAAGGCCATCCATTCTAATCACTTGTGACTCAATATCCACATCAGCAACAGTGTCCTGTTCCTGAGTGAATACTGACGAAAAGTATTGATTTAGTGTCTCACCAATCTCCTCTGCCTCCACACACAACTTCCCACTACTACCCTTGACTGGACCGATACCTACCCTAGTCATTCTTTTATTCCTGACATACCTATAGAAAGCCTTTGGGTTTTCCCTAATCCTACCAAATAAGGACTTTTCATGTCCCCTTCTCGCTGCTCTTAGCTCTCTCTTTAGATCCTTCCTGGCTATCTTATAACTCTCAATCGCCCCAACTGAAACTTCACACCTTATCTTTACATAGGCCGCCCTCTTCCCTTTCACAAGGAATTCCAATTCCTTATTAAACCACGGCTCCCTCACAAGACCCTTTACTCCCTGCCTGACTGGTACATACTTACCAAAGACACCCATTAGCTGTTTCTTGAACAATCTCCTCATATCATTTGTGTTCTTTCCTTGAAGCCTATTTTTCCAATCCACGCATCCTAAGTCATGCCTCCCCGCATCATAATTTCCCTGCCCCCAGCTATAACTGTTGCCTTGCAGTGCACACTTATCCCTCTCCATCACTAGAGTAAAAGTCACCGAGTTATGGTCACTGCCCCCGAAGTGCTCACCTACCTCCAAGTCTAACACCTGGCCTGGTTCATTACCTAGAACCAAATCCAGTATAGCCTCACCTCTTGTTGGTCTGTCTACATATTGTGTCAGGAAACCCTCCTGCACACATTGGACAAACACCGACCCATCTAACGAACTCGAGCTATAGCTTTCCCAGTCAATATCTGGGACTCTTTTGACTCCGTCAAAATATTTTAAGAAGGCAGCCTGGACCCTAACGTTTCCTTTATTACGACGTAGATGCGAACTATTTGTTCCAGATGTTGCAACTGTTCAACCCACTCAATGTTAAGCAAAATGCAATCCATTCAAACGCTCCAATTAAAACACAATCAAAGAGAAGAACAATTGGGGAGAGCTTCTCTACTGGAACAACTATGCAAACAATAGATACGGTGCCTTCTACTAATTAACTGCGCTAATACGGAACATCCCATTAACACACCCCCTGGCATAAAGATAAATTCAAACACAGAATCTTCTGTGCAGTTCTCCAATCCAAGGAAGAAGCAACTTTAAGAGAGTTTTCAGAGAGAATAGCAACTGGGATCATGTATTGAAACTTCCACCCTTCTGGAAGCCTAAGCAGATTTTGAATGCTGCAGCAAAAACAAAACGAGAAGACCTGGTCTGAGAGAGCTGGCCACTGCCCTACCATTGTTACCAACCTTTTAGTAAAGCCTAAAGGCCTTCTCAGTTATTTACTTAAGCTATTTTCAGGTGGCAGTTCGGCAGCTCTGCCGCTAAGACGTCTCCTAAAAAAAACAAGAGAAAATATCCTTTTTAACGTGACAGCACCGTCACAACGTTCCGTTTGAAAAAAGAAACACCAATATACAAAGAAGGCCTCCTTTTAAACTCTTTATTTTTCCTGTTTTTGTTGAGTACAATACATATATATTGCATTGACATTAAGCATGCAAACATTCACAACCCCATTCTATTTCAATCAGTTTACTTCTGCTACAGAACGTCTCAGTTTTTCTTCATTCTAGTCTCGACAACTTGGCAGCAAGTACGGTTTGTTGTCCTGTCATCTGTGTAAGTTGGAATTGAATGTAAGTTGGAAGGTTTTGTAGACTGGAAGTTTTTTTTCCCTAAATTCCTCTAAAAATGTTCAGATGTTGTGATCAGTACAGAGATTTGTCTCAGACACGTTATAGGCAATGTAAATGCTGAAATGTTGTAACGCCAACACCAATCTCAAGGCCTCCTTCCCAGTTGTGAAATATTTCTTCTGAACCCTCCCCAGCTTAATAATATCAAGGACTATAATATCAAAGTGAATAGTCGAGGTATTTTCTAAGGGTATGGGGAGTCCAAAACTAGTGGACATAGTTTTAAGGTTAGGGGGGAAAAATTTAAAAGTGACGTAAGGGGCAGCTTTTTCACCCAGAGGGTGGTGTGCCAATGGAATGAGCGGGCAGGGTGACCAGACTGGATAGCGTGTTCCAGAAGAGGTTTCACCAATATCCTGTATAACCTCAACATGACGTCCGAATTCTGATACTCAAAGGTCTGACAAGTATGCTGAACATACTTTTGACCACACTATCTTTTTGGGATGCAAACTTTAAAGAATTATACCGGACGGCCTAGGTCACTGTCCTACAACAATGCCAAAGATCCTACTTTTAATTGTATAGGCCCTGCTCTTGTTTGATTTACTAAATCCAGTTCCTCGCATGAATACAATCTAAACACCATCTGCCATTCCTCAGCCCAGTGATATTACTACCTCCTCACCTTCCCTGTTTAATTTGAAAATTCCCTCCCCATCTCCAGGAGGCCTGCACACTCTGGCCTTGATTTTCACAAAGACCCTGAGCTTGGTTTACCTTGTGTGGTTAGGGGGATGACGGATTGATTGCAGACAAAGTCAGTGGGGAGCAGAGGCTGGACAGTAATCAGCGGCCTGGTATCATTTCATGGTTTTAGGAAGAGAGCAGTCACACACGTTTTTGGTGGGTAATGCTGGTTAGTGCTTTGGGGCCAGAAATTATGCTCTTTCTCCGTCTCTGGTGTTCAGTAATAAATATCTATTTGAGACCCTTCATTGTGCAGAGTGTGTCTGCAGGAATTCTTTCCCTAATATTGTAGACTACAGATAAAGCAATTAAAGGTGTCATAGTTAATTTTGATGGCATAGCACGTGCACTCAACATCCGACAGTTGAGACAAATGTCTTGCACTTGTTTAACAATACGAAGCGTTTTGTGTAGTTCAGCAATGCTAACCTGATTATAATAAATCCATACCGAGCTGAAAGCTGGCACTTAATATATGACCCAAAATCTGGGTGTGGTAGTGTAGTGCGTAGTGTCCCTGCCTCTGAGCCAGAGCTCTCGATTTGATTCCAGTTCCTGAACTTGTGTGGTAATGTTCCTATCTCTGGACTAAATGGTCTGAATTCAAGTTCTGCCTGTTGTAGACGTATGTCACAGCGTGTCAGAACAGACTGATGAACAAACACACAGGAGAATAATGTTACAGCTTTATGGGTATTGAAGAGGGGTGCTAGTGTCCTGCCTCCAGGCACAAAGGCCTTGGTGTAAAGCTACAGAAGTGTCTCAGGATGCATCTGAACAAAATGTTTAAAATGGTTTTAGAATTGTGACCTGATGGAGACAGATGAGGTGTCAGTATTGAATTTGAGAATTTAGGCCCTGGATGACTGAAAACACAGCCATTCGTGTTGATTGGAGTCACATTTCGTAGCATAAGAAGTTTATAAAATCGGAAGGTTCATGGATAGGGTGAGTAGTCAGAGTTTTCCCCCAGGTTAGGAGCGTCCAAAACCAGAGGGCATTGGTTGAAAGTGAGAGGGGAAAGATTTTGAAGAGGCCTAAGGGGCATCTTTTCATGCAGAGGGTGGTGTGCGTATGGAATGAGCGGCCACAGGAATGATGGAGGCTGGAAAAAACTACAGCATGTAAAAGGCATCTGGATGCTGACAGACCTGCCGAGGTTTTCCAACAATTTCTGTCTTTGATACAAAATGCATTCATTTTAACACAGGTATTCTGAATACATTAAACATTTTATTTTTTAATGACGCAGAGATATCTAAACATATCTTCAAATCGACCGAGACCATTTTCTGCGAAGGGTATGGCTCTGTGTATGTTAATGGCAATGATGCACCTGCATGGAACAGGGAATGTGATTGAGACATAGTTTGGACAATGTACAAGGAGACCTCACATGGTCCAGTTTGGGAAAGGATGACATTACTGTGTGATTCAACTCAGAGAGGGAGAAAATATAATCTGCCCGAGAACGAACAGACTATTGAATTCTCTCTCCTTCATTGTTCTTCATCACAGCAATGCGTGCAAACGGTAAAAAAGCTCCACAGTCATCGTTACCATTCTTATTTTTGTAGAATTCCTGAAGTGTGAAAACAGGCCCTTCATCCCAACAAGTGTATACAACTTTCCAAAGAGTAACTTCCGCAGACCCGTTCCCTTACTTTTACCCTGACTAATGCGCCTAACCTAGAAATTCCTGAACACTATGGACAATTTAGCATGAACACTCCACCTAACCTGCACAGCTTTGGACTGTGGGAGGAAACTGGAGCATTCATTAGAAGCTCACACAGACAAGGGGAGAATATGAAAACCCCACACAGAGAGTCACCCGACGCTGCAATCGAACGCAAGCCCCTGGTGCTCTGAGCCACTGTGCTACCCTTTGGGCAATCCTGACCAGAATTCATTGCAATCTCCTCACTGCCGAATGCAAAGGGAATTCAGCGAAATCCGACTGCTCCAGGATGAAATCCCATTATTCGCAGTTTGTGTGAGCAGAATATCTTCAGAAGCAGAATAACATTTGGGTCAATCTCTCAATTTTTCCTTTCGTCATGAGGTGGACTAATATGTCGACAACGTTCTTTCAACTTGAACTTGCAGAGCTTTTGTTTATCGGTTGTGTGTGTGTGTGCGTGTGTGTGTGTGTGTGTGTTTGCACGCGCACACGTGCGCCAGTGTTTTTAGAAAGGGAGATATCGATTCTTTATTTGCAATATCCAAACAGATTGCCATTCATCTTTCCCTCGTAGTTTGAGTAACATTGCTCTTGATCATAAACGTGCTATTTTAGCAGATTAAAGAAACTAGCCTGACGTGTTCATAAAACTGACACTGACCCAGTCTGAGACTGATATCACCAACCTGGTTACATTTAACATTTGTTGCGAGCAGTGGAGGAGAGGGACGAGAAAGGAAACAGTGACCCAAAAAGTAGGGGAACTATAGACCAGTGAGCCTGATGTCAGTGGTGAATAGGTTGTTGGTGGGGATTCTGAGGGATGGGATTGATATACGTTTGGGAAGCCAAGGGCTGATCAGGGTAGACAACGTGGCTTTCTGCATGGGGAATCATGTCTTATTAATTTGATTGAGTTTTTTGAAGAGGTGACAAAGAAGATTGATGAAGGCAGTTTGGTAGACATTGTCTATATGGACCTCAGCAAGGTGTTCGTAACATTTCGATTGGGAGACAGATTAGTACGTTTCGGTCACATGGGATACAGGGGAAGCTAGTTACAATTGGCTTGAAGGAAGAGGGATATTTTTCAGACTTGAGGCTTGTGAGCAGCTGTGTACTGTAAGAATCAGTACTGAGTTCACTGCATTTCATCATTTATGTAAAGGATTTGGATGTGAATATCGGGGCCATAGTTAGTAAATTTACAGATTACATCAGAAAGGTGGTGTAGTAGATTACCTAAGAGGACAACGAGGCCACAGTTAGATGGGACAAAGGGGCAAGGACTGACAGATGAAGTTTAAATTAGATAAATTTCATTTTGGGAAGGCAAATCAGGGCAGAAGTTATGCACTTAATGGTAAAGTCCCGGGGAGTGTTGTGAAACAAAGGGACTAGGGCTGCAGGTACATTGTTCCTTGAAAGTGGAGTCGCAGGTAGACAAACTGGTGCAGAACACATTTGGCACATTTGCCTTAATCAGTCAGAGCATTGAGTATAGGAGTTGTGGTGGCATGTTGCATCTGTACAGGATGTTGGTGAGGCTATTTTAAGAATACTGTGTACAATTCGATTGTCTGCAGAAAAGATTTACACAGATGTTCCAGAACTGAAGTTTTGAGCTTCAGTGAGTGGTTGATTTGGTTGAGGTGCTTTCTCCTCAGAGGCTGAGGGGTGACATAATAGAGGTTTATAAAATTATCAGGGGTATGGATATTCTGAATCGCCATGTTCTGATCCCAGGATAGGGCAGTCCAGAACAAAAGGACATAGGTTGAAGGCGAGAGGGCGAATGATTTAGAAGGGACCTGAAGTTAAACGTTTCACACAGAGAGTATTGTGTGTACAGAAAGTGCTGTCAGAGGAAGTGGTCAAAGGGGGTTCAATCACACATTTAAAAAGGGTCTGATAAAGGAGGAATATTGGCCAAATGCTGGCAAATGGGACTAAATCAGATTTGATAACTGATCGGAGTGAACAGATTGGATTAACGGGTCTGTTTCCTTTCTGCATGACTCTCTGATTCTATAAGAGGGAAGATAAAAAATTCTGAAAGGAACTTTCACGATGGAATTCTCTTCACTGGAAGTTTTTATTGTGCTTCTATGTTCTCATGGGCTCAAGGCTGCGTTAGTTAATTATTTGACAGGCAAGTGAGGCACAGATATTTGGACACAGAAAGGAAAGTGGTGCTGAGACCATAACTTGATCAACCACAATTTTAGTGTCTGGAGGAGAAGGCTCAAAGTATCTCATGGCTCGCTCCTGCTCCTCAGTCCCATGTCTCTGTGTTCCATTCAGCCCCTCAAACCTGCTAGGCAGGAGCAGGTGGAGGCTACTTACAACTATAACCTGGTGCATCAGCCCTTCAAGGCTGTCACCACGCTTTGAAGTGATTTTGGAAATGTAATTGGAAAACCCAGGTTGGGTATGAAAGAGGCCCGTCATCTCTCTTTATAGAGCTTCCCGTCTCTGAAACTTGTGTTTCATTTGTTGATCATGTTGTAGACCCAGATTCGTTGTGAATGCAAACCCAATACCTCACCCAGTGATGGCTCACAGAATCCTCTGGCCTCCTGACTGCAATATGCAGTAATTGCACATGCATGAAAATTACACCCACTAACATTCCAATTACAGAATGTGAGAACATCAGAAACAGGAGCAAGGCGTTCAGTCCCCAAGCCTGCCTTGTCCTTCACTAAGATCGTGGTTGATTTGCTCTTGGTCGCAAATCCTCTTTCATACTCAATTCTTCATAGCCCTCAACTCTCCGACAGGTCAATATTCATCTACCTCCTCTTCAAATACTTTCAGTCATCTAAGTCCCCGAACACCCTTGAGGAGAAAAATCCTGACATTCAATCCCACCTGTTTGAAGAAAACACTTGCTGCTCCTCTATCATGGCTTATTAATATGAACAAAAGAGATTGACACAAGGGGTTAGGTAAAAATGACTGGCCCTGATATCAAGGCAGTGGTTGACTTCTGTTGATATCAAGGAGCTTAACAAAACTGGACTTAGTGGGAATCAGAGTAAACTCTCCAGTATTTGAAATCAAACATGGCACAAAGGAAGATGTTCATCATCTCAGTCCTGGGTCAGCTCTGTGGGAGATCCTCAGGGTAGCTTCCTCTTCACATCAATGTCTCCCCACCCCCACCATCACCCTCCCCACCATAAGATCAGAAGTGGGGATGGTCACTGAAGATTCCACAATTTTCAGAATAATCTGACGCCCCCGTCAGGCCCTGAACTGGTCTGTTTCCATGTGCAGCAGGACACAAACTCTATTGAGGCTTGTGCTTTTAAAGAATCAATAACATTCATGTAAAAAGATTGCCTGAGACTGCACATTGCCACAGTAAAATAAAAGTTCATTCCGCACCTCAAGCTGGTTTCACAGGAATATGAGGAAGTCATTCGGCCCATTCACACTATTGGAGAAGGGCAGGGACATCCCTTTCAGTGCCTCCAGCCTATTACTCATGAAGAGATGGAGTCTAGTGTGATGGACCACACAAAAGCTCCTCAACAATATTTGAAGGCGTCGCCGAGACTCTAACGTTATCTTATTTTAAAGAAAATGTAAACTGTCCGTTCCAGATACAGTGTGACTGGTCAAACTACTCGGTGTGATGCAAAATGCCATTTACTTAAACACGAAAGATGAAATAAAACCAAAGAAAGAGGAATTTAGAATAACGTAATTCTACTGGACAAATTAACAGAATAACAGATCTAGGAACTATTACTAATTCAAGTTTATGAGAAGATTTGTAGCTCGGGTGCTCGTTGTTGTGGTTCTGTTCGCCGAACTGGGAATTTGTGTTGAATACGTTTCATTCCCTGTCTCGGTGACACCCTCAGTGCTTGGGAGCCTCCTGTGAAGCGCTTCTGTGATCTTTCCTCCAGCATTTATAGTGGTTTGTATCTGCTGCTTCCGGTTGTCAGTTCCAGCTGTCCGCTGCATTGGCCGGTATATGGGGTCCAGGTCGATGTGCTTATTGATTGAATCTGAGGATGTCACCTAGACAGGGGATGAAATGTCTGCAACAAAAAATCCCAGCTCGGCGAAAAGAACCACAAAAACTATTACTAATGAACTGTTCCAATATAGGAAAATCCTTTAAACACAGCCCTTGGCAAAAAGGAAAATTCAAACACAGAATGTCACAAATATCTCTCCAACCCAGAAATTAAAAACTGCATCAAGAGAAATGTCAGCAAGGGTAGCTGCCAGGAGAAAGTCACTGAAGCTTCCAACTCTGTGGAGACCCCAATAGTTTCTGATGTTACTGACAAAGCAAAACCCGGAGATCCTAATATGTGAGAGCTGATCACACTCATTCAAGCTGCATTAAAATAAACCCAAGGCCTCCCTAGCTGTTACTCAAGTGGTCTTAACTAACCAGCTTTGTAACGATCGTTCAATCTCTCGCTTAAAAGAAACCAGAACAAAATAACCTCTTAAAGCTGCAGCATCATCACACTTGTCAGTACATCGAGCCGTTAAACAGGAACCAGGGATAACCCAGTAAGGCCTTTGGCCCAGCCCAATAAGACTCGGAAGAAGTCATTCAGTCCCTTGAGTCACTTTCACAGGAACAGTAGGAGGCCAATCCCACCTCAATGCACTTACACAGAGGCAGAATGAGGTAATTGATACTGATTCCTGATGAATAGCTTCTGCCCGGAACGTCGATTCACCTGCTGTGCTTTTCCAGCAAACGTTTGTCTACTCTGATCTCCAGCAACCGCAGTCCTCGCTGTTTCCTAATTGATGCTCTAATATAATGACCAAGTGGGGCAGAGGCTGCACAGACAGACTGCTCCACGTTGTTCCTCGTAGCTCCGTCGCTCATGAGACACACGTGGGACTTTAATGTAGTTTTCTAGTGGAGAGGAGGGAAGCCATATGTCTTGTTTGAAGTCACAAGAAGGCAATAATCATCTCTGACAAGACAGCCTGGTGTTCTCTATGGAGGGAGGAAGCTGGTGGGAATGGCTACCTGTTTCAGATGGAAGGTATTGTGGCTGCTGTTGCGAATTGTGAGCAACCTGACATTCAGTACGGGTTCACACACCGACAGCCCAATAACATGGGGCGAGTTAATTTAGGCATATAAACTATTAGGAAGGTCACGTTAGACTGATGAATGGACTATCTAAGATCAAATAATGCTGATCTTGTTCATGTTGACCTTGTCTAGTGCATGTCCTGTTCAGTGTAACCTGTATGTCTTACTCTGTCCAAGTATATTTCCACCCTATGATCTTTCTGGCCATGCTTACGATGATCTGTCTCCACTGCTCATAAATAAAGTGTTTCCCTGTCCTGAGGTACATGTGGCAATAAATCAAACCAATAAATCCTGGGTAAAGTATGGAATTTCTCACTCTATCAATGTGACTTTTGGAAATAAATTATCGCTGCCACTCCTCGTGTTTAACGTCACCATTTCTTCTTCTCTCAAAGTTCTACTAATTAAACAATCAGCTTCTTCACTCTATCCTCGTGATACCATCACGCATGTCTATGGTAAGGAGATCATTCGTTACAAAGGAGATCAAATCTGTAGAGAGTGTCCCAACCACTGTCTCAGCAAGGAACGACAACAGCAGGAAGATGGCATTACTTACGAACTTGAATCATCTTACAATGAAGGACAGCCTACCATTGACTGCACCCATTACTTACACAGGGTTTGATTTGGAGCAGTCAGCATCGACTTGTGAGTGGGAGATCATGCTTCCCAAATTTGTTAGAGTTCGTTGATGAAGTGACCAAGAAGGTTGATGAGGGCCGAACGGTAAACGTAGTCTCTATGGGTTTCAGTGAGGCCTTTGATATGTTTCCACATGTTCTGGAAGGTTCCATCACGTGGAATGATGGGGGAACTGGCCAATTGAATACACAGTTGGCTTGATGGTAAGCAGGGGGTTTAATGGAAGAATGCTTGTCAGACTGGAGACTGGGTCCATTGCTGTTTATCATCTATGAATTGGTTGACAATGTACAAGGCATGATTAGTCAGTTTGCAGATGACACTAATATAATTGGTAGTGTGATCAGTGAGGACGTTTATCAGAAATTGCAGCAGGACCTTAATCAGGTAGGGAAGTGGGCAGACAAATGGCAAATAGAATTTAATATAGATGCATGATGTCTTGCATTTTGGAAACTGAACTCAAGGTAGCAGGTTCATGGTGAATGGGAGGACCTTAAGTGGTGTAGAGGGCAGAGAGACCTTGGCGTTCAGGTGCACGGTTCTCTGAGAGTGGAGTTACAGGTAGACAAGGCAGTGAAGAAGGCATTTGACACACTGACCTTCAACAGGCCGGATATTGAGTATGGAAGTTGGGAATTTATGCTGCAGTTATACAGAACTTTGGTAAGGCCGCACTTGGAGCATTCTGTTCAGTTTTTGTCACGTTGTATTAGGGAGCGTTTAATGAAATTAGAAAGCGTGCAGAAGAAATTGACATGGATGTTGCCAGGACCCAATGGTCTGAGTTATAGGGAGACGTTGGACAAGCGAGGACCTTTTCTATAGAGTGTAGGAGACTGAGGGGGGACCTTATAAAGCTGTATAGGATCATGAGGGGTATGGATAGGGCGACTGCTCTCAGTCTTTTTCCAAGGTTTAGAGAATTGAGGATTAGATGGGATCAGTTTACATTGAGAAAGGAAGGAATAAAAGGGAATCTGAGGGACCACTTCTTTACACAGAAGGCTGGTACATGGATGAGCTGCCAGCAGATGAGGTTGAGGGTGGTATATTAACAACATTTTAAAAGCATTTGGATAAATATGTGGATGGGAAAGGACGAGAAGGATATGGGCCAAATGCAGAGAAATGGGGTTAGCTTGGATGGACATTTCCAAGGTGGAATCAAACCTCTCTGTTAATTCAAACCAAACACCCAGAAAAGCTGGCCTCACCTCGTAATCTGTTAAAATATGAGTGACACAGATCTCCTACATTCCACTATTTAAACAAACATTCAAAAATTAATTTGTTAACGTCAAGAGTGAACACTAAATAACAGCTGTTCAAAAATACAAGACCATCTTTTCTGAGCTACTTGCTATCTGTTTCCAACTCCATAAAAATATGCTGTTCTACCAACCCACATATTAAACCTTGCAATCGCAAGACCATACAGTCTCTATCTTCCCCGCTGTGTTCTCTCTTCCAGCCGCTGATCTCCCCGGGTCACGTTTTGTTTTACTGCAAGTAGGTTTGACATGAACATGTATCTTTGATAGAGAGTGCTTTTGAGAGGGACATTTAGCACTCCTGCTCTGCAGCAGTTACTCTGCTGTTGGATGGCAGTGGCTCTTCCCCTAGTGTTTAAAATGCTGGGTTTATATCCTCCCCATGGTACAATAATTCTCATAATTTGATTGTTTTCCAGGTGTCGGAACAATAATATTCAAATTCAGTTGGCTTCTGGTATCCTGAGCATTATTTTAACTACTAATACGTCATCCCCACCTGCTTCACACTACGCTGTTTCAGAGTTTTTATCTGCCACCTGCTTGACTCAATGCTGTGCCCTCTTCAGGTGCTGTTGAGCTAACTCACCTACTCCATCTAATCTCTCCCTCACCTCACATACATAGTCCAAGTGTGAAATCTCCGACTTTGGTCCTGTCAATTTAGACTTAATTCAATTCAAAGGATTTCACTTCATGTACGAACATTAACTCAAAGGAAGTAAACTGAGTAGATTTATTTCGGGCATCTTCGATGATAAGCAATTTAATGTGACACCTTAGTCCCAATCATTTGGCCAATACTGACAGTACGTTGTTGACATGGTCTTCAGCGTATGATGCTAACTTTCCAATGCTCCATGGGATTCAGGATGGGACGCCCCTGATTTGAAGTGCTGTATGCCTAAGCTATCCATGACTTCCTAAAACAGCTGAGCAGTAAAATGAGACCCTTGGTCTAACTGAATCTCTATGCGGAGCCCACAGCGAGTAAAACAAGCTACCAACTCCTGCACTTCCCTTTTTGCCTTAACACTCCATAATGGAATTGCCTCTGGAAATCTGATAGACACATCCATTATGCTCAGCAAATATTGGTTTCTTTTATTTTTATTTTAGAAAGGGGAGCTACACAATTAATCACAACCCACATGAAAGGGTCTTCGAATGCAGGAATTTGCAACAAAGGTGCTGGTTTTATTACTGCCTGTGACTTATCTACCATTTGGCATGTGTTACATGTACAACAAAAAATAACCACGTCCTTGTGCATTGCGGGCCAGTAGAATTGGTTATGTACTTTAGCCTGAGTTTTCCGTAAACTTAGGTGACCACCTGCAGTTAGTTGATGTGCTACCCGTAACACGGTATGCGACCAATAACACAATCTGGTGCACTTCGGCCCATTTCCCTTCTGTACTAACCTACCGTTTTTCTCCGCATTCAGGTTTTTCCTGCACCGTTACATCAAACAGGGGGTCAGTTCACTGAGCATCAACTCTTTTGTCTTTTTTTTCGTTTGTCCTTTCTGCTGTTAACTTATGACAGTGGGATCTTGTTACTACACAGTCTGGAAAATTCTTGGGTATATTTGCTTTAACTCCTCAGTCCCCTAGTTTTAATTTGACTTCTCCACCACAAGGGATGACTCTCCCACCTTGGATCCTATTAAATCATTCACAAGAACACACTGCATTCCTGGGACTGACAATCTGTCACTCACTCTTACTGTTCGATCCCCAATCTTGATGTTTCTGTCCCCATCCTTAATTTCTGTCCTAATTCAACAAATTATCTCGCTCTTGAGTAACATGTCAGAAAGAGTGAAAATACAAATGGTTGGAGTGCCAGGCCTCTAGGAATTCTCTGGCATGTCTTTGCTTAGCCTGTCCCAGGATACATCCAACCACAACGCCCTAAACAAACACATAGATCTAGATACCATCTATCAACCTCTCAGAAAACGAACAGGAAATGACATCACCATAAACCCCAGGAACCCCATCCAGGACAAACATATAAATAGAAAGCAGGAGACAACAGCTTCGCTTCACTTGGAGGTCGCCACTGATGATGTTACCTCGCCAGGTAATGAAATGTCTAGATATCAATCCTACATCTTAGCGAGCAAACCTACACCCTAAACCTCAACCTGAGCTACAAATTTTCACAAACCGTGCATTTGCAATTTAAGTCTTTTCAACTCTACTGCAGTTGCCTGTTTCTCTGACACACCAAAGTGCTTGACCAACTCCATTACAATTTCAGCTTTCCTTTTGTCCCTGGTTGAACCCAATTCTAACCTACTTGCTAATTCTAAATATATTCCGTCTTCTGCTTTTCTAAACTTCTTTGGCAAATTTGGGAACCTCTTTAGTAATATTATAAGCCATTTCTCTCAGTTTTAATTGAACCGACCACAAGTTAACAGAATTCAATGAATTTTCTCACCGGTTTTATTTGAAGATTTAGGTCAATAAATGCCACGTGTTGGAATCTGCTGGGACCTTTTGTACCCCCAATCTGTTCAAGTCGGTCCAAATCCCATACGGCGATGCTCCAAACTGTTATGACATCAATGTCGAACCCCTCTGTTAATTGAAACCACACACCCAGAAACGCTAATCTCACATCATAATCTTTTGAAAAGTGGGTGACAGAGAACTCCTAAATTCCACTAATTAATTAAAAACAACAATTTTTATGTATGCAAGTTAGCTTGCTGAACTTGAAGGTTTGTTTTCGGAAGTTTCATCACCATGACTAAGTGACATCATCAGTGAGGGTCTGCGCTGAAGCTCTGGTGGTATGTCCCGCCTCTCTATTTATAGGTCTTGGTTTCTTAAGGTGGGTGATGTCATTTCCAGTTCTCTTTATTACAAGATAAGATAGATAGGATATAAATTGATGTTTTTACTGATGGACCTCTGGTTACAATGTCATTTCTCTAAGAACGTCCTTGCGTGTTTTAGTATGTGTGTGTTGTTACAATCGAAATGGGGCCCTTCTTTTTCTGTATTATGGAACATAGTGATAGTGGGTCGTGTCTTTCGGTGACCAGTTGGTGTTCATGTATCCTGGTAGCATGACAACAAGACCATTTCAATATCAGAAAAATGATTTTGTATACACTGTTTAATCAATGTGTGTGCAGATATTTTTCATGTGTGCACAACACATTCTAAATGAATAGCAGTTATCGAAAAATGATGCACATGATGTATAAAATAGAAGAAACATTACTTTGTGCTCATCTAATGTGATATGTTCCCCTTTTCTCAATGTTCCCTCCTTTTTCTGGAATTCTCTACACTATACTCTCATTCTTATCAGGATGTTTATTATAAATTCTTGCTTGTGGTATCGCAACGTATTTCAGTTAATCCATTTTCTACAGGGAATTCAATATATTGACCTGCAGAGTTCTTTCCAAAGCTAGTGTCTATCGTATTATCGGAGATTAAAATTCTGGCATCAGACCCAGCATTTGAACAGATTCCTCTGTTGTACATGTACTGTACAAAGGACTACAGCACACCGCAATTACCAAAACATTGAGGGATGTACATCTACTTCTTTAGATAATCAAGTTTTCTAATTTTTCACATTTCCTCGTCTATATCCTCTCTCTCATTCTCTCTTTGTATCTAGTTAAGAAATTTGCCAATTATTCTTTATGTCCCATCTCTCAAAAATTCTTCTTTCGTTTTATATCTATTGCTCTCTTTTTGAAGTAATGTGATTATAATTGAGCAATGTAACTACAAAGACACGAGGAAGGAGCTGGCCAAAGTAAATTGGAAGGGAAGCCGAGTAGGGAAGACCATGCAGCAGCAATGGCAGGAACTTATGCGGGATAATTCGGAGGGTATCAGAAACTCTCCCCAAAAAAGATGAAACGTACTCATGGGAGGATAAGCCAGCCATAAGGCATCAAAACAAAAGAGAAAACATACAATGTGGTGAAGATGATTGGGAATCCAAAGAGTTCCTTGGCTCTGAAAATACATAAGGCTGGTATCACTGACACTACAGGGCTCTTCATCATGGTCAGGGAGAGAACCAGAGGGAAACACATTCAATTTAAACACAGAAAATGGTATTACTCAAGGAAAACGATTCAGGTGAATTAAACAATTGAATTAAAATCAGTTATTTTTTTATGGATTGTGTCAGATTAGAAGCATGACCTCAGCTGAGTGAGAATTTGGAAATGAAAGTGTTACCACATCAGAAACCAGAGCTGGACACTGAGTACAGGGTTGATGGGTGAAAGAGTCTCGATGTGAACGAGGGGACAGACAACAGAGTTGCATTTCAGATATTGCAGCTCAAAACTGCGTATTCATGGAGTGCTGTAAACCACAATAGCAGGAGAAGCAGAACACCATTCAACCACCACCTGTCAAATTTTGACCAGGGATAATCTCCTTAGTCTGCCATTACAATCAACACGATCTATGTTTCAGCAATGACTGTGGGTGGACATGTCAGGGTCAGAACCATGTGAACCTAAACCTGATGCTAACCCATTAATGTTACTGCACCTGAGCAACAGATCTGATCGGAGCTTCGCAGTCCTGCCACATTCACTCATAAATGGTGATAGATGATTAAACAAATGACTGGAGGAAAGGGCTCAACAAACAACCCCATTGTAGATAATGGAACAGACCAACGCATCAGTGTAAAAGACAAAAATGTAGTATCTGCCTGATCCTCAGCCAGAAGTGTTGAATCGATGATCCACTTCACCATCGCCATGATGCCCGCAGAATCACAGATGCCAGTCTTTAATCAATTCTATTCGATGCACGTGAGATGAAGAAACATCTGAGCACAGTAGATACGACAAAGGCAATGGGCCCTGACCCCATTCCTGAAATAGGACTGAAGACTTGTGCTGCACAACAAGCTGTGTCCCTGGGAAGCTGTTTCATTCCAGCTCCAACTCTGACATCTCCTTGGCAATGTGGAAAATTACTCAGCTATGGCCAGTCCCCTCAGAGGAGAATAATTACAATCTGACCATTTACCACCCCCTCAGTCCCATTACGGCAGTCAAGTTAATGGGAGTTCTTTTTGACAGAGCTGTCAAGCAGCACAGAAAAAAACCTGATCAGTGTGGTTTCTGATAGGTCCCCATGTGGAGCTGGTGCTGTTGTGGAAACGTCACTGGATTACTAATGCTCTGGCAGCTGGTGGAAGTTCAAAACAATTAATAACATAGCTGACAAATTACTACTCCTTCAGTACAGTCACGATAGACAAATTGGTGGGAATTATTTTTGACAGAGCTGTCAAGCCGCACAGAAATAACCTGCTCAGTGTGGTTTCTGATAGGTCCCCATGCGGAGATGGTGCTAATGTGGAGATGTCACTGGATTACAAATCCAGACCAGACAAATGCTCTGGCAGATTCTGGAAGTTAAAAATAATTAATAAAATATTAAGATGCAAAATCTGGTGTCAGTAACAGTGACCTTGAAGCCAATGTTGATTGTAAACATCGATCTCCTTCCCCAATGTACTTTCAGGAAGTGAATCTCCCGTGCTTTCCTGGTCTGGCCTAAAAGTGACTCCAGACGCACAGACATGTGATACACTCTTCAATGGTCTCTGAATCGGCCAAGCAAAACACTGTATTGTATCAAACTGTTCCGAGGTCTTAAAGGATAAAACCAGACAGAACACCCGACAGCAGCCTCGGTATTGGAAAAGGGAACGGTAAACAATCCTGTCGCCCCTGCAGAGACCTCCTTCCTAACATCTGAGAGTTTGTGACAATTTTCCCACAGACTACACAGAAACGCCGGTAAAGGAGGACGACAGTGAAGGAACGCTGATATATTTCCAAGTCAGGGTGGTGATTGGCTTGGAGGGGAACTTGAAGATGGTGGTGTTCCCATACAGCTGCTGCTCTTGTCCTTCTGGATAGACGTGGTCATGAGTTGGGAAGATGGTGCTGAGGATCTTTGGTGAATCATTTCAGTGCAACTTGTAGATAGTAAAAGTCTGCTGCTGAGCGTTGATGGTGGAGCATTGCGGATGAAACGACACTCAAACTCGTTGCTTTGTCCTGGATGGTATCAAGCTTCTTGATGCTGCTGGGGCTACAATCATCCAGGAAAATCGGGAGTACTCTATAACACCTCTGACTAATGCATTGTAGATGGTGGACAGACTTTTGGAAGTCAGGATGTGAGTTACTCGCCGCAGTATTCATAGCTTCTGACCTGCTCTTGCAGTTACTGTGGGCAAGTCCAGTGAGTTTCTGAGCAATGATTAACCCCCAGGATTTTGATACTGGGGGATTCAGTGATAGTAGCACCATTGAATGCCAAGGGGCAGTTTTTAGATTGGAGTTTAGTGGTGATGGTCAGAGTCTGGCATTTGTGTGGCGTCAATATTACGTGCCACTTGTCAGCCTGGATACTGTCCAGATATTGTCGCATGTGGACATGGATTACTTCAGTATCTGTGGAGCCACAAATGTTGCTGAACATTGTGCAATCATTGGCGAGCATCCCCACTTCTGACATTATAATCGATGCAAGCCATTGATGAAGCAGTCCTGAAGACGCTTGGGCCTAAACCACTGCCCGAGGAATTCCTACAGACTTGTCCTGGAGCTGAGTTGACTGACCTTCATCAGCCATGACCATCTTCCTACGTGTCAGGTGTGATTCGTACCAGCGGGGAGTTTGACCCGGATACCCATTGATTGCAGTTTTGCTAAGGCCACTTGATGTCACACTTGGTCGAAGGCAGCTTTGATTTAAAGCCCCTGTCTCTCTCCCCCCACCTCTGGAATTCAGCTCTTTTGTCCATGTTTGAGATAATGAGGTCAGGAGGTGAGTGGCTGTGGTGGATTCAAACTGGCGTCATTGACCAGGTTATTGCTGAGCAGGTGCTGCTTGAAAGGACTGACACCTTCCATCACTTTACTAACGATTGCGGGTAGACTGATGGGTTGGTAATTGGCTTGATTGGATTTGTTCTGCTTTTTATGTATAGGAGATACTTGGGTATTTTTCCACACAATCAGGTAAATGTCATTGTTGCAACTGTATGGGAACTGCTTGGCTAGGGATGTGGCAAGTTCTCGAGCACACGTTTTCAGCACTATAGCCAGAATGTAGTCAGGGTATGTATCCTTTGAAGTATCCAGTGTCTACAACCGTTTCTGGACATCGCGTGGACTAAATGGAATTGCTGATGACTGGTAACTGAATTACTGAGGAACACTGAAGGAGGCCAAGATGGATCATTCACTCAGCATTTCTGACTGAAGATTGTTGTGAATGCATCAACCTTATCTTTTGCACTGAAGTGCTGGGCTATTGCATCATTAAGGATGGGGATATTTGTGGAATATCCTCCTCCAATGACTTGTTTGATTGTCCCTGCCATTCCTCGACGAGATGTGAAAGAACTGCAGATCTTCGATCTGATCCGTTGCTTTTGGGATCACATAGCTCTCTCTATTACTGATTGCTTATGCTGTTTGGCGCACAAGTTGTCCTGTGTGGTAGTTTCGTCAGGCTGACACATCATTTTTAGGAATGCCTGGTGCTGCTCCTGCCATCCTGCACACTCCATTGAACCAGGGCTGATCCTCTGGCTTGATGGTAATTGTTGCAAGGGGGATGTGCCAGGCCATGAGGTTGTACAATTGATGACTCACAACACCTTATGGAAACCCAGAATTGAACTGCTAGATCTGTTCGAAGTCTGTCCTATTTAGTACGGTGACAGTGCCACCCAATATGATGGAGGCTATTCTCAATGTGAAGGTGTGACTTTGTCTCCATAATGACTATGCGGTGGTCACTCTTACAGATACTGTCATGGAGAGATACTTCTGCAACTGACAGATTAGTACTGATGACGTCAAATATGTCTCTTCCCTCTTGTTAGTTCCTTCACCAACTGCGGCAGATCCTGTCTAGCAGTTATAACCTTTAGAACACCACCAGTTCAATCAGTAATGCTGCAGCTGAGCCCCACGTAGTGGTGGACATTGAAATCCCCCACCCAGAGCACAAATTTGTGTCCTTGCTACGCTCAGGGCTTCCTCCAAGTGTTGTTCAGCATGGAAGAGTACTGATTCATCAGTTAAGAGAGGTTGGTACATCGTAATCAGTAGGAGGTTTTCTTTCCCATAGGCAAACTAACACCATAAGACTTCATGGGATTCACTGTTGAGGACTCCCAGAGCAATTCCCTCCCAATTGCATCCGATTGCGCTGCCACTTCTGCTGTGTCTGTTCTAAGTTTGTGAGAAGATTTGTGGCTCGGGTGCTCGTTCTTTTGGTTCTGTTCGCCGAGCTGGGAATTTGTGTTGCAGATGTTTCATCCCCTGTCTAGGTGACATCCTCAGTGCTTGGGATTCTCCTGTGATGCGCTTCTGTGATCTTTCCTCCGGCATTTATAGTGATTTGTATTTGCCGCTTCCGGCTGTCAGTTCCAGCTGTCCGCTGCAGTGGTTGGTATATTTTTTTTTTTTCTCTTTCTTCTTTTTTTTTAGCAGCAGTGGTGGTGGTGGAGGTCCTGGGGAGGGGCCCCAAGGCGAGTCCCAGGCAGCAAAGGCGGAGGCAGGCCCCGGGCAGCAGCAGCAGTAGAGGCAGGCCTCTCCTCAGGCCACAGCAGCAGTGGTGGTGGTGGTGGAAGTCCTGGGGAGGGGCCCCAAGGCAAGCCCCAGGCAGCAGCAGGGAGGCAGGCCCCAAGCAGCAACAGGAACAGTCCTCGCACGGTCACAGTCACAGGAATGGTCCAATCTCTCCAGAAGGGAAGGAAACACTCAAGTGGCCAGTCACAACTCCAGGAGTGTCAGTGGACACACCGCGTGCTCCTTCTCCAAGGACACCCGGGCCCCAGTGGTTGGTATATTGGGTCCAGGTCGATGTGCTTATTGGTTGAATCTGTGGATGAGTGTCATGCCTCTAGGAATTCCCTGGCTGTTCTCTGTCTCTTCTGCTGGTGAGACAGGAAATATCCGGGGAAGGTGATGGGGTGTCTGGGATATAGTCATACTCACTGAATCGTACCTTACAGACAATGTCAGGTTGTTGCTCGACGAGTCTGGTTATTTCGATTCACTGTTTCCTGCCAGCTGTCCCATTCTAGAAACATGGCCATATATTCGCCCCAATCCACTCAGATTTTATTTTGCAAACTAGCTTTCCCAAAACTTTCCTGAAAAACCAAATACTTGTCTCCCAGACCATTTCG
Source organism: Chiloscyllium punctatum (assembly GCF_047496795.1). Classification (NCBI taxonomy): domain Eukaryota; kingdom Metazoa; phylum Chordata; class Chondrichthyes; order Orectolobiformes; family Hemiscylliidae; genus Chiloscyllium; species Chiloscyllium punctatum. The sequence continues at coordinate 25,811,486 of NC_092790.1, read as the reverse complement.
TAAACATCATCCCCATTTCCTAAATCCGTGTTACTGTTGTTTCTGACCATTACTTTCAGTCCCAATAATTTCTCTTAAATCATTTATTTACTATGTTCTATGTTCCATGTACTAGAACCCTTTTCCACACCCGAATTGGTTTTTCTCGTATTGTTAGAAAGTTCTGTGAAGACAGAACTGAAGTTTCATAGTACTGCCATTTCCCTGTTCTCCATTGCCCATTCTCTGGTTTGATTGTAAGGAAGCTGCACTTATTTTCTCATACTTTTCACATTGACATGATTTGACAAGCTATTACAGTTCACTCTTATAACCCTTGTGAATATACTCTTCAGAAACCCATCAATCCTGCCTTTAGCTACTCAGTAATTGACCTTCCACACCATACACTCACAAGAGCATAGACCAACAGAAATACAGCACGACCTATATTTTCCCACTTTCCAACACCAGACCCATAGCAGGGAATGTTATGACACTTCCACGTGCTCGTTCAAGTACCTTTTGATGGTTGTGAGGTTACCTGTGAATACCCCGCTCTCAGGAAGTGCATTCCAGACCCCAACAGCCTTTGGGCGAACAAGAATCCTCAAATTCTCTCTAAGCCTCAAACCCTTCACTTTAAAAGTGTGCTCACTTGTTCTCGACTCTCTGACTAAAAGGAACAGCTGCTGTCTATCCATCCATGTCCATGCTTCTCATAATCTTTGCCTTCTGAATCACATCCCCTTCAGCCTTCTCTGATCCAATGTAAACAACCCGAGCTTAGCCAGCTTCTCTCCATAGCTGATATGCTCCATCACAGGGAACATCCTGGTAAATCTCCTCTGCATACCATCCACTACAACCATATCCTTCCTTTTAAGTGGCTTCTAGAGCTACATACAGTACTCCATCTTGGCCTAACCAAAGCCCTGTATAGCTCTTATAATCTACGCCCCGATTGATAAATGCTACACCTAAGGTCCAGTTCGTAACTAGTCCATTACCCTGCTCAGTCCCATTCAGTGATGAGTGGAGAAGCACCCTCTGAGCTTCCCAATGTGCTGCCATACATTGAGCACTCCCCTGTCTGGTTCCTTCTTCCACAGTGTATCACCTCATATTTATCAGGGTTACGTTCCATCTGCCCTTGATCTGACTATCTGACCATTCCATCTGTATCTTAGAACATAGAACATAGAACAATACAGCACAGAACAGGCCCTTCTCCAAAGCTTCCACATCTTTCCTAAAGTGAGGCGACCAGAACTGCACACAGTACTCCAAATGTGGCCTAACCAAAGTCCTGTACAGCTGCAACATCACCTCACGACTCTTGAATTCAATCCCTCTGCTAATGAACGATAATACTCCATAGGCCTTCTTACAAACTCTATCCACCTGAGTGGCAACCTTCAAAGATCTATGTACATCGACCCCAAGATCCCTCTGTTCCTCCACCTGACCAAGAACCCTACCATTAACCCTGTATTCCGCATTCTTATTTGTTCTTCCAAAATGGACAACCTCACACTTGGCAGGGTTGAACTCCATCTGCCACTCCTCAGCCCAGCTCTGCATCATATCTAAGTCCCTCTGCAGCCGACAACATCCCTCCTCACTGTCCACAACTCCACCTATCTTTGTATCATCTGCAAATTTACTGACCCACACTTCGACTCCCTCATCTAAGTCATTAATAAAACTTACAAACATCTTCCTGTAACATAAGACCTTTCTCCTCACTGCCAACAAACCGGCAGACTTACTTATCAAAAACTTACTAATCACAAACCCCACCCCCTTCACCCACCCCCTTCATTCACATCTTCACCATTTATAAATACTACAAATAATAAGGGACACAGCACTGATCCCTGTGATACACCAGGGGACACTGGTCTCCAGTCACACAAACAGCCTTATCCCACTACCCTCTGTCTCCTGACACTAAGAAACTTTTCGTTGTTACTTGTCACGTTAGCCTTGATTGCATGAGACTTTACTTTATTTTAAATTTTCCCACATGGGGCTTTGTCAAAGGCCTTGCTGCAAAACTAAGTAAGCGACCTCCTCAATCTAATTCAGTCAAATTCATTAGATGTGACTTTCTTCTGATAAAATCATGATGATTATCCCTGATCAAACCTTGCTACTCTGACTGGAGCTCAATTTTCTCCTTCTGTTAATTCTCCAGTCGTTTCCTTAACAGTGATCTACTACTCGTTCGCCTATAGTTCCCTGGTCTATCTCTACCACCCATACTGTGAAGATAAAAATCACACAACACCAGGTTCTCGTCAAACAGGTTTAACTGGAAGCACACTAGCCTTCGGACAGTCGCTTCTTCATCAGGTGATTGTGGAGGACGCAATTGCAAGACACCCCCGAATTTATATCAAAAATTTAGTGTAATGTAACTAAAATTACACATTGAAAAATACCTTGATTGTCTATTGAGTCTTTCATCTGTTCGAATACCATGACAGTTTAAATTCTTTCATTTGTATATATAAAAAAATTATTAAAAGTTGCTTTCTCAGGTTAAATGTAACAATTGGTGTGTGTGTGGATATTTGTGTCTGTCTGTGTGTGTGTGTGTCTGTCTGGGTTGGGGGTTGTGAGTGTGAGAGAAAGTGTATATATATATATGTGTAGTGAGTGTAGAATGTCTTAAATCTGTGAGGGGGTGTATGTGTGAGTGTGGGAATGTGTGTGTGTCTGGGGTGGGGTTTGTGAGTGTCTATGAGAGAGCGGATATATGTGTGTGCATGAGTGTAAAGTAGTCTAAGTCTCTGAGAGGATGCATGTCTGAGTGTGGGAGTGTGTGTGTTCCATGTGTATATGTGTGTATAGGAGTGGCTTTGTGTTGGTGTGAGTGTGTGTGTGTATAGTGAAATGGTAGTCACCTGTAGTGTGACATGAACCTAAGGTCTTGGTTGAGGCCCTCGCTATGAGTATCGAACTTAGCTATCAGCCCCTGCTCGGCCACTTTTCGCTGTTGCCTCTCCCGAATTCCGCCTTGGAGGATGGTCACCCGAAGTTCCGAGGTCAAATGTCCTGGACCACTGAAGTGTTTCCCAACTGGGAGGGAACCCTCCTGTCTGTTGATTGTTGTGCGGTGCCCATTCATCCATTGCCGTAGCCTTTGCTCGGTTTCCCCAATGTACCATGACTCAGGGCATCCTTGCCTGCAAAGTATAAGATAGGCAACGTTGGCTGAGTTACATGAGTACCTGCCACGTACATGGTGGGAGGTTTTCCCACGTGTAATGGTGGTATCCATGTCCACAATCGGACACGTCTTGCAGCGCCTACCATCACAGCGTTTTTTGGAGTTGTCCTGAGAGCCCGGCAACGTGCTATGAACAATGATCTGTTTGAGGTTTAGCGGTTGTTTAAAGGAAAACAGTGGAGGTGTGGGAAGGTCGTGGTGAGGTGCTCATTCTCATTGATAATGTGTTGCAGGTCAAGAAGTACATGGTGAAGTTTTTCAACTCCTGGGAAGGACTGAACAACGGAGGGTACCCTGTCGGTTGCAGCACGTGTCTGTCTCCTGAGGAGGTCATTATGGTTCCTTGCTGTGGCAACCGACAGGGTACCCTTCGTTGTTAAGTATTTCCCAGGAGCAGAAAAACTACGCCATGTTCTTCGTGACCTGCAACACATTATCAATCAGAATGAGCACCTCGGGAAGACCTACCCCACACCTCCACTGCTTGCCTTTAAATAACCGCCAAACCTCCAACAGATCATTGTTCATAGCAAGCTGCCCAGCTTTCAGGACAACTCCATACAACCTTGTCACGGTAGGCGCTGCAAGACGTGTCAGAATGTAGACATTGGTATCAAAATTACATGTGAGGACACTTCCCACCATGTACGTGGCAGGTATTCATGTGACTCAGCCAACGTTGTCTATCTTATACGTTGCAGGCAAGGATGCCCTGAGGCATGATACATTGGGAAAACCGAGCAAAGACTACAGCAACGGATGATTGGGTACTGCACAACACTCAACAGACCAGAAGTGTTGCCTTCAAGTTGGGGAACACTTCTGCAGTACAGGACATTTGACCTCGGACCTTCGGGTGACCATCCTCCAAGGCGGACGTCTGGACAGGCAACAGCCAATAGTGATCGAACAGGGGCTGATAGCTACGTTCGGTACCCATAGGGAGGGCCTCAACCGGGACTTGAGTTCATGTCACATTACAGATGATCACCATTGCACTATATACACACACAGACACACCTACACACACACACACACACACACGCACACACGCACTCCTATACATACATACACACACACGGACACACATATACACAGACACGAATACAGACAATCGCACACACCCTTACAGACACAGATGCTCCCATACTCATACATGCATCCTCTCAGAGATTTAGACCACTCTACACTCATGCAGGCACATATACCCTCTCTGACAGACACTCTCAAATCCCTACCCCAGACACACACACACTCTCACACTCACACGTGCACCCCCTCACATAATTAAGGCACACTGCACTCACTACACACACATATACACTCTCTCTCACACTCACAACCCCCAAGCCAGACAGACATACGCACAGACAGACACAAAGACCCACAGGCACACATACATTTTGGGGGGTGAATTTGTACTTGCAGAGTTTCATTGTAATTTGATCAAAAACTGCATGAATATAGTAAAACTCTGTTATCTGACTTTTTAGATTAGAATTGATCTAAACATCATGGCGTAGACAGAGAACACAGGGTGCCAACACCTTCGACATATTGTCTAGCTAACCCAATTGTTACAGTTGACCTTAGAATGCAACTTTTTAAAAAGTTTTTTTTTTGATTTACACACGGAAGAAGCTAAACTATCATGGTATTCGAACAGATGAAAGACTCAACAGATAATCAAGGTATTTTTCAATGTGTAATTTCAGTAACATCATACTGTAATTTTTCGCTATAAATGTGGTGCCTTGCAATTTTGTTTTTCACAATCACCTGATGAAATTGCAGCTCTCCGAAAGCTAGTGTGCTTCCAATTAAACCTGTTGGACTATAACCTGGTGTTGCGTGATTTTTAACTTTGGACACTCCAGTGCAACACCGGCATTTCCAAATCATGATTACTGTGAAGTGGAATCGTATTAATTGTTCTCCAGTACTCGGACACCTCCCCGAAGGTCAGATTCTAATTAAAATTAATGTTAGAGATCATCTAGCCACTTTATTTATGCTCTTCTCAAGCATCATTGTGAGATATTCTCCAGATCTCCCGTTATGCATGTGGAGTAGAGAAGGACAATGATTTTAAACAATGCTGTGTATTACCCTAGAGAGCTGAGACAGCTCTAAACTGGGTGGGAACCTTTCAGTAGCCTGGTAATTTTTTTTGCTGCATCTTGTACTGGATCTTAGTGAGATCACATTGGAGTAGTGTGCAAAGATTTTTTCCACTCAATTAAGAAAGTGTATTGTTACATTGGACGGAGCGCAGAGATGGTTCCTTCAACTGATTCCTGCAAAGAAGGTGTCTTAGGATGGAGAGATAGCAGGAAAGTGGAACAGAGGCCGCGATAACATTAGCCATGATTATATTCAATGGCGGAGCAGATTCGAGGGGTTGGATTTCTGACTGATGCTCCTCGTCCATACTCAGCCTTTCGACCGTGTGACACTGTAAAGGGGGAGGACGGTTTATCAAACAGGAAGGAGTCTCTCCGGATAAGTCAGTCTTAATCAGCTTGACAGAATGTCACCAGTGGAGTCACACAATGACCAGTGCGGTTACCTCAACTATTTACAATCTATATCAATGATCAGGAGGATGGAACAGATATACAGATACTGAGTTTGGTGATGTCGCTTGGATAAGCAAGAGATTAAATTATCAAGAGAGTGTGGAGTGTCTGCAAATAGATACAGAAAGTTAAAGGCAATGGATAATAATTTGGCAGGTGCAATACAACAAAATATAACCTATAATTTCATTTACAGGACTAATAGAAGGCAGTATGTTACTGAAATGGAGAGGGATTACAGGACTTAGTGATACTGTGTACTGGGGGGGTTCACTCAGACCCGTTCAGACATGGGAGGTTTTGCTCCATCCCTGATCGTCTGCTCCTTGACACTGCAAGTGACCCCATTGCTCTCCGTACACATGGAATATTTTGTTGTAGTTAGTTGGTGTTGGGGATGGTGTTTTGAAACGTGTATCAAGGGGACGGCTTTTATCCAAGACACAATTATTCCTTTCTACATGGAAACCCATAGACGATGGGAATGGCTGCCTGCTTCTGACTGAAGGAACTGTGGCTGCTTTCAGGATAGGGGTATTCATCAACATGATGTATTGTACATGTACACACTTTAACATTAATAGAGTGAGAGCTCCTTCAGTTCCTCTACCTCTCCCCATGTAATGGCTACTCTGCGGATACCATGTACATCTTGGGAATCCCACTATACTGGGAAAATAAGGATACACCTGGCAGCTTCCCGCTGAGGGAGAAGCAATGTATTGACCTTATCCACTATATACATCCTCTGTCACTGAATGGTGACATTGATGTTGAGATACTGGGAGATGATGGAGCTGTCACCTAGTCCTGCCTGGAAAGTTTCGGATCACAGAAGCTGAATGAAACAGTGACCCTAACAGCCCCTGGCAGCACCATCCTCCCCCTGGTGTGAAGCTGCAGGTCGTGTTGAAGGAGGTGACCCCGCTCTGTGACCAGCTCCTTGTTAAATCAGGGTCCCCTCACACTCTGCTCCTGGGTTAAGTGGAGCTGGGGAAGCTGTTCATGGAAAACCCGGGGTGGATACAGCAGATCCCTTTCCCTACACACACTCACTCCGTGGTTTCAGAGCTTCCATGTCTGCAGCCTCTGTTCCATTTGGTGTTCATGTTACCATAGTCCCCAGGCTCCATCCAAAGTTGGGTCACCAAATCCACCGGTTTCTCTGAACGTCTGAGGAAGCTCACAGCACAAGCTCCAGCAAACCATCCCCAGCACCTCCACTAACTTTTCAATACAGGAGTCAGTCAGAAACCCCTCGGTACAAGTATTGTGGACCAGACCAGATCCCCGCAAAATATTTTAAGAAGGCCACTTAGACCCAAACCTTTCCTTATTTTGAATATAGATGTGAAGTGTGCTTCCCAGATATGTTGTGACTGGTCAAAGCACTCGACATTAAACCGAATATAATCTATTCAAATGCTTTAGTAAAAATACAATCAAAGAAAATACCATTTTGGGATAGCTTATATGTGGAACAATTACACAAACAGTAGATACCGTACCTTCTTGGTATACACGGCTCCGTACAAAGATATATTCAAATACAGATTCTTACATGCAGTTTTTTGATCCAGGAGAAATCAACATCAACAACCATCTCAGAGAGAAAAGCAGCTCGGGATCATGTATTGGAACTTCTAACCCTGCTGGGATCTCCAGCAGCTTTTGAATGCTGCAGCGAAAAACAAAACGAGCAAACCTGGTCTATGAGAGCAGACCACCGCCCTTCGATTGTTATCACCATTTAATAAAACTTAAAGGCCTCCTCAGTTATTTACTTAAAACGTTTTCAGACTGCAGTTCTGCACCTCTGCCTTTAAAATGTCTCTTTAAAAAAACAAGAGAAAATAACCTTTTTATAGGGATAGTATCCTCACAATTCCACCTTTAATAAAATTAGATTAGATTAGATTAGATTACTTACAGTGTGGAAACAGGCCCTTCGGCCCAACAAGTCCACACCACCCCGCCGAAGCGCAACCCACCCATACCCCCCTACATCTACCCCTACGGGCAATTTAGCATGGCCAATTCACCTGACCTGCACATCTTTGGATCTATCATTATACAAAGATGGATTCATTTTTGACCTCCTAATCTTCCTTTATTAGTGGCAGATAGATAGGATAGTGAAGAAGGCGCTTGATATGTTTTCCTTATTGGTCATAGTATTGAGTACAGGAGTTGGTAGGTCATGTTGCGGCTGGACAGGACTTTGGTAAGGCCACTGTTGGAATATGGCGTGCAATTCTCGTCTCCTTCCTATCGGAAAGATGTTGTGAAGCTTGATAAGGTTCAGAAAAGATTTACAAGGGCTGGAGAATTTGAGCTGTAGGGAGAGGCTGAACAGGCTGGGGCTGTTTTACCAGGAGCGTCGGAGGCTGATGGGTGACCTTATAGATATTAACAAAATTATGTGGGGCATGGATAGGATAAATAGGCAAAGTCTTTTCCCTGGGGTCGGGAAGTCCAGAACTACAGGGAATAGGTTTATGGTGAGAGGGGAAAGATATAAAAGAGACGTAAGGGCAACTTTTTTCACGCAGAGGGTGGTACGTGTATGGAATGAGCTGCCAGAGGATTTGGTGGAAGCTGGTACAATTGCAACATTTAAGAGGCATTTGGATGAGTATATGAATAGGAAGGGTTTGGAGGGATATGCTGGCAGGTGGGACGAGATTGGGTTGGGATATCTGGTCTGCATGGATAGATTGGACTGAAGTGTCTGCTTCCACGCTGTACATCTCTATGACTCTGTGATTCTATGACTGCAATGCATATATATTATATTGACTCTGAGCATATAAATGTTCTCAACGAGATTAGATTTCAGTCATTTTACTCCTGCCATAGAATGCCTTTGTCTTTCTTCATCCAAGTCTCCAGAATGTGTCAAAACTTAGGTTTTCTCACCCTGTCACCTGTATAATTTCAAATTGAATGGCAGCAATAATAAGCTTAATTGAAACAGACTGGTATTCTTCTCCCTAAACTTCTCCAAAAGACGTTAAGGGGCCACGATCAGTGATAAAGATTTGTCTCATGTATGTTATTCGCAATTTAAATGCTGAAATGTTGTACCACCAACACCAAGCTCAAGGCCCCCCTTCCCCATTGTGGAATAAAACTGTTAATGTTTCCACTGGACACTCCAACCACACGTTACATAATGGAGCACTTCTCATCTCTCCAATACTCCCTCTGAATGACATAGCTCCTTATTTCTCAGCATAAAAGAATTACATGCTTCTGTACCTCTTAATGCTCTAACCTCTTTACCTGCTACTCCTGGCCTATGCTAATAAACCTTACTTTCACAGGTAAATGTTTTAATTGCAACAGACTGGTATTTTTTCGCCTGAACGTCTCCAAAAATGTTAAGGGGTCACGATCAGTGATAAAGATTTGTCTCAGGTATGTTAGTGGCAATTTAAATGCTGAAATGCTGTAACGCCAACACCAAGCTCAAGGCCTCCTTCCCCATTGTGGAATAAATCTGTTGGTGTTTCTACTGGACACTCCAACCACTGATTACATAATGGAGCACTTCTCATCTCTCCAATAGTCCCTCTGAATGACATAGCTCCTCATGTCTCAGCATAAAAGAGTTACATACTTCTGTACCTCTTAATGCTCTAACCTCTTTACCTGATACTCCTGGCCTATGCCAGTTAACCTTACTCTCACAGGTATATGTTTTAAGAAGATCTCGCACATTCTTCTCAATCTCTCACGGAAACCAAACTTTGATTTCTGAACCAAATTATCATCATCAGACATTTCAGCTTCTAACCTTGCCGTTGTAACTCTCTGCTCTTCCACACGAGTTCTCACGACTGCAGGAAGTGAATTGTTGAACTTCTCCAAAATAAGAATCTCTCTAAGTGTGCCATAGTTTTGCTCTGTTTTAATGCCCTTCCGCACCTTTCAAAATTACTTTGTTTGATTCTTTCAAACTCAATGTGCGTTTAACGAGGCAGCTTGATTTAGATTCCAGAAACGCTGTCTGTAGGCTTCTGGCCCAAGCTCATATGCATATCAGATGGCTTTCTTCACCACCCCACAATGGCCAAATACCTCTACTGATCGGGTTGCAAAAACCTATCAGCTCTGTGTCGACCAACTAAGTCCACATGGTAACTGATCACTGCATTTGTTTAGCCACTTGATCAAAAGAAATTAAAAAGGCTTCCCCATCCTTCTCATCAAATTTAGATAATGCCTGGGCATACTTAAACAGATCCCCATCAAGACTTTGGCTACTAAAGGATTGCTCATCCTGACTATCCTCCTCATCCAGCCGACCGTCTACCTTCATCTCCGCCTTCTATGTCAATTTTCCTCTCTAATTGCGAATTATTGAAGTTGAAACTCTCTGCTTTTCTTCTCTCTTTTTTCTCTCTTTCTTCTTCATTTTCTTTTCTTTTATTTCTACTTCTCATTTTAATTTAAATGGTTTCAATTCCTTCTCATGTTCAAGGTGCCTCACTTGAAATTGAATTCGAACCATTTCCAAATAATCTAATGGCGCTTCCACCAAATGTAATTGCCGAGCTATAGCTATAATTATCTCTCCTTTTCTCACAGACAATCACAACCCCAACTTCAGCTTGTCTGCCAATTCCTATAGCTTTACCTTCATTACCTTTTATAAAACCACCAAATTCACTTCTTCCACACCCAGAGAACTCTCAGTGACTGAAAGAATCTTTATACCCAAAACACGTTTTAAACCAATCGAATTCAACATCCGCAACAACTACCATACACGACATTTGAATCCAATAGTCTCCCATTGCATACTCTCCAGTGTTTGCATGAGCTTATTCTGGACTCTCTGGTTTCCTCCCACAATCCAAAAATGTGCATGTCAGGTGAATTGGCCATGCTAAGTTGTTCATAGTTTTCAGGGATGTATAGGTTAGGTACCTTAGTCGGGGTAAATGTGTAATAATAGGGTAGAGGAATGGGTCTGGGTAAGTTACTCCTTGGTGGGTCGGTGTGGACTTGTTGGGTCGAATGGCCTGTTTGCAGACTGTAGGGATTGTAATTCTAAACCCAATATGGTGTTACCAATTTAGAAACAGACAGGAGTCCCCAGTTTGTTATAGACCAACCAGACTGACTCAAACTATTTCAAGAAGGTAGCTTGGATGCCAACATTTTCTTATTTTAAAGGCAGATGCAAAGTGGAATTTCCAGATATGATGCTACTCGCCAAACCACTCACCATTAATTAAAACATAATAATTTAAACACTCTAATGAAAATCCATACAAAATGAAGAAGATTTTTGAATAACTTAACCATTGGAAACCTTAACTGAATAATGGATACAGTATTTTCTACAAATAAACTTCTCCAATATACTAACATCACCTAAACACACTCCATTGTAAAAAGGAGCATTCAGACATACAGTTCTCCAATCCAGGAGGAAACAGCATCAAGTGAAGCTTCAGAGAGAATAGCAGCTAGAGATAATTTACTAAAACTTCCAACCCTTCTGGGACACAAGCACCTGGTGACTTACAGCCGTAAGGAAAAAAACTAGAAAGCCTGGTCTGTGCGAGCTGGCCATTGTTACAACTATTTATTAAAAACCCTAAAACCCTAAAAGTTATTTACTTGAGCCGTTTCCAGTAGGCAGTTTGGACTTTAAGATCTCTTATTAAAAAATGGGAAAATAACCTTTTTTTAAAAACCGTGACAGCACTGTCACACAATTTAGATGCCTGGTACTTTACTCAAAGAGCTTCCCCGTGTTACTGATCGCAAGGTCACCTGAGTTGGCAAATACAGGTACAGTCCAAGTTACAAGGATGTGTCTCATAACTTCTGAAACACGCCTGTCCATGGGCAATCACATGGGACATACCGGGAAGTGAAAAACAGCCTGACACACACCATTTCACTGTTTCTGAGCTACACAATGCCAGCACTTGATAAAAAAATATAGCCAAAACCCAAGGCCACGGAAAGATACAGAGGGACAGAGAGATTCACATTAAATAGGAACAGAGAGTTAATTAACTGGGAGGAGGTTGTGGAAATATGCGGAAAAAGACAGGGCAGTGGGACTAACTGGAGAAGTGAGATCTTCGAGAGTATAATTACAAGAATGAGAACATTGAATAAAGGCATTGTCAGATCAGTTGAAATGGTTTGTTATATCAGATTCTCAATCTTCTTCACAGAACACCACAAACAGCATAAACTGGGACAAGATGACAGCCCAGCATGGAGAGCTGTGCAGAGCATGCTAGTGTGTTGCTCAGTAAAATGCATTATCTGCCAGCATAGAGAGTATTGCAAACTTTACTATCATATGCTAACTATACTCGCATCAGATTACCGTCTCCAATGGGAAGGATTGCTCTCTCTGCATGTGTGTGTGTGTGTGTGTTCATCAGAGTGTGAGAGAAAGAGTCCGTGTGTGTGCGCGATAGGCGTGGTTGAATGCGAAACTCATTGTTTGAGAAGGTACGCACATTGAGGAAACTATTTTAAATATAAACAACTGGCAGGCTTTTGGATAATCGACAGAGAGAGAACGAGAGAAGTTTCATGGACAGATGAGATAAAGTGTTTGAGAATGTTAAAATAAAGGCATTGCCAGACACAATAACAATATACATCGGCGTGCACATGAATGACAGATGGATGCGAGTTTGGTGTGAGTTCAAATCAGATTGGCTTCAGCAGGTTTTAAGCCATTAGCATCAGCAGCAGATTATTGGCTTCATTAAGACTGTATGTCATAGCTCAAGGTTCAAAAAGCAGAGGGCATAAACCAGTGATTAATATTCTGGAGTGGGGAGTATTTCAAGTTAAAAATATTCAGGGAATGGTGTCAGGAATCAGTTCATGGAAAAAATGGATCACCCACAGTTGTGACATGTCTGCTTCATCAGCAGATATTGGCCAGGAATGGGATGGAAACAGTGGAAGGAAGTGGAGTTTGCAACCAGAACAGTGGAGAGTGACCTCCATGTTCTTAGTATTTAAACAACAAAGGCCATGATACAATAAATTGTAGTTCTCCGCTGAAACTAAGTAGTTCAACATAGAGACCCATGATTAACACTGCCAGAGCAGAGAGGGAGACGTAATTGAACACCTTCATTGATGCAGTTAGTAGTGGTCTGGATGGTGAATATCTGGATTGTGAGATACAACAGGAACAATAATAGTGAGTAGAAGTGTAGAATATATGAAAAAACAGAAATACAGTCATAACTAGTTTATAGGAAAAAAAAGGACAGTGACACTTACCAGGAACACCAACGATAGCCAGGAAGGGATAATAAAAATATTGAATAATGCGAAGAACGTAACAGATCTGCGATGACAATGGCAACCAATCATATGCAGAAAGATGCCAAACATAATCAGATAAGATCCTGTCTATTGTTGGAATATTCCAGTCGAATGTTATCAGTTTTAGATCCATGTTTGGAACATTCCAGTCTAATGTTCTCAGATTCTGATCCATTGTTGGAACATTCCAGTCTAATGTTCTCAGATTCTGATCTCTCCTCCCCTTTTCTCTGGAGCTGCTGATCCCTGTCAGTGCTGTCGGTGATGCTCTGCTCATGTTATGGGATAACACATTGAACAGCGCCCATTTATCATTAAAAGAGGGAAACCTTCGTCTGGGATCATTAGAATCCATGGAGACTGGCATTAATCACAGTCACTGAACAAATAGGATCAGTTAACCAGTTCCATACATCACTTTCCATAACACTATAAAAGGGAACATTTACTGTGTTTGGATGGAATGGATGAGAGTTGCTGAGGGATGGACCATAAACCTTTCAATCTTTTAAATCTTTTTTACCTTGCATATGGGAGTATTAACAGAACACTGCAGGGGGTCTATATATGTTTCACTCTGTTTATGAAAGGGAGCGGTTATAAAATAACAGATCGGCTGCATAAAAAAAAAACGATTGATTGGCAAGTTTCTAGATGCATTAACCTTCAGTACGGTACTTATTGACCAATGTAAGGCTACTCCGGGTTTTAAATGCCATGTTTTCAAATCCTTTCATAACCTTGAGACAGAGCATTGCTGCTCAGGAACAGGCCGAAGCAATTCTGTCCCTATGGGCCGCTTACAGAGGGATAGGAGAAGACCATTCAGTCCATATTAGCCTGTTGCTACTAGAAAAGGTGGAACGCTGGAATATTAGTACATTTTGCCAACAAAAGCATTCAAAATAAAAGGATTTGTCGCTGCAGCTGTGTGAGGTGTCACTGAGAGGACACTTGGAGGTCATTTATTCTGTAACTGAGAAGGGATGGACCTCCATCAGATACAGTTTATTGGCTGCTCGTAATCCAGGGGTTGATGTGTGATTTAAAGTCTCGTGGCTGTTATACAGGGAGTGGAGAATCACATTCAGCCTCTCGAGCCTGTTACAGAGGGGCAGGAAGTATTTATTTAACATTTCAAGTCTGTTACGTATAAATATTCTTTTACACTAGTTATGGAATAGGAAAGACCTGATGTAAACAATAAAGTTCTAACTTTAAACAAGGCCAATTTTGAAAGTGTTAGGCGAAGCCTGTGAAAGGCCAATTGGAATACTCCATTCGCAGGTAAAGTGATGGTTGGAAAATGCAAGGCAATCAAAACTTGGTTTCAGAGAGTCAAGAGCCAACGTGTTCCCATTAGTGAGATGGGCAAGTCTGGTGGGTGCAGGGAGTGCTGGATGGCTAGATATATTGACGCTCTGGTCAAGGTAAGAATGGAGGCATATGTCAGGTAAACAGAGCTGAGAGCAAGTGGATCCCCAGAGGAGTATAAGGGCAATAAGTGTATAGTCAACTCGGAAATCGGGCCACAAAAATTAGAAATAGGGTTAACGAGGTATTGAAGAAATTCTACAAATCTTTTCATGGCAAAAGATTACCTAGGGAGAGAATAGGGCACCTTAAAGATCAGGAAGGCTATCTATGTGTGGAACCACAAGAGATGGGAGGGATATGAAACGAGTATTTCTCCTCAGTATTTAATGTGGAGGGAGTTACAAGAGCGAGAGAATGAAGAAATGTATAGTGACAGCTTGAAAAGTATCTGTATTACAAGGAGGTGTTGGACATTGTAAAACACATAAAGGTGCACAAATCCCTGGGACCTGATCAGTTGTATCGCACAAGTTTGTGGGAAGCTACGAAAGAGATTGCTCTGCATTTTGCTGATATATTTGTATCATTGATTTCCACAGGTGAGGTGCCAAAATACTGGAGGGCTCCTAACGTAGTGTTGTCATTTAAGAAAGGAAGGAAAAACCATGTTACTATAGACTGGTGAGCCTGACGTCGATGGTGACTAAATTGTTGGAGGGGGTTTTGAGGGAAAGGATATATATGCATTCGGAAAGATAATGACTGAAGAGGGCTTTGTACATTGGAGATCATGTCTCACTGACTCGGTGGAATTTTTGAGGAAGTGATGAAGATGATTGATGAGGCAGGAAAGTGGATGTTGTCTTTATGGAATTCAGTCAGAAAACCAAACTGTGGGCTATGCCCGAAACATCGATTCTCCTGTTCTTTGGATGCTGCCTGACCTGCTGCGCTTTTCCAGCAACACATTTTCAGCTCTGATCTCCAGCATCTACAGTCCTCACTTTCTCATCGAACGTTCTACATGGTAGACTGGTTAACAAGGTTAGACTGCCTGGGATCCAGGGAGAGCTCGCCATTTAGATCCAACATTTTCTTGAATATTGGAGACAGGCCGTGACAGTGGACATTTGTTCATTAAACTTGGAGACCTGTGACCAGTGACGTGCCACAAAGATCAATCGAGGGTCCACTGCCTTTTGTCACTGATACAAATCATTTACATTTGAGTATATGAAGTATGGTGAGTAAGGTTGTAGATAATTACAAATTTGGTGGTGTAGTCGGCAGTGAAGAATGATATCTCAGAACACAGTGGAAACTTGGTTAGGTGAACCGAGCGGTGGCAGATGGAGTTTAATTTGATAAAGGTGAGGTGTTACATTTTGCAAGATAAATCAGGGCAAGATATGTAGGTCAAGTCCTGTCAAAAGTGGCCAATCAAAGAGAACTCCATTGAAATTATCGAATTCCTACAGGGAGGAAACAGGCTTTTCGGCCCATCGAGGCCACATCAACCCTCGGAAAATGTATCCCACTGGATACACCCCTACCCTATCCCTCCGAGCCTGCATTTCCCATGGCTAATCCACCTCGCTTACACATCGCAGGGTACTTGGGGCAATTGAGCATGGCCAATCTACCCTTACCTGTGTACCTTTGTACTGTGGAGGGAAAATGTAACACCCGGAAGAAACTCACGCAGACACGGGGAGAATGTGTAAACACCAGACAGGCACTCATTCAAGGATGGAGTTAAACCCAGATCGCTGTGTTGTGAGGTAGCAATGCTAGTCACTGAGGTACTGTGTCACCTGGTGGTGCAGGTTCTCCGTTCCTTGAAAGTGCCGTCACAGGTAGACAGCGCAGTGAAGAAGGCACTTGGTGATCGTCCCTTTATTGGTGCCTGCTTTGAGTCGAAGCATTTGCATGACATGTTAAATCTGTCCAGGACATTGGTTTGGCTACTTTTGTAATATTGCCTTTAATTCTGGTCTCCCTGCTGTCGGAAAGATGTTGTCAAACTTGAAAGAGTGCAGAAGAGATTTTTTAAAATGTTGCAGGTGTTGCAAGGTTTGAGCTACAGGGAGAGTTTGAATAGGCTGGGGCTATTTTCAAGTGTTGAAGCTGAGGGGTGACCTTATAGCGGTTTATAAAGTCATGAGGGGTATAGATAAGGTGAACAGTCAACTTCTTTACCCCAGCATAGGCGAGTCGAAAATTAGAGGACAAAGGTTTAAGGTGAGAGGAGAAAGATTTACAAAGGGAAATGAGGTACAACACTTTCAAAGAGAGACTGCTGTGTTTATGGACTGAACACCCAAAAGAGGTGGGTGGAGGCAGGTCCAGTTGCACCATTTAAAAGGCATTTGAATGGGTACATGCATGGGAAGGGTTTAGAGGGATATGGGCCAAGTGCTGGCAAGGGGGACGAGATTCATTTAGGATATTTGGTCAGAATGGACGACTGCATCGAAAGGTCTTTTTCCGTGCTGTACATCACTGAGACTCTGTTGAATCTTGAGTGTATAACACTGGAACAGGAAGAGGTTATTGCGGTTCTGAATTCTGTCAGTCATTTTTTTTTCAATTACTTAGAGTCAAATACAAAAATTCATCATTCAGATTTTGATGGTAAATCACAGAAACAGGAGAAAGGCCTTTAGTCAAGAGAAGCTGTAAGGGATGTGAAGAGGCCATTCAGTCCCTCAACTCCATTCCACAGGAGCAGCAGGTGAACACAGAGCGATTGAAGCCTGTGAGTCAGTAGCAAGAGGAGGACATCTACTTTCACAAACTTGGGATCAGGAGGCATCAATCAGTTGCTCAAGACTGGGACACAGGAACAGGAGGCAGTCACTCAACATGTTCGAGACTGGGACACAGGAACAGGCGGGAGTCACTCAACTACTCGAGACTGGGACAAAGGAACAGGAGGCAGTCACTCAACATGCTCGAGGCTGGGACACAGGAACAGGAGGCAGTCGCTCAACTGCTCGAGACTGGGACACAGGAACAGGAGGCAGTCACTCAACATGCTCGAGACTGGGACACCGGAACAGGAGGGAGTCACTCAACATGCTCGAGACTGGGACACAGGAACAGGAGGCAGTCACTCAACATGCTCGAGACTGGGACACATGAACAGGCGGGAGTCACTCAACATGCTCGAGACTGGGACACAGGAACAGGAGGGAGTCACTCAACTGCTCGAAACTAGGACACAGGAACAGGAGGCAGTCACTCAACTGCTCGAAACTGGGACACAGGAACAGGAGGGAGCCAATCAACTGCTCGAGACTGGGACACAGGAACAGGCGGGAGTCACTCAACATGCTCGAGACTGGGACACAGGAACATGAGGCAGTCACTCAACATGCTCGAGACTGGGACACAGGAACAGGAGAGAGTCACTCAACATGCTCGAGACTGGGACACAGGAACAGGAGGCAGTCGCTCAACTGCTCGAGACTGGGACATAGGAACAGGAGGGAGTCACTCAACTGCTCGAGACTGGCACACAGGAACAGGCGGGAGTCACTCAACATGCTCGAGACTGGGACACAGGAACAGGAGGGAGTCACTCAACATGCTCGAGACTGGGACACAGGAACAGGAGGCAGTCGCTCAACTGCTCGAGACTGGGACACAGGAACAGGTTGGAGTCACTCAACTGCTCGAGACTGGAACACAGGAACAGGCGGGAGTCACTCAACATGCTCGAGACTGGGACACAGGAACAGGAGGGAGTCACTCCACTGCTCGAGACTGGGACACAGGAAAAGGAGGCAGTCGTTCAACTGCTCGAGACTGGGACACAGGAACAGTCTGGAGTCACTCAACTGCTCGAGACTGGAACACAGGAACTGGAGGGAGTCACTCAACTGCTCGAGACTGGAACACAGGAACAGGCGGGAGTCACTCAACTGCTCGAGACCTGAACACAGGAACAGGCGGGAGTCACTCAACATGCTCGAGACTGGGACACAGGAACAGGAGGGAGTCACTCCACTGCTCGAGACTGGGACACAGGAAAAGGAGGCAGTCGTTCAACTGCTCGAGACTGGCACACAGGAACAGGAGGGAGTCACTCCACTGCTCGAGACTGGGACACAGGAAAAGGAGGCAGTCGTTCAACTGCTCGAGACTGGGACACAGGAACAGGAGGCAGTCACTCAACATGCTCGAGACTGGGACACAGGAACAGGAGAGATTCACTCAACATGCTCGAGACTGGGACACAGGAACAGGAGGCAGTAGCTCAACTGCTCGAGACTGGGACACAGGAACAGGCGGGAGTCACTCAACATGCTTGAGACTGGGACACAGGAACAGGAGGGCGTCACTCAACATGCTCGAGACTGGGACACAGGAACAGGAGGCAGTCGCTCAACTGCTCGAGTCTGGGACACAGGAACAGGAGGGAGTCACTCAACATGCTCGAGACTGGGACACAGGAACAGGAGGGAGTCACTCAACTGCTCGAAACTAGGACACAGGAACAGGAGGCAGTCACTCAACTGCTCGAAACTGGGACACAGGAACAAGAGGGAGTCACTCAACTGCTCGAGACTGGGACACAGGAACAGGCGGGAGTCACTCAACATGCTCGAGACTGGGACACAGGAACATGAGGCAGTCACTCAACATGCTCGAGACTGGGACACAGGAACAGGAGAGAGTCACTCAACATGCTCGAGACTGGGACACAGGAACAGGAGGCAGTCGCTCAACTGCTCGAGACTGGGACATAGGAACAGGAGGGAGTCACTCAACTGCTCGAGACTGGGACACAGGAACAGGCGGGAGTCACTCAACATGCTCGAGACTGGGACACAGGAACAGGAGGGAGTCACTCAACATGCTCAAGATTGGGACACAGGAACAGGAGGCAGTCGCTCAACTGCTCGAGACTGGGACACAGGAACAGGCTGGATTCACTCAACTGCTCGAGACTGGAACACAGGAACTGGAGGGAGTCACTCAACTGCTCGAGACTGAGACACAGGAACAGGCGGGAGTCACTCAACTGCTCGAGACTGGAACACAGGAACAGGCGGGAGTCACTCAACATGCTCGAGACTGGGACACAGGAACAGGAGGGAGTCACTCCACTGCTCGAGACTGGGACACAGGAAAAGGAGGCAGTCGTTCAACTGCTCGAGACCGGGACACAGGAACAGGCTGGAGTCACTCAACTGCTCGAGACTGGAACACAGGAACTGGAGGGAGTCACTCAACTGCTCGAGACTGGAACACAGGAACAGGCGGGAGTCACTCGACTGCTCGAGACTGGAACACAGGAACAGGCGGGAGTCACTCAACATGCTCGAGACTGGGACACAGGAACAGGAGGGAGTCACTCCACTGCTCGAGACTGGGACACAGGAAAAGGAGGCAGTCGTTCAACTGCTCGAGACTGGGACACAGGAACAGGAGGCAGTCACTCAACATGCTCGAGACTGGGACACAGGAACAGGAGAGATTCACTCAACATGCTCGAGACTGGGACACAGGAACAGGAGGCAGTCGCTCAACTGCTCGAGACTGGGACACAGGAACAGGCGGGAGTCACTCAACATGCTTGAGACTGGGACACAGGAACAGGAGGGAGTCACTCAACATGCTCGAGACTGGGACACAGGAACAGGAGGGAGTCACTCCACTGCTCGAGACTGGGACACAGGAAAAGGAGGCAGTCGTTCAACTGCTCGAGACTGGGACACAGGAACAGGAGGGAGTCACTCCACTGCTCGAGACTGGGACACAGGAAAAGGAGGCAGTCGTTCAACTGCTCGAGACTGGGACACAGGAACAGGAGGCAGTCACTCAACATGCTCGAGACTGGGACACAGGAACAGGAGAGATTCACTCAACATGCTCGAGACTGGGTCACAGGAACAGGAGGCAGTCGCTCAACTGCTCGAGACTGGGACACAGGAACAGGCGGGAGTCACTCAACATGCTTGAGACTGGGACACAGGAACAGGAGAGAGTCACTCAACATGCTCGAGACTGGGACACAGGAACAGGAGGCAGTCGCTCAACTGCTCGAGACTGGGACACAGGAACAGGAGGGAGTCACTCAACATGCTCGAGACTGGGACACAGGAACAGGAGGGAGTCACTCAACTGCTCGAGACTGGGACACAGGAACAGGAGGGAGTCACTCAACTGCTCGAGACTGGGACACAGGAACAGGAGGCAGTCACTCAACATGCTCGAGACTGGGACACAGGAACAGGCGGGAGTCACTCAACACGCTCGAGACTGGGACACAGGAACAGGAGGGAGTCATTCAACTGCTCGAGACTGGGACACAGGAACAGGCGTCAGTCATTCAACTGCCCACACTGGGACATAGGAACAGGAAGATGTCCCTCAACCGCTTGAGATTGGGACACAGGAACAGGAGGCAGCCATTCAACTGATCGAGACTGGGACACAGGAACAGGCGGGAGTCACTCAACATGCTCGAGACTGGTACACAGGAAGAGGAGGGAGTCACTCAACATGCTCGAGACTGGGACACAGGAACAGGAGGGAGTCACTCAACTGATCGAGACTGGGACACAGGAACAGGAGGGAGTCACTCAACTGCTCGAGACCATCACTGGGAAATCTAGAGGCTTGTGAGGCCCCAGGATCCTGTTATGCAGGGATAGCAGGAGGTGACTCACTCCCCACCAGCTTTGGGCACTGGGAGAGAAGGGTTGTTTTGCCTCTAACAAACAGAAATATATGAATAAATTGCATTCATGGTCCACACAATCCTGCCCCACCATTCACTAAGAGCACGGCTGATCTGACTGATTCCCTCATGCCATTTTACAGAGACTGTCCTCTCTGCAGCCTGTGCTCCATTGTTGGTCATGTTGCAGAATCAGATGCTGTAACAACAGTCACCATGACTCATCCAGAGGGTCGGGTCTAACCGGATGAGTCTGGATTTGAAGGGTCCAATCACAAGAATGAAAACACAAAATAAAGGCATTGCCAGATGTTTAGTTCTCTCACATTCGCAATCCAAATGACATAACCAACCCATCCATTATATATTCAGGATGGAGCACTGTGTAGATCCAGCTAGCGAACTGCTGAATGCAACCCAGCAATATTCAGAGTGGAACTCTGTGCAGCCCACACCAATAATTGATCTATAATCCTGGGC
This sequence comes from Chiloscyllium punctatum, assembly GCF_047496795.1. Lineage (NCBI taxonomy): Eukaryota > Metazoa > Chordata > Chondrichthyes > Orectolobiformes > Hemiscylliidae > Chiloscyllium > Chiloscyllium punctatum. The sequence continues at coordinate 25,789,876 of NC_092790.1, read as the reverse complement.
TAAATGTCCAGCGTGAGGAGCTGTGCAGTCCGCACTGGTTTATTCATATATAACCCCAGGTTTTTGCATTGTTCGGTAACGCTGTGATAGATCACGGCCCAGTGTGGGGAATCTTGCAGCCAATGCCGGCAGTGACAAGATGTGCAGCTCTCATCCATTTACAGCTCTGTATCCCCATTGCGCCTTGACAAGGGGTGCTGTGTGTGTGACAATCACTAGGAAGGAGAGATCTAAATTGAAACAGTTTAAATACCAATAGTTCCGACTCAGGCGCATACCACTCAGGTATTAAAGATGAAATAACTGAGATAATGTCCAGTGAGGTTTTGTGGATGGTGCAAAGAAGTAAGAGGGGGTTGGTGATGTTATAGTGGTTGCACTATAAGCCTCCAAATAATCAATGGGAATTAGTGAAACAAATATGCAGGGAGACTGGCGAGACTTGCAGGAGCAATAGGCTTGACATAATAGGTGATTTTAATTATAATAACATAGACTGGAACTTCCAGAGGTTTAAGGACTAAGATGGAAAGCAATTAGTTAAGTGTGTTCAGGAAAGCTTCCACAAGCAGCATGTAGAGGGTCCTACTCGGGAACGGACAAACTCGACCTACTGTTGGGACATAGGGCAGGATAGGGGACGGAGGTAAAGTGGGGGAGCATTTTGGGACCGGTGATTGGATTGTATTAATTTTAAAACAGTTATGGGAGGGACAGAATTCGTCCACAGATTCAAGTTCTAATTTGGGGCGAGACAAATTTTGTTGGAAATAGACAGGGACTTGCAAACGTTGATTGGAGTAGCTTGGTTTCAGGCAAAAGGATCTCTGGTAAGTGGGAGTCCTTTAAAAGTGAGATATCTCAAGTTCAAGGTCTATATGTTCCTGTGAGGGTGAAGGGAAAGTGAGGCAGGAAGAGAGAACCCTGGATGACAAGAGATAATCAGGCTCTGACCAGCAAAAAAGGAGGCGTGGCTCAGGTTCAGGCAGCTGGAATCAATGGAATCTCTGGAGAGACCCAAGGGATGCAGGAGTTTACTGAAGAAGGAAATCAGCAAGGCGAAAAGGGGGTATGACATAGCCTTGGCTGAGAAAAGTAGGGAATCCAAAGATGTGCTTCCAGTATAGTAAAGAAAAAGAGCGACTAGAGAGAAAATAGGACGCCTTAAAATACAAAGTGGGCATTCATATGTAAAACCACAACAGATGGGCGAGGTCCTCAATTTCCCCTCTGTGTTTACCATGAAGAAATTCATGAAGATCTGTTACCTTTGGTGGGGTTAGTTGTCATATCTTGGTACCATTAATATCACAGTAAGGTGCTATTGAACATATTAGAATGCATAATGTCAGATAAATCTCTTGGTCCTGACCAGATATATCCAAGAGCACTGAAAGAGGCGAGAGAAGACAGTTCAGGGGCAAAGTCCCGGAAGACTGGGCAGTAGCAAATGGAGTGCCCTTCTTCAAGAAGGGCTGCAAATAAATGCTTGGGAAGTATGCACCAGTAAGCTTCACATGTTATTTTCGGTAAACCAGTAAGCTTCAATTTTCGGTAAACCACTTGAGAAGGTTCTGAGAGATAAGATGTGCCTGCATTTGGAAAGAAAGAGTTTGATTTGGAGAAGTCAGCATAGCTTTGTGCATGGCAGATCATGCCTGACAAATTTTGTTCGTAGATTTTTGTGGAAGTGACCAGGAAGGCTGACGAATGCAGGGCGGTGGACATAGTCTGTATGGATTTCAGTAAAGCCTTTGATAAGGTTCCACATGGTAGGCAGCTCGAGAAGATTAGATCGCATAGACTCCAAGGTAATCTGGCAAATTGGCAACACAATTGGCTTGGTGTTCGGAAGCAAATGGCTATGGTGGAGGCATGCTTGTTGGACTGGAGGCCTGTGACTCGTGGAGTGCCTCAGGGGTCTGTCCTGGGCCCTTGGCTGTTCAATGATTTGGACGAGAGTGCACAACGCAAGGTTAGTAAGTTTGCAGATGACACTAAAATAGAAAGGATCCAATGAGGAACATTACCAGAAATTGCAGCAGTACCTTAATCGGCATTGGAAGTGGGCTGAGAAATAGCATGTGAAGTTTAACATAGGCAAGGATGACGTCTTGCATTTTGGAAAGTCAAATCCAGGTAGGTGTTTAATGATGAATGAGAGTGCTTTAAGGAGTGTAGTGGAACAAAGGACATTAGAGATTAGGTGCACGGTTGTCTGGAATTTGGGTCACAGATACACAGGACAGTGAAGAAGGCGGTTGGCACACAGGCCTTCATCAGGGCATTGAGTATAGAAGTTGTGACGTTATGTTGCAATTATACAGGAAGTTGGTAAGGCTGCAGTTGGAGTATTGGGTTCAGTTTTGTTCACCTTGCTCTAGAAAGGATATTATTGAATTAGAAAGAGTGTAGAAGAAATTTCAGAGTTGTTTCCTGGGCTAAAGGGGTTAAGTTATAGGGAGAAGTTGGACAGGTTCGAACTTATTTCTTTAAAGTCTCGGAAACTGAAGGGGTTCTTACAAAAGTGTAGATAGTTTGTGAGAAGATTTGTAGTTCGGGTGTTCGTTGTTGTAGTTCTGTTCGCTGTGCTGGGAATTTGTGTTCCAGACATTTCAGCGGACAGCTGGAACTGACAACCGGAAGCGGCAGATACAAACCACTATAAATGCCAGAGGAAACATCACATAGGCGCTTCACAGGAGGCCCCCAAGCACTGAGGATGTCACCTAGACAGGGGACGAAACGTCTGCAACACCAATTCGCAGCTCGCCGAACAGAACCACAACAAGAAGTGCAGATCTTATCAAATTATGAGAGACGTGCATAGGGTTGAACAATTTAATTTTTTTCGCAAGGTTGGGGAATCGAGGACTAGAGAATATCTGTTAATGCTTCGAGAGGAATAAAATGAAAATTAACCCGTAGGGGCAACTTTTTTACACAGAGTATGGTATGCTTATGGGCTGAGCAGCCAGTGGAAGTGGTTGAGATGGGTGCAATAACAACATTGAAAAGGCATTTCGACAAATAAACAGATAGGAAAAGATTAAAGGATACAGAGCAAGGGCAGAGAAATTGGATGAGTGTGGATGGAGATTTTGTTTGGCATGGAACCTCTGGACCGAAGGGGCCTGTTTCCGTCTGTAGAACCGTATGACTGTAAATACGTGTGTTTTGGGATAGAGACAGGGAGGGGAGACTGAGAAAAAAATGTCATGGAAAGATATGTTCACTGTTTCCAGAATGCTGAAATGAAGACATTTCGATAGTACCATGCAACACGGGTCAGTATTATGAAGAATTTTGAGTGAATGGTATATTAGTATAAGTTCAGGCGATAGAGAGTTTTGAATGAGCATTTGTCCTGCAACTTTGTAACTGGGAGGGAGGAAGGGCTGGAGAATCTTCATTACATTGAGCTGTATAAAACAGTAATTTGTCTCAGTTTCATTTTCGATGAGTGTGACAGAGGGATTGTCTGTACAAAGCTGAGCTAGTTTCCTGGTGCTATCTTATCGAACTCACCTCATTAGCTACCTACCCCACCCCATGATGTCCCTCTCATTCAATACCAGCCCGATTCTCCCACCCATCATGATTGACCAGACGGCACTCAGGCACTTTTACCCCATTTTTCTTCAAGCACCTGTTCGAGGGCATTTCCCATGGAACGCACTCTCCTAACAATATATTCCATCTGCTTTATACTTTCATATGACGGTCAGCATGCTTTATACAGACCAAGCAAGACATCTACACTTATTTTATGGTTATAGATTCCCATCACACTTAGTAATTCTGGTTATTTCACTTGACTTACCTTAATGATATTAAGTCAAAGACAGCTTCTAAACATGTCTTGTTACAAAATACAATTTCGAGCAGAGAACGATCTTGCCCTCAGCCGTTATCTTGACCGTTATCAGAATTTGCCATTTTCATTATTATGAAAGTTTCTCTTGCCCTTTGCATGTGACTGTTTCTGTCTGTAACAGTTGCACTATCTCCCACTCAGTTCGTTGGACGGCCCATTCGTGTTGCAGAGGGAGGCCAACAGCGCCGGTTCAGTTCCTCACACTGACAGAGGTTTCCATGAAGGGGAAGCTCTCTCAACCTCAACCTCACCCCATCACCCGAGATGTGGTGACCCTCAGGGTAAACCAGCATAAGTGGTCTCTCTAATGAGATTTCTTTGGGACTCTATTCTATCAATGTTAGCATTTTAATTTTTAAAAATAATTTTATTGAAAAGAGATTTTTAATATTATAATAACTCAATAACAACACAACTCAAATAACTGATCAGAATTACACTCATGTGCATGTACATACAAAACAGGTTAAAAACGTTAAATGGACAGAAGAAAAACCAAAATAAAAAATAAATAATGAATACATAGTACAGCTCAGCATAACAAAACGATAGCTCTCGTTCTTCAAGAGCATTAACTGATACGCATCTTTATGTTCATAATTGTTTCTCATTGGATATTAGATTCATAAGACAATATCGTCATGGCTATATAAAAGCCCTTCCTAATGTGACAGATAAACCTGCATCGTGGTAATCCAAAAAGGGCTGCCATGTCTTATGAAAATCTCTGTTTTTTTTGATGTACCATACTAGTGAGAAAGTCACTAGTTCTCAACATCTACCTCGCCAAACCTCCTCTGCATCTTGTACGCTTCAGTAACATCACATTCATTCATTTCAACCACAATGAATAATCGTCTCTCCATTTTAGATGCAGTCAATATTTCAATCCTTCAACCCCAGGATCATGCCTAATGAACCAACCCAGTTATTTGCTGCAACAGCATACTGGCGTTATGTTTCATACATAGTAACATGTCAATTCCTTTGTATTGCTCTTTCGTTTGGGAGTCCACTGCATTAAGTAAAGTCCTGCGTTTTGGTTCTCAGTCTCATCCCCAAACTCGGATGTATGTTGCACTGAGCTCCCGCCATCAGTCTGTCAGTGTAGGTTATAAATAACTGAACCTAGCGGACTGATATTTGTGGTACTCAGTAGATACATCTTTATCATAAATCGATGAATCCTGACTCTCCGATTTTTATTTGTTCACCAATCGTCATTCCATGGTAATACATTACCCGTCATCGTATGACCCTCTGCTTAGTGTCAAAACCTTTATGTTTCTAATACCTTGTAGAAAATCTCTGGAAAGCCTCGTGTCTACCAGTTCGCCTTTATTGAGACTGATTGTGACATTCTCAGGGGTCTCCAACAAATCTTTGTATGATTTTACAAGGCAAAATATATCTTCACTTTCACAAAACCATGCTGACTCTCCGTGAAGCTTTTTGAAATGCCCTGCAATTCCTTCCTTAAGAACAGACTCCAGCAGATTCCCAGCAATAATGGTTCGGCTAAATGGTTCCTGCTTTCTGTCTTGCTCCTTTCTTGAAGACAGGCGCCACACTGGAGGTTCTCCAGTTTCGTTGGAACATTCCTGCAATCCACAGAGTTATGGAATATTTCACACAGTGCCACCAGTCACTCTGTCACCACTTCTTTTAATCCAACTATGAATTACTGCTGACCTATCTACCCTTAGTCTTATCTGTTTGTTAAAATCCTTGTTTCTTTTGATAAAAACAGTTCATCAACTTCCCTCCTAGTACCAATTTTATTGTGCCATTGAAATAGTTACAGTACCTTCCCTTTGAGGAACGATGTCAGATAATGGTGTAAAATATCTGCCTGTTCCCTCCAGCCAATTTCCCAATCACACCCGCCAAATATCCTCAATATATTTTCATGACTTCATTTCTACCCAAGGTCAACATCATATCTTTTATTCATTTTCCCTCGCTTTCTAGACTCAAACAGTCATATAGCGCACAAACAGACCCTTTGATCCAACTTGTCCATGCTGGTCAGTTTTTCCAAACTTAACTAGTCCCATCTGCTTGCATTTGGCCCATATTCCACAAAACATTTGCCATTCATACGTTTGTTCAAATGTCTTTGAAATGTTTTAGCTGTGCATGCATCTACCACTCTCTGCCTGGCAGCTGATTCCATACACACATCCACCCTCTCAGTGAAAAGGTTGCCCCTTTGTCCCTTTTATATCTTCCCCCTTCCACCTTAAAGCTATGTCCTCTATGTTCAACTCCCCTTCCCTGTGGAAAAGTCCTTTGCTATTAACCCTATCCATGCCTCTCTGGATTTTATACACTTCTGTAATGTCAGCCCTCAACCTCCTACAGTCCAACTGTTATTAACTTCAAGAACAAGCATTTAAAGATAAACACTGCAAATGTGACACAGTATTAAAAATGACAGATAAACAACACTCAGCCCAAACTTAATACTGTGATGTTTTTTTTCTCCATGGTACAATACTAAGGCAGCATGAAACTCCTACTGGTGCCAGTAAGAATGTAAACAAAAGAAATCCTTTGCATGAAAAAGTGATGATCTCGACAGTGAAAACATTTTTGTGGTCACGTCTGTGTAATATCACATGGTCCACATTCTCCCTCCTGGTCCGTGCCCTTTTGTTGCTGACAAGCTGCCCTTGTCTTCCTCTCAATTGAGAGAACGTCTTTCCACTACTCACACCTTAACTAAAGTCCCATTTACACTATTTTCTAGTTCACCGCAGCTAAAAGCCCACTTACCTTTTGACACACCGTCTTTTCCCTGTCATTCATTCCCCCACCTCTGTCAATGGATTAAAATCCAAGTTTCAAATCCTTTTTAGTTCTGAAGAAGAATCACGCTGGACTTGAAACGTTAACTCTGTTTCTCTGTCTCTGCGGATATATTCACACATGTTGGGTTTCTCCAGAAATGAATGGGAACAACACAGATTTTCATTAAACAAATAACTATGGATACTGGAAATAAAAATTCAAACATTGCTGGAGAAACTGGGAGCTTTGTGAAAGGGTCACTGGACCCGAAAGATTAACTCTGCTTTCACTCCACAAGATGCTGCCAGACCTGCTTAGTTCTTCAGCAAATTCTGTTTTGAACAAGTTCCAAAGACAAAGGTCAAAGCTGCTCAAATGTCTTGTCCAGCATGGAGCGTCTTACAACAGGAAGTGAGCTGTAACACATGGTGCACAAATTCATAGGTTCTGAAACTGCATATGGCTGGCACTACAGAGCTCTTAATCATGATCGGGGAGAACAACCAGAGGAAAACACATCCACATCAAACACAGAAGATGGCATTACAGGAAAGGAAAAGATTCAGATGCATAAGTTAAAGGTTTGTGTATTGCAACAAAGTGGAGGCGTAACGCTAGGGAGAAACCCTCAGCAGAATGAGAATATGAAAATGTGACCACATAGAAAAATGGTTAGGTCACTGTTTACGGAGCTTATGGGTGAGTGGGTCTCGGTGTAAAGTGGGGGACAGTCAGTAGAATTAAATTGAAGATTTGGTAGCTCAAACTGGGTTATCATGTGAAGCTGTAGACCACAGCAGCAGTACAAGTAGAACTGCATTCAACCACAATCTGTAATTTTTCCCCTGGATAATCCATCAGTCTACCATTGCCATCAAGCCGATCCATGTTTTAGTGACGAGTGTGTGTGAATGTTGTAGAGTCAGAACCATGTGTACGTAAACCTGATGACAATGCACTTGACTGGTTAAATTCCAAACAGCAGGACTAACATCGGATGGAGAGGGGGGAATTATCTCAAGACTAAAAGGTCAGATCTAAGCTCTGCAATTCTGCCACATCCAAGCATAAGTGTCGATGGACTGTTAAAGAACTCATTGGAGGAGATGTCTCCATAAGTATCCCCATTCTAAGTAATGGAACAGCACTGTACATCAGTGTAAAAGACAAGGTTGTGGTATTTGCACCATCCTCAGCCAGAAGTGTCGAGTCGATGATCTACCTCACCCTCGCCATGATGCCCACAGAATCACAGATGCAAGTCTTTAATCAACTCGATTCTCTGCACCTGACATGAAGAAACAGCTGGACACAGTATATAGGATCAAAGCAATGGGCCTTGTCACCATTCCTGCAGTCGGACTGAAGACTTGTGATGCATATAAAGCCATGTCCTTTGGGGAAGCTGTTTCATTCCAGCTCCAAGTCTGACATCTCCCTGGCAATGTGAAAAATTACTCAATTATATGCAGTCCTCTAAGAGGAGAATAATTGCAATCTGACGAATTCCCACGTCCGCAGTCCCATCACGATAGTCACATTGGTGGGAGTTCTCGTTGACAGAGCTGTCAAGCAGCACCTTCTCAGTGTGGTTTCCGATGGGTCCCCATGTGGAAATGGTGTTGTGGAAATGTCACTGGATTACTAATCCAGACCAGGTTAATGATCTAGCCACGGTGGAAAGTTAGAAAAAAACAATTAATAAAACTGCTGCCTCACAGCGCCAGAGACCCGGGTTCAATTCCCGCCTCAGGCAACTCTATGTGTGGAGTTTGCACATTCGCCCCGTGACTGCGTGGGTTTCCTCCGGGTGCTCCGGTTACCTCCCACAATCAAAAAATGTGCAGATTAGGTGAATTGGCCGTGCTACATTGCCTCTAGTGTTAAATGTAGGGGAATGGGTCTGAATGGGTTGATCTTTGGAGGGTCGGTGTGGACTTGTTGGGTCTGTGGCCTGTTTCCACACTATAAGTAATCTAATCTAAAAATATCGAGAAATGTGGTGTCAGTAACAGTGACCTTGAAGCCAATGTCGATTGTAAACACCAATTTCCTTCCCTAATGTACTTTCAGGAAGTGAATCCCCCCTGCCTTCCTGGTCTGGCCTAAAAGTGACTCCAGGCTCACAGAGAATTGATAAACTCTACAATGGTCTCTGAAATGATCAAGCAAGACACTCAATTGTATCAAACTGCTCCGAGGTCTTAAAGAATAAACCCAGACACAACACCCAGCACCAAGCTTGATTTCGGAAAAAGGAATGGAAAACACAGTGCTGTCGACCGGACAGATGTTGCCTTCCTAATTTTTGAAAGCTTGTGACATCAGCTACAGAGCTTCTCCACAGACTGCACAGAAACATCAGGAAAGGTGAATTCCATTCGACCCATTGATCCTTCCCCATTCTAGCTTATGGAGAAATCTTGTCAATGCAGTTTCGACACAGTGTTCATTTCCCCTTAGTATGTTTAAACATCAGTCCATCAATTTTGCTTCTCCATTCAATGTACAGGCAATTCTCCGAAAACGCATGTTTATTAAACACGATTTGGCTGCAGTGCAATTGGTGAATTGCACACCTTTCTTTTGAAAGCGAGCTCCCGTTTACTGTGACACGATTCCATCCCCACCACCAGCTTAACAGCAAAACCCAACCTCAGGATCCTCTGTCTGCAAAATACATCCTCAGTGTGTTCAGCTACAACAGGAATGTAATCCGCTGTGCAAGCCTTGAACCTTAACCTGAAACTGGGAATTGTAGTCAACACTTAGAAGGAAATTTATTTCAAACTAGTGGGAGAATCTTGGGGAGAACTGGAAATCCGTGCCAGCATCACGTGGTCAGTCGGCCTGTGCTTTCTGGTCAACAGCTTGGTGAAAGTTATAGGGTTGTCGTCAGTGACTATAGTGCTAAAGTGTTGCATTTCCAGCACTATTTCATTACAATCCATGATTTCAAGATTTACCTAAACTATACTAGTGTTTGTGCCTTAGACTAACTTCAATGTTTGGATTTTACTCATATCTTGGGGGTTTGCCCTTTACTCTCTTTTTTCCCATAGGCCTCATTATTAATATTGCGTGATTTTCTACAACACAGTGTTGCTCAGGAACATAAATACCGTATTACTGGAAAACAATCTATATTGGTATCTGATCCTCTATCTTCACCCCATATTCCTGCTCTCTCCCTATCCCTTTAGTGTTGGATTCCACAGCTTGGTGTGGGAGAGAATTCCCCAGTTTCACCAGTCTCTGACTGCAGACATTTATTCCCATCTCAATGCAGAGTGACCTACCTGTACCTAATAGCGTGTTTTATATGTCCTGGCCAGGGGAGTTATCATCCTCGCTTCCAATCTGTCTCACCCTGTCAGCGTTTTAAATATTTCACTGTTATCGCCACTCGTTTCCTAAAGCTCATGGAATACAGGTCCAGTCGCCCCAAACTCTACTCACACAACAAGCCTTTCATCCCAGAAATCAATCTGGTCATCTTTCACTGCATTCCCTCAACGTCAGGTTTGTCCTTTATTAGCTAAGGAGACCAAAACTGCACAATGTTCAAGATGGGGTCTCACTAAGGCCCTGTACAGCTGCAGTAAGATACTTATGTACTCGAATCCCCCTGAAATGAAGGTGAATACAGCATTCATCTTCCTACCTACCTGCTTTCTGCTCCTGAAATATTGCTTTCAGTGACTGGTGTACTGGGAGATCTCAGATCCTTTTCAATGTTACCGCTACCCATTTGGTGGATCTATGGACAATGGTCAGCCTGACAATGCCATTCCCACTACTGACGTATGGCTTCAGAACTCGCTGCTCTGCACGGACCTCGGAGGGTTGTACAAAAGGAAATAAGAAAAAGGAGCATCCGTCCCTTTATAGATGAACATTTTTCAGCCAATCCCTTTTGAAACGATCCGCTGCCATTCTACTGTTCCCATGAAAATGTACAAGTCGCATCTACCACGTTGCTCTCCATCTGCGATGTATTTGCCCATTCACTCCAATTGTCTCAATTACTGTTGAGCTTTTCGGCATCCTCCTCAACCAGTTACAATTCGACATCAGTTAGTGCTGTCAGCAGACTTGGGGATATTACATTTGCTCCCTTCAACCAATCATATGATATGTATTTGGAACAGTTATATCCCAAGACCCAATCCTTGCTATATCTTCCAAGCCTTCCTTTCTAAAAACAAAATTGTTTTATTCCTACTCACTGTCTCCTGCCAGCTCTCCGATTCTAAAACCATGACCATACACTCAGTCTCAATACTTTCTCTATAACTGTTTAGTTGCTAATTTCATTCTATTCCGTTTCCCTGGTAGCAGACTGTAAGAAAGCTGAATCCTTTTTTCCTTTATTTTGCCATTAAACTTGCCATTGTCATATGTTTAGAAACTATTACCAGCTCACTCTTATAACCCTTGTTGATATGCTCTTGAAAAATTCATCAATTCTTGTCTTAAGCTGCTCAACCTTCTACAGCCATACAATCACAGGAGCATAGACACTGTACCATCAGAAATACAGCACAGTTTACATTAGCCCCACTTCCCGACACGAGGTACACAGTCGAGAATGTTATGGCACTTCAAATGCTCGTCCATAGTCCTTTTAACAGTTGTGAGGCTACCTTGAAAACTCCTCCCTCATGAAGTGCATTCCAGACCCCAACACCTCCTGGGTTAAGAAAATCAATCCTCAGATTCTCACTAAACTTCAATCCCTTCACTTTAAAAGTGTGCTCTCCTGTTCTTGACTCTCTGACTAAAAATGCAGATCGGGGTGGGGAGGGAAATATACCCCTGGTGGTGGGATCTGTTTATTAGTGGCGCAAATGGGGGAGGATAATGCGTTGTATCTGGAGGTTTGGTGGGATGGAAGGTGAGGAACAGGGTGTTCTTTCTGAGTTGCATTGGGAGGGGTGGGATTCGAAGGAGAAGGTGCAGGAAGTGGATGAAATGCTCAGGATGGCTTCGTCGACTATGTGGGAGAGAAAATTGCAGTCTTTGAAGAAGAAGGCCATCTGGGATATACTCTGTGGTGAGCATAAAGCACAACAGGTCGGTCAGCATCTGAGGAGCAGGAAAATTCAACTTTTGACCGCCACATCCTGCTCCTCAGATGCTGCCTGACGTGCTGTGTTTTTCCAGCACCACACTATTGACTCTAATCTCCCGCATCTGCTATACTCACTTTCGCCTGCACGCTAGGTTCAGCCACTTCTGTAATACTGCCTTTAATTCTGTCTCACTGCTATCGGGAAGAGATTGTTAAACTTGAAAGCGTGCAGAAAAGATTTCCAAGTATATTGACAATATTGAGTAGGGTGGTGGTGGCGAGTGATGTTGAGCTGCACGGAGAGTATGAATGGGCTGGGGCTCTGTTTCCTGGAGCGTTGGTTCTGAGGAGTGATCTTACTGAGGTTTATCGTGGTGAATCCCGATGCTCCAGGGTGAGCAAGGCCAAAGGCCAAAGAAATAGACAGAACAGTGATTCACATTGAAATAGGACAATTACTCATGGGCCATCACGTTGCTGAACTATGGAGGTAGACTGAAGAATGGGACTGGCTGGAGGAGTCAGAATTTGGAGGGTCCAATCACATGATTGAGAAAAAAAATAAAGAAATTGCCATATCAACTGAAAGGATCTGTTCGATCACATTCTCAATCCCCCTCACAGAACCAGACTAGACACCATCACCCTAGAGGAGATATTTTCTTCAGCTGGAGCACTGCACAGACAAGGCTAGTGTACTGCTCAACACCACCCTACAATCCGTCCAGAGTGGAACACTGCGCAGACCTCAGTAGTGCATTGATCTATAACCCAGATGAGTATGTGTTCTGCAGGGAGCACTGTGCAGATTGGACTGGGTGTACTGTGCAGTACCACCTGTAATCTACCGAGAGTGGAAAGGTATGTAGACTACAGCAGTATGTAGACTATACAGATTTATAAAACCAGATGAGATATATGACCAGGTTGTGGAACTGTGTCCATCACCTCAGTACATTCTCAGAACACTGTGTTAGATCACTGCCTAGCGTGGGGATACTCGCAGTCCATGCTGGAACTTACAGGATGTACATCTCCCATCCATTTACCCATATCTTCATTGTGCCATGACACAGGAATGCTGTGGGTGTGAACATCACTGCCAGAGAGAGATGGCGGGGCAATCAGTTTAAGTATCAACAAATAGGAGCGTTGGGGGAAGAGACAGAGAGGGGGAGACTGAGAGACAATGTCTTGGAAGAATGTGTTCCCAGGTTCCAGAATGATGAAGTGAACACATTTCGACAGTATCCTGCAATGTGAGTCAATGTTTCCAGGAATGATGGGTGAATGGGATATTAGTGTGAGTTCAGATGATGGAGAGTATTGGATGAGCATTTGTTCTGCAGCTTTGTAACTGGAAGTAGGGTCAGCAAAGTCTTCGAATCATTGGATTGAATCTAACAATTATTTGTCTCAGTGATATTTTCACTGAGTTTGACAGAAGGATAGTCTGTATGAGACCGAACTAGTTTGCTGCTGCTATCTTATCAAACTCACCACATAAACTACCTACCCCACCCCATGGCATTCCTCTCATTCAATGCCAGCTCGATTTTCCTTCATGGCTGGAGGTACTCACCATCCCCCTCTGGACCCTGGATATTCCGTGATCCCTGGCACTGGTGCCATCTTCAAAAGGCCAATGGGCGTACTGTTGAGCTTTCTCAGTTCGGAGTTGCCCTGCACAGTTTACCCTGAGCATGGCAGGTAAGGGGAAATTATACCACGGTTTGTCAACACCAGCACGATGGATGGGCTAGTACAGAGGATGATCATTCTCGTCCGAGAGGGGGCCGTACTTCAGACCCACCGAGCATGGTCTGAGCTCACCAACCAGCTCAGTGTAGTATCTGTGGTTTGAAGAAATGCCCAGAACACAGGAAAGGCATCAATAATCTTCCCCGCTCTGTCAGGATAAGGGTCACTGTATTCTCTCTGCTCCCTCATGCTCACTGTCTATCTGTTTTTGCACCGATACCCAAATAAGGCTCATGTTCCACCACTCTCACGACTGTTTGCAGTCTCTCTCTCTCTCTCTCTCTCTCGCTCTATCTCTCTCTCTCCACCCCCTCCCTCCCTTCACTTTACCCCCCTCCGCTAATAACACTGCATGGATACAACACTGGACTGACTCCCTCCAGACAAACAGCAGGGCCACCCACTCCCACCCTCCCTCCCTCCCTCTCTTTCTCCCATTCCAGACTAAACAGTCTGGAATAGGACAGAAAGGGCCAGTTGGTGGGGTGGTCAATATCCGTTCCCTCCCCCTCCCCCCGCCATGTGGGGAGGACCATGGTAGGAGCCGGACAGGACCGGGATGCCTCTTGTGGAGATTCTGAAACATCCACGTCTCGCCGACTGAGGAAGGAGCAATGTTCAGTGAAGGGCAATTTTCACTTTAAACCCACTGGCTGTTCCATTACCAATCACCACCCCCCCCCCCCCCCCAGCACAACTTAGACTCTGCGACCCTGGTGCCATCTCCCTTTTGTGTCAACATGGCACAAATGGAATCCGCACGGTCTCAATGGGCAGAAGGGTAGGCTTACAACACATCATCACGACCACCACCAGGAAGGGAGCACGGAGACTCCATCCTATATCTCCTCCTGTAAACAGGTCATATATTGAAACTAATCTGTGATATTTGCTGCTCTCCCCACATGTCCTGACATATTCAATAATATGTGCTCATATACACCTAGCGCCCTCTGTTCCTGCACTCCTTTATAATGGTACAGAATGTTTTGTATTGACTTTCAGAGTTATTCCTTCCAAGGCGCTTCACCTCACACCGTCTGCATTGATCCTGACATGTCATAAACCTGTTAGCTACACCAACGTGTCACTGTTCTGCTGGATTTCCACATTGCCCTCCATAAACCTTATAATTCTTCCAGATTTGGTATCTGCAAACATTGAAATTGTTCTACAGTCACAGTCCACACTGAAATACTGACTCACTCACGATTGTGCAAAACTAATACACTCCCTGAGGACAGACTTAAATACTGGGCAAACACCAGACATAATGATTGAAATATTGACAAGGTTACCGTGGAGCAAGAGAAATACTGACACACATTTCATGTCTGTATTAGTTTCTGTGTATTAATGAGTGCCTCTACGTCTCTGTATTAGTGTGTGTCGATGTGTGTGCATCAATGTGGAACGAGTTTGGCAATCTCTATCGTGCTTAAAGTGATGTAATATCCCCTGACACAAGATCCGAGAAAGGGTCCTTTCATTTCTGTCCACATATGCTGACAGACCTGTTGAGCTCTCTGTTGCTGCCAGTCTCTGCTGGCCTTGCCACATCACTGTACAGGTGGGAGTGGAGAGTGAAAAGCGTCAGCGATTTAGTTTGGGAGGGACAGAGGGAGGGCAGCAGCTCACAGCACCATCAACACACACACGCACACAAACTCAAACAAAAACACAGACACACACCCGCACACACACATAGACACACACACAGACACACACACCCACAGATACACACACACAAACACACACAGACACATACCTACAGATACACATACACAGACACACACACATACACACAGACACGCACAAACACTCACAGAAACAGACACACATAGAAGCAGACACACACACAGTCAAACACAGATACATTCACAGATGCACATACACTTTCAAAAACAGGCGCACATGCAGCTGCACACAGACACACACACATACTCACAGAAACCCCGAACCACATAGACACACCCATATAGACGTGCCCACAATGAACTGAATCCCATTTCATAATGCTTGTCCCACAGCCTTACATGTCTTGGCATCAAAAGTTCACATCTGAATACTTATTCAGGTTTTCAGGGTTTATGCCACTCTGAAAAATGCAGGCAGTGTATTCTAAATTCCAACCACCCACTGGCTGATAAAGTTTTTCGCACGTCTTCTCAAACCTTTCTGTCTTTCTCCTTAAGTCTCTGGCCCCTGCTGATCGAACCCTCCATCAACGGGAAACTCGTTCAGTCAACACTATCCATGCCCTGACTCAATCATGTCTTGTCTCCATCTCCTTTACACTGCGACAAACACTCCACTCTGTCCTGTCTTTCTTCACAACTGAAACTCTTCAGCCCAAACAGTATCCCCGGAAATAACTCCTGCAATTTTCTCAGGGTGATCACATCCATGTGTGACTTGCAAAACTGCACACAACACTCTTGTTTGATTCTAATGAGCATTTGATTTAAAATTTCTGGATAAGTATGAGGGCGATTATGGCTAGGCAGAATTTATTACCCATGCCTAGTTGCCCAGAGGGCAGTTGAGACTCAACCATATTGCTGTGAGTCTGAAGTCACATGCAGCCGAGACCAAGTAAGGATAGCAAATTCCATGCCGAAATGACATCAGTGAAACATATGTTTTTTTCAAAAAAATGTCAATGGATCTATAGTAGTCATTAGATTCTTCCTTGCAGATATTTTTTGAATCCAAATTTGACAATCATGGCATGGTGGGATTCAAGGCCGAGTGCCCAGAATATTACCTCGGTCTCTGGATTATCAGTCCTATGAAATTACCACAAGACCAACGCAGAAAGCCATAAAAGCTGATCTTTAACAATAAAATGTCTTTTCACCAAAAACGCCCTGGGTATTTTCCATGAGCCTGACGCTCCAATTGTCTCTGTCCTATTTCAGTAAAAGCTGCTACATGGGGATTGATTTCACAAACGTGGGATCCAAATGGATCGACTTGTTTGAAGGTCCCGATGGTGGGATTGGGTCACGTTCACCCAACAACAGTCACCGCAGCAGCAGCACAGACAGAACAGTATGAATGTGAAAGAGGGTGATAGGTTGGGCATTGCCTCAGAGAAATGGGGGGAGGGACGGAAAGGAGGTTTAATTATCGTGGGAAGGAGATAAATCGCCGACAACGGGTGTGTTTGAATCCTGATATATGAAACGCAGAGATGTGAGAGAGCGGAATTTGAAGATAAAACAATTCATTTATTAACGTGTATCACAAAAAGGACAACGGAGAGAACACTTCGTGCCGTGATTTCGTTCCAAATCGAGGATGCTGTGGTCACTATGCAAAATACCGACAACCACGATCACATTAATCATAGAACAGGATGCTTGCAAGCAGCAATAAGTATACTAGCAGAGGAAATGTTCGGAAGAACAGCAAATGTACAATATCAGTACTCAGCGAACAGTGACAGACATGTGGGAACTGACAATGAGCTGAATCTTTCAGTTCGATGTCCTCAGAGACTGTGGAGATCCCTCGAATGAGAATGTTGAAAAATGAGATTGATCGATTTCGACAAAACATAAAAGACTCACGGGACAGTACAGGATATTGGTGAAATGTAAGCTTCAATATCATTTTAGCTTAACATCGGCACAGCCGCCCAGATCCAACCGGAAATGTGGATGGGAATGAGTGCGCAGAGTTACTCTCTGGCTCCAGTGATGCAATAGGTGAGCGTGCGTCCTTCTGTGCTGGTATCGAGGTGCACGAAATTCCGAGGAGAGTGTGCTCCTGCTCATGGGAATGGTTGTCCCCGTTTATACTATCATAGCGATTTACAGTGCATCTTTCTAAGACAGCTGAGTGGCACAAGTGGAGCGTGTTGAGCCCTTAACGTTGAACTGGTGGGTTTAAAAGATGATTTTGCTCTTTGGATCTGTATTTCCGATAATGGTGGTGGCAGCTACATTTGCTCGCATCAGCTCAGTATCAGTTTCTTCCACACAGTCAAGACTTCAACCTGGAGAAGGTGGTGTTGGGGTGATATTTTTAAACTTGTCAGCCTTGGAGACTGGGACGTGGAAAGGGTGATGGTTAAGTTCGACGAATAAAACGTGAAACGCACGTCTAACCTCAGAAACAGAGATAATAACTTTAATTACACACGTAAAACACCTTCTCTAGAAAAATGCCTCTTGTCTTTTTAAAAAAAAATCTTTCGTTTCATCTTAAACATATGCCCTCTCGTTCTTGAAATTACCCTCCTGGGAAAAGGCAGCTATCGTTAACTCTAACTTCCCTCTCATAAACTTCTCTCAGGTCGCCGCTAAAACCCCTCACCTAGAGTGAAAACAGTCTCAACTAGGAGAACTGAGAACTGCAGATGAGCGGTCAGAGTCGAGAGTGTTGTGCTGGGAAAGCACAGCAGGTCAGGCAGCATTTGAGGAGCAGGAGAATCGACGTTACAGGCAAGAGCCTGATGAATGACACTTGCGTGAAAAGTTGGTTCTCCTGCTACTCCCGTGCTGCCTTACCTGTTGTGGATTTCCAGCCCCCAAATCTCGAATCTGAAAATAGTCTCAGCCTTTCATTATAACCCAAACCTTCCACGCACAGCAACATGCGTGTATACCTTTTCTGAACCTGCTCCAGCTGAATAATATCATTCCTACAACTGAACTGGACATAATATTCCAGAAGAGGTCTCATCAATGTCTGAAAAACTTAAACTTAACGTCCCAACTAGTATACGCAAATGACTGAGCAATGAAGGGAAGGAAGTTAAATGCCTTTGAACCATCCTGTCTGTATGTGAGGCAAACGACAAGGATTTATGTACCTGCATCCCTAGCTTCCGTGTTCTCCAACATGACGCAAAACCCTACTCTTTTTGCTGTATCAAAATGGAATACCTTCCATTTATCCAGATGAACTCCATGTTTCATTTTTCAGTCCAACGACTCATTGGTTTAAGATCCTTCTGAATCTCAGATAATCTTCCTCACTGTCTACAATTCTGGTGTCACCTGCAAACCTACGCAGCATGCCTGCTGTTAGTTCCCCTGTTTTCTCATATAGATCAACGATTCCTATTTACTTGTCATGACCGTGATTTAGCAGTGTGCAGATCATACAACAGTTAATCATGCAATTAACCAAGAGGAAGAAAGCCTCAGACTACAGGGAGATATCAAACAATTGGAAATAAAAATTGTGAAAGCACTTCATTCCATAGAAGTGGGTGATAGTGAAGTAAAATCAAACTTCAAACCAGCCGCCCCCGTTCTAGTTGTGGCACTCAGCTGTCTCAGCAAGATGCACCGTAGATTGCTATGTTATCATAAACGGGAACAAATTTTCCCTTCTGCCCCACCTTTGACCAGGAGCACTCCCAACCTCTGAATTGCTTGCACCTCTAAACCATTATAGAAATACCGTGCATTCTCCGGTTGTGTCACTGGAGCCATCGAGTGTGACCTCATTCCCATCTCGATTTCAAGATGGATCTTCGCGACTGTGCCACTCAGTTCCTCTGATTCTGGGGCTGGGAATTGGGACTGTATGGCAGCAGTGTTTACTGACTTCTGTGGGGAGCTGGTGGAGGAGCCGGTGATAAACTGCATTGCTATTGCAGCATATATTTCAACAAAAGCTGCAATGTCTCCGTAGTCTTTGCTGTTTTGGAGAAATCTATTTATCTCAGCCTTCAGCATTTAATGATGAAATCACCACAGCCACTTGGGGCACTGAAGTTAAGCGGTCAGCCCATTCTGAGTTCCCACATATCTGCCACTGTTCGATAAGCACTGATATTGTGCGTTTGGTAAGCTGCCTAACATTTCTTATGCTACTGTACTTATTGCGCACTTTCAGTGTGTGCGTCTGTGGAATGCCGTGATCGTCTAGCGGTTAGTACTCTGCGTTGTGGCCGCAGCAACCTCGGTTCGTAATCCGAGTCACAGCAGTAATTGTCTGGTTTTGAAATTAAATGATGTAATTTTAATTTAGTTATTTTTTAAAAGGAACAGTATATTGTTATAGAGGTGGAGGCAGATAACAAACAGTTCAGAGAAAGGGAACTTAGAGCTGTGAATATTTGTTGTTCAATGTTCACTTTTAGAGTTATGAAATAAATTGATATTATTTTTCTTTAAATAGTGGAATTTTCGAGTTCTCTGTCACTCGTGCTTTAACAGATTCTAAGGAAAGGTGAGCTTTTCTGGGTGTTTGGTTTAATTAACAAACAGGTTCATTGCTGTGTCGTAACAGCACACTTGGAACATTGTGTTCAGTTCTGTTCGCCTTGTTATAGGAAAGATGTGAAAGCTATAGCGATGTTGCGGAAGAATACCTACGGATCAACAGAAATATTGGCACACACCACACGATCGAATGAAATATTGAGGAAGTCACCACGTGAAAAATAAATATTGGCAGATTCTCCATCTCTGTATAAACGTCAGTGCGTCAGTGTTTGTGATCTGTCTGTTCAGATGCCTGTATATCTGTGTATGCATGTGCATCAGTGTATCGGCATTTCTCTCTGTGTGTCTGCTTTAGTATCTGTGTGACCGCACCAGTCTCTATGTGTGCTTGTGTATCTATATTCATACCTGTGTGTATCTGCGTGTCTCTGTGCGTATCCGCGTGCCGTGTGCAGATCTGCCAGCCTCTGTGGTGTTTAAAGTGATGCAGTGTCCACCTCTGCTGGCCTTCACACTCTACTGCATTAATGGCAGTGGAGGGAGAAAACCAGAAGGAATTCAGTATAGGAGGTGGGCAGAGGGAGGTAGATTATAGCACGATCCAAACTGACAGCACCTTCTGCACATGCACACACACACACACACACACACACACACACACACACACACACACACACACACACACACACACACAGAGTTGGATATAGGGAGGATCATCATTGTATTGAGGACACTCATAGTCGCGAATGCTCCTGAGTAATATCTGTGCTCGCTCTGCAATGTGGAAGTGATTTGTCTTTGAAGATTATTCCTTACACAGAGTGTACACCTTAAAGAGTATTTCCACTGCAACTGCGTCCAAGCAATTCTGACCAAACCATCTGTAAGGTGATGCGATGAATTTATTACATGTTCTTTAAATTGAAATATGTTATAATTCACCCCTACAAGGTATAAGTGAGAAAGGATTGAAAAGTCCTGAAACTGACCCAGTGGTGATGGTAATATATCTAGGTATTAGACAAAACTGTTCTGTGCCTCCAGAGATATTTGCAAAGCCAAACAGCCGTGCAATGTGAGAGATTCACAGGATTTGATGTCCTCTGACAGAGAGAAAAAAACTGACACTTGTGCAGTGTCATGGGGACACCAGAAGAGGGTGGCATTGTATGACTATAAACTTAAAAGGGACAGACGTTGAGGTGAAGAGGGGGAGGAGGGGTTTATCTCAATTTCAATGGATTTACCCCCAAACCCACAGAGCCATCATTTCACAGAAATGCACACAAACATACATAGACACATTAAACACACAGCACATATACATACAGAGATGGACACTTACACACAAACACAGTGGTCTATTTAAGATAGAGATAAGTACGTTTTTCGTGAATAAGGGAATCAATGGCCAGTTGGTGAAGGCAGGAGAATGTGGCTGAGAAACATTTTAACCGTGATCAAACGGCTCAGCAGATCTAAGGGGTTAAATGGCCTAATTCTGTTCCAATGTCCTATTTTGTGAAGGGATTCATTCTGGAAGTCGAATTTGAATGCAGATTACTGGGTCAAGTGCAGTATTTGTAGAAGTGTGGAGGAACAAACGGATCTTGGGGTCCATGTCTGTAGGTCTCTCAGTTGCCACCTAAGTTGTTAACAAGGCGTATGTTGTGTTGGCTTTCATTAGCAGTGGGACTGAGGTTAAGAGCCGGGACATTATGCTGCAGGTCTATAAAGCCCTGGTGAGACCACATTTGAAATGTTCTGATCGCCTCATTATAGAAAGGAGGTGGAAGCTGAAGAACGGGTGTCGAGGAAATTTACCAGGATGCTGCCTGGACTAGAGGGCTTGTCTTATGAAGAAAGTTTGAGGGACATATGGCTTTTCTCATTGGATTAAAGAAGGATGAGAGGTAACTTGATAGAGCTGAATATGATGGTGAGAGTTACAGACAGAATAAATAGCCAAAGACTTCTTCCCAGGGTGGAAATGATTGTCACGAAGTGAGCATAATTTTAAGGTGTTTGGAGAAACGTTTTGGTAGATGCCAAAGGCAGGATTTCTTACACAGAGATTGGTGGGTGCGTGGAATGCACTGCCAGCGGTGGTAGTAAAATCACATACATTAGGGAGAGTTAAATGACTCTTGGATAGGCACATGGAAGATACTAAAATTAAGGGTATGTCGTTTAGTTTTATCTGAAAGTAGGCTAAAAGCATGGCACAACAGCGTAGGCTGAAGGGCTGTACTGTGCTGTATTTTTCTATGTTCTTATTTCGTATACTCTTGTGAGCTTATAGTATCTGGAATTCCTTTAACTTCAGTCGAGGCTACATTTAGTAAGCATTTGATTGAAGAGAGTTAATGGAAATGTGAACAGGTTTGAGGGACTGAATGGTCTA
The DNA here is from genome assembly GCF_047496795.1 of Chiloscyllium punctatum. Classification (NCBI taxonomy): domain Eukaryota; kingdom Metazoa; phylum Chordata; class Chondrichthyes; order Orectolobiformes; family Hemiscylliidae; genus Chiloscyllium; species Chiloscyllium punctatum. The sequence goes on along the minus strand of NC_092790.1, from coordinate 25,767,779 downwards.
TATCTGTTCCTAATTGTTGTGTCCTTGTGTTTCGAAACAGTAGTGATTGGTTTGAGGGGAACACATTTTGAGAATAAGGACCTTCCCATTTCAGACTGAGACGGGGATGTTCCTTTCCCTTTAGGATTGTGTGATCTGTGGTGTTCTCATTCCCAGGGAGCAGTGAAGACTGGGTTCCTGAAAACACTCAAGGTTGAGTTCCGTAGCCATTTGATGAACAAGAGAATCCATGTTTATGGGGAACAGACAGGAAGTGGATGCGTAATTACAATCATGACAACAATGCCCATTCTGAATTGTGCAGCAGGCTCGAGGGGCTGAGTGGCCAACTGCTGCTCCTGCCCCATGTGTTGTTCTCTCTCTCAACCTCTTGAGGCTGTTACAGAGAGAGGAAGATCCCATTCAGCCAGTCAGGATCGGTACAATTAGACACGAGGAGACCTCTGTTCCTTCTAAGAATTTATAAAGGAGAGGATGAAGTCATTCAGCAGTTTGAGTGCAATACACAGCACAGGAGGAGGCCGTCCAACCTTTCTAGGTTGCTTCATAGGAACGTGGAGCCCTGAGTAAATACCAGGAAATTGACATAAAGGATAAACGTTTATTTTCAGATTGGAAAACTTGAACTTCGTGTAGTACCTCAGAGATCAGTGCAGGATCCACAACTATTTCAAACCTGTCAATGACTTGGATGTGGGCACTGATTGCATTGAAGTTCAATTAGCTCAGCCACCAGGATAGTCATTCAATCAGATGTCAAGTGGAGGTAGAGAGTCTGTAATGGGATATAGACAGGGGAGTTTAGTGTGCAATCCTTCAGCAGAAACAGTATAAGCTGGGCTACTGAGGTTTGTAATGTGAAAGAAAGGTAAAACAACATTAAACTGTTTAAATGGCGCGAGGTCGCAAAACTCAGTGTGCAAAGGGATTTATCAATCCAGGTACAGACCTCAAACAAAGTTATTATGCAAAAGTAGCGAGTGTTTAGGAAGGTATATGGAATGCCTCTATTTTACAAAGTCTGTCAGGACATTTTACTGCAACTGTACAGGGCATTCCTGACGCCACATTCGATACATTGTACATAGCTATGATTCCCTAAACTGAATAGTAAATATACTTGATTGTTTTCGAGTCTTTCTAAAAATGCTTCACTTTTTTTCCCCCCCTGGAATGAAGGCCTTATTCTGTCATACACCATGGAAACAGAAACTTTGGTCCAACTTGTCCATGCCAACTGGATGTGCTAAATTAATGTAGTCCCATTTGCCAGCATTTGGCCCATATCCCACTGAACACTGCTTATTCACACACCAAACCAATGGGCTTTAAATACTGTAATTGTCCCAGCTTCCAACACTTCCTCTGACAGTTCATTCCATACACTTCATGAAAAGGTTACCACTTTTGTCTCTTTTAAATTTTTCCCCTCTCGCCTTAAATTTATGTGATCTAGTTTTGGATTCCCCAAACCAAGGAAATGTCACCATTTCCAAACCCCTCGTCATTTTATAAACCTCTACAGGACCAGAGTACTTCAGGATTGAGAATGGGTGATGTTCATACTGAACCATATAAGATCTTGAGGATAGTGTATTAGTTGCGTAGCTGATGGACATTTCCTACGGTTATGTGAGACAAGAATTAAGGATTCAAATTTAAGATCGGAAGGGGATGTGTAGTTATAATCACGACAACAATGCACATTCCGAATGGTGCAGCAGGCTTGAGGGGCTGAGTGGCCAACTGCTGCTCCTGCCCCATGTGTTGTTCTCTCTCTCAACCTCTTGAAGCTGTTACAGAGAGAGGAAGATCCCATTCAGCCAGTCAGGATCGGTACAATGAGACACGAGGAGACCTCTGTGTTCCCTAAGAGGTTATAAAGGATTCAACTTTAAGAGAACGATGTACTTATTTTAAAACAGATACTTTGAAGACATGAATTTATTGGACAAAAATTATGAGGACACGTACAAACATATCTTCAAATTATGCTTTATAAATTGCTCCTACAGGGAGCAGATTACATGGATGGAGTCATAGAATCCCTGGAATGTTCAAGGAGGCTTCACATGATCCAGTATCGTGGTCAGATAACATTATTACATATTTCAGCTAAAATATCGAGAGAATGCAACCTGCTTGAGAAGCCACAGCTTTTTGCTCCCTCTCTTTCCTTATTCCTTCTCACAGCAACGTATGAGAGGTGAAAACCTGTCAGTCATCTTTACCATTCATGAAGAATTCCTGTTGAGGATTCATTGGAATCTCCACATTGCCTGAAGCAAAGGGAATTCAACCAACTACAAATGTCATGGGGAAGGAACCCGAATGCCAACAGCTAGCGTGAGCAGAATAACCTCAGAGGCAGAATACCATTTATTTTGTATTTCCTTTTTTTGCCTTGAATTTAACTATTTCTTGTAAAGCTCTTTCGAGCTGGTATTCTGCAGAGTTTTTTCTATCTGTCTTCAGGCATGGAAATTGGTGTGTCTGTGTGCATCTGTGTATTTGTCTGTGCGTATGCACAAAGTGTGCTGGTGTATGCATTAAAAGATAAATATTAATGCACAAATCTGTCCAAACTGCTTGACATGTATCTTTCCATCTTACTTTCAGTATCTTTGATTAGGTGAGTTATTTTTGCAAATGTAAGTTATCAAACTGATTTGTCCCTCACAAAGAATGTGACCTAGTCTGAGACCTATATCATTGGTCATAACACCAACCGGGTTGCATTTAAAATTTATGATGACCAGTAGAGTAGTGGCACTAGAAAATAAAACAGTGACCCCTCCTACCACAGTCTGAGCATGGATTAGGAGTAATTCACAAAGGGCTGTTTGAGGGTAAATGCTCTTCCACGGAAGTTTGTATTGCCTGTGTGTTTGCGTTTAGTAAAAACTATATATTAGATATTGGAGAGTAAAGGACAATGAACTACAGACAGGAAATTGGGGCTGAGACCACAAACTGATCAGCTACAATCTTACTGTCTGCTGGAGAAGGCTCAAAGTGTTTAATTGCCCACTCCTGCTCCTCAGTCCAACGTCCCTATGTTCCATTCAGCTCCTCAAACCTGCCAGACAAGAGCATTTGGAGGTCATTTACATCGATAAGCTGGTACACGGAAACAGAGCAGACCATTCAGGGCCTGAAGACTCGATAGTGTAGTGCTGGAAAAGCACAGCAGCAAATCAGACAGCATTCAAGGAGCAGGAGAGTCAACGTTTTGGGCATAAACTGTTCATCAGGAATCCTGACAAATGACTTATGCCCGAAATGTCGATTCTCTTGCTCCTTGGATGCTGCCTCGCCTGCTGTGCTTTTCCAGCACTGCACTCTCGACTCTGATTGCCAGCATCTGCAGTCCTCACTTTTTTTTTAGCACCGGAAGACTGTCACACACAGGTTGGTATGGTGTTGGAAAATTTTCTTGGGAAAAGAAAGAATCGGTGCCAGTGTGAAACATCCTACTTCTCTCTCTTTACAGAACTGTGTTCATTTGTTGGTTATGGTGCAGACCCAGATTCATTATGTGTAAAGCTCCCATACCTCACCCAGAGGTGTCTCACAAAATCATCTGCTCTCCCTGACTGCAATCTTCAATAACAGGATTTCCAGGAAAATAACTTTCCAATAACCGAATGTGAGAACAACAGAAACACAAATAAGTTATTCAGCCCTTTAAGCCTGTCTTTCCCTTCAATAAAATCATGACTAATCTGCTCAATACCTCTATTTCTCTTTTGTGCCCAATTCCTGCAGCCCTCAACTCTCTGATGCGTCAAATATCCGTTGTGCACCCCACTCCCCCAATCTTCTCAGTGATCCATCTTCCTTAACCCTCTGTAATAGAGAAGTCCCGATAGTCAGTACCCTCTGTGAGAAGGAAACACTCCACGCACACACACCATGACCTATGGATATAAATCAAAATATGAACACAAGGTAAGGCAGGCCCTGATATCAAAGCAGGATTTAACTGAGGATGGTATCAAGGAACCCGAACAGAATTGAATGTAATGTGAATGATGTGTAAACTCCCCATTGGTTAGAGGCCATTCAGAGCACAAGGGAACATGCTTGTGTTTGTTGAGGATCAACCATCTCAGTCACAGGACATCTCTGCAGGCATCCTCGAGGTAGTTTTCTTCAGCTGCTTCAACATCTTTTCCAGAGCATACAGTCTGAAGTGTTCTCTGAAGATCGCATAATGTTCAGAATAAGTTGTCTCTTCTCTGCCGCTGAAGCAGTCTGTGTCCACGTGCAGCAAGACCTTGATAGCATTTAAATTGTGCTGTTGGTAACATTCATATAACAGTCCTGCTAGACATTGCTCATCTCCACAGTTAAACATGAGGAGCTCATTCAGCACCTCACACTGGTTTCAACGGAATATAAGGACGCCATTCAACTCATTGAAACTATTGGATAAGCCCATTCAGTCCTTTCTGCCTATTACACAAGTAGGGAATGAGTGTAGACACCACAAAGGTGTTAAAGAGGATCCAGGAGTCGCTAAGTAACGTCCTTGAGCCACTTCCATATGACCAGGAAGAGGCAATGCAGCCTGTCAAACTACTTATTCAGAAAGAGCAAGATGTTACAGATACCCCACAGATAGACTGCTGCATGTTGTTCCTCCTGGCTCTATTGCTCGTGGTTTGCTGAAGGTGAGAATGGAAAATTGATGTTTTGTGCAAAGTCTCAAGAAAATACCTTCTATCTCTGAGAAGACAAACTGGCGTTCCTGTGGAGGTCAGAAGCTGGTGGGAATGGCTAACTCTTTCAGGAATAAGCCATTGTGCCTACTGACAGATTTATGAACAGTGCAGGGGCGCACACAACTGCACACTGAGACACTGAGGGTTTAGTTAGAGCATAATACTCCATTTCAACCAACATGGAGATTCGACACAGGTACATGAAATATTGGGAAAAATGTATCATGTGGAAAATTCAAATTTTCACAATTTTTCTTGACATAATGAATGTTAGTCCATAATCCTCAAGTTTAAATATAATCGCCTGCTATTCTCTCGCAGTGCTACAGATTAAACACTCATTTCCTTTATACTCTCTTTCTCATCCAGGAATTAATCGAGTGAAACTCCTTTGCACTCTCGATCGCAACAAAATCATTACTTACAAAAGAGAGTAAACCTGCCAACAGTGCCCCGAATACTGTCTCAGCAACACTCTACAACTGCAGGAAGATGTCTTTACTCCTTTACTTGAATAATTTTATAATGAATGACAACAGATCATTCACTGTCCTGATTACTTGCTTTTTAGCAACTGCAGTTCCCAACCTCTCATCTTCTAACCAATACAAAATGGAAAGGGCTACATTTGTTGCTCAAATTCAAATTACTTTTTTGCCTTGTGAACAGCTGTGTTCCAAAAACTGATACATTTGATATCATATGAGCAATGATCTTCAGTTCAGAGCAGGACCTTACTCTCTGTATTCTCCCCATTATCCAATTCTTAATCCAATTAGTATATTCACCCCTTACTGAAGGACGCTAACGTTCTTCGCTCACCATTCAAATGCCTTCTGAAAATTCAAAGACACCATTCCCATTGGTTCTCATTTGTCGATGTCACAATCTACATCCTCCAAAAACTCCTACTAGTTTAGCAAAAACGATTTTCCCTTCCCTGAATCTCGGCTGACTCTGCAAATCATATCATCATTCTCCAAAGATCTAGTTGTTATTAATGACAAAAAAATCTAATATTTTCCTCATAACTGACGTCAATTTATCAATCAGTTGATAATCTGTTGTTCCTCTCTCTCTCCCTCTCCTGTTTTAAGTATTTACAACAACAGTAGCTACTTTCAAATCTGCAGGACCCTTTCGATAATATAAAGCGCTTTGACCAACTTTGACCTCCCTCATAGAGTGATGGAATTGACAGTACAGAAGGAAGCCACTGACCCATTGTGTCCATTCCTGCTCCGGACAGATCTATCCAGCAAACTCAACTCTCCAGCCCTAAATCTGTGACCTTCTCAATTCATCACTCATCTGGTCCAGAAACTTATCAAGCTTCAATACAATGAGTTTTTTTTCCCAGTATTTCCACTTTAATAATTCTAATTTCTTGCAGTTCCTCATTTTCCCTAGACACTCTGCTCCTTAATATTTCAGGAGGATTTTCTGTTTTTTCCTCGGTGTAGACAGAACCAACATATTTACCTCGCCAGACAGAGATGGCCTCTGTCACCTCATGAATACACAAGAGGATGGCACTGTGGCATAATGGGTATGTCACCCACTCCTGCCTGGAATGTTCCAGAACAAAACCATTGTTGGAGATTGTGAGTACAGTCCTCTCCCTGGTGTGAGACTATTGGATATTGGAAGGAGGTTCACAGCTCTGAGATCTCCACATTGTTGAAATAAATTGGCTTCAAACTTTGCATCTGGAAAAATATGTCATTGGGAAATATTTGTAGAAGTTTCAGAAAAAGATCCGTGTCCTGCTCCTCCCTGTAGACCCAGACACTCTCTAAGTGCAGTGCCCACACTTTGTCCAGAATGGAACACTAGACACTGGAATCGTCCTGAATGATCGCAGCAGGTGATACCACAAATCCGAGAAAATCATCCACAGAACCTCCACTGACTTTCCACGACAGGAACAAGTCAAAACGCTGTAGACAGGCACATGCACTCAATGTTAAAAATGCTTTTCGCTTCAGTTTCTATTCTGGGCTGAAAATCCATAGGATCTCTGCATTGTCGCTGGCACCTGAAATATTAACAGCTTTTTTCTCCATGGAAGTATTTGACAATGAAACTGCACAATTTTCCTTTCCTGTCATGATAATAGCAACACTGCTATTTCTGATTGAGTTGTTGGTGGGGGGGGGGGGGGGGGGGAGCGAGGTGACGGTCTCGTGTTATTTTCTCCAGACAATACATCCAGAGAGCCAGGTACCTTCAATCTCCCTATAGCAGATGGTAGAATTTGAATACAATAAATTATTTGGAACTAACAATCTATTGAAACATTGATGGTTGTTAAAACTAATAACCCCTGGCTCAGTAGTGTCGCTCAGGGAAGGAAACTTGCTATCATCACTGGTCTGACCTACATGTTACTCCAGACCCTCAGCAATGGTAGATTCTCAAATGCCCTTTGAAATGGCCAAGTCAACCATTCAGTTATCAAGATCTACAAGATCTCAAAGAAGTGAAACCAGATAGACCTGAGCACTAGCAGCCGACAGCACATCGAATTACAGTGGTTCAGAAAGGCAGTCCCCCAACCGCTTCTCAAGAGCAAATAGGAAAGAGAAATAAACTCTGGCCCAGCCAACATCAAACATGTCCCATTCATAAAGGAAAGAAGATGGCCACACTGAGGGAAGAGATCGAGGGGACAGAATTCACTTCAAACAGGGACGTGCATATGTGCCCACACGTGCATGAAACTCAGGAATATGGGAGGAGGTGAAAAATAAATTAAAATAATGTCACATTTTATTTCCATCTCTGCTGACTATCAATAATCCCTTTGTTAATGTATTCTATCTCTCTATTTCCCCATATGTTTATCTCACCTCACCAACACACATTAAATGAATTCCCAGCTGCTTTCGGATCTGATACATGGTGAGTGGACTCACAGTGTTAACTTTGTTTTTCTCTTGCCCCACTCTGCCCAACCTGCTCCATTTCCCCTGCACTCTGTTTCTTTTTGGTTCAGGCTTCCAGTACCTTCCATTGTTTGATTTAACATATGTTTCCTTACTTTATAGGACAGATACCTTTCGAATCCACATTGACAAACTGAAAAGCATTGCTCCCCGACCCACCTCATACACTACTCCTGCATTTCCCAACTACTAATCTACCCCTGCATCTCACATGTCTATTACACCGAGCTGCACATGATTGGTAGGACTGTGGGAGGAACCTGGAGCACCGAGAGGAAACACTTGCAGACCCGGGAGAATGAGAAAATTCAACACAAAAAGTCCTGAGGGCAGAAGCAAACTGGGTCCCTGCTACTATGAGACAGCCGTGCTAATCACTGAAATATCATGCTCCCACCCCCTCCCCAAATTGGGTCCCTGCTACTATGAGACTGCAGTGCTAACCACTGACACACCATGCCCCCCACCCCCACCCCCCAAACTGGGTCTCTGCTACTATGAGACAGCCGTGCTAACCACTGAAACACCATGCCCCCACCCCCTCCACCCAAACGGGGTCCCTGGTACTGTGAGACAGCCGTGCTAACCACTGAAACACCATGCCCCTCTCCCCTCCCCCAAAATCGGGTCCCTGGTACTGTGGGATAGCCGTGCTAAACACTGAGACATCATGCCCCCCTCCCCCAAAACTGGGTCCCTGGTCCTGTGAGACAGCTGTGCTAACCACTGAGAAACCATGCCCCCCTTCTTTCCCACCAAACCTGTTCTCTGGTACTTTGAGACAGCCGTTTTAACCACTGAGACACCATTTCCCAATTTCCCACCCCCACCACTCAAACTGGGGCCCTGGTACTGTGAGACAGCCGTACTAACCATTTAGACACCATTCCCCCCTCCCCCTCCCCACAAAACGTGTCCCTGGTACTGTGAGACAGCCGTAATAACCACTGATCACCGTGCACCCTCCCCCTTCCCTCAAACCGGGTCACTGGTACTGTGAGACAGCCGTAATAACCACTGAGACACCATGCCTCCCACCCCCTCCCCTCAAACCGGGTCCCTGGTTCTGAGAGACAGTCGTGATAACACTGAGACACGATGTCCCCCTCCCAATCTCCCTCCCAAACCGGGTCCCCGGTACTGTGAGACAGCCATGCTAACCACTGAGACACCATGCCCCCCTCCCTGCCCTGTCCCCCAAAACGGAGTCACTGTGCTCGGTAATACTGGTGAAAATGTGAATAAAAGTGATGAGCTTAGAGCTATGATGTTGTGGCCATAACAGAAACGTGGGTTTCTCAGGGGCAGGAATGGATGCTGGATGTTCCAGGGTTTAGAACATTTAAAAATAATAGGGAGGAGTTAAAAAGAGGAGGGGGTGTAGCACTGCTCGTCAGAGAGGGTATCACAGCTACAGAAGTTACCATTATCGAGGAGGGTCTGCCGACTGAGACAGTATGGGTGGAAATTAGGAACAGTAAGGCAGCAATCACCTCACTAGGGGTTAATTACAGGCCCCCCAATAGAAGCAGGGAGATTGAAGAAAGCATAGGTCGGCAGATTTTGGAAAGGTGTGAATGGAATAGGATAGTTGTAATGGGTGACTAACTTTCCCAATATTGATTGGAACCTCCGTCCAGTAGATGATTTGGAAGGAGCTGTTTTTGTAAGGTGTGTTCAGGAGGGTTTCCTAACTCAGTACGTTGACAGGCCGACGAGGGGAGAGGACATTTTGGATTTGGTGCTTAGCAATGAGCCGGGCAGGTATCAGATCTTGTGGTGGGAGAGCATTCTGGTCATAGTGACCAAACCATTGAGGAGCAGGTAAGCATGCTGCAACAGATAGAGATTGAGGAAGCTGATGTGTTGAAAATTTTGACAAACATTAAGATTGACAAGTCAACAAGGCCAGACTAGATTTGTCCTCGGCTGCTCTGGGAAGAGAGAAATGTGATTGCTTCGCCGCTTGCGATGATCTTTTCATCCTCACTCTCCACAGGATTCGTACTGGAGGACTGGAGGGAGACAAATGTAATTCCTCTCTTCAAGAAAGGAAATAGGGAAATCCACAGATATTACAGACCAGTCAGTCTCACGTCTGTCATCTGCAAGGTGTCAGAAAGGATTTTGAGTGATACGATTTATGACCATCTGGAAGAGCATGGATTGATTAAAGGCAGTCAGCACGGCTTTGTGAGTGGCAGGTCATGCTTCACAACCCTTATCGAGTTCTTTGAGGATGTTACTAGAGAGGTTGATGAGGATCGAGCGGTGGATGTTGTGCATCTGGACTACTGTAAGGCATTTGATAAGGTTCCCCATGGTAGGCTCTTTCAAAAGGTCAGGAGGAATGGGACACAGGGAAAGTTAGCTGTCTGGATACAGAATTGGCTAGTCGACAGAAGATAGCGAGTGGTACTGGAAGGAAAATATTCTGCCTGGAAGTCAGTGGTGAGTGGTGTTCCACAGAGCTCTATTTTTGGGCCTCTACTCTTTGTAATTTTTTATTAATGACTTGGATGCGGAGATTGAAGTATGGTTTAGCAAGTTTTCAGACGACACAAAGGTTAGAGGTGTCGTTGACAGTCTACAGGCATATTGTAGGCTGCAGCTTGACATTGCCAGGATGCAGAGATGGGCTGAGAGTTCTAAAATAGAATTCAAACTGGATAAATGTGAGGTGATGCATTTTGGAAGGTTGAACTTGAAAGTTGAGTACAGGATTAAAGGCAGGATTCTTGGCAGTGTGGAGGAACAGCGGGATCTTGGTGTGCAGGTACATAGATCCCTTAAAATTTCCACCCAGGTGGACAGGGTTGTTAAGAAGGCATATGGTGTTTTTGGCTTTCATTATCAGGGGGATTGTGTTTAAGAGCCGTGAGATCTTGTTGCATCTCTATAAAACTTTGGTTAGACCGCACGTGGAATACTGGGTCCACTTCTGATCGCCCTATTATAGGAAATATGTGGATGCTTTGGAGAGGGTTCATAGGAGGTTTACCAGGATGCTGCCTGGAATGGAGGGATTATCTTACAAAGAGAAGTTGACTGAGCTCGGACATTTTTCGTTGGAAAAAAAAGGAAGAGAGGGGACCTAATTGAAGTGTACAAGATAATGAGAGGCATAGATAGAGTTGATCGCCAGAAACATTTTCTCAGGACAGAAATTGCTAACACGAGGGGTCATAGTTTAAAGCTATTTGGAGGAAAGTATAGAGGGGATGTCAGAGGCGGGTTCTTTACACAGAGAGTAGTGAGAGCATGGAATGCGTTGCCAGCAGCAGTTGTGGAAGCGAGGCCATTGGGGATATTTAAGAGATAGCTGAACATGCATATGGTCACAGAAATTTGAGAGTTCATACATTAGCTGTACCTCACATGAGGATCAATGGTCGGCACAACATCGTGGGCTGAAGGGCCTGTTCTGTGCTGTACTGTTCTATGTTCTGTGTTCTAAACAGTAAACAGTGACAAAACACCACAGATGTGTCAGGATCTGGAGGTAGAAACAGAGGCAGCATATAGGGTCTGATATGATCCTCTTCTGAAAAACTCATATCGGACTCAAAAAGTTAATTGTATTTCTCTCTGTTCAGAACTTGCAAATGTTTTCCTGAACTTTCAATTTAGTTACTCTTCTGGACAGTGGATCTTTGTCTGATCTGAAAGGGAACAGCGAAGCTGCCATTTCTGTTGATGCTCAAGAATTTGGTTATGGTTTTTGAATGAAAAAAGAAAAACTATGTGCCTGACAGCTCCCCAAATACCGATAGTTTATTGCCACTGTCATAATACATTATGAAAATGTTGAACTCGGTGGTCATGACATCACATGATCAATCCGCTGAAAGTAACTGATTGAAATACTGATCCCAATTGTTATCAATGTCTTATCATGCTCCTGATGTTACAGGCATCATACTCATCCAGCAAGGTCTTACCTTTCCGAAAGTTTACATACAGCAATGAAAACATAAAATATCTTTGTATTTTTAACAGGACATATTCATCCAGGGTTTTGGAAGGCACTAGCAAGGGCAGACTTTATTTGTCATCCCCAATTACTCTGGAATAAGCGACACAGAGTTGCCCTGTTTTAACTCCTCAATCCAAAGTGATGCAGATCCAGACAGAGCTGTTTGTAGGGGCATTCCAAGATTTTTAACAAAAACTTGTGAAGGAACAGAAAAATTAGTCTCTAGTCAGGATGACATGCAACTTGGAAGATACCTTTCAGAGACTGATTTTTCTCTTGTTCCCATTCCCAGTGCAGAATGTTCTCTAATTGCCATTAACCACAGTTTTGCTCAGGGTCCTTGATTCCACCCTCAGTCAAGTCCTGCTTCGGTTGAAAGGGAAGTCACTCTGCTCTCACCTCAAATTACACGGGAAGATCAGTTGAAAGAATAAAGAGCAAATGACAAGAACATTGCTTGTTAGAACAATGTCCTTGCAATATTCAAAAGAAAATTGATGCACGGTCTTCCTTAAGGCATTATTTTGACACGACATCACCTTTTAAACAATATTCAGAATGGTGGGTATTTGTTCTTTTAATTTGCTTCCAATTCAACGTTGAAATGAGACCGTGAATTGATCTTCTATAGTGTGTTTATAATCCAGAATTTAAATCAATCCTTATAATCATTGCTCTAGTTCTTTCAAACAAAATTAATGAATGAGTCTGTGTCCATCCTTCACATTAAAAAGTTCTTTTATCTTTGACTATTGCAATGAATGTTGTAAAGAACAATCTGCAGGCCCACGTAAAATGGAAATATTGCAGGGCATGGTGCCAAAAGTTAGTCAAAGGTTATGATGTCCAAGCCATATGAATAATACATATGGAGGGGTGGAGTATAAAAGCAGAATTCAGCTCGATATCCGAAATAATATTTGTGGCTCCCTCACAAAAGAGCACAGCTGATTCATGCTGTAAATTCACCAAAATAGAAAAAAAAAACAAGAGACTGGAATTCCCAATTCTGCAACAGCATCTGTAGAACAGGAAGAAAATCAAGGATTGTTTCTGAAATTTATAAATGTTGATGATAAGAATGTGGGAGATGGAGGGGATGTTGGAGAATGATGAACCATGTTGTCGATGATTAGCCGGGTGGGTCAGAGTGATCAGGAATGTGTTGTTCACAAGAGGGTACAAATGGATGGTGAGATGGTCAGATCAATGACTCATAAACGGTAACTCTGAAACATGCGAGATGCTGCATTTTGGAAGATGTAACAAAACAAGAGAGAAGTCAAACCATGAAGATCCGTTGCATTTGCTTTTGGAGCAGAGAAGAGTGAGGGGTGACCCTGACAGAAGTGTATTACAGCATGAGAGGTATGGGACGACTGAACAGATAACAACCATTCCCCTTAGCTAAACGGTCAAAAACAAGAGGAAATACGTTTGAAGTGAAAGAGAAATTTGTGAAATCTGTTTTGACCACAGAGCCTGATATGTGTCAAAAGTGTATTGCCTGAGAGCGTGGTTCATGAAGGTAACCTCACAAACGTTATGAAACACTTGTATCAGCACAGGGTGGTGCAGACTCGATGGGCCTTGTCTTTATTACATGATTACATGTGGTGGCAGCCATGAAAGCTTTGGTATATTCTGAAGCAGCAGCCAATTGGACTGTTGGTTTGTTAAATCGAACTGTGCTCAGTAAGTGGCGAGATTACAAACAAGCATTATCCCATGGAGTATCAGCACTTACTCAATCTAGGACAGCCCAGCCATCTCTGAAATCATCCAGGATAATTCACATGCTCAGTGTAAGAATCGTCCAACACAGCATCCACATTATTCCAGCTGTTTGACAGCATTATTTTAAGTTCACCAAGAAACAGAATTCGCTTCATTTTTATATAGACTTCTCGTGTAAGGTTATTATTTCTCTGAAGACTAATAAATTCCTTCCCATATATTTGTATTGACAAAGAGTTTGTTATTCTGCGAACTGTTCCTCACAGCGTGGCGGCTGGTTTAACACTCCATCCATCACCAGTAATATTTACTCCCAGTTAAACCGGCACATGAGATGCACTGCTGGTACTCTCTCTCAATAGCCACTTGGATGGACCAACGTCAACTGGACTGGAACTTCTTAAGGGCAATTAATGCTGGTCTAACTCCATTAAAATCACAAATGAACTAAAAAGACAATCTGAATTTCTAATAATTTTAAACAACGAGGACATTTTATTGATCTGATGAGCTTGTAACTGTCTTTGAAATGTAGAAACTAGCATCAGGAGTAAGGAATCAAAATAGCTCCGTCATTAGATAAGGTCATGGATGATCTGATTTTGACCTCAATCACACATTCCTCCTTTGCTCTTACAATGTTAGTGCGTCATTCTTAGTCAATAGTCTGCCTGCCTCTGCCTAAGGAATATTCAATGTCTTATTCTCCAACGCTATCTGGGAAGAGAATTCCACAAAGACACAACGCAATGAGATGATTACAACAAATCGCCAACTTCTTAACAGAGACATTCTTCAGTTTTATATCATCCAATCATGGTAATCTCTCATACAAGCTGAAACATTGTTTCAGAATTCAACTTGAAAGACTACTTGGAATATTCTGGGGTTAAGCAAGATCACATGTTGTTCGCCTAAAGCCCAGCAGATCCAAGGCCAGTCAATTCAAGATTTCCTCCAGAAATACACACTCGTCCCCGGAGTCAGCTGAGTGAATCGTCTATGGATTGCATTTCATATCATTGTGGTCATCGCTCTCTCGGTGTGCTAACACCATTACCTTGTAGATCTGTAGAAAATCGCCCCTACTTTTAAATGTATTCTGTGTCAGAAAGTTTGAACATTTATCTTATCTCCCTAAACGTTTGATGTACACGTAAAGTTTTTATTTTGTAACCAAGGTGCCTGGTTCCTCTGCGCCTTAAGCCAATGTCTCCACTGAAATAATACATTACGTTTCCATTCAACCCGCCAATATCTTTGAGCACAGACACATTTTTCCTACTATGTTCCATACACCAATATTTGCCTGTTCACTTGGCCCAACCTGTATCTCTTTATAGACTCATGTCCTCTTCTTATCTTCCTTCTGCAACAGTTTCAACAATTTGTATTCTTCCCTAATACAGACAGAATATTTGGCCAAAGAAACACACTGTGGCGACATTTCAAAGTAATTTAAAATGAAATATTTTTACTCCATGTCTAAACTATAAATTTAAGACAAAGCTAAAGAGTGTTCCAGTCCTATCACTCAGTTCCCATTACTCAATGTAGGGTCAGATGGTGTGGAATGTGTGTGGGTAGAATAGAGGAACCACAAATGTGCAAAACCATAATTGGAGTAATATTCAGGCCTTTGAATCATAGTCAGGAGTTGGAGCGCATGATAGACCAGGAGATAGAAAATATATGTAGAAAAGGCAAAGTTACAATGAGTGGGGGGATTTCGATATGCAGGTGGATTGGGAAAATCAGACTGGTAGTGGTTTGCAAGGAAAGGAATTTGTGGAATGTCTACACGATGGATTTTTGGAGCAGGTTATGGTGCAGGCAACAAGGGAACGGGCAATCCTGGATTTAGTGTTGTGCAGTGAGGCATACGTGAGAAGTAATCTTAAGGTGAAGGAACCCTCCGGAGGCAGTGATCGTAATATGATTGAACTTAATCTTCAATTTGAGAGGAAGAAAGTAGAATCAGAGTTAATATTACAGCTGTATAAAGGCACCGACAAAGACATGAGCGAGGGGCTGGGTGGAATTGACTGGGAGAGGAGCCTAGCAGGAAAGACAGTGGAAGAGGAATGGCGGGAGTTTCTTGGAGCAATTTAGGAGTCACAGCAGAGATTCATCCCGAGATGCCTTGTCCAGGGAGGATGAGGTATCCATGGATGACTGGGGAATGCATGGCTAGGGTAAAAGAAAAAGAGAAAGCAGCTAACATGGCAAATGGCAGTGGGAAAACCAGAGGATTGGGAAGCTTACAAAGAGGAACAGAAGGCAACAAAATAAGAAATAACGAGGGGGAAGATTAAATATGAAGTTAAGCTATCCAGTGATAGAAAGGATGACTGAAAGAGTCTCTTTAGATATATTAAGGGCAAAAACAGGAAGCAGAAGTGGATATTGGGGCACTGGAAAATGACGCTGGATTGATAGTAGCGTGGAACAAATAATAGATGAGAAACTAAATAATTATTTCTTGTCAGATTTCACAGCGGAAGACATGAATAATATCCGAAAAATTCAAGTGAGTGAGGAGGCAGAGCTGATTAGGACAAATTGCTCGAAAAACTAAATGGGTAAATAAACTGGATGGAGACATCAATGGTGATATTCCAGAAATCATTGGAATCAAGGAGGGTCCCAGAAGACGAGAAAATTATGAACGTGACACCCTGTTTGTTTTTAATAAAACAAGATTTTTGAATTTTTTTTACAAAATTACAAAAATAGTACAAACTAGTGTATTCTGCTTTACAATATAATAACAACCCAAATATAGAATTTTTAAAAAACTATTAATCTATTCTCCAAATCAGCAAACCATAAAATAGGTTATCCTACATTACTAAAACTAAACAAAAGGAGAAAAGAAAATAAATAAGTAAATAAATAACTCGATACAAATGTTTTAAAATATATATTAAGTCATAACAGAACCCATACTCATACAGGATTCCTCCTCCCAGGACCCCCCGAAGCAGCCAGAACTATCCCCACGGCTAAGTAAAGGCCCTGAACAATGTGGCTGATATATCTGTGTCAATGTAGTTTAAAAAGGTCTGCCATGTTCTATGAAATAATTCCGTCTTTTGGTTCACCATATTCGTAAGGAAGTCAAGGGGGGTACATTCCATGATTATCCTGTGCCAATTTGAAAGCCCTTTGAAAGGGAACCTTCGGATATCCAATTCACTAAAACGTTTTTGCCTGGACGAAAGAAAAGAATAATGAATAATTTCCTCCTGTATATATCCAAAGAAGGGAAATTTGGGAACCCAAAAGTAGAGGCACTGGCTCCCACCCAATCTTTGCCAAGGCATTCTCTACTCTGTCCCAACACATGCAGATCTTATGGCATGTCCTCAGACAATGCGTGAGAGTACTAACTTCTGTTTTGCATATGGGACACATTGAAGATGCTCCTGCCTGGAACTTTACAAGTCACTCAGGTGGCATCTGAGCCCAATGAAGTATCTTGAATTGGATAGCCTGAGTTCTGTTACAGATAGACATCTTCCTAACGTTTTCCCAGACGTCCTCCCACATCTCTAAGGAGAATTCCATCCCCAATTCTTCACCGTAGATTTTATATAACCATTCCATGTCCTTTGATATCTTATTAAATAGTTTATGGTAGAGAGTACTGACCACGGGCGGACCCATTGGCCGACGCACTCTCCTTTCCCTATCCGATTTATAAGGATCAATTATCAACATCGTCTCCTATTTGAAATTATCGAAAAAGATCTTTGCTATGCAGCCCAAACTTCTGACGCAGCTGTTTGAAGGACATCATGACTCCCCATCGAACAGGATTCCCAAACAGGAGATACCTCTTGACTCCCAGATTCTGAATACATCAATCAGCCCTGGCTGGAATCCCAACATTCCCACTATAGGGGTATGGGGGAGGATTTTTGTAGGTTACCCTCATCCTGTCACATTATCGTCCAGGCTTTGATTGTATTTAATACAATAGGATTTTTACAATGATACATAATAACTCTCACCTTGTCCATAAATAGTAAATTGATGAGGGGATATTTTGCTTGGGATGCCTCAATATCGAACCAGATTGTTTGTGGATCACAAGAGACCCAATCAGCTACGGAGGTAATAGAGAGCTCAACTGGTACCTCCTCAAATCCGGAAAATCCAGCCCATCCCTTAATTGTGGAAGCTGCAGCTTTTCTAATTTAATAAGGGGCCGTCTATGACTCCAAATAAAGGAGCCGAGCCAATCATAAAGCTTACGCAGCGCTTGTCTCAGCAGCATCAAGGGGAGCATTCTCATAGCGTATAAAAAGCCAGGTAGGATGTTCATGTTGACCAAAGCTATTCTACCGAGCCAGGATATTGGGAGATCTTCCCAGCGTTGAAGGTCCTATCATAATTTCTCCAATAAATGTGTATAATTGACTTTATATAGCTGACCAAACGCCGGAGTATTAAAAATACCTAAGTAAAGAAAACCTCCCAGTGACAACCCAAAGTCAAAACGGGATTCATCCGGAAAATTGGATATACTGGCAAGACCGCTCAGCGGCATAGCCTCTGATTTCACAAATTGATTTTATAACCTGAGAACATGTCAAATAATTTAACCACTTGAATTAAGCGGGGCACAGATGTCAATGGATTATTTAAGAATAGGAGGACATCAACTGCATAGAGAGTAATTTTGTGCTTACCCGATCCAACCTCCGGAGCCATTATATGAAGGTCAGCTCGTACAGATTCCACCAACGGCTCAATCACTTGTGTAAATAATAATGGTGAGAGAGGGCATTCCTGACGACAATCTCTGCCAACGTGAAACTATCTGAACGTAAACGTTTGGTGATCACCGCTGCTTTGGGATCATTATATAATACTGTAACCCATTTAGTAAAGACCTCTCGAACACCAAACCATTCGAGCATATAAACGAGATATGGCCATTCTATCCGATCGAATACCTTCTCTAGGGAGACAACTAATCCTGGCGTCGCTCCCTGCTGGCAGGCTTGTGCCATATTTAAGACTCTTCTAGTGTTATTAGTTGATCTGCGACCCTTTATAAATCCCATCTAGCCTTCTTTAATAATGAATGGCAAAACCCTCTCCAGTCTTCATGACAACACTATTGAGAGAATTTTAAAATCCACATTCAACAAGATTATAGGTCTATATGAAGAGCAGTCATTTGGAGCCTTTTCCTTGTTGAGAATGAGACAAATATTTGCTTCTCTCAGAGAAGGCGAGAGGCAGCCCGGATTATGTGAGTAATTATACATATTTATAAGTGGCCCGACTAATTCCCCCATCTGGTCCGGGCTCCTTGCCACTCTGGAGTTGCATCACTGCCTCCTGTATTTCCTGGGTTGCTAGGGGGGCATTGAAGAACATCATCTGCTTCCAGGTTAGGGCCGGGAGGGCAAGGCTTTTTTTTAAATAAAGACTTTATCTTCCTTGTTCTATCCTCACAGCCCTGTGGCCTATAAAATTCGAAATAGAATCTTCTAAAGACTGCATTGATCTTTTTTACGATCACAGGTCAAGGTACCATTACTCTTTCTAAAGACATAATTGCTTGGGCGGCCTTCTTCTTTATGGCAAGGTATGCTAGATACCTGCCAGGCTTGTCACTGTATTCAAATAATCTCTGCTCTGCCAGTATTATCTCCCTCTTTGCTGTTTGATTAAGGTATTCAAGGTTACCCTAAGTGCTGTGACCCACTGTAGTTTAGTAATGGAGGGTCTTAGCCGCCTTCCGGCAAGCCTCGAGCAGACACTGTTGTTCTCCCTTTTGTCTTTTCCGGGGCACAGAATATGAGATAACCAAGCCTCATGCATGTGCCTTAGCAGTCTCCCACATCACCGACGGGTTACTGGCCGTGCCTGAGTTGATATCCCAGAAGGTTTTAAATTCTTCAAGAAATATTTTATATACTTACTATCCTTCAATAGGAAAAGGTCCATACCCCAATGTCGGGAAGCTATCTCATCATCACTAGTCTTAACCTCCATTTATACTGTGCCATGGTCGGAAATATATATATGACCGACTTCACAAAACAATATTGAGTTCAAAAATGTTGAGGGGACAGAAGCATATCGATTCCGGTATGGCATTTGCGTGGGTTAGAATAAAAAGTAAAGTCTCTAGCCTCCGGGTGAAGACACCTCCATACATCTACCAGCCCCAACTTCACATTCAGATCCGCCAACTGCCTAAATCTCAAAGATATACCCGCAGAGCTCTTAGGTATTCTGGCCATTCCTGGGTCGATGATACAATTATAATCCCCCGCTATAATTGTGTGGTGCACCCCGAGAGCCATCAACTTGGAGAACGCTTCCATTACAAATTTAAATGTGTGCACGGGGGGGGGGGGGGGCAATAAAGATTCAAAATCCCAGATTCCTTTCCATGTATTAGTGTATAACTTAATATATACCATCTAGAGTCATCTTTTATCTGGCTTACCATTTGGAAGGGAAGATTCTTCCGAATTAGAATGGCTACTCTCCTACTTTTTGAGCTGAAAGATGAAAAGAACACCTGGCCAAAACCACCCTATTGCAGCTTCGAATGCTCCTTATCAAGTAGATATGTCTCCTATAGAAGGGTTACATCCGCCCTTTCTTTTTTAAGACTTGATAATAGCTTGTTCCTTTGATTGGTGAGTGGCTCCCCTTGACATTCCAGGTGCACCACCGAAACAAATGACTAGCCATGATCGTCCAAGCAAGCCCGAGACCCCCCAGGAGGGAGATCCCCACCCAAAGACATTGAATAAAACCAAAAATGATTCACACATAAAACACTCTTTAAAACAGCTAAATCAAAAAAAAAACTAAGAACTACTCCTAAAAACAAATAACATAAAACATACTTAAATGGAGACTTTCCCCCTTGTTCACAGGAGGCACTACTACCTTCCAATAATCCCGTCATAGCATGTCCCAGCCAGAGACATGCCCTCGGACAAGGCATTATAAATTAGAGCAAATAAATTCCAATGTCTTATAAGACAGAAGTTAAAGATGGGTCACCCTCCCACTTCCCCCCCCCCCCAACACCATCACCTGGATACACATAGCAAAATAACACAAGATGAAAATACATAAAATTACAAAATTACAATCTCAGCAAGTAATAAGCAAACAAATTTTAAAAATCCCAGAAACATTCCCAACCCGCACGAGCTATAGATAAGAGTCCATAGAAATGATAAGGAATGATCCACACACTACCCCCACCCCCACCCACCAAGGAAAGATGGAGAAGAGAAAGAGGAATAAAGGAGGATGAAATAAACAAAAGGAGGGCAAAATAAAGTCATTATCCATACAGTTCAAGTCCCACAGTCGACTTGAGAGCATCCAGGAATTAGTTTATTTCTTCTGGCGATCCGACGTTATGCACAGATCCTCCATGACTGCAGCACAGCGTTGCCGGATATTGCACAGAATATTGAATATTTAAATCCCTCAGACGCTTCTTCACCTCATCAAATGTCTTCCTCTTGCGGTCCACAAACGGAGAAAAGTCCTGGAACTGCATTATCTTAGAGTGCTTGTATATCATGTCATGAGAATCCTTCCCCGAGACTATGGAGGCCTCCAGCAGCATCTATTTTTCCCTGAAATGCTGTCGTTGACCTAGGACTGGGCGGGGTCGCTGGTCTGACCCCTTCTGGCACACAGCATCCCAGTGGGCCAATTCAGTCCACACCTAGCCCAGCTCTGACTCTCGTTACAGCAGCTGTGGGTGCCATTGCTCCAGAAAATCAACACGCGGGCCTTCCTCCTCCCGTTCGGGAAGGCCAAGCAACCGAATGTGTTTCCGATGACCTGGATTTCCGATGTCATCAATATGTTCCTCTAAGTTCGGGACTCGATTTTCCAGAACCCAGACCTGACCCATGGATGACTCAGAAGTGGTCTTGGAGGCCATTGCCTGTTACCCCGCTCTCCCCGACACGCTGCCTGAGTTTCTCAATGTCTTAGTCATGTTTCTGCAGTATGACCGAGACTGACTCCCACCTGGACTGGGTCTCTTCAATGGACGTATCAATCTTCTCTCGGAGTTTTACTAGCTCCGAGATCAGGCTCACCCCTGCAGGTGACTCCCCCGGGGCGGACGCAGACGTCTGTCTTGCTGCGGGGTTGGGGGAGGTGTCCCTCTCCGTTGTGAACTCCGAGAACCTTTGCCTTCGGTCATTTTAAAAAGCATCAAATTATAAAGTTTGATGTAGAATGGCCAAGGCTGCTGTGCAAAAACTGGTTTAAACAATTTAACAGGTGAGGTGACGTTGGGTACCCCACTTTGCCAGAGTCTTGGGCAGAGCTATGCAGTCTCATACCTACTGGGTCACCGCCATTTTGCATCTCCCTGACACCCTGTTTAAAAAAAGGAATAAGGCAAAAGACAGAAAATTACAAACTGATCAGCCTATCCTCGGTCGTGGGTAATTTCCTGGAATCCATTGTGAAGGATGAGATTTCTGAATAATTGCCAGTGCATGGTAAAGTAGGGCAAAGTCAGGATGGTTTTGTCAAAAGAGAGGATGCTTATGAATCTGTTAGAATTCTTTGAGGATGGAACAAGCAGGTTAGACCAAGGAGAGCTAATGGATACTATCTATTTGGACTACAAGAAGGACATTGACAATGTGCTTCACAGGAGGCTGCTGAGTGTCAGGAGGCCCATGGTGTCAGAGACAAGGTACAGAAGCTCAGCTGTCTGGCAGAAAGTAGAGATTACAAATAGTAGGGTCCTTCTCTGGATAGCAGACGATGGAAACTGGTGTTCTGCAAGGAAACCACAACTTTTTACTTTGAACATTAAGGATCTAGATTAAGGAACTGAGGGCATTCCGGCGAGGCTTTTAGATTTCGCAAAGGTAGGTAGAGGGACAAGTATCATTGAGGAGGCAGAAGGATTTAGATAGGGTAGGAGAATGGGCAACGAAGTGGTAGATGGAGCTCAACCTGAGAAAGTGCGCGGTGATGCACTTTATAGGATAGAACAGAGGCATGGACTATTTTATAACTGGGGAGAAAATTCAGAAATCTGAAGTACAAATAGATTTTCTAGATCCAGTCCGGGATTGTCTCTAGGTAAATGTGCAAGTTGAGTCAGTATCTAGGAAGGTGTTATATCTGCCACACAGTGTGTTGGAAATCTTACATTCAGAAAAAGAACTGAGTCAACTCTTATAAACAATAATATTTGTTTATTGAAACACATTTAATGTTAGAAAAATAAAATGCATTATAATGTAATGAAAAATACTACAAATTAACTTAACTTTGGATGATCACATCCCACCCCACGAGAAGGTGACCGGATTCCATGTGGTGAACACTAATTGTTCTTCTGATAGTCTCTTAGAGGTGTCTTCTCTTCAAGTGGTTATTATCGAGGGGTTTTGCAGCAATTCTTATCCTTCCAAGTCTTCAC
Source organism: Chiloscyllium punctatum (assembly GCF_047496795.1). NCBI lineage: Eukaryota > Metazoa > Chordata > Chondrichthyes > Orectolobiformes > Hemiscylliidae > Chiloscyllium > Chiloscyllium punctatum. The sequence continues at coordinate 25,744,934 of NC_092790.1, read as the reverse complement.
GCCTTTTTTGGAGGGTATGGAGGATCTGACAATGGAATGATCAGGTTCAGTTACCCTGAGCAATCAGACTCAACCTGGGGTCGTCACATTGATGGCCCAAGGACGTCATTCCATTGTCCCATTCAGGTCCAACTTCATGCAGGTGTTACAGGGTCTGTAGCTGTCAAGTTCGTTGGTATTTGTAAGGAGATGCAGCCTGTCTGGATTCTGTAATATGGGGATTACCACAGAGACTTCTGTCAAGGCTGAGTTCTACTTCGCAGCATGCTTTAATCATTGTTCATTTTTGTAACTCCATGGTAAATTAATTATTGTCCATCGTAAGATTATTCTTTCAGGTGGTCCATCTGGTAAGAAATGCAAATACAGTGATAGCATTTATTTTCAGAGGGCTTCAATATTAAAGCAACACGGAGTATTGCCTACCGTTTTGGGCACCATAACTCAGGAAAGATGTACTGCCCCGGACAGTGTTCAGAGGAGCTTCATAAAAATGGTCTTAGGAATGAAAAGCTTAACATATGAGGTCTCTGTGTCTATACTCGCTGGAGTTTAGAAGGATGAAGATGGATCTAATTGAAACTTACAGAATACTGGTGGCCTGGTCAGAGTAGACGTTGGGAAGATGCTTCCACTGTTCGGAGAGAAGGGACTCAAGGACATAGCCTGAGAGTCAAGGGAAGATCTTTTAGAACAGAGATAAGGAGAAATAACTTCAGCCTGACAGTGGTAGAATAGCAGTTTCATTCCCTAAAGGACATCAGTGAACCAGGTGAGTTTTTCTCGACAATCGATTCACAACCACCATCAGTCTCTTAATTCCAGATTTGAAGTCAAGCTCCGTGACTTGTTGTAGCAGCATTTGAAGCCAGGTCAGTCGAACATTATCTGGGTTTAGCACATACGAATTCAGTGAAAACACCACAAGGCCACTAATTTGCCCAATCCTCCACAGTGTGACTAGCATATGCAGAATGACATGTCCTATGATTTGCCTTCATGTTAACTTTGACTTCCTTATCAAGATATGGATGATTTTTCCCCATTATGCAATTCCTCTTCGGTCTTTAGTATCTCCCTAGTTATTTGCCAAATTTCTTCATCTGTCCTGCCTTTGACTGTTCTTTTCTCCCCCAGTCCACCCAGGACAAATCCTTCCTTAGCCTAGTATAATTATTATTGCCTAACACTAAAACTCTCAGGTATGACTCAGTTTTCACTCTTTCAATCTGAATGTGAAACTCCAGCAAGTTGTGGTTCCTCTTTCCAAGGCAAAGCTCATCCACCAATTCTTCCTTGTAACATAACATCAAATCTAAATTAGCCCATTCTCTGGTTGGTTCCATGACGTCCTGCTCTTAGAAATAACCTCTCATACTCTATGAATCTTTATTCGAGGCTATCACTGTTAAGATGATTAATTGAGTCAGTTTGCATGTTCAAACCACCCATAGTTACTGTTGTGCCCTTGTTACAAACCCTCACTCTTTTTAACCTCAGAAGGACTTTGGGGCAGAGAGGCTGAAAATTAATCTTCCCTAGAGGTTTCTTCCCATGCTTTTTATTTGCACTGAGACGGATTTCAAACATGTTTTGACACAAAACACTTTGAAAAGGTCTGAGTTCCCACTTGCACAAACAAATGTTTATTTTCTTTACACTAACCACATTTCACAGTAAATATTGAGGAATTAACAGAGCTAAAAGTGGTCATGAGATATCTTTAGCAAACAGGATTGAGGAAAATCCCAAAGCCTTTGTTTTCATATATAAGGAGCAAAAGGGTAACGAGAGAAATGTTTGGCCAACACAAGGACAAAGGAAGGAAAGTTATGCGTTGTGTCAGAGAAAATGGGTGAGATTCTTAACGAGTACTTTGCATCTGTATTCACCAAGGAGAGGGACATGACGGATGTTGAGGTTAGGGATAGATCTTTGAGTATTCGGGGTCAAGTCGACATAAAGAGGGAGGAGGTTTTGGATATTCTAAAAGGTATTAATGTAGACAAGTCCCCAGATCTGGTTGGGATCTACCACACGTTACGAAGGGAATTGAGAGAAGAAATAAGTGGGGCTTTAACTTATATCTTTGCAGGATCCTTGAACATTGGTGAGGTCCAGGAGGACTGGAGAATTGTTAATGATGCCCCCTTGTTTAAGAAGGGGAGCGGGGATAATCCAGGTAATTATAGACCGGCGAGCCGAACATCAGTGGTAGGGAAACTGTTGGAGAAGATACTGAGGGACTTGGGTAACGTGTTTTATTCGGTTCCCAATAGTAGGCTAATGGAGTAGGTGAAGTCGCATGGGCCTCAGGGTGTTCTATCAAGATGGAAAGAGAACTGGCTGGGCAACATGAGACAGAGAGTAGTAATAGAAGAGGATTTCTCAAAATGCTGCTGGGACCACTGTTGTTTGTGATATATATTAATGATTTGGAAGAAGGTATCGATTGCCTGATTAGCAAATTTGCAGATGATAAAAAATGTGTTGCTGGAAAAGCGAAGTAGGTCAGGCAGCATCAAAGGAGCAGGAGAATCTACGTTTCGGGCATAAGCGTCGATTCTCCTGCTCCTTTGATGCTGCCTTTTTCCAGAAACACATTTTTAAGCTCTGATCCCCAGCATCTGCAGTCCTAACTTACTCCCAGTTTGCAGATGATACCAAGATTGTTGGAGTAGCAGATAATGAAGAGGACTGCCAGAGAATGCAGCAGTATATAGATAGATTGGAGAAATTGGACACAGATATGGCAGATGGAGTTCAATCTGTTCAAATGCATGGTGATGCATTTTGGAGGATCCAATTCTATAGCAAACTGTGCATTAAATGGAAAAATTCTGGGGTAAATTGACATACTGAGAGATATGGGTGTTCCGTTCATTGTTTTCTGAATCTGGCAATGCAGGTCAGTAAAGTGGTCAATAAGGCATAACGCATGCTTTCCTTGATTGGATCAGTTATTGAGTACAAGCGCTGGCAGGTCATCTTACGGTTGCTTAGGACTTTGGTTTGGCCGCATTTGGAAGACTGCATATAGTTTTGGTCACTTTATTACCAAAAGGATGTGGATGATTGAATAGAGTGCAGAGTAGGTTCACCAGGGTGTTGCCTGGGATGGAGGGTGCTGATTACGGAAAGAGGTTGGGTAGATTAGGATTATTTTAATTATAAGGACAAAGGTTGAGGGGGGAGCCTGATAGAGGTCTACAAAATCAAGAGAGAGATAGACAGGGTAGATACCAAGAAGCTTTACCACAAATTGTAAACTCATGACCCCTAGTAATTGAGTTCCAACGTGAGAGGGAAAGATTTAGGGCCTGAGGGATATATGTGGGAAGCTCGGAGGTGGTAGGGGCAGGAACGATAATGTCATCTAAGATGTATCTGCCAGATACATGAATGGGCGGGGAGCAGAGGGACACAGGCCCTTAGAAAATAGGTGGCAGGTTTAGAAAATAGGGGATCTGGATCAGCGCAGGCTTGGAGGGCCGAAGGGTCTGTTCGTGTTTTGGAATGCTCTTTGTTCTTTATCATTCATTCTAAAAATAGCAAGTTTTCAATTTACTGTATGCTGCAATTTAATAATACAAACCATTTATTTATTTGGCAGTGCATGTCAAATTATTGTCATTGATAAATTTCAGACACAGAGTCATACTGACGTACAGCATGGAAACAGACACTTCCGTCCAACCCATCCATGCTGACCATATATCCCAACCCAATCTAGTCGCACCTGCCAGCACTCAGCCCATATCCCTCTACACACTTTCTATTCATATACCCATCCAGACGCCACCTAAATGTTGCAATTGTACCAACCTTCACTACTTCCTCTGGCAGTTCATTCCATACACGTACCACCCTGTGTGTGAATATGTTGCCCCTTACGTCACTTTTACATTTTTCCATCCCAACCTAAACCTATGCCCTCTAGTTCTGGACTCGCCCACACCAGGGAAAATAGATTGCCTATTTCCCCATTCATGCCCCTCATGGTTTTATAGACCCCTATAAGGTCACCCCTCAGCCTCTAAAGTTCCAGGGAAAATATCCCTAGCCTATTCAACCTCCACCGATAGCTCAAATCCTCCAACCTTGGCAACATTCTTGTAAATATTTTCAGAACCCTTTCAAGTTTCACAACATCCTACCGATAGGATGGAGACCAGAATTGCACATAATATTCCAAAAGTGGCCTAACTAACCTCCTGTACAGCCGCAAAACGACCTTCCAACCACTGTACTCAATGCTCTGACCAATTAAGAAAAGCATACCAAATGTCTTCTTCACTGTCTTATCTATCTGTGACTCTACTTTCAAGGAACAATGAACCTGCACTCCAAGTTCTCTTTGTTCATCAACACTCCCTTGGACCCCACCATTTAGAGTATAACTCCTGCTAAGATTTGCTTTCCCAAAATGCACTGTCTCGCATTTATCTAAATTAAACTCCATCTACCACTCCTCAGCTCATTGGCCCATCTGATCAAAATCCCATCTTAATATGAGGTAACCTTCTTCGCTGTCCACTACACCTCCAATTTGGGTGTCATCAGCAAATTTACTAACTATACCATTTATACACACATGCAAATCATTTATATGAATGACGAGAAGAAGTGGACCCAGCACCGATCTTTGTGACACTCCACTGGTCACATGCCAACAATCTGAAAAACAACTCTGCACCACGACCATCTGCGTTCTACCTTAAGTCAGTTCTGTATCCAAATGGCTAGTTCTCCCTGTATTCCACGAGATCTACCCTTGCAAGCCTCAAATGCCTTACTGAAGTCCTTATTGATCACGTCCACTGCTCTGCCCTCATCAATCCTTTCTTTTACTTCTGTAAAAAAACTCAATCAGGTTTGTGAGACATGATTTCCCACGCACAAAGCCATGTTGACTCTCCCTAATCAGTCCTTGCCTTCCCAAGTAAATATACAACCTGTCCATCAGGATTCCCTCCAACAACTTGCCCTCCACTGACATCAGGCTCAATGGTCTATAGTTCCCTGGCTTGTCCTTACCACCTTTCTTAAACAGTGACACCATGTTCGCCAACCTCAAGTCTTCTGACACCTCACCTGTGACTATCAATGGTACAAGTATCTCAGTAAGAGGCCTAGCAATTACTTCCCTAGCTTCGCACAGAGTTGTAGGGTAAACTTGATCGATCAGATCCTGGGGATTTATCCACTTTTATGCATTTCAAGACATCAGCACTTCTTTCTCTGTGATAAGGACATTTTTCAAGATGTTACCATCTATTTCTCTGTATATCTACATCTCCCATGTCTTCTCCTGAGTAAACACTGATACAAAATACTCGTTTAGTATCTACCCCATCTCCTGCGGCTCCACACAAAGGCACCTTGCTGATCTTTGAGGGCTCTATTCTCTCCCTATTTACCCTTTTGTCCTCAAAGTATTTGTAAAATCCTTTTGGATTCTTCTTAACTCAATTTGCCAAAGATATCTCATGTTGCCTTTTTGCCTTCCTGATTTACCTCTTTAGTATGCTCCTACTGCCTTTATACGCTTCTCAGGATTCACTCGATCTATCCTGCCTGTACCTGACATATACTTCCTTCTTTTTCTTCACTAGACCCTCAATTTCTTTAGTCATTCAGCACTCTCTATACCTACTAGCCTTTCTTTTCACCCTAATAAGAATATAATGTCTCTGGACTCTAGTTATTTGATTTCTGTACGCTTTCCATTTTTCAGCCATCCCTTTCGCCGCGAACATCTGCAGCCATCAGCTTTTAAACGTTCTTGCCTAATAATGTCAAAATTGTCCTTTCTCCAATTTAGAACTTCAACTTTAAGTTCTTGTCTGTCCTTTTCCATTGTTATTTTAAAACTAGTAGAATTATTGGCAAATAGCTTGAGGTCACACATTTCAGTGAGAAATTAAATCTTAATGTGATTATATTTAAATGTGTAAGTATGATAAGTCGATTTGATTGTTCAATCATTTGCTCACTCTGAATATGCAATCAGTCAGAGGTCAACCACTTTGCAAATAATGGAGCAACAATGTATGCATTTGAATACTGAGATTCAATGTGTAATTGCGATCACCGAAATAGTCAGACAACATGTTCTTTTTCGATACAAAACAAAATGTGCATTCTTTACTTTTGTATCATAGTAGGTTGTTTGGTGTTTATAGTTTAATTCCATCAATGTAGAAACAACTTCATTGTTTTCAGAGATGGGGCAGTTATTGTGCAGTTGAATAATTGTAGCTCATACCTTATTGTTTCCCAATTCACAAACTCCTGATCATTGTTCAGGTCAGTAAACGTATCACTTTACGTCTTGACCGACATTAAAAGTGGATTCCAAAAGGCCTGAATTCGGGTACAGTGCTACTGGAACTCGCAGCTACCTGTGCATGGAGTGAGACACTGACCTGCTCCTGAATCTGTCCAGAGAGTTTCCAACCTGAGTCAGGGCAGTCATTCAAATATTCCCTCACAGAGAATCATTTGGAATCCACCTTCAGCAGCAGGAAACTAGCCAACAGGCTATCACTGCTCTCAGTGTAGGTACAAATGCTGTCTAAATTAGATACCAACGACTGACCAGGAACCAGGCCTTACAAATTTATCCTCAGTCAGAGCCTGGCCTATGGAACAGATGTATGGAAATGGAGTCTCAGCATCACACCACACAAGTTACTTATGGTGATGGCATCTGGCATGTCCCCCAGACTCCATACATTTGTCCAGTGGACCAGACACTGGGTGAAAATGTTCACAATTGACAGTCTATTGCAGCATTTTGTGTCTCACAGTGAACCCTCTGAAACTGAATCCAATAAATGCACCTTCATATTCAACAGTATCAAAATAAAATTGGACATGTATGTGGATGGTCAGATACTAATTCATAGGTCATCCAACAGAATGTATCTTAAGAAACCAGGAGCAAACAGCAACCCAAGAATCGGTTTAATAACTGAACTTGATGGATTTTGTCTGGTCTAGGTAACCACGCATATTGTACTGGCATTTAGGTGAATGTAACAATGCACATCAAAACTGGAAGTCTTGGTCTAACGTCCCACCCTGGCTTCCTGACCTCACACACCTCACTCCCTCGCACACCTCACTCCCTCAAACAATTACCAATTAATGAGAATTGACAAACTGAGTGAAACTTGGAACACAGAACAGTACAGCACAGTAAGAGCCCTTCAGCCCTCAATGTTTTGCTGGCCTTTTATCCTACTCTTAGATCAGACTATCCTACATGATCTTCAATGTACTAACTCCCAAGTGCCTATCCAAGAGTCTTCTTAACTATCCCTAATGTATATGACTCTACTACCACCGCTGGCGGTGCATTCCGCCCACCCACCACTCTTCGAATAAAGAACCTACTTCTTTGAATAAAGAATCTCCTCTAAACCTTCCTCCAATCATCTTAAAGTTATGCCCTTTGGTGATAGCCAATTCTGCCCTGGGAAAAGTCTCTGGCAATCCACTATAATGAGGCAACCTGAACTGAACCCAATATTCCAAGTGTGGTGGAACCACAGCTTTATTTAGCTAAGCATTAACATCGCCGCTCTTAATCTCAATCCCCCGTTAATGAAAGCCAACACACCATACACCTTCTGAACAACCCTGCCAACTTGGGTGGTAACTTTGTGGGATCTATGGACATGGAGCCAAAGATCCCTCTGTCACTCCACGCTGCCAATAATTTTGCCTTTAACTCTGTGTGGTGTATGCAAATACAACCTTCCAAAATAAATCGCTTCCTAATTTTAATGTTCAACTGCATCTGCCACTTATCAGCCCAGCTCTGCATCCTGTCAATGTCCTCTTGTAACCTTTCCCAACCCTCCACACTATCCACAACTCCACCATTCTTCATGTCATCGGCAAACTTATTAACCCAACATTCCATTTCCTCATCAAAGTCATCTATAATAATGACAAATAGCACAGGTCCCAGAGCGGATCCCTGTGGAACAGCATTGGTCACTGATGTCCAGGTTGAATACTTTCCATCTGCTACTACCCTCTGTCTTCCAAATCCATATCCAGACATCCAAATTTCCCTGTGCCCCATGCCTCCTTACCTTCTGAATGCGCCTACAATGGGAACCTTATCAAACGCCTTGTGAAAATTGTTGTTCACCACATCAGTGTGTTTTTTTCACATCTTCAGATAATTCAATAAGGTTTCTGAGGGATGACTGCTCCTCACAAAGCCATGCTGACTATCTCTGATCAAACTATGGTTTTCTAAGTTATAGTAAATCCAGCCTCTCAGAAGCGTCTCCGATACTTTGCCCACCACTGATGTAAGATGACAGTTCTGTCATTCCCAGGGTTATCCCTATTCCCTTTCCTGAACAAGGGATTAACATTTGCAATCCTCCAATCATCTGGCTCTACTCCAGTGGAGAATGCCAATGCAAAGGTCAAAGGCACAGAAACCTCTCCCATCACTTCCTGGAGTAACCTCGGGTATACCCTATCTGACCCAGGTCATTTATCCATCCTTATGTTTGTACCTCAATCAGTCTGTACTTCTTATCAACTTTTCTACATCCTGTCCAACCAACTGATTAACTGTTTCCATTTCAATACTATTTAGAGTGCTGTTTGCATGAGTAATGTCCTCTGAATCACAGAATGAAAAACAAGGAGTACACCAATGCCTTCCTGATGAAGGGCTTATGCCCGAAACATCAACTCTCCTGCTCCTCGGATGCTGCCTGACCTGTTGTGCTTTTCCAGTACTACACGTTTCAACTCTGATCTCTCTCAACTGCAGTCCTCACTTTCTCCATTACTGAGGGCTGTCCCCTCTGCACGCTGAGCAGGGAATTAACCATCAGGACTCATTGTATGTGGAGCTGACTGCTCAGTTCTGGAAAGTTGCACTTGATGAGTATATATTTTTTTTAAAAAGATATTAAAGTTCAACAAATGTTCATTCAGTGCCAGAGTTATAATTTTGGTTCATGGTTTGAGCAGCCTGATAAGAAATAGTGAATGACTGAAGAACTCCGAGGTACAGAGAATTCCAGGTGTTATATTCCAGCTTACGTTAATGCTGGGAATATTATCAGACAGACTGATGTGGTAAGGGAATGAATTGATATGTGGAGGTGTGACATTTTTGCCATCACAGAGACGTGTTTGAGGGAGGTCAGGGCCAACAACTCAATATTCTGTTATACGGTAAAATATGGGCATGACAGGAGAGGGGGTTGAATAGAAGGTGGTGTTGGATTCTTAATTAAGGAGTTAGTTATTGCAGTAAGGAGGGACAATATCTTGGAAGTGTCTTCTAATCAGGGTTTATGGGCCGAGGTTAGGATCAAAACGATGACAGAACACACTGCTTATTTTACAGAGCACCATAAAGTTGAAAATACAGGAGAAGATAGATAACCAATTCACTGAGGTGTGTAGGAAAGCAAGGCCGGAGATGTTACAGAGATAGGAAAGCAAGGCCGGAGATGTTACAGGTATAGGAAAGCAAGGCTGGAGATGTTACAGGTATAGGAAAGCAAGGCTGGAGATGTTACAGGTATAGGAAAGCAAGGTTGGAGATGTTAATGAGATAGGAAAGAAAGGCTGGAGATGTTACATGTGTAGGAAAGCAAGGCTGGAGATATTACAGCGCTAGGAAAGCAAGGCTGGAGATGTAACAGTGATAGTAAAACAAGCTGCAGATATTTCAGAGATAGGAAAACATGGCTGGAGATGGCAGAGAGATTGAGTGGCCTGTGCATGCTAGAACAGGTTAGTGAGGTATTTTTAAATTCAGTCACAGGAAAGAGGTAGAGGTATAGCAGCTGGAAGTTATCGAAATATGGAGAGACGTAGGGGCTGGCAGAATTTACAGCGATAGATGGGTCTGGAGTTTGAGATAAAGATTGCGGAGATATGGAGGATTACTGAGATACAGATGGATGCAGCGACTGGAGGAGATGACAGGGAAAAATACAGACATACACGTGGGTAGTTTAAAAATGGAAATGAGCGATGTCTTAATAGAGAAAATATTATAGAAATCTTTGGAATAGACAACGCACTGGGAGGAACTGAAGGATTGTCCAAATACGAGAGAAATAGAGTCAGTGTAATACAGCACAGGACAGGCCCTTCGGTTGCCAGCGACACAAATAAAAAAGCCCTGTAGACCCTGGAAACCCCTCCTTTCTAACGTCTGGGGGCAAACGCTAGAATTGGGAGAGGTGTCCTATTGACTGCTCAAACAACAATGTGACATAACGACACCTCATTGTGTCAGATCAAACACTGACACGGAAACCTCCTGCTGACTCCCCTCCCTCAGCTGATGGATCCGTGTCACTCCACATTGAACAACACGGGGAGGACGCACGGAGAGGGTGACAGAGCTGGAGAATGTCTACTGGGTGGGCCATTTCAAACCCCACCAAGAGGGGATCAGCAGCAGCATTGCCGATTGAGATGGTCGTGCCCAAAATGAAATAGCTTCCAGAGTGAATCTGCACCGGGGCAGGGGAGAAACACGCTTGACCTCATCTTCACCAACCTACTGCTTTACCAGTGCCACACATTGACGTATGAAAATTAATTGGCCATAATAATATGTCAGGGGCTAGGAATCCTGCAGAAACAACTCACTTCATGATCTCTGAAAGCCTGTCCCCCATCGATAAGACACATGTTGAATATGTGTGTGATGAAATACCCACTTTTTCCTTGGGTGAGTTCAGCTTCACCCCTCATCCACTGACAGTCAGTAGTAGCAATTCCTGCCATCTACACAGTGCTCTGCAGAAATTTACCAAGGTTCCTTACAACGTACTTCTGAACCCCCGACCATCAAGAAGGACAAGGGAAGCAGATACATGGGACCCCCACCATGTTAGCGTTCTGTTCCAAGTCATCCGCCATCCTGATTGGTAAGTACACTGCTGTTCCTTCAGTGTCACTGTTTCAAGGTCCCTCCCGAATGGTAATGGAAGTCTAACTACAACACGTGGACTCCAGTAGTTCAGTGCGGCAGCTCACTACCACCTTCTCAAGGGCAAGAAGAGACGGACAATAAATACTGGCCCAATCATATTCTATGAATAAATTAAAACGAAAAATATTGTCCAAACATGTCCAATGCTGGACACTATGCTTTGCGTTTTGGGAGCTCAGGCTGGTTGGGTTCAGTCCGTAACTTACTTGTTGTGAACAGTTGAAGGGTTAATCTGTCAGATTCTCAGAGGCATGGCCTACATACCGAGCATCACACAGACATTGATATTCACACCCATCACTGAGCTCTGAGATAGACATAAGCAATACAAAATGTTTTCATATCTGACTAACATGTTTAAACACACAGTGAAATTGTTACCACAAAAAATGATTAAGATTGAATATTACCAGGGAGAAAGTAAGGACTGCAGATGCTGAAGATCAGAGTAAAAAAATGTGGTTGTGAAAAAGCACAGCCGTTCAGTCGGCATCTGAGGAGCAGGAGAGTCGACTATTAGTTCACAACATTAATACAAAGGAAAATAATTGCATATTTTCAAAGTTATTGCACTTAATAATAATGTGGTCTTGGGTGTGGGAATGATATTCATCATTTCAATGTGAGTTGGGCACTGTTTTCATCATATTGTTGTTATAAAAGTGAACAGAATAAATGGGTGGATTTTATACATATTCGACAATCTAAAAGCTGGTATTATGAAATGATGTCGGAACTTCAGTAAAGAGACTTTGCTGTTAATGGTTAGAAGAATGCTGTAAACATTTACACAGAGATTTCCAGCTCAAATCACACACAAGAACGTTAGGCTGGGATGATGCTGGCCATCAATGGAGCTGCACAATTCTGTTTGGATATCGACATTGTGGGGCTAACATACATTGGATATGGTTTATGAGAGATTCAATGTAAGCTGCCATGTGCTGCGGGATTCCATCACCTTTATAACACCGTCATTCAGGACCAGGGCCAAGATGCAGAATTACAGAGTTTAGGGACACACCAGAGAAATATACTTGCAAGACATGTCTGTTTACAGGTCATTGTTATAAATATTGAACTGTGTATGGACCAGCGCCATGTGCGAGTCCATTGACCAGTCTGCCCCACTCACATCTCCCCATTGTTCAGGTATGTCTCTAACCAGTCTATTGTGAGGGATTGTGTGAGTAACTGCCCAGCTCCAGTTTGGAAGCTCTCAGGACAGATTTTGGAGATGGTCAGTGTTTTGGAGGTCATGGTGAGGCCCAGTAACACTGTGTCTGAATTCAGGCTTTTCCTCAAAATCATTTCCAACAGCTTTGCTGCCTGCAAGATGGTGTGTTCACTGATCTGAACATGAATCGGCTGTTTATGACAGTCACTGAATTGTGTAATAGTTAGGTGTGCGCTCTGGTATTTCAATTATTTTTCAATTCAATTGTTTCAACTGAAAAATATTGATGCTTGGTTTATTTTAAAATATGTAAGAAATAAAGTGATATTAACTCTTCACTATACAAAACGTAAAATTGACCTGCTGCATATTTCCCTCAGACTAATCAAGCAACAATCAATATTGTCTGGAAAGCAAGATTATGTGAACAGGACTATGTCCCAGGCAACATCACCATCCTCTCTGGTAGGTTCTGTCCCACTGAAAGGAAGAAGCCAAGCAGAAGAAGGCAGGCCCTTGGCATATAGGGCAGCATGGCGGCTCAGTGGTTAGCACCGCTGCCTTACAGCACCAGGGATCCAGATTCGATTCCAGCCATGGGCAACTACCTGCGTGGAGTTTACACATTCTCCCCGTGTCTGCGTGGGTTTCCTCATACAGTCCAAATATGTGCAGCTGAGGTGAATTGGTCATGGTGGTGGCTTGGTCTATGGAGGGCTAGTGCGGACTGGTTGGGCCGAAGGGTCTGTTCCCACACTGTAGGGAATCTATTCTAATCGTAGTGCTCAGCATTGATGCTGGATCCTGTTTCTGCTCTGCAGAAGGTTTTGTGGGAATCAATAAAAGGGAAACCTATAATTGACCACATTGTCAACTTTCTGCCTGCTGCAGATACATCTCTTCATTTCATATCTGTAAGAATGGTCAGAATCGTGAAAGGATGCAAGGGCTATCTTTAAATTTTGCAGACCCTCCACACAATGATATGAACTGAATGGTAAAGACTTTAAACAGGTTAAGCAACAAATGACGATGCATCCATAAGGTACAATGGCCCTTTTTCGGCTGCAGCAGCATCGTATTACGTACAACTCATACAGTCTGCAACTTTCTGGACAGACATACCTCCCACAGTACAATAACCACCACGGCCCGACATACCTCCCACTGGACAGTAACAATCAAGGCCAGACATACCTCACACTGTACAGTAACCCCCACGGCCAGACACACACCTCCCACTGTACAGTAACCATCACACCCCGACATACCCCCCACTGTACAGTAACCATCACACCCCGACATACCCCCCACTGTACAGTAACCATCACGGCTCGACATACCCCCCACTGTACAGTAACCATCACGGCCCGACATACCTCCCACTGTACAGTAACCATCACACCCCGACATACCTCCCACTGTACAGTAACCGTCACACCCGGACATACCTCCCACTGGACAGTAACCATCACGGCACGACATACCTCCCGCTGTACAGTAACCATCACACCCCGACATAACTCCCACTGTACAGTAACCATCACACCCCGACATACCCCCCACTGTACAGTAACCATCACACCCCGACATACCTCCCACTGTACAGTAACCATCACACCCCGACATACCTCCCACTGTACAGTAACCATCACACCCTGACATACCTCCCACTGTACAGTAACCATCACACCCCGACATACCTCCCACTGTACAGTAACTATCGCGGACCGACGTACCTCCCATTCTACAGTAACCTTCAGGGTACGATATACATCCCACACTACAGTAACCATCACAGCCAAACATATCTTTCACTGTACAATAACCACCACGGCACGACATAACTCCCACTGTACAGTACCCATCACGGCCCGACATAGCTCTCACTGTGGAGTTACTAACACTGCCCGATATAAATCCCACTGTACAGTAACCGTAACAGAACGACATACCTCCCACTGTACACTAACCAACACGACCATACATACCTCCCACTGTACAGTAACCGTTATGGCCCGACATACCTCCCACTGTACAACAATTATCACGGCCAGACATACCCCCCACTGTACAGTAACCGGCTCGGCCCAACATACTTCCCACTCTACCAGCGCCATTAAGAGCGGCATGGTGGCTCAGTGTTTAGTACTGCTTGCTCACAGCGCCTAGGTTCGATTCCGGCCTTGGGAGATAACTGTGTGGAGTTTGCACATTCACCACGTGTCTGCAGGGGTTTCCTTCCGCAATCCAAATATATGCAGGATCCAAGTGAAATGGCCATACTAAATTGTTAAGTGTCTTAGTCAGAGGGAAACGGGTGTTGGTGGGTTACTCTTCGGAGGGTTGATGTGGACTGGTCAGGCCGAAGGGCCTGTTTCCACACTGTAAGGAATCTCATCTATTCTCCACGGTACATGTCAGGAATATGATGGAATAATCACTTGTTTGAATGAGTGCAGCTCCAACAGTACTCTAGTATGGACTTACTATCAACAGGCAGCACAGTTGCGTGGGGAGGATCATGTCTCACAAACTTGATTGAATGTTTTGAGAAAGTGGCAAAATTGATTGATGAGGGCACGGGGCTGGATGCTGGCCGTCTGGACCTTGGCAAGACCTTTGATATGGTTCCTTATGGCATGCTCATACAGAAGGGGAGGTGAATTGGAGTGCAATCAGCGGGCAGTTATTAAGATGGATAGAGAACTGTTTGGCCATAGAAGACAGGAGTGGTAGAACAGTGTTTTTGTGACTGGAGATCTGTCAATTGATTGACGGAGTTGCAGATTGTGAGGATGATTGCCAGAGAATACAGCAGAATATCGGTCAGCTGCAGACTTGGACAGAGAAAACACCGATGTGACGTGATTCATTTTGGAAGGTCTAATGAAGGAGAGCAGTATACAGTGGATGTAAAAACTACTGGCCGCATCAACATCCGAAGGGATCTTGGTGTACAGCTCCATAGTTCCCTGAAAGTGACCACACGGGTGGACAGGGTGATCAAGAAGACTGACAGCAAACTTGCAGACAGGCATCAGAGCATGCAGTATGAAAATTAGCAGGTCATGTTGCAGCTGTAGAGAAACTTAGTTCGAGGTACATTTAGAATATCGTGTACGGTACTGGCTGCCACACGATGTGGAAGTGTTGGAGAGGGAATGGAAAAGTTTTACCAGGATGTAGTCTGGTTTAGAGGGTATTAGCCAGAAGGAGAAATTGAACACACATGGTTTGTTTGCACCTGGGCATCATTGGCTATGGGGCTCCCTGATAGATATTTACAAAATTATCAGAGGCATAGATAGAAGGACAGTTAGAGGCTTTTTCCCAGAGTAGAAATATCAATGACTCAGGACCGTAGGTTTTAGGTAAAAGCGAGAAGGTTCAGGAGATGTGATAGGTAAGGATTTTTTTGCTGTTCCAGACAGAATGTAAAGTGCCTGGAATGCACTGATAGAGGGGAAGAAGCCGATATATCAAGGTTTCAGAGGGATCTTTGCACAAGTATGAGTAAGTAGGGAATAGAATGACATATAAAATATCGGAAAAAAACTTGTTTTAACTTTAGAAAGGCATCATGTGTCAGTGCGGGCTTGCTGGGCTAAAGGATCTATTCCTGTACCGCACTGTTCTTTAAGACAATATTTGAGCGCGGGAGTGGCAAGATGCTCAACGAATGATTACTGATTACCAACAGCCATATTATTGTGGATCCCTCCCCTCATCAACTTGCTTCTTCATATCCATCCCCACTGTGGGCAAACTCAATACTGAGA
Source organism: Chiloscyllium punctatum (assembly GCF_047496795.1). Taxonomy (NCBI): domain Eukaryota; kingdom Metazoa; phylum Chordata; class Chondrichthyes; order Orectolobiformes; family Hemiscylliidae; genus Chiloscyllium; species Chiloscyllium punctatum. The sequence continues at coordinate 25,728,973 of NC_092790.1, read as the reverse complement.
ATTTGACATGAATGTCAGAGCTGGTACCTGGTGACGCCATCTTAACCCTCACTCCTGCGGCCTTCTATCTTGGACACCAGGGGACACTGCACTGATAGAATCTTCATGTACTCCACAGCCACCAATGCTGGCATCTGACACATGCCAGCCTCACCATGCCATCCCAGCACACCTTCGACCCACTGACAGTACACTTCTGTACGTCAATTCTGCAGCTCAGGGTGCACTGACAACTCTCATTGCAATGCTGTTGCAAGGACACTGTGCCCAGGGACACACACCCAGCTCATGGACTGTCCTTCTGGGCTGCTCACTCCGTATTTTTACATACTCAATGCTGCTGCAAGGACACTGTGGTCAGGATCAAACACTCAGCTCATGGACTATCCCTCTGGGCTGCTTACTCCATGTTTGTACGCACTCAATGCTGCTGCAAGGAAACTGTGCTCAGGGACACACACCCAGCTCATGGGCTGTCTCTCTGGGCTGCTGACTCCGTGTTTGTGCACACTCACTTTGAACTGACTTGAATGCTCACAGAATTATAGCCATGCCTTACTCTGCCTTTAGCAGAGTTTCCCCTCAGCTAGAGCTACCAGTCTCGCCCGCCTGCTGTATTGTCTTGGTGTTTAGCACAGACACACACCCAGGAAGCTTGATATCATTGCCCACAGTCAGTCACGGTGCCCAGCACAGTGAGTCAGGGCGAGTCTCAGATCTCAGTCCGGGAGCTTGAACACGGTCTCTCAGCCTGTCGTGGTTGTTCCCTTGGTTGGTCCTTCCCCTGTGAGGGGGTGAGGAACTGAATGTTAGGCTGCCCGACATCCCCCTTCGCTCTTTGTGGCCTAGTGTGGGATGGTTCCTAGCGGAATGTGAGAATTACCAAGAAAGTTTAGGGAAATGGAAGTGGTTGGTACAGCTGTTACTGCTGGGACAGCTGGGGAAAGGTGTCGAGGTGTTCCGAGTGAGTGAGTGGGCAGCATAGACACCAGGCAGAGTTGGGCAGAGGGGCAGAGAAGAAATTACAGAGAGACTGAGAGAAGGTGCTGCATTCACTGAGGGTGGGAGAACATGAGCCTTGTTGCGAGGTGGGTGCAGTAACAGAGATAGAGTGAGGGAGAGGTCACAAAGTGCAGATGGTGCCACTTACCTGGTGGAGTGGAGAAGGTCACTGACCTACTTCCTACACTGCTGGGCATTCACCCAGAAAGCTGGCACCGCACTGACTCAGGGGTCAGCCTCGGACCATGCGGAAGGGTCTGGTGTCATAGCTTCCCCTGCCAGCCCAGGAGGAAGATAATGACCCTTTCATGCACCATGTCATACACCAGGACCAGGGGCTGGGGCACAAAGTGGGGCCCCAGGTTTACCCCCTCTGCCATGTCCAGGCCAGGTTTGGATTCACAATCCAAGAGTAAAATGACTTTTTAAAGATGGCTCCTGGAAACAGGGAGGCCGGTGCATTCTGGGATATCCAGGCAGAGGGCAGCTGTTATGACAAAGGGGAAAATCATCGCGTTAGTGTCAGATGAGAGGAAGACCACGCGGGCAGGGAGAGTAGTTAATGAGACAGATTGGGGATGGTATCATGATAAAATGCAATTCACTTTGTGGAAAGTAACCCTCCATGAAACCAGATTAAAAGAGACTTGACCAAATCATCAAATGGGTTAGGCCTCAGTCTGTGTGAATCAAAATGGGAATGCAGTGTGAAATATTGGGAGCAACAAACTTGGAGCTGAGAATTATAAAGGAGATTCAAATCCTCAAAAAGGGATAAGACAATGTTCCAAACTGTTAGAAGGAGCCGCGGAAAATTCCCTGCCTTATAGTTACCTACATTATTCAATCCTCACTGGATGCAGGGATGATTCCGGAGGACAGGAGAACGGCAAATACCGCAACTTTGTTTAATGTGAAGCAAGGTTGAGGCTGGAATTCTGAGACAGTGGGTAAACGGTCACTGAGGAAGTCCCAGGGACTCCAGGACAGTCGGTCAGGATTTGTACAAGGAAGATCGCGTGTAATTAATCTGACTGTCGGTTTGAGACAGTAATTGTAACTGCATGTGAATTACTTGGATTTCACAAGAGATCCCATGGCAGACTGTTTAAAAACAGAAACTATAGGGTCCAGGTGAATGAAGCAAACATCCCAGAGAAGTGCAAGGCAAGGCATTTGGGGACATCACCAATAGAGAGGAATACACAATAAATGAGAATATGGTCAGTGTGGGCAGATAAATGAAGGTAGTTGGAAACATCAATAATCTCGTTAATGTCGCAAATGGCATCATTTCCTCTGTCAGCCAAAGTGCAGAATTTCAGAGCAGGAAATAAAGAACGAATCAGTCGCAGCTTGGGGACTGTGTGCAGTTCGGTCACCCCATCATATGGAAGGATGGAATTGGACTGGAGAGTGTACAGAGGAGATTCTTCACCCTGTGACAGTGGAAGTGTAGTTATGGGGAAAGATTGGAACGGAGGGTACTGAGAGGAGATTTGATTGGGGCGCACATATTGTCAGGAGCCTGGGTAGAAAGGGAGAGAATACCTTGTTCCTATTGGAGACCTCAGTTACCAGTGGCAAATATTTAATTTAATTGGTTGAAATATTAGAGAAGTGATGAGGAAAGTTATTTCACTCAGTTTATGGTTGGGATCTGGGAGTCACGCATGAAAGTGGAGTAAAGGCAGAAGCTCTCAAACCATTTTAAAAAGGTGCTGGGATGTACACCTGAAGTCCTACACTGTCCAGGGAGAGAGAACTAGGGCTTTAAAAAACAACGTTACATCTTGTCCAATGCAGACAGTGGACAGAGTGATCTTCTCTATACTGTGATATTTTCTGAAGTTTTCAAATGTTACCAATATCTGATAGGATCATTACACAGGGATGAGGGGTGAGAGCAGGGAGGAGCAGTGTGTAACTTGATTATCATCACAATAATACTGATCCCATCCTTTATACACAATGCTACATCACGGTGTTGGCCTGTTTATCCTTCCTGTATAAATGGGGAAAAACCTTTGATTATCCAGGTCTGTCGTGGTCACACTGTCGCCCCATCTCCATAATCCCAGCTCAATCTGACCTGGTTCACACTATTTAACGCTATCATTTCAATGGCCTTGTTCAAAATTTCCCAGCTTCATTCTTGCCCTATTGAAGGCTGCTGTCAGTCAACTAATGTTTCTCACTCTCAATTATTGCATGTCATTCTCTACCATCATCCTGAACTTTACAATAAAATGATCGCTGCGCCGCAAAACCATCCCCTACCGACACTGGACCCACTTGCCCCACCTCTTTCCCAAGGACCAGATCCAATAGTACATGCTCTCTTCGGCTGGATACATACTCCTGCAGTCAGCCTTCCTCCATGTAATCCAGGAACACGTGACCCTCGTGATCCTTCAACACCGGTATCTCTGTCTGTATCTCGAAACATTAGGTTTCTCAGAATAAATAATCTGTAGTATTGTCATCGCTCTCAAATGATCCTGCATATTTATTCTCCATCATTTCTCTGGTTGCTGGCGGACAGACTGTATCTGAAAGTGTAATTGTATACTTGTTGTGTAGCTCCAGCCAAACTCATTCTGTCCTTGGAAGGATCCTCTTTCTCTTGGACTCCTTAACTAATGCTAATCTAAACCAATAATTCTACCTTCATCCTTTCACTTCTCTTCTATCAGTTTGGAATCCTTTATACTCAGTAATATTTAACACCCAGTCCTGCCATTCCTTGGACCAGCTCTAGGTGATCAGTCCATCAGATTTCCACACACTAATCTGCATCTGGAACACCCCACACTCCGAGTACTCATGTCCATGCAGAGTTCCTCAGATTAAGGCTTTCTTTCTTACTCATCTTCCACTGATAAACGTGTTGTTTTAAATTAATACCAACTGCATCTCCCATTATTTTGAGAATCTTGTTAGCCTCCTCCACTATTCCTTTTTGTATCCTAAGCACACACCAAGTTATTTTCAATCCCTCCCAAACATCCCGTAAGAAAATCAGTCCCAGATCTGTCACGTTAGCCCATCGAGCTTGTACAATTGCTGCCTTCCCCAGAACCATTCCCAATATCCCTGAAATCTGAAGCCCGTCCTGCTGCACCATCGTTTCAGTCACACTCTCATCTACCTAAAACTCCGAGTCCTGTTCTCACTTGGACACGGAACTGGGAGTATTCCAGGGATTGCTGCATTTTCAGACCGGCTTACTAACTATCCACCGAGCTCCCAAAATTCTGACTCCCAGATTACATCACCCTTCATACCCAGGTCATTCCAACCAACATAGACATGTCCTTTGACTGCTCACTGTCCCCTAGACGAATAACCTGCAGCCACCGTGACATTCCTAACCCCATTATCCTGGAATTACAGAGACGCTCACAGCTTCTTCACTTTCCTGTCTCCCCCGTGACGATTGCTCCTCCTTCCTTCTCCCTCTCCTCCTGTAGAATCAGGCTGCTTGTGGGGCCACAGACAAGGCTCTGACTCCCTCCCTTGAGCAGTCTATACCTTCATCAGCTCTCAAACTGGGAAACTGAATGGGAGGGAGACACCAGGATATTCTTGAATTCCCTGACTGTTTCTCTCCGATTGCTTAGTTCCCCAGGCCCTTCCTTCTTCCAGGCCGCCATGTCTGCAGAGTGATCTGCTCTGTGTGTGTGCTATCCACCTAACTCTCAGCATCACAGATCTCCCATAGAGTCTCTAGTCACTGTCTGAGCTCCATGACCCAGTGTCCATCTAGGACACGAGCAGGGGGCTATGACTTCCCAATGTAACAGAACACATTTTCCATTTGGCAAGCATGTCTTACCATGTCTTAAAATATAACAAGTCTGGAGTAACTTAATTAATTACATAGAATGAAGTTAACATTCGGGAAATAACAATATGGTTAAGTCCCGTATTCAACTGTGGCTTACTGAGTGTAATATATTATATTGGCTCACAATTTCACTTGTCCGTCTTATTTCTGTATTAGTGGTGCTGGAAGAGCACAGCAGTTCAGGCAGCATCCAACGAGCAGCGAAATCGACGTTTCGGGCAAAAGCCCTTCATCAGAAATAAAGGCAGTGAGCCTGAAGCATGGAGAGATAAGCTAGAGGAGGGTGGGGGTGGGGAGAGAGTAGCATAGAGTACAATGGGTGAGTGGGGGAGGAGATGAAGGTGAGAGGTCAAGGAGGAGAGGGTGGAGTGGATAGGTGGAAAAGAAGATAGGCAGGTCGGTCAAGTCAAGGAGACAGTAACTGAGCTGAAAGTTTGAAACTAGGATAAGGTGGGGGAAGGGGAGATGAGGAAGCTGTTGAAGTCCACATTGATGCCCTGGGGTTGAAGTGTTCCGAGGTGGAAGATGAGGCATTAGCCATGCGGCTGACGCAGCTACCACCCCCACGCTGAGTGATGATGTCACTTCCGCCCACATCATGGCCACTCCCACAGCCACTTCCGGCCCTCACATCATCGCTGATGCCACATGCTCAGTGACTCCCGCCACCACCACTGCCATGATCACCACCACTTCCGCCCCCACCAGCGCCACTCACCTGCATTCTGCTGACATGGCCCCCACAGACCCCACTGTCACTATACCCACACCCCAGAACCCCGAGGGCAACATTACCCCAGCTCATGCCTCGACCCCCATTCCCCCCACCATCACACCCACTCCAGTTACAGGCTCCGACCCCACTCCCAGCTCCACACCCACACCAGATCCCAGCTCCCAGCCCTGCCGAGTTTTCACCATCCCCCCAGACCTCCCACTCACTGAGGACAAACGATCAGTCCTCAGCAAAGGACTCACCTTCATCCCCCTCCGTCCACGCATCAATGAATTTAATACACGGCGTGACATCGAACAATTCTTCCGTCGCCTCCGCCTCCGAGCTTACTTTCACAATCAGGACTCCCGCCCACCTTCCGAGGACCCCTGCGCCCACCTCCAACACACTGCATTCACCTGGACACCCCGCGCTGGCCTATTACCTGCCCTTGACCTCTTCATTTCCAACTGCCGCCGGGACATTAACCGCCTCAACCTGTCGTCCCCCCTCCCCCACTCCAACCTCTCACCCTCACAACGCGCAGCCCTCCAATCCCTCTGCTCCAATCCCAACCTTACCATCAAGCCAGCGGATAAAGGGGGCGCAGTGGTAGTCTGGCGCACTGACCTCGACACCGCTGAAGCCAAACGCCAACTCGAGGACACCTCTTCCTACTGCTCCCTCGACCATGACCCCACCCCCCATCACCAAACCATCATCTCCCAGACCATACAGAACCTCATCACCTCAGGAGATCTCCCACCCACAGCTTCCAACCTCATAGTCCGGGAACCCCGAACTGCCCAGTTCTACCTCCTTCCCAAGATACACAAGCCAGACCACCCTGACCGACCCATTGTCTCAGCATGCTCCTGCCCCACTGAACTCATCTCTACCTCCCTTGACACTGTCCTATCCCCGCTACCCACCCTCCCATTCTGGCACTTCCCCCTGCCACCGCAGGAACTGTAAAACCTGTGCCCACACCTCCTCCCTCACCTCTATCCAAGGCCCTAAAGGAGCCTTCCACATCCATCAAAGTTTCACCTGCACATCCACCAATATCATTTATTGTATCCGTTGCTCCCGATGTGGTCTCCTCTACATTGGGGAGACTGGGCGCCTCATAGCGGAGCGCTTTAGGGAACATCTCCGAGACACCCGCACGAATCAACCAAACCGCCCCGTGGCCCAACATTTCAACTCCCCCTCCCACTCTGTCGGGGACATGGAGGTCCTGGGCCTCCTTCACCGCCGCTCCCTCACCACCAGACGCCTGGAGGAAGAACGCCTCATCTTCCGCCTCGGAACACTTCCACCCCAGGGCATCAATGTGGACTTCAACAGCTTCCTCATCTCCCCTTCCCCCACCTCATCCTAGTTTCAAACTTCCAGCTCAGTTCTGTCTCCTTCACTTGTCCGACCTGCCTATCCCCTTTTCAACATATCCACTCCACCCTCTCCTCCTTGACCTATCACCTTCATCTCCTCCCCCACTCACCCATTGTACACTATGCTACTCTCTCCCCACCCCAACCCTCCTCTAGCTTATCTCTCCATGCTTCAGGCTCACTGCCTTTATTCCTGATGAAGGGCTTTTGCCCGAAACTTCGATTTCGCTGCTCGTTGGATGCTGCCTGAACTGCTGTGCTCTTCCAGCACCACTAATCCAGTATTTGATTTTCTGCATCTGCAGTCATTGTTTTTACCTCGTCTTATTTCTGTGTTCAACTCTTATTTCAGAAGTTGAAAATATAAATTTGTTAACATAAAACAAATAACTGACAGTCACTAATAACAGTGTATTTATTGGCCAGTGACTTTACAGCCTTTTCTTTGATGGCTCTTGCATTTCTTTCAAACCCAGTGCAGGCAGGTTCCAGCAGAAGAAAGTTATCTCTGTGACTCACAGGTGTGTGTAATCCTCCAGCTCCAACTCCACGCTGCTCCCTCACAGGGTCACTGTCTCTGTAACTCCCAGGTGCATGTAGTACTCCAGCTTCTACTCCACTCTACTCTCTCATAGGGTCACCGTCTCTGTGACTCACAGGTACGTGTAATCCTCCAGCTCCACCTCCATTCCGCTCCCTCACATATTCACCGTCTCTGTGACTCCCAGGTACGTGTAAATGTCCAGCTCCAGCTCCATTCCGTCCCCTCACAGGGTCACCTTCTCTGTGACTTCCAGGCACGATAAGGCCATGATCTTCAGTGCTGATTTATATCCTCCTACTTTGCAGCTTCTGTAACTCCCAGGTATGTTAGCCTCATGCTCCAGCTCCAAGTTGCTCCCTCACATGGTCGCTTTCTCTGTGACTCGGTGCTGAATTCCAGCCTCCTGCTCTGCTGCTTCTCCAACTCCAAATCCCATCCGTCTTCGCTCCTCGCTGCTGATTTATATTCACCCGCTCTGAGCTGCTCTCTCTCAGGTTCTCTCCCTTTGTGACTTCCAGGTAATGGTAGGCCTCAAGCAGCAGCTGAGATTGATGACATCCCATTCTGCATTGCTCTCTTACACGATCATTGTTGTGCCTGGAAGACAGTGGAAAAGAGTAGGATTAGTCAGAGCAGAGGGTTTTACAGTGATTGAGTGAGCTATATGGGATGGAACAAGTTATCTGGGGAGCTAGGCAGACCTGCAGCAACTAAAGAACTTTCCTGGAAGATACAGTGAGATTTTCAGACACAGAAGTAGGCAAAGGAAATAGAGAGATGGTGGCTTGTTCATGACGGAGCTTTGTGGAGTCTAAAGGGCTATTTTCTGAACTGGTTACGGTGATGTGTAGACTTCAATAAAAGTAAATTGACATCCAGCAAGTGTTGTCTGGTCCTGGAGACTTGGATGTGACAGACTTGGATGTGACAGAGTGAGAAGACTTGCAGTAACTGGGGGGGATATAAACCTTTGGGGCATTGGTGGTTTTCAAGGATCTTCAGGACATGAGGACGTGCAGAGAATGGGAGCATTCCAAATAGTGGGATTGTAGGGGCTGGAAGTCCTGAGATGGAAAAGGAGGAAGAAAAGTGCCAATTTAACACATACAACCATTGTAATTTTAGAGATTTAGGAAGGGAACCTGTGCAGTCATTGATTGCAGTTATATAGAGAGTAACAGAAGCTGAAGGGTTTACAATTTTAAAAAGGGAGAGATTTGGGTGATTAGAAATTTAAACAAGAATAAAGAAATATTAGTGATCTCTAGCACAGATGGGAATGGAGGAGGTGAGATCGTGTGAGGAACTGTCAGATTTATATGGCAGGGAGGATGTCAGATATGAAAGGGAGAGCTACATTCTCTCGATGCAGTTACAGACATGAGGAGTGTTGTAGCGCCTGCTGGAGGGAACACAGATAACAACAGTTCTATCGGCTGGTGCAGTGGGTCAGGAAGGCAGCTCACCACCACCTTCTCAGGGACAGCTCCTAATCAATAATAAATGCTGGCTCAGCCAACAGAGCTCATGTTCACCAATGAATGAAGGAGTAAAAGATTTACAAGTAGCACTGAGGTCACTCAGGAAGGCCCTTTCAACAGCACTACACAAACTCGGAACCATTATACCCTGGAAAGACAGGAGTTCCAGGTGCACGGGAACACCAGCATTTCCAAGGTGCCCTCCAATGCACACTCAAACCTCCCCGCAATGTGTCTGTCCCCACACCCAAAGGACTGCACTGGGTCAGGAAGGCAGCTCCCCACCACCTTCTCCAGGGAATTACAGATGGGAAGGTAATGGTGAAACTCTGCTGTTTACAGCCAGACCGAAAAATAAATCCAGCAGTGGGTGTGAAATGAAATTTCCCTGTCAGAACAACATGCTGAGCATGGATAGAGGATTTGTCTGATTGGCACAAGGCAGAGAGTGTGAAGAGAGGGGTCTTTTCCACGATGGGAACTGGTGATGAGGGGAGCTCCGCAGGGGTCAGTGTTGGGATTACACTCTACACGTTATTCATTCAGAGTCTGGACAAAGGAAGTGATGGGTACGAGAAATGGTTTCCCAAGAACAATCCCAGGGATGAAATTCGTGTCATATGAGGAGCGGGTGAAGTCTCTGGGTTTGCACTTGATGAACTTTCAGAGACAGCAGCAGAATCTCATTCAAACTTACAGAATACTGAGGAGTCTGGATGGTGTGGACGGGGGCAAGATGTTTCCATGAGCAGGAGAGACTAGGGGCCAAGGGCACAGCTTCAGAGTGAAGGGACGACCCTTTAGAATAGAGATGTGGAGGAATTTATTTAACCAGAGGGTGATGGATCTGTGAACTCACTACCTCATGGGGTGTGGATGCGAAGTAATTCAGAGATAGCTAGGTTCTTGATGAGTAAGAAGATCAAGGGTTACAGGGAGAAAGTGAGAGAACGAGGTTGAGAAACAATTCAATCATAATCGAATAGTGGAATCGACCTGATGGACCGAATGGCCTAATTCTACTCATATAAATGATGGTCGTATGCACTGCGCTTTTTCCATAGGTTTCTAACTGTGCAGTTAGCATTTCAGGCATATCGTTTACCATACATTCCAACACTTTTCTGATTATTTATGTCACTTCTTGGTTTCAGATCAACTGCAGAGAGCTACACCACAGAGTAACTTGGAAATCCTTGTGTATAAATCTCAGGAAGGTGGCATACAGGGCAAGCAGGACAGAGAGAAGGCAAATTGAATGCTGGCATTGATTCCAAAGGGAATGGAGAATAAAAGTAGGGAAGGCTTGTAACATCCATAGAGGACTCCTGTCAGCCCACCCTGAGAATACTGTGAACAGGTTTGGTCCCCTATGTGGAGGGAAAATGTCCTTGCATTGGAGGCAGCCCAGAGAAGGTTCACCAGGCTGGTCTTCAAAATGGAGGGATATTAATGAGAAGAGGGTGAGAAGGTTGAACTTGCAGTCATAAAATTTTATAAAATGAGGCAAATTTATTGATACAACGAAGATTCGTGTGTTCTTACAGATTCGGTATTGAGACATTGTTTCCCTGAGCAAGGATCTGTAACTGGAGATAAAGGGGAATACAGAAACTAGAGAAGCTAACAGAGAAAAGCTGGGTTGTAGAGACTGCAGAATGTTACAGAGTTCGGGTGGTTTGAGATCACTGTTGGTGGTAAGAGTTCAGATCGGTTGTCAGGCTGAAAGGTGTCAAGGAGAGTTACAGGGTCATCAGTCCTGAAGGAGTTACAGAGATCAGGAGGAATATAGGGACTAGAGATGACTCAGATAGGGGTTGTCGTTGGAGCTTCAGGAGATACAGAGACTGGGAGGGTTGTCGCGACTCGAGATTACACAGATTGGGGTGGTAGTTGGAACTGCAGGAGTTTATAAAGACTGGGAAAATTGTTGATGCTGGGAATTACATTAACATGGACAATTGTTGGAGCTGCAGGAGTGAGTGAGATAGGGAGGGTTGAAGGGACTGGATGAGTTCTAACAGCCAGGGAGAATTGTAGGGATTGGAGGAGCCAGAGATACTGAAGGTTGTAGGGCTGCAGTAGTTCAGAGAGTTAGTGAGCGCTGTGAAGGCAGGTTTGCTGCATTCCCATCAGTTACACAGAGATGAGGAGTGCTGTTCTGGAGGAGGTTACAGAAATCAACAGGGTTGCAGATACTGGAAGATATTACACAGACAGTGAACTGTAGCATTTCAGAAGGTTACAGCAACAGGATGCATTGAGGAGTTGGAGGCTGCTACAGGTGTTAACATGCTGTAGGGGATCAATAACCTTACATCGATCAGGGGGATTGGAAGCTCTGGAGATAAAGAATTAGAATTGCAGTAACTGAAGAATATCACAGAGATAGGGAGTAACATATAAGTTAGTGGAGTTACACCATGAGATGAACTGTATTCAATGGAGTCAGGGAAGATACAGGGAGATCTGAAGGGCCACAGGTGATCAAAAGGACAGTGAGGCTTCTCACTATAGGATTGGGGTAGTTTACGCAGTCAGGGAGTGTTTTATGGAATGGTGCTATTTACAGAGAATATGATGTTGTATAGAATTGAGGAACAAACAGAGATATGGAAGGCTGTAGTTAATGAAGACTTTTGTTGATGGCGAATGCTGAGGTTCTGGAAATTAAATGGACAGGAAAACTGGACAATCTGTCAGAGCTTACAGAGACAGGAACAGCAATAGAGACACTAACACAGATAGTGAACATTGCACACACTGCTTTACGGATGGTTGTAGGGCAGTGTAACGTTTACACAGATAGGGGTGTAAGAGCTGGAGAAGGTTATGTAAATAATTAGATTAGTGGGGAGACTGGAGGAGCTAACATTGACAGGGCTGGTGATAGTGACGGGAGGATGTTACATAGATAGTAAGACTTGGAGAAACTGAACGGGAGAGTCACAAGCATTGGAGTTGGTTCCACAGATTGGGGGTGTTGCAGGGACATGAGAGGTTACACAGATAGGGAGGATTGTAGGATGCCCACATTTTCATAGTGTTTCAGGACTGGAAAAGTTTACACAGTTAAGGAGGGATGTTGGAGCTGTGGGAGTTCACAGAGACTCGGAGGTTTGAAGGGTTTCGGGCTCGTTATGGATAGAGGGATATATTTAGGGGCAGTAATATGGAACGCAGAGGGAGAGTTTAGTTTAGATTCCCTACAGCATGGGAACAGGTACTTCGGCCGAACAAGTGTGCACCGACTCTCCAAAGAGTATCTGGATTAGTGGTGCTGGAAGAGCACAGCAGTTCAGGCAGCATCCAAGTAGCTTCGAAAGCTACGTTTCGTGCAAAACCCGTGCATCTTGATTTCGAAGCTCCTTGGATGCTGCCTGAACTGCTGTGCTCTTCCAGCACCACTAATCCAGAACCTGGTTTCCAGCATCTGCAGTCATTGTTTCTACCTCCAAAGAGTAACCCACCCAGACCCACTTCTTTCTAACAATGCACCTAACACTACGGGCAATTTAGAATGGCGAATTCACATGACCTGCACATCTTTGGACTGTCGGAGGAAAGCCATGCAGACATTGAGAAAATGTGCAAACTCCACACAGACAGTCACCCAACACTGGAATCGAACCTGGCTCCCTGGTGCTGTGAGACACCATTGCTCACCACTGAGCCACCGTGCTGCCACAAATTGCAGTATTACACAAAGTGAGATTGTTTGAGGTGCTGGGAGGGCTGCAGGGAGTGGAGGAGCAAACAGAGATGTGGAGTGCTGTTGTGGCTTGAAAAGGGTCTGGAGTTGTGTATACAGATAAGGAGCTCGTCAGGGATGGGAGAAGGTTACTGAAGTCATGTGGTGCTATAGGCCAGGAGGCAGGAGTGTTATAGGGCCTGCAGAAGTTACAGTGATATGTTCTCCTGGGGCTTGAGGAAGGTACACAGGTGGGTACTTTAGTCCAGACTGGGGGATTTTACAGAGACAGGGGCACTGTAAGAAATAAGGATTATTGTACTGAGTGCAGTATGAGATTATTGAGATTGGCATGTCATCGACACTGGAGCGATTTACACATAGGGAGAGTCGTCAGCATTGGAGCAGGTTTCAAATGTACAGTAGGATTATGGGAGGGGTGGAGGTTATAGAAAGAAGATATTTTCTGGGAATTACAAGCATTGAATTCACTGGCGCAAATGAGTTGGACCGAAAAGCATGTCTCCTTGCTATATGTCTCTATCACACGACAAGAGACTGTGTGTGTGTGTGTGTGTGTGTGTGTGTGTGTGTGTGTGTGTGGAAGGGGGGGGGGGGAAGGTAGGGGGGGGGGGAAGGTGGGGGGGGTGGGAATATAGAACAGAAAGATCCCAGGTTTCAATGCCATCACCTTGGGGGAGGCCTGCTTTCCCCTCTATTATACTAATCCTCACTAAGACAGCACAAGCTGGATTAATAACTGACAACTTCCTATATTGACATAGGAAGGGTCAGTACAGCAGAGATGAAAGTAAACGAGTGGGTGGGGATTGAGCCTGGAACCATTGTGCTGTGTTCGTGCTACAACACTGTATCTCTGTCATGTCTTCTGGACCAAAGTTCGATGCCTTAAATACACTCTGATCTGTTCACTGTGAGTGATCTTACTGATCTGCAGGATTTACTGAAGGCTCCAAATCTCACTGTCCATCTCTCTGGCTGACCAACCGACTTCAGTGTGGTGATGGTCGAAACAGGAATTGGGAATTCTGCTGAATCAGGTGCATCCTGAGTACCTACAGGAGACAGAGAAATGAACAGAATGGGAAATTAGACTGATGCAGTGTGGGTTACACATGGAGAATGGCACCGAGTCACACAGAGATCTGGAATATCCCAGTCTCTATCCCTGGTCTGTGCTGCTTCGTCTCCCTGGAGTGGAGAATTCTGTTGGCTCAGGTTCTGGAGTAGCTGCAAAAGGTGCAGTCACCGGCATCAATTAGACCCTCACAGTGACAGATACCACATGGAGTGAGACTGTGTGATATCACCAGAGTGCAGGAAGGCATCACGATCAAACCACAGTCAGGAAGAAGACGCACTGATATTGGTACGCACGGGTGAGGGAGCTATCAGTGGGCCAGGCAATGGCCTAGTGTTACTCTCAATCGACTGACATTCCAGAATTTAATGCCTGTAGCAGGGATACCCATCTGAATGCTTAATACCCTTTAAATAAGGAAATCTGTTATGGGCTGCCGGTCTGGCCTACATATGAATCCAGACCCAAGGCAAGGAGGTTGACTCTCAACTGCCCCCTGAAATGATCCGGCAAGCCACTCAGCTCAAGGGCAGCTCGGGAGTGGTCATGAAATGCTGACCAGCCAGAGACTGCAACATCCCACGAGTGAATTAAAAACAACCCTGCTGGGAGCAGTGTCCTGGCCAAACATGTCGGTAGGTTTATGGACAGGGCTTTAAACTGACATGGAGGGTGCAGGGACAGGGTTCAGGTTAAAGGAGCTTTCCAAATCAGGAGCATGGGAACAGCATGGGAATGTGACTGAAGACAATCAGAAAGGAACAGCAAGGCACAGAGTTTAACTAAAACTGTACATTAGTGAATTAAGCTGTGACAGGAAATTCTGGGAAAAAGTCAATTACAGTTTTTTTCTAATTGACACAGTATCAGCAATAACTTGTGACACAGGAATAAATAAGATGTGGTCACCAGAAAGATGTGGTTACAGGAGAAACTGTGCGGTACCGTTCTGTGTTCCAAACAGGGAGGGTTACAATGGCAAGAAGAGGTTTAAAGAGGATGGAGAGGACGGGATCTGAATGAATAGACACAATTAGGAAGGTTTGCTCAGAGTGCCAGAGGTAACAGAAACACCAATGGCCTGATCTGGAACAGATGACCCATTAGGTGTGGGAATTGGAGGTGGTTTCACAGGGAGGGAGGACCATAGAGGCCATAGGAGGTTACAGAAATGCGGAGAGCTGTATGGCCTGCAGGAGTTCATGGAGATGGGGAGGTTGGAAGGGATGGTCCAGTTGAGGGATAAGGATGTTGGTCGGATGGAGTAGTTTAGACAGTCAGGAATGTTTTAGGCGAATCGAGCAGATTACAGCGATAAAGTGGGTTGTATAGACTGGAGGAACAAACAGAGATATGGAGGGTCGTCGTGGCTGAAGATGTTTATAGATACAGGGAGGTTTCGGCTCTGCAGATCATTTAGATATGAAGGGTGTGGAGTCTGACAGATTTTCCAGAAGGTCAGTAATTTTGGTTGGAGACAGTATCACAGATAAGGGAGCATTAGTAACCATCTCCAGAATGGTCAAAGTGAGAAGGGTTGTAGGGAATCTTCCCTTCACACTAACAGGGAAATACTGGATTCTTGAGATCACACTTTTAAAAACCTCCCATTTGCCAGTTATTCCTTTTCATTCAAACAGACTGACCCATGATTTGGACGTGCTGGTGTAGGACTGGGATGGGCAAAGTTAAAAACTACACAACACCAGCTTAAAGGTGCAATAGGTCTATTTAGAGGCATTAGATTTCCAAGTGCTGCTTCTACATCAGATGATTGTGGAGGATAGTCATAGGACACAGAATTTTTAGCAACTGGATGGCAGTGTCATGGAATGAAATATTAAACAAGTTTTGATTAAGTCTTTCATCTTTTAGAATGATCACCTGCACTTGTAAATCTAGCGCTTCCAAACACAGAGGGTCCTCGATTATCCAAATATCAATTATCCAAATATCGAATTATCCAAAGCAGAACTCGAGGTCCCGATAGAAACATTACATCAAAGAGCTGATTCAACCCTGATTGTGTTTGTTTTGTTCACAGTGATTAAAACAGATCTCGGCTCACAGAAATCCTGCCAAGCACAGTCCTGGACATCGAGCCCAGGTACCATCTCCAAATGACTGACCTCCCACCCTCTCTGGCTTTCCCCACACTTAGCTTGGAGTTCTATATAGAGATAAATCCTAACACCCCCCCCTTCCCTAGATATTCTCTCGAACATTGCCCTGTACAGTGCAGAGGTGGAAATTTTCGAAATGTTGCAGTAAAAAGTTGTGTGTGTGGCGATGTGTGCATGTGTACGTGCGCTATTTGGAGACTTAACCCCCAAAGGCAACAGCTGTCTTACTGTTGGTGTCCACTCCGGCTGCCCAGGAGGGGGAGGAGATGACAGGTGCAGGGGCACACAACGGGCGAAGCAGTCGGGGGTATGGTCGCAAACGGTGTGTGGGGCGGGCGGGGAGGCAGTGTACAGGTTTCGGGCGGGCTGAGGGTGACGTTGGATGCGTTTGGGGGCAGGCGGGGTGCAATGTTGGAGGTGGGCAGAGGGTGGTGTTGGATGGGTCAGGGGGCAGGGCGGGTGGCGAGTGGTCCTCTGACCAGTTGTGTGACATAAGGATCGGTGCAGGGTCCACACACGTGTATTATTGACATAAACGAGAATATGTGAATTAGTGTTAGTAAGTTTGTGGATAGTAAAATACGTTTTCTAGTGGGCAGTGAATACAGTTATCTTAACCAACTGAGCCAGTGGGTGAAGAAATGAATGATGGAGCTGAATTCAGGTGTTGGATTTTGTTGAGATAAACCAGGGAGGACTAACACAATTAATGGTAGGGCCCTGGACAGTGTTGTCGAACAGAAAGAGACCAAGGGGTGCAGTTACATTGTTCCTTGGACGTGACATCGCAGGTGGACAGGGCGGGGAAAGCGGATTAGGCACACTAGCCCTCATGGGTCAGAGCATTGAGGACATGGGTTGGTACATCATGATACAAGGCATTGCTGGGACTGTAGTTGGAGCACTGGGTAGAATTCTGATCCTCCTGCTTCAGGAAACATTTTCCAAAACTGCAAATAGAGCAAAGCTTGACGAGGATGTTACTGATACTGGAGGGTTTGACAGAAACAGAGAGGCTGGATCAGCTGGAAAGCAACATGGGGGGAATGAGATAGAGTTGGCAGATAAGGTTAAAGAGAAGCCAAAGAGATTCTATATCATACTTGTACAAAAATGCAACTAGAGAGACAATGGGCCCCTCAAAGATCAGGAAGGCCATCTATGCCTGGAACCACAGGAGATGGGCGAGATCCTAAATGAATATTTCATGTCATAACATAATGTGGACAAAGACTAGGAAACAAAGGGAGAGAAACAATGATGTCTTGAAAAGAGTCCCCACTACAGATGTGGTGGTGCTGGAGATCTTAGAACACAAAGGTAGAAAACGCCCGAGGTCCTGAACAAATGTATCCCACAACATTGTGGCAATGTCGCAGCGGGGACCGTGGCAGAGGTATTTGTATCATTATCCTTCGTATTTCCCTTGGGCGGAGGTGGCTGAGGGGTGACCTTATAAAGGTTTATAAAACCATGAGAGGTATACGTAATGTGAATAGTAAAGGTCTCTACTTCAGGGTAGGGGAATCCATAATTAGAGGGCAGAAATATGAGGTTAGAGAGGGAATACTTAAAAGCGACCAGAGGAGAACATTTCCAGACAGAGAATGATGCATGTATGGAATGAGCGCCTGGGGAAGGGGTAGAGAAAAGTAAAATTACAACATGGAAAAGACATTTGGGCAGATACATGGAGGAGAGAATGTTTGAAGAAATATGGACCAAACACATGCAAATGCGACTCGTTCATGAACAGTGTTCAGCATGAACTAGTTGGATGGAGGAACCGTTTACATTCTGCATGCCTCTGTCTCTAGTTACTGGAGGAGGAGACTATAGAGATAAGGCATGGTGTAGACACCGAAGAAAGTTACAGAGATAGGGATAATAGATTGAAATGCAGTACATTTCAAGTAGGGGAGGGACTATAGGGAAGATGGAGGTTACAGAGACAGGAACTGTTATAGGAGTTACAAATTATTGTAGACACTGGTCCATGAGACATGGTATATGTACAGTGTTGGAGTGGAACACAGAACAGAAAGATTCCAGGTAGCATTCCCACTCACTCATGGGAAGCCTGCTTTCCCCTCTGTTGTCCTGGTGCTCACTAAGACATCACAGGCCTGGATTGATAACTGTGACACTCCCGATACTGTCTCAGAACAACAAAACTTACAGTAGACGTGGTGATTGAGCCTTGGGTGTGTCTGTACACTGCTCCCCCTCCAGCACTGTTAGCCGATGTTTGGAGCCCTCTCGATGCTCTCTGCACTGTTCACAGTGACTGATCTTACCTCAGTGAAGGATTTATTGAAGGCTCCAGATGTCCCTGACCTTTGTCTCTCTAGCTGACCAACTATCTTCAATGTGGTGATGGACGAGACACCCAGCAGCTGGGAAGTCGATTCAGTCAGAAAATTCCTGAGTACCCACAGGAGACAGAGAAATGGACAGAATGGGAACTTAGACTGATGCAGTGAGGAATACGCATGGAGAATACTATTGTGCCCCACAGAGTTCTGGAAAGTCCCAGTCTCCCTCCCTGACCGGTGCTGCTGCATCTCTCTGGAGTGCAGAATTCTGCTGGCTCAGGATCTGGAGTAGCTGCAAGAGTGAGAGATGCTGAAAGAGGCAGCAAGTAGACCCATACAGTAAGGGATACCACATGGAGAGAGACTGCGTGATATCACCAGAGTGCAGGAAGGTATCAGGATCAAACAATCATGAAGAAAAAACAGGTTTAGCTTCGTGATACACTGGTATCAGTGTTCAGGGATCAATAGCCTGTGAACAGACAAAGGAAATGTCCTACTGATATTGTTGCTAGAGCATGTATCCCAAACTTTAGCTAATGTTCAGGAGAGTCAGGTTTGAACCACATCATCCGAAATGGTGGAATTTAAAATAAATTATTTTAAACCTAGTAATTGACAATCTATAAATGCCATTACTGATGTGCAATAAATCCAAACGCTTGTCATTCAGAGAAGGTCATCTGCCCATCCTCACGTGGTCTGCACGGCATACTCACAGCAAAGTGTTTGCCTCTCAATTACCCTCTGAAATGGCCGAGCAAGCTACTCAGCGTAAGGGCAGCTAGGGCTGGGCAAGAATGGCTGGTCAGCGAGAGACACCCACATCCCATACCTGATCTTAAAAACATCCATTAGGATGGGGTCCCACTGAAACTGAGCTGGGACCAGTGTCCTGGCCAATCATGTCAGTAGGTTTATGGATAGGGCTTTAAACGGACAGAGGGATCAGGTGAAAGGAGCCTTCCAAATCCAAATAGAAAAGGTGACGCATGTGAACAACACGGGGCTGTGGCTGAAGACAAGCAGAAAGGAACAGGAAGGGACAAATTTTAACTAAAACTACATCAGTGAACCGATTTGTGACAGGAAATTGTGGGAAAGAGTAAATTATGTTTTTTTTGCAAAGGACAAAGTCTCTGCAGCAAGGTAGACTGATATGTGACACAGACATAAAAGAGATTTAGACACCAGTAAGACATGGTTACAGGACGAACAACAGTTGTAACATAAATATTCCATGGTTCACAACCTTGCGGAAACTCAGGAAAAATGGGTAACGCTAACAATAATGGAGAACAAAGAGGTTACAGAGAAAGCATTTAGCCTCAGATCATGAAGTAGAGTCAGTCTGCATGTAAATTCTGGCTACTACTTGCTAAGGACACAAGCAGCAGAACAGTTTTAGGCAACTTAACAACATTTCATTGCTCATCATTGAATGAAAGAGGAACTCACTGGAATTTTTAATAAAGGCATTGTGATAATTTAGTCAAACTTCAATATTCATATAATCTCGACAATCACACTGACAAGAGTGATATTGGAAGAGGAGATTGTAGAATTTTTTTCAGTCTTTCTTTGAATAACACATTGTGCAACTGGCTAGGGATGTAACTATCTGAGAGTGACCGTTGTGTCATGAAACTTAGTGAATGAGTAATGTTACCTGGAGAGATCCTCTGGGAAATTGTGAAAGAGTGCAGTTTAAAGTAATGTAAAGTTTTAAAGTGAATCACAGAAAGAACAAGCTACACCTAGAAACAAAAACGGCCAATTACATGAGTTTGACAGGAGAACTGACCAAGGTAAACAGGCTAAACAGACTGAAACATGTGTCTGTAAATGAACAGTGGAAAACATTTGAAGGAACAGTGTAAATCACTCAACAAAAAGATATTCCATTGAAACAGACATAGCCTCAGCAAGAAATTCCCACCGGAAATTTTGTCACTCAGCACAAAATGGATCATATCAGATTATGAGGCTTAGATGATTACCACAAAGTAATTAAAATCATGAAATGAGAGAGAGTTTAAGCAGTAAGTGATAAAGGGATTGAAAAGGGTCTGCTAGCAGGGTGGAGGGCAATAGGAAGAGGAATCTTTGTCAGGGTTTAACGACACGATAGGAACAGGGAGAGGTGAAGGCGCTGGAGGTGGTGAGAGTGTTACAGAGAGTGGTCCCGGCCTGAATGGTGTTAAAAAGCCAGTACGGATTGCTGCAGCTGTAGGGGTTTGCAGCGGTAGGGAGAGACACATGTATTTTTATTTATTCATTCATGGAATGAGGGTGACACTGATTGGATCAGCATTCTTTGCCCCACTGCTAGTTACCCAGAGGGCAGATTTGAGTCAGCCATATTGCTGAGGGTCTGGATTCACATGTAGGCCAGACTAGGTTGGAATATCAGATGTCCTTCCCTAAAGGAGCTAAGTGAACCTGATGAGTTCTTCAGACTGATCAACAATGCTTTTATAGAGGCTGCACCAATGTCTTGTACAGCCACAACATGAGATCCCAAATCCTACTCTCAATGCTTTGCTCAAAGAAGGTAACCTTCCCAAACTCCTGCTTCACCAGCCTGTCTGTCACTGTCGCCACTCTCTGTGTACCTGCATCCCTGGGTCACTGACTGACAACACTACCCAGGGCCAGAACATTAACTGTACAAGTCCCGCCCTGGTTTGTTTCACCAAAATGGAACACCTCACATTTATCTAATGGAACTCAATCTGCTATTCTTCAGCCCACTATCCCAGCAGTTCTGTCCATTCTGTTGTTTCATAAATAAACTTCTTCACTGTCCACTTTACCACCAATTTCAGTGTCACTCAAAAACCTACTTACCAGGAAATCAATATTCCCATCCAAACCATTTATCCAAATGACAAACAACAGTGCATCCATTGCACCGCTGGTCACATGCCTCCAGTCAGAAAAACATCATGTCTCCCGCCACCCTCTGTCTCCTACCATCAAACCAACTTTGTATCCAGTTCCCTCGCTCCTCTGGAATGTGCTATCCTATTACAATGTTCTGGGCTTATGACTCAGTTTACCACACGGAATGGAGAACACAGAACAGTGCAGTTCAAGGCCCTTCGGCCATGATGCCATACCAACCATTTATCCGTCTGTAACATCAAAGTAACCTACATACCCTTTATTTTACTGCCATCCATGTGCCTATCCAAGATTCGATTAAATGTCCCTCATATATCTGACTCTCCTACCACTGCTGGCAGTGCATTCCAACCACGCAACACTCTTTGTAAAGAACCTATCTCTGAAATTTGTCCTTAGCCATCCACCAATCACCTTAAAATTATTTATGCCCACGGCCAATAGCCATTTATGCCATGGTATAACGAAGTCTCTCACTATTCACTCTATCCATGTCTCACATCATCTTGTTCACCTCTACCAAGTCGCCCCTCACCCTTCTTCACTTCAATGACAAAAGCTTACCTCCCTGAACCTTTCTTCCTAAGACATGCTCTCCAGCACTTGCAGCGTTCTGGTAAATCTCCAATTTACCCTCCCTAAAGCTTCCACTGCCTTCCTGTAATGAGGGGATCAGAACTGAACACAATATTCCAAGTGGGGTCTAACCATGGCTCTGTAGAGCTGCAGCATAACCTCACAGCTCGAAAACCCAAACACCCAGCAATTGAAAGGCAACACAACATATTCCATCTTAACAGCCCTATCAGTTTGGGTGGCAACTTTGAGGGATCGATGTACGTGCAACCCAAGATCTCTCTATTCCACAACACTACCAAGTATTCTGCCTTTAACCCTGTATTCTACATTCTAGTTCGACCTTCCAAAATGAATCATTTCACACTTTTCCAGATTTAACTCCATCTGCCACTTGTCAGCCCAGCTCCGCATCCTGACAATATCCTGCTGCATCCTACAACAGCCCTCCACACTATCCACCATTCCACCAACCTCCATGTCATTGGCAAAATTGCTCATCCATTCTTCCACAACCACATCCAAGATTCACCTAATCTGCACATCTTTGGATGATGGATGGAAACTGGAGCACCTGGAGGAACCCCACGCAGACATGGGGAGAATGTGTAAACTCCACACAGCCGCGCGGGCCTGGAATTGAAGTCGGGTCCCTGGTGCTAGAAGGCAGCCGTGCTAACCACTGAGCTATTATGCTGCCCCCAGATAACCCGATAGAGGTCTAACGATCCGAGCGTCCTCAACCTTATGTAAGCGTCGTTCTTCCTCTTGACTAGATGGACAACATCCCTTGGAATCTTGTCAAATGCTTTGCTGAAGTCCATGGAGACAACATTGACTGCTCTGCCCTCTCTATCTCTGTGCCACTTCCTCGAAGAGTCAATCCGGTTTGTGAAACACAGTTTTCCAATAACAAAGCCATGCTGACTATCTCTAATCAGCCCTTGCCTTTCCAAATATATGTAGCTCCTTTCTCTCAGAATCTCCTCCCCCATCACTGGGCTCACGGGGCTGTAATTTCCTGGCTTTTCACTGCAACACTTAAGTGATGGAAAAGCATTAGCCACTCCCCCAGTCTTTCGACACCTCACTGTGTCTGTTGATAATATAAATATCTCTGTTAGGGACACTGTAATCTCTTCCCGAGCTTCCCACAATATTCTCGGATCGACCTAATGAGCTACTGAGGATTGATCTACCTTTACTTCTTTTAATATTCCTGTACTTTCTCTTCTCTGTTGAGGATCCTTTCCAAGACATCGCAATTTATTTCCCAAAGTTCCCGAGCTTCCATGTCTTTCTCCAGAGTAAATACTGACAAGAATTTTTATTTTTGTTTAAGATCTCAACTATCTCTTCTGGTTCCACACATAGGCGACCTTATTGAGCTTTAAGGGGCCCTATTCTCTCCCAAATTATCCTTTAGCCCTTATCGAAACTTGCACAAAGGCTTCTGAAAATTCAAATAAACCATATCCTCCATACCATCACCGCCCCCCCCTCCACCTCCCCCCCTCCCCACCCCACAACACCCTTATCCATTCTGGCAACAAATAAAATCCAACAGGCTCAAAAACAAATTCTCTTTTATAAAATGTGTTTCTCAGGGTCCAGTTATTTTTTGTTGATATGTCGTTTTTCACTCATTTCAGCATGCTCCTGACTTACTGTCAGGCTAACAGTATTTGTTTTTAGATTGGAAACATCATGGGTTGTGGGAGTTCTTGTTTATCAACCTGGAAAAAAGTCGCTTACACGGTCATAAAGTAATAGAGAATGCAAATCAAATGCTGCCATTTATAACAAAGGGAATGGAGGCTAAATATAGGGAGATCTTACTAAAACGATGCAAGGTACATGTCAGACTGCACCTACAATATTATGAACAGTGTGAATGCCCGAAGGAAAGACATTCTTGTATCAGAGGCAGGCCAGAGAAGGTTCACTCGTCTGATGTTTGGGAATGGAGGGATTTTATAATATGAAGAGGTGGAGTAGATTGAGAATGAACCCTTTGAAGTCGAGAAAAATGAGAGAGAAACTGAATGAAACATGCAAGATTCTGAAGTGCTTTGATCGGTTAAATACTGGGAATATAGGAAATAGAACAGTGCAGCACAGCAATAGGCCCTTCGGCCCACCATGATGCTACTCTCAACTCATACCATCTCTATGTACATGGTCCATTTCCCTCTATTCTCTGCCCGTTCATGCTTCTCCCTAAATGCTACTTCAAAACGTTACTCAAATTTCTGTTTCTATGACCTCGTTTGCACCTTCTTCAGGGCTTATGCCCGAAACGTCGATTCTCCTGCTCCTTGGATGTTGCCTGTCCTGCTGCGCTTTTCCAGCAACATATTTTTCAGCATCATCTCCCACTTGTCCAGATTAATCTCAATTTACCACTTCTCTGCACATCTTTCCAACTGATCTGTAACCTCCTGCAACCTTGGATCTCCTTGCTCATTAACCCCAACTCAACCAATTTTCATGTCATCTTCAATTACATTTGTCACGACATTTAATTTCAATTGTGTGAGAATCTGTAACCAGGGGGCAGAATATCCCAACAAGGGCTCACCCATTTAAGATGGAGATGAGGAGGAATGTATTCACTCAGAGGGTAGGGACTCTGTGGGAATTCCTGACTTCAGGGGGCTGCCGAGGCTGGGTCATTAAGAATACTTATTCCAGAGATGGTTAGACTTTAATGCATCAGGGAAACAAAGGCTTTGTGCAAAAGGCAGGAAAGTAGAGTTGAATATCATCAGGTAAGCCATGATCTGATTGAAGGGCAGAGAATATTCAATGGGCCAAATGTCCTAATTACGCTCCTACATCTCAACTCAGTATCTCCATTATAACATTACGGATCTCTGCTTTATAATGGGATTATTAGATATTTATTATTACACAGCATTTGATCTACAATAGACAATTTGATTGCTGCTTGATATGATGTTATGGAAAACCATCTCGTATACAATCCAGGATTCCATCTATTCCAGCCCCGATATTCTTTAGTTATCCTTTCGGGATGGAGACCACTGTCACACACAGTTCCTGTCCTGCCCTTGCTGCAAGTACATTCAGTGTCCTGACCATAACTATATTGACATTCCCATCACGGGCTGGTGCCTACAAAGGAATTCCAGCTAACGGTAGCTGCTGCTTGTTGTTTCTCAGCTCCACCCAAATAGACTCCAAATTTTGATCTTCTGATCCACATGACTATCTTATTAATGCATTAAACTCATCCTTTCTTCATAACTTGGTGGCTTTTTGCCTGTCCTGCCTTGATCCCAACAATCTTTCAATATACACTTCCCAGCAATGGACATCCGGAGCTTTATCTCCGGAATGACGGTTCCAGTTCCATCATATCTGTTCACTGTCATTCTATCTGCCTTATGGCGAATGCAGGGAGTCATTCCTCAGTAATGGGGGGCGGCGGGGGGGGGTTGAACAGATGGGTAGAGGTTAGATAAATAGGGAGGCTGACAGGGGCTCGAGGATGTTAGAGTTAAACAAAGTTACATCTGGTCAAGAAATTCAGTGGGATAAACGAGTTTGGGGATTGGAGGAATGCAGAGATAGATGGAGCTGGATTAGATTCTGGAGATAGTGATAGGGATGGATGTAGGGAGAGGCAGGCAGTCTGAGAGGCTCTGACAGGGTGTGTTTCAGGGAGAAGTGTATTATATATACTAACAGAGATATGGAACTTGGTAGTGACGGAAGACATTTAATGTTAAATGAAGGCTTCCAGATTCTGAAGGCTGCATAGATATGAAGGCAATGGAGAATGCCAGGTTACTTGGTTGGAGAGAGTTACACGAATGGGAAGGATTGCACAAACTGAAAGAGGTTCCGATGGTCAGGCGGGTTGGGGCGGAGGGGGAGTTTTAAATAGATTGCGATCGAAGAATTGGAGAAGGATAAGGAGGTTACAGATGGATGTAGGGATTGGATGAGCTGACATTGAAAGTGGGTCTTATGGGAACTGGAGAGTCACAAAGATTGGGGTTGGTGCTAAGATCGGGAAATCTGCAGGGACTTCAAGAGATTACCCAACAAGTGAAGATTAAAGGGGCTCCATAGATTGGGGTGTTGTCAGGACTGGAAGAGGTTACACGGATAGGGAGGGCTTTAAGGGCTGGAGATGTTTATGGAGATAGTCGCGGGGCTGAAGCAGTTAGCAGAGACTTGAAAACTTTTAGGACAGTCCTAAGATACACTGGCTTTAGTTAATGCAATAATGGGAAGCCTAATGAGACTGGAGGAGCGAAGAAAGATACAGACAGCAGTGGTGGCAGCACATGTTAGCTGATTATCGAGAGACTTGCAGATTAGAGAGAGTGTGGGCTTCAGATACTGACAGCCATTGTACGAAGTGGAGTAGCTGTGGAAAATGGCGAGTTTGCAACTATAGAAAGTGCTGAAGGGACTTGAAGTGGAAAAAGATGTAGGAAGAGTTGTGGAAGCAGTTGGTGGTTAGAGATAGGGAGCACTGCAGAGACTGCAGGGGATCATACAGACGGGGGGGATTTCTAAGAGCAGGGGAAAGTAACAGAATAGAGAAAGTGCAGTGCCTGAAGAGGGTTCAGCAACCAGGAGGTTTCAAGGTGCAGGACAAAGTTACAAAGACTGGGACAGTTGTAGGGATTGGAGGAGCATTGAAATATAGGGAGGGCTTTCAACCCTGTAGGATAGTATGTTACAGAGATGGGGAAAGTTTCACAACTAAAGGGAGTTAAAATGATCAGGAGGATTTGAAGTTATTGGAGCAGCTTTAACTGCATAGTTTCTCCAGAGATAGGGAGAGTTGTGGGCTGGAACAGGTGACATAGAGAGGGAGGGTTTTAAAAATAAGGAGGACTTTTCAGAGAAACAGAAGAATGTATGGATGGAACATGGTGAGAGTCACAGTGACAATTAAGGCAACTCATGAAGGTAACAGAAATAAATAGTGTAGTGATAAGGGGTGCGCATTAAAAAAAAGATTTGTAGTGACTGAAGGAGATTACATGCACAGCGAGGGGAGTAGGGAGTACTAGAGTTTACAGAGATTGAGTCTAGTTGAGAGAGGTAGAGTTTATTGGCATCATTATAATGGTAGAGACTAAATTCCATGATAGGGACGGTAGAACTTGATGGTATCCACAGCCATGGAGGACGTTAACTGGTGGAGGGGGTTCCTAAGGTCAGGATTCCTTGTGAGTTTTCACAGATAGTGAGATTCTCAGGTAGGAGCCAGACATCGTTACAAAGACAGGGAGGTATTTCAGGTCTGGAAGGGATTACATAGATCTGGACAACTCAATAGACTGAATAATTTTTCACGGATAAGGAAGGGTTGGAGGAGCTGGAGAAGTTTACCCAGATAGGGACGGATGGAGAGGTTAAAGGCAAATATATTGACATGGAGGGTGGTATTGGCAGGAGGAGCTTACAGGGATAGACAGGACTGTCGGGGTTTACAGGAATGAAGGAATTTAGTACCCACTGGAGAATTAACACCCGTTTGTTCTTTCCTTTACCAATCACAGTGAAGTTTGAGTTGTCGAATGCTAGATTGATACAGCATGGAAACAGGCCATTCAGCCTAACTTGGCACTCTGGCCAGGTTTCCTACACTAAACTAGTCCCATTTCCCTGTGTATGTCGCATAACCCTTTGGGCGTTTTCTATCCAATAACCTATCCAAAAGTCTTTTAGATGTTGTAATTGTACCAGCCTAATCTGTGAAACAAACTGTGTGGAAAAGTTGCCCCTCAGACCCCTTTTAAATCTTTCCCCCTCACCTTAAATATTATTTACATCGTAGAATCTTTAAGACTGCAAAGTTACTAGAAGTTGAGAGGTATTTAGAAGCAGCGTAATAACATTCATACTTTAATCAGTGATGTGAAGCAAATAAATTCAAGATGTGTACATTATAATGAACAACAGTTACAAGTTGAGAGAATGTTGGTTGAAAAGCAGTTCAATCGACACTTAGGTATTTTCTAATCAACTCTGAGGTGTTTTGACACATCTCTGTTGAAGGTGGGAATTGAACCCATGCCCCCTGGTCTACTAGTACAGACATTACCGGAGTCCTCCATAATATTCCCTTGCAGGAAGGGCAGGACTATAATCACATGCTTACTCTGTTTATTCCCAGGGAAAACTACTGAGATATTTATTGTTATAATTGGACGAGGATTGTATTAGACAGTTCCAGAGTGTAATGGATCGATAAAAGAATTAATTAGATTACTTACAGTGTGGCAACAGGCCCTACGGCCCAACAAGTCCACACCGCCCCGCCGAAGCACAACCGCACCCATCTATCCCTTACCTAACACTACGGGCAATTTAGCATGGCCAATTCACCTGACTGCGGACGGAAATCGGAGCACCCGAAGGAATCCCACGCAGACACCGGGAGAACATGCAAACTCCACACAGTCAGTCGCCTGAGGCAGGAATTAAACCCGGGTCTCTGGCGCTGTGAGGCAGCAGTGCTAACCACTGTACCACCGTGCCACCCACAAATAGCTATTTCTAATAATGAAGGAATGAAGCAACAATCATCTTAAATAAACATAGATCTCATGCTAATCAAGAAAGTCAATATGTTTGAAGCAGTTATTCATCTGCATAAATAAGAATTAACACGCTTTGTAATGCACATGAAATGGAAATAAATTATTAGTCTTTCAATGTGACTACTCAGCGAAAGACAACTTTCCTCATATTCAAAAAATTGTGATTGCGAAGAATTCAAGATTTATTGATAAAGCATAGAGCATATTGTTAATTCTGGTTTATTTGGAAAATTTAAATAATGTTTAACATGGAAAAATTTAGCTCTTATTGTAATAATCAGATATATAGAAATGTTAGAATTGAAGTGAAATACAATCAATACAAGAATGTAAACAAAACTGTGGATCCTGGAAATCACAAGCAAAATCAGTAATTGCTGGAAAATAACTCAGCAGGTCTGGCAGCATCTGTGGGGAGAAATCAGTGTAAATACTTTTGGGCCAGTGACCTTTCTTCAGACTGCATTTTTGCTCACAACCAATTCAAACCAGCTAAGCGTAAACACTTAAAATTATTTTTGCTAAGATTAAGAGATTGCAGAGTGAAATATCGTGTACATCAGTTGATGTATTGAGCCATAGCTCCACATCGACAGCTGGAGATATTGGATTTCAACAATGTTTGCCGGTTAGATATTGACCATAATTAGTTTTAAAATGGCTGATAACAAATTTAAGAATGATGAGAAAACTGTTATTGCAATGTAATTGTGCAATATGTTGGATAAAAATTAAATATTTATGTGAAAAATAGTTAGCCATCTCTTAATTGATAAGACTGTTTAATGATCCTTCCATTAATATGAGAATTCAAATGAAAGAGAATGAGATAGTTAGAATGATTGTTGGATGAGAAAACTTTGGTTGATTGCAGGTGTGTTGACCTGAAAAGAATGTTAATATTTCATTATGATACTGGCACTAAGAAATAATGGATTCAAGTAAAATGTGAATCTCATGATGGTGTGAGAATTGAAATAACAATTAAATAATAATTAATGTTAGAACTCAACACTTAAAATGATTCAATATTATCAAAGCAGTTTGTACTGGATATTCATTAAAATCAGTAAACTGAGAATGAAAACATTGGGTTAATTTAGAAACAAAAATCACACCTTCGAAGATTATTCTTCAGAATTGTTCTGTCATTGAAAAAAACCTCATTTCTTCAAGAATTTTGCATTTCCCTCATTATCTGTCTTTTTTCCACAGGGATCTGTACTGGAACCCTTCTGTTTGAGATATAAATATTTCGAAGTGAAATGGATTAAAATCTAACTGGGGGAGTACATACGTTTGCAGATGATATAACGTTCAGTGCAGTTGGGGACAATGTAGAGGGTTGTCAAATAATGCAGCAGGAAAAAGATAAATTGCAGCTATGGGCAGAGTAATTAAAGGTGAATTTAATTCATACAAGTGTGAGCTGTTTCACTTTGGAAGGTCAAATGTTAAGGAAAAGTAGATAGTTAATGGCAGGACCCTAACAGCTTTATTATTCAAAGGGATCTTGGCATTCAAGACCATGGCTCCCTGACAGTGACCATGCAAGTAATTAGGTGGTTAGGAAGGCAAATGGTATGCTTGCCTTTATTGGTCAGGGAACTGGTTACAAGTGTCAGGAAGCCATGTTGTAACTTTATAAGACTTTGGCTAAGGCATACTTAAAGTGTTGGGTTCACTTTTGTTCGCCATGTTCTTCGAAGGGTATGGATGCTTTGGAGAGGGTAAAGAGGGCGTTTACCAGGATGCTGCCTGGATTTGGAGAGGCGAAATAAACTCAGATTGCTTTTTTGTGGAGTGGCGGTGACTGGGGGAAAGACTTGATGGAAGTCTCTACAATCATGAGATACGTAGATAGGGTTGATGGTCAGAAAGTTTTTCCCAGAGTTGAAGCATCAAATACTATGTGACATGCGTTTAAGGTGAGGGGGAAAGTTCAAGGGGCATGTAACGGGCAATTTGTTTTTACACAGGGAGTGTAAGGTGTCTGGAATGAACTTCCATGTTTGCTGGTGGAGGCAGATACATTAAGGCTCTTTAATGTTAATTTCGATAATTTGGAAGGATATGGACCAAGAGTCGGCAGAAGGGATGAGTTTCTTTTGCATTATGTTCAGCACAATGTTATGGGCACCAATTCCTGTCCTGCACAGATCTGTGAGAGAAAGCTAACTTCTAACTCATATGAAATTTAATCTAATCAATATTTAGCCACTGGTCTCAGAAATAGGAAGGAAATAAGTAGAGAACGAACTTGACTACAATCTAAAAATATAGTCAATTAAATTTATAGAGTTTTTTGTTATTTGTTCTGAATTATCAGATTAATAACTTTGTTGGAGATGTTTCGAAAATGTTTGTCGTTACTGATGTGCTGTCCCAAAATGACCCTTGTTAAACTGAAGATTGGACCAGAAACCTATTAGAAAACTTGAAAATATTCAGTGAAGTGAGATGCACCTCATAATTTAATCCGTTAATTCTTACTGCCAATACTACAATAACAAAACCTTTCAGCTCTGCACCAAAAAGCAGTGATTTCCATCCAATGCTCACTATAAATATCTGACTGCTACTCGTTTCAACAATCAAAGTAATCACAGCCTCATTGATTAAGAGTCATTTAAGACATTTCACTAATAATTACTGTTTATTTCGACAAATTGCTCGTTCAAACAGCAATGTGAGATTTCTCATGAATATTATGGTCACTGACAGCATATTAATAATTTAGTTATTGCTAATATCTAATAATTGATCCTTCCAGTAAGGGGTATAACAGTGGAATTATGGCTCAGTACATTAACTGATGGAAAGATATTGTTGTGTTCACTCTCCCAATTATTGTGAATATCGATATTTATTTTGATTTGATTTGATTTGATTATATTTTTCTTCAACATGAAGATTTATTGTATTTCGGATCACAGTAATAGTTAAATATTTTAAAGCTAAAAAAATTCAAACTTGTGATTTTTTGTCAACAAGAAAAAAGAATTTACATGCGTGTGTTCTTTTCTTTATCAGAGTAAATTTTGAATTGTTGGAAGTTATACATTTCTATAAGGAAGGGGAGCTGCCTGCAGTAGAATAGTCACATTGAATGATTTTTTTTGCGATTACATCCTGCTGCTAAGCATTCTAGCTATCTTTTCATCATAAGAAAAACGGCTTTAAACACATTCCGTAGTCATATTTTTCACGAATTTACAATAAGTGCATGATATGTGTATTTATCTTTCTTTCAATTGTCATGATTTTAATTTTTAAGTAAGAGCATATATGCTTAGTACCATCATTATTGGGAATTACTATTTCATTCTCAGTCCATTACACACAGAAACAGTCCAATTAATTCCCAGCCGAATTATCGGAATGAATATTGATTAGTTTTCATTTAAGTAATCACAATTGGTTATAATCCCTTGTTCGGAACATAATGAAAGACACTTGTGCAGATCTAATAGTGTCTCTCCTATGAGACTCGGAGGTGTGGGTTCAGTTCCCTTCTCCAACAGAGATATGCCAGAGCAGCTTGGAATGGTGATTAGAAAATATCTAAGCAGAGTTTGAATTGATTTTCAATCCAGTTTTGGATCTGCTTCTGTCTGTTGTTCATTCCAATAATCTCTCAATCTGCAATTTATTATCCTCAGGTCATTAATAAGATTAAGTATCATATTACATTATATCCAAATTTGAGATCTGAGGACTCTGCAGTTTTTAAAATTTTAAAGAGTCTAAGTAATGTAATTCATTTCGTTTAATCAAAATACATTCGGGTATTATTCATATGGTGGGCAACAGGATTTTACTTCCAGTCAGCTCAACAATGCTCAAATATTGTTTATTCTGTGAACTTAATTCTGCAGAAGAGTTTCAATAAACATTTAACACATCATTTTTGTGCATTTCAACACTTCACGTACACTAATCCTTATTGTCTAGTCCGAGCAGATGAAGAGATGAAGATCGCCTGATGAAGAGGCAGCACCTTGAAAGTTAGTGCTTCCCAATAAACCTGTTGGACTATAACCTGGTGTCATGTGATTTTTAACTTTGCTCACCCCAGTCCAACTCCAGCATCTCTAAATCTTTGTTTCGCAAAGGAATTCCCATAATTTTAAAAAAGAAAATATGACTTTAATTAAGCAATTTAACACGCGATTATTAATGCCTTCCGATATTAGTAAAATATCTCAATGTAAGTGAAATCAGTGCTCACACAATAGGGCGCATACAGCCACACAAATGCCTTCCTGGTCATCTAATTACTGCTCAGGAGAAAAACTGGAGAAAGTATCTTATCGTTCCTGAGAACAAGAGCCACAATAAACATTTGGTGACCAGTTCCATCCAATAAATGCATTTGATTTCTTACATTTTGGTTCAGTAATTGCACACAAAATATTTAGCTAAAACCAATAACCATGCTTTATTACAAATGACCGAAGATGCTAACGTCAACATATGTAGCAGCTTGCCAATCAGGTTTCCAGTTGAAGTTTTGCGAAATAAAATAACTTAATTTCGGCTTAGTACAACTGTAGGTGAAAACATGTTGACTTTGCGCATTAAAAACCTTTATCCGCTTATCCAGAGAAAATACTGAAAGGTGGCACTCTAAATTTAACTTATTTTGACTTTCTTTCACGAAAACAATCATATGAATTGCTATTCATTTTCTTCCTCGTTCTGATACAAATGTCAAAATATTTACGATATTAACTCTTTATGAATAATGAAAGAATTTTCTCTGCAAGAACGACATGAAGATGTTCAAGGTCCTCTAATTACTGTTGAGCAGAATACTCTTCATAAGGGTCTTATTGTCATAAACCGATACTTTTTACGACCTTGATTTTATTTCTGACTGGTGTTTTGGTGACTGATGTGTTTTCAAACCATGTGCCAATGCATAAGGATTTCTTTCAATTTGTTATAAGAAAAAAACTGCTTTGAACATGTTGATTTCTAATTATTGTTTACTCCCAAGATATTTATCGATGTACAATAATCAGAAAATTATGGAAGATCCCTGTATCTTACGTTCATTACAATGTGCACTTTCACTATCTAGTTATTTACTTCCTATGTCTGACATGAATGTCAAAACGGTGTTCATGAACAAAAAGTTGTAAATTAAAGCTACATCTCAATAAGCAAACCAATGGATGGAAACATGTAATTCTTGTAATCCTGCATTTTTGAACCAAAAGCAATTCTGCTGAATAATCACTGAATGGCTCATTTTTTTGAATCATAAAGCTCGCTACCATATTATATTTCTCAGTTTACCAATCTTAATGAATATCCAATCATCATCAAAACAAAGTGCTTTTAAAATATTGAATCAATTTTTTTTTAGATTGCAACGTAATTTTCCAGTCACTGCCATGACAATAGTTGCACAGTTATTGGAGTTAGTCATTGTAACAAATATAGTGTGATTCGCATTTTAATTGCATCAATTGTTTCTGAGTACGAACACTACAATATAAAAATCAATTTACTTTTCAGGTGAACGATCCCATAATGGAACCAATGATTTCCCATTCGATTCCTCCTTGTAAATATCGGATGATTGGTCATTTGAATGATCGTGGTAATCTCAGGTGAAGCATTCGGAGAACTGCAATTATTTTCATCAGACCAATTCCTGGTCGTTTCTCCACATTGCTCAGTTAAATAATCAACTGAGATTTCTCAGTCTTCTTTTTTTTAATACCAGAGTGGCCAGTGACAAGCACTGCCCTTCTCATCAAAGGGCAATCTCCTGGTTATATATATTTTTTTAAAACCCCACACTACCGCAGTTCAGCGGTAGTGCTTATTTTTCCCCAGCACCCATGGTGTTTGTGTGTAGGTGTGAGACATATTGAGAGCCAAAAGGTGCACGACTCTTTATTCAAATTCCACCACCAGGGAGATAGGAGAACACTGGAGTGGCCAGTGACAAGTACTGCCCTTCACATCAAAGGGCAGTGCTGTGTGATCAAAACAGTGAAGGGGAGGGTAGGGACTAAATTAAAATAAAGTTGGAGTGGGAAATAATGCACTCCACTCCCTGTGGCTCCCACCTCTCCCTGAACAACTCCAGGGTGTTGGTGGACACCGCGTGCTCCTTCTCCAAGGACACCCGGGGCCAAACGTAACCGAGGAAGAGGGGCGGTCAGTCGGCCCTAATTCTCAGTATTCTTAAATTAAATGATATAATTTTGACAATTCAATTGTTGCTATTATCTAATAATTGCTCAATATAGTTCAGGCTATGGCTACGAATTTATGGCTCATAAATTAAATAAAGTAAAGATTTTGCAGGGGGCATTGTGAATATCAATTTTTATTTTAACCGTGGGAACAGTTGAATTGATATAATTATGTTTAACTTCAATGTTAACGTTTACTGTATTTATAAACACAATACAAGTTAATCACTTTTCATGGAACAAAATCATTTAAAATTCTTGTGACTGTTTGAAGTACAACAAAAGGAACTAACATCTCTTTATTGTTTCATGAAATAGTCACAGTAACATTTTAAACTTTGGGAAGTTGAACATTTCTAGAAAGAAGGGAAGTTGTCTTCAGACGAATAGCCGCATCGAGTGACTAATTATTTTATTTTCCGAATCATTTATGTTGCAAATGCAAATTCATTTTCTTATCATTTTGTGACAAACTGCATTGGACATATGGATATTTTATAGATGGAGTTTCGTTCATTAATGTACAGTGATCAAATGATTAGTTTTTTTTCTTATCATGAATAATCACGCGATTCATATTTAATTAAAGTCGTTATTGATTTGTTACATTACTACTGTAAATTACTAATTCGATTTGTCAGTTCATTACACACAGGAAATACGTAATTAATTCCCATTCAAATAATTACAAGAAACATTTGATTAATTTTCATTTGAGTTGCCACCGTAAGCATCTGACTATGGTCCTGCCCTTCCCGAATGGGAACATTATAAAGTCTCCTTGTGGACTTCAAACGTTTCAAGCACATAAACACTTATTCTCCGGTATTATAAAGAGGAAAATATTAACCGTCGAAATTCCTCTTCAGCAAAATAACCAAATGCAACTTCATGTTATTCATTGGTCAGCTGATCACCTACATTTGTAACTAAACATTGCAATTCATCTAAATACTGGTATGTGCATTGATCAAATTAAAGTTCTAATTATTAGTCATTCATGAATTTTCAGCAATTTGTTTCTATTTTCCATTCACCTTTTCATATTGAATGTAACATTGATATGCTGTGAAACTATTAGCTTGTTTTCATTTGAACATTTAATTTCTCTCTCTCTCTCTCACTCACTTATCTCACTTCATGCATGATGGCTTCAATGCACTTTGCTAAACTTAAAGATTTTTTTGACTTTAAGTAGTATCTTGAGCACTCACTTATCAATTTAATCCAAAATCATAGAATCATAGTGACATAGAATCCCCACAGTGTTGAAACAGGCCATTTGGCCCAACAGTCCACACAGACCATCCAAAGATTAACCCACCCAGACACTCCCTTGCTCGATTACTCGACATTTCCCCTGACTAATACACCTAACCTCGGTAAAAACAATGACTGCAGATACTGGAAACCAGAGATTAGATTAGAGTGGTGCTGGAAAAGCACAACAGTTCAGGCAGCATCCGAGGAACATTAAAATCGATGTTTTGTGCAAAAGCCCTTCATCAGGAATACAGGCTGCATTCCTAATGAAGGGCTTTTGCCCGAAACATCGATTTGACTGTTCCTCTGATGCTGCATGCATTGCTGTGCTTTTCCAGCGCCACTCTAACAAAAACTAATACACCTAACCTAAACATCCGTGAACATTATAGGCAATTTAGCATGGCCAACTCACCTCAGCTGCACACTTGTATACCATCACAATGTTATTGAAATCAATACTCACACAAAGTACGATACATAAAGCCACACAATGGTCTTCATGACCATCTAATTACTGTTCAGGAAATAATCTGAGTAATTGTTTTATTATTCCTGAGATTAATCACCACAGTAAACATCTGGTCATCATTCCCTCCAATAAATACAATGGGTGTCTCTGAAATTTCTGTTCAGTAATTATCCATGATACTTGTTGCTCAAAGCAGTGTCTGTTCATCATTACAAGTGGCCAATGATTCTAACATCCATTGATCTTGGTCTTATTGTTACTGAGTGCAATAACCACAGTAAACATCTGGTTATCATTTTGCGAATAAATACAAGAGCTATCACCTTACTTTTCAATTCAGTAATTACACGTACTTGTTGCTGAAAGTGGTATTTATTCTTTATGACAATTGGCCGACGACACTGACAGCAAGTCCTAATTTGTTCATGTTTTCAAACAGGTTTTCAGGCCATGTATTTCAAAAAGAAGTAATTTGACTTCGTTCAAATTTAAATGTAAACGTTTTCAGATATTTTCCATTCAAAGTGTTTATTTGCTTATTCAGATCGAACTTCAATCTTGCCTCTGTAAATTGAATTTATTGCATTTTCCATGCGTAGAAGTACTCATTAATTGGTACACATTTTCATCATAAATCTGATGGAAATTTGAAATACTGCTTTCAGTGAAAATTGTATGAATTATATATGAGTTGTCTCTAAAGGAAAATCACAGAAGGCTAGATAGAATTCTTCAACAGCCTGTATATTTGAATAAAAAAAACGTTCCTTCTAAAAAACAAAGTTAAAAATTACTCAACACCAGGCTATAGTCCAACAGGTTTATTTGGAAGCACTAGCTTCCGCCCGATGATGGAGCAGTGCTCTGAGAGCTAGTTAAGCA
The DNA here is from genome assembly GCF_047496795.1 of Chiloscyllium punctatum. NCBI lineage: Eukaryota > Metazoa > Chordata > Chondrichthyes > Orectolobiformes > Hemiscylliidae > Chiloscyllium > Chiloscyllium punctatum. Next base: position 25,691,848 of record NC_092790.1, on the reverse strand, counting down.
AAATAATCCTGTTGGACGATAGCCGTGGTGGTGTTTGATTGTTAACTTTGTACAGCCCAGTCCAACACTGGCGCCTCCAAATCACTCCAAAAAAAAACACTCCTCAGTCTGTGGTTTAACAACTTAACATTCCTGCAACTAAATTATAATTCTCAGTTTATCTATCTTAATAAATATCTAATCAATGTCAGTGTAAATTCCCGGAAAACATCAAATCGTTTTGTTTGTTAAAACACAAACTTTAATTGAAAATTCATTGTTATCACAATATGTGAATTATATTTTAACTCTCCAGTGATGTGAAGTGACCCTTGGACTGAAATTGGACGTTCTAAATTCACCTACAGGCAGCGAAATCGGGACAAATACAAAATTAGTTAAACTAAGTCAAACAGCAGCTGGAATCAATCAGCTCCAGGATGAATCAGATTTTCTTCCACCTTGACTTCCAGCCAGTGCCTGAGCATTATACACCTCTCTTGCAAATGTCAACAATGAAGGGTTTTCACACCAACACATTGGATTCTTTAAATCCAGCTCATAACCACATGTGGACGTTTGTCACAAAATTATTAATCATTTTACAAATCATGGAAAATATCTCAAAGCTCTTGAAATAAAAGTAATCACTGCACATAAAGCCACACGATAGTATTCAAGGCCACCTAACTACTGTTCAGTGCAATACCTTTTGTCAATATTGTATTGTTCTCAAGATGAGTAGCCACAGCAAACATCACACTTTCACAACATCTCAAATATATACAAGATACCTTCTTATAATTTACACACTCCATCTTTCCCACCCCAATAATCACACTTCATTGTTTACGACGAAGGATGCTGAAAGAAGCATGTTTTGAGATAAAGGAATTCCTAAATATAGGCGAGTTTTCTAATAGGGTTTCCCAGTCATCATGATAAAAATGTAATTGCGGCTCAGCACATTGTAACAAATCCCCATTAAACTTTTTTCATGAATTTAGTCAGAGACAATGTTTAAAAATTTCCTCTGTAAATGCTGCTGACTGGTTTTTGCTATGATACCCATGTTCCTTGTCTATTTATTTTCTTTGTAATGCTGACACAAATGTCTGAATATTGATGACAAGAAAATTTGCATGGATTATATATTGTATTTCTACAGAAGAAAAGCTGAGTCAGCAAGTACAGATTGCAGGAGTATCTGAGAATTTTGAATGATCAATAATGACTCCATATCGAATGTATTTTCCAAAACATCATGCCAGCATTCTAATGCTCAGTTCACTGATACTAATTATTATGTAATCAATATCACAGCAAACCCGTTTGGAAATATTGAATCACTTAATGTGTCAGTGTTCTACAATAGATTACCAATTCATTATTAGTTCAACAATCACACAGTAATTCAGTTTAGGTTTTGTAACAAATATCGTGAGATTCATGTTTCAATTTAAGTCACTATTTCGTAGTGCCAATTTTACAAAGAAAAATTGATCTTTTATTCCAGGTCAACACAACCACAAACCAAGCAATGATTCCTCATCCAACACTGACAGGAAATATCTGATATCTTCTAATTTGAATGTTCACAGAAATCATTGGATTAATATTCGGTCTTGCAAATGAAGATACGCCTGATTGTTTTAGACTGCAATAATTAATGTTCAATTCTACATGTAACAGATAGCAATATGACATTTCTAATCATTTTATGTTTACAGTGACCAGTTTTAACAAAAATTGTTACTTATATCTAATATTTAATCATTGATTTAAGTGTGGAAATAAGCCTCAGTGACGTAAGCATATTGCATGGTACTGTTTCCTAATGGTAGCGAATGTTGATTTTTATTTTACTGCTGAAATCCTTGTTGATTTGCTGCTGTAGGGATGCCCTGAGCAGCCTGCCTTGGAATTAAAACACAAATAGTGTAGGGTAGATAAACAAGACTAACAGTCTGTTTCAGTCTTAAGGGAAAAAAAGAACATTTTGCACAATCCTACTCCAATTCCACAAGTATGCCATTCCAGACAGTCATATTCCAGATAGTGATAAGAGAATGCCAGCATACAGAAAAATGACCAACCCTGACTTCATTAATGAAAGAATGATTGTCCCAGTGAATGAATAAACACCAGCTGTAGGATAGAGCCCAGCTAACTTCCACAGCTGCTATCAGGGAAGCAGACAGGGTTTGATTGTCAGAAATAGTTACTATTTTAAAGTTGCTCAGAACATTTAAGAAGATTCTAATTACATACTCTTGAGAATACTGAATAAGGCAGAGCGATAGGCCCATAGGACTGCAGCAATTAATTTGGTAATCTGCGGAAATAAAACGCACAGAGCGATCCCAAGGCCTGGCGATTATAGCACCTGTAAACACCATGAAACAATAGGAAGCTGGGGCTATCCATAGCGATGTCCATCTAAGATTAGGTGTTCTGCAGGATCGGGTGTCAGTATAAGGAGGGAAGGACTGTAACCACGTTGCATGTGGCCATTGTAATACAGAAAGTGTGTAAAAATACTGCTTTTTACACTACACATTACAGTGTGTCATGGACTTCCCTTCCGAACTTGGCCTCGGGGGATGACCCCTTCATTTACTGGTTTCAGCATGTGTAAACATTTTCCACTTGCCTGAGTTCTGCCTATCTCCTGAGTCTTCATTCCCTGTCAGGGGAAGTCACTCCTACAGCTATGGTGACATTTAAATTCGATACAAACACTTATTATCTGTGAAATTATTTCTTGCAGAGCGATATCATTTTCATGTTAAAATTGTTTTACTTTTTTCGTGTGCAAAAAAAAATGTAGGTACATCCATTTGTTATTTAGTTCAACTAATACTAAATTTTAAAGTATTGAAAAGACTACACTGGGTGTGGGGGGGGGTGAAGAACGATTTATCAGCTCAAATGTCACATTAAGTTAAAGAAAAGACATTTTTCAAATCATGTGACCTCCAAAATGATATTTATTTTAATTTCATTTTGAGATAGTTTCATTTTCTTCCAACATTAGTTGTCAGTGAACAATAATCACACAATTATTAGTCATTTGCTACAAAATGACTTCCTGTACCAAATGTCATTAACCCGATGTTTTGTTCATAATAATACTCACTTTCCCGGCCTAATAATTTTCTTCCTAGTTCTGACATTTGTCTAAACATTTATCATGATAAAAGTTACATTAATAAAATAGACAAGAACCGACCAAAAAAAATTGAACTGTGTTCAATCGTTGCTGAGTTTTTTTAATTATTAAAGCCACGTTTTATATTTTAATTTTCAGTTTATTAATCTTAATGAATATACAATCGTCATCAGAGCAAAGTGTATTCAAAATATTAAGTCAATTTATCTATCAGGATTTTAGAAACAATGATCAATTACAACAAATACGCAATACTTTAACTTAGGCTTTATAAAAAAAACAATTTGCTTTTAATACCTTCCATATTTCTTAGTGTGAGTGCTACAATATTAAAACCTGTTCGATCAGGCCAATATACCCACAAAAGAGCAATAATTGCCATTGCAACATCATTTGTAAATATCTGACTTTTGCTCATTTGAAAAATCACAGTCTTCTCAGCCATTGGAATTCAGAGAACACCAGTTAATTTACACTGCAATATTTCTCTTCGTTTCTGAACATTACTCAGTGGAATAGGAAGAGGAGATACCTCATCATTCCTAAATTCATTATTAAAATTTTTCAAATCGATTTGTTGACAATTACTAATAATTGTTCAACTCGGTAAGGGATGTCATTGTGAAACTATGTTTCCATATAATAACTAATGCAAGGACATTGCAATGTACAATCTCTCAATCACTCTGAATATTGCTTTTCATTTTAAACTTGGAAACACTTTGGAATTGATTTGATTGGAAATCACTGCAATGTTAACATTTATTGTGTTTTTAATCACAATAACAATTGAATATTTTTCATGTGCAAAATCATTCCAATCCCCATGAATTTTTTGAAGCATACAAAAAAGGGCTGGCATCTATCTTATTTCATTAAATAATCACAGGAAATGGTGACTTCTTAGAAATCATACATTTTCAGAAAGAATGAAAGTTGTCTTCAGCTGAATAGGCACATTGATTGACCAATTCATCATTTTGTTCCAATTTACGTGTAGAACAAAAACATTTTAATTTGCATTTCAGAAAATGAGAAACTTCTGACCATATAGAATAATTAAATTCATTTTTTGTATATAATGCACGCTAATTGCACAATCCTGTCAAGCTATCGTTCCACAAGTAATCATAAAAATCATGTTTAATTAAGGCATTTGTTAACTCCCATCATTATTGTAAATTACTACTGAATTTTCAGTAGATTACACACAGTATCAAACCATTTAATTCCAATCCAATTATCACAATAAACATCTGATTAGTTTTCAGCCCTGCCCGGCCTGGTTGGGAATGTTATGAAGGAAACTTGTGCAACTCTGATCGTGTCTCTGTTACCAGACCAGAGGATACAATTTCAATTCTCTCCTTGCACAGAGCTGTGCCAGAGCAGCTCTGAATGTTGATAAGAAAATATCTAAGAATCGAATGAATTGCCTTTCAATTCAACATTAGATATGTTTTCATTTGTTGTTCATTCCAATAATCACAGTATCTGCTATATATTTTCTTCAGTCTGCGAATAACAGAATGTATCTAATTCCACTCAATCAATATTCTTTGCAAAATATTTGATAATGTTGCACTCACAAAGATGAAATATGCAAAGTACAGATATTCCTTGATTTTCTTTTGTTCTGAAGAGCTGAGTTCAGACTGCACATAGAACTTGATGCTTCAAAGGTATAAATATGAGAAAAAAATCAAGTTCTTCTTCAGTTAGATAAACAAATGCCACTTCCTACTATATATCAATTTTTAGTTATTGATCTGTTTATGAGTTGTCCGAAATTTGTTTTTAGCTTTCCATTCATCTATTTATATTGAATGTAAGATTAAAATGTTGTGAAAATATCCGAGTGCATCCAATTGAAATTGAATTTGCATATTTCTCTCTAATCCATTTTATTGCATGATGACTTAACAGTGTTTTGTTCAGCAAATCTAGTGAATCCTAAAATTTGTCTAATCTTAAATAAGATCTTTCACAACCAGTTATCAGTCAGTTCCTAATTTATGTAAATATCTACGTTTATTGAAATCAATGTTCACACAAAACAGTGCACATAAAGCGACACAAAGATATTCAGCTGATTACTATTCAATGGAATAACCTGAGTAAGTATCTTATTGTTCGTGTGACAAATGACAACAGTAAGCATTTATTTACTATTCTATGCAGTTAATGCAAGTGATGTGTTATATTTCAGTTCAGTCGTTAATGTTGATTTATATTGTTTAAACCAATAATTCTACTTTATCACAGATATTGACTATACTACAATAACGTTGGGAAGCAAATTTTTGTCAATCTAACAATCTTTAAGCTCCTTTTTTATTGTGTGTGTACAAGAGACAATTCAAATTATAACCATTTTTATTACAAATTGAACAAATACTGCATTTTAAATTTGTGAAGTTACTACATTTTTGCAAAAGGGTTAGTCTTCACTGTATATGTCACATTAAAAAAACTGCTATTTCAAATCATGCGTGCTACAAAATGATTATTGTTTTCATTTCATTGTGAGAAAAGAACTGCTTTGACCACGTTGATTTTTTTTTGGCATTTCTATTCCAACATTTTTCATCATTGTCCAAAAATGACAATATTATTAAAATCGCATATACGCCACATGTCATTGACTACATTGTTCAGTTTCAAGCTCACTTTGATGACTTACGAATTCTCTTCCTAATTCTGACACAAATCTTTAAACATTGATCATAATATTGATCATATAAATTGATGAAACATATCTCTACAAGAAATCCGGTGTACGGAAGTTCACAATTCTTGTATTACGTACATGTTTTACTTAAAAAAAGAAGAATTTCGCTCAATATTGACAGAATGGCTCATTTTTCTTCAATCCATAAAGATAGGTACTATGTTTTATTCCTCAGTTTACTGATCTTAATAAATATCCAATCAACATCACCGCAAAGTGCTTTTGAAATATTGAATCATTTTAATTCTTCAAAAGAGCATTCATTATCAAGTCATTGCCATTATAATAATGGCACAATTATTTATAAAAAAAGTCTTTTGAACAAGTATAGTGAGATTCACATTTACATTTAATCCATTATTTCTGAGTACTAATAGTACAGTATGAAAATGCCTTTATTTTTCAGGTCACCTACCCCACAAAGGAACCAATGAATTCCCATCCAAAGTCATTGCAAATATCTGATGTTTGCTCATTTGAATGATCACGGTAATGTCAGCCTTAAAATTCAGGAAAATGAAATTACTTTTCACTGAATTAATTCCAGTTCATTTCCAGACATTTCTCAATCACCTGCAAAAAGGGACTTTTCATTATTCTTGATAATTCAAGTGTTGCTGATTTATTATATAAAAAATAATAATTATTCAATCTAGTAGATTGCGCAAATGTGGATTTACGGCACAGTACATGAACCACTGTAAAGATATTGCAGTGCACAATCTCTCAATCATTGTAAATATCAATTTTTATTTTACCTGTTGAAACATACTTGAATTTAATTAATAATATTTGACTTCAATGCTCACATTTATTGTGTTTGTAATCATAATACGACTTACGGATGTTTCATGCAACAAAATCAAATGAAAAAGAATTAGCATCTCTATTCTTTCATTCAACAATGGCAATAAATTTTGAGTTTTTAAATTTTGAACATTTTGGAAAGAAGGGATGTTGTCTTCAGTTGAATTCTTGCATTGACTCACTACTTCACAGTGTCCACTACTTATTCTCTTTGGGTTCCTATGAAAAGAAATTAACTAGTTCTTCTGGTTTTAAATTCCTGGAAAATGTTTGAGAATGTTGTGGTTTAAAAGGTGACAATGCGAAGTGATTGTAAGTCATCATTTATTTTGTTAGAAAGAGCTTGATTCAAACATTTCAAACAAACACACACACACACACACACACACACACACACACACACACACACACACACACACACACACACAGTCATTCTGCTGTGTAACAAGGGGAAAAACAAGTCGCTTTCTTCGGCATTAAGTAACAATATGCCACTTCCAATTATACATTAGTCAGCTAATTACCTACATTTGTCATGAAAAATTGCAATTCGTCTAAATATTGTTATGACCTTTGATCAAACTAAATTTTTAATTATACTTTATTCATGAATTGCCGGGATTTTGTTTTTTATTGTTTCCATACACCTATTCGTATTGAATGTACGATTGACATGCTTTGACAATGTCGGAGAGTGTTAATTTGAAACTTTTTTTTTCGTATCGTTCACTGATTTTACTTTTTGCATAAGATTACATGGTACCTCAGTGGTTAGCAATGCTGCCTCACAGCGCCAGGGACATTGGTTTGATTCTCTCCTTGGGTGACTGTGGGGACTTTGCACGTTCTCCCCAAGTCTATGTGACTTTGCTGTGGTGTCCTCCCATAATCCCACATATGCAGGTCAGGTGAGCTGGTCATGCTAAATCGCACATTTTGTTCAGGGATATGTGTATTAGTAAGCAATAAATGTGAAGAAATACGATCGGGAAAAGTGTTTAGATGGGTTACTCTTTAGAGGGTCATTTTTTTCAAGCAATTGGCCTGTTATTACACTAAGGTAACAGGGGTGCTTTCGTGGCGTCGCTCGTATTATGGTGCGCCGCGAGATCTAACCCATGTTCGAACTGAAACGGAGGAATCTACAGAGAGGCTACAGAATGACATCGCATCCATTTGGTTTTCTTTAAATCACTGACGAGCAGGAAAATGTATACAGGGAGGGTGAGTGGGGAACTGAGGCAGTTGCAGCTCTGGTAAAAGTCCAAAGGTTCCTCTGAGAGTGTAATTTCTTTCATTGCTGTTGCTGATTGAATGAGCCACTAACGTGCGAACTGCTCCAAAATATGATTCAGGACCTCAGGTGCCAATTCTCGCATGTTGAATAACGACAGACACCTTCCAAATGATGTCTTTCAGAGACGACTTTTTTTTGTCTGTCAAATGTATTTTGGGATACATTTGACAGACAGACTAATTGAGGAATCTGTGGTGCACTGTGACACCAGCGCATCAGCTTCTTCCCTGTCTTTGAACCGGGCCGCCTGCACAAGGAATGCAAATGCTGTAATGCTTTTCGTGGAAGGATCAGAATGGAGAAACTACACTCTCAAACAGAATGGCATATGATCAGAACTAGGTTGGAGAAAAACTTTACAATGCTTTGCACTGGAAATAAATGGAATTGCATTGCATTTCACTACGAGAGCAGATTTGTTCAAGCAAATTCGAAGGCAGGTTTGCAGATGGGAAAGCAAGCAAGAAAGCTCCGTTCTTGTCCATGTAAAAGGCTGCAGTTGAAGAACAAAGCAGTTACTGCCCAGTTTCGAAATGGGGACTTTTCGCGTATAAGGGGAACGTGATGACCACTACACTACAGAAACAAGCCTCGGTCGAGCCCGCTGCAGCTCAGTGGCATCCGGCACTGAAAGTTGAAGCCATTCTACCTTTCACCTTTCTGTTTCCATGAGCTCGTTGTTTCATGGGACTTGTTCAAATTTGGCTATGTGCTGAGCATGGACGTGATACACTGAAGTATCTGTTTCCACGCGGTGAACCCCAATAACGTTGTGTTGCTTACACCTGCTTGAAAGAATTATGTTTTTGCGGAGCTTACCGTCGCAGTCTGTGGCAAAATCATTTAGTCTGTTCGACTGCTCACGGGAAAGGTAGTATTGTGAAACACTGCAGAAACGAACAACTTCCATACTTTTGCTCCGACTGACCATACTCCGTGAAAGTTTCCCCGATTCTCAGTTGAGGATTTTTGCAGCTGAAAGTTACCTCAGAAACCCTGTTAATTCGTAATGTATTGAGTGAATCGCAAAACAGAAACCATTTATCACGGAACACAAACAAAACTGGAAAACCAAATGCATTTTCAGACACAGCGAGCATGAATGCTAAATGTGAGACAGTCCGTGGGGGGGGGGGGGGGGGGGGGGTGAGCCATAAAGTAATCACACAACTAACAACAGGGCAATTCCAAACTACTCGTTCAAACATACTGGAGCCTGAGTGCACCACCACTTCCCAGACAATGCTGCAAAGAGACAAAGAAAGAACATAATAAGAATGGGCCATAAAAAGTGAATTTCACCAATCGCAGTCTCGATTAGATTACCTTTCCCTTCCGATGACTCCAGGGCGGAAATGAAGGAAGTGGGAGAAATTCAATAACATATGACATCGAAATACATTGGAACGATTTTCTCATTGGCCAGAACACCAAATAACGACGAGTGGAGTCAGCGGAGGACTCTGTTTCGCAACAACGATGAAATAACAGTCTCCATTCGGTTCCAGTAAAAGCTCCACTTGCCTGGAACAGAAAGCAACAGGAGAGCTGCTGGCGATTTTCCGCGCGGGAGGCGAACACAATCATGACAGCACAGACACTTTGGAAAATTCGGCACTTACCCACACCGCAGTCAATTCCCCCGGAATCAAACCCATTTTTCTTCTGTTTTAAACAGAAATGCAGCAGGGATTGAAACAGCATTTAAAGCAGCTGTGCCGTTGGAGCTGTTCAGCAGAAGCGGCAGCAGTGGGAATCGAACCCACGCCTCTAGCGAGACTGGAGCCTTAATCCATCGCCTTAGACCGCTCGGCCATACTACCAACACGCCCGCGGGGCCATTTTCTTGCACTTCCAATTGTGCTCCTGCATAACAACAGATGTCAACTCACGTGAAAAGGGTTCGATGATCCCTCTCCGACTCGCACAGCTGCTCGGATGTGCCCGTCTACAATATCAATTTCTCAGCAGATAATGACAGCCCATCAATCCAGACAAAAATCAATGGTAAGCTGAGTCTATCTACTCAGACTGGATTCAGCTACAAATATATCTGTGAGTGCATCAGAATATATGATCGGTTATGATTGGGTCAAATTACCATGAGCTACTTGACATTTCTGCAATTTCGATTCTTGCTTTGCTAAATGATTTCACCCATTGCTCGAAACAGGACAACTTTCACCTTTACACGGAACATGAAACACACCGGACTACAGGGAAAATGCACAAAGTTGAGCAGGCCGTGTCCCAAATCATACCATGCAGCATAGTTTCAGTCACAGTGTCTGTTTTGCAGAATAAGGTTCCCAAAGAATGTTCCACCCTAAAACCGGAGGTAACATTACAATCCGAGAACGACAGATCACATTGTGAGGAAGGTCTGACCTCGGGGCCGGTTCGAGATGCCACTTTCCTTGCCTTTTACCTTAACCGTGCAATTTGCTGCAGAGATTATCACATCTGGACATGAGCCTCATGGATACCATCTGAGTCGGAAACCTGTGCGGGAATCGATGAGAAAATGCGACTCAAAAAAGTTTAACAAGTTCCACGGTGCTTTTTAGAAATGCAGTTTCTGTTCACCTCAATCCAAAAGGCAGTTTCTGAACATAGTAACAGAAGTCAAAAGGTAATTACATCACCCCACCCCCACTCCGGAAGATGTGCTATCTGCCCTTGATTGCTTTTTGTTCACGATGTGAAGAGCTCTCACGCCTGAGTCACCTTCACGTCTCTGGTTGCTGAGTGAGTCACAAAGAAGGAGTTACACCAGGGCTGCAACTGCCTCACTTCCCCACTCGCCCTCCCCGTTTACATTTTCCTGCTCGTCAGTGATTTAAAGAAAACCAAATGGATGTGATGTCATTCTGTAGCCTCTCTGTCGATTCCTCCGTTTCAGTTCCAACGTGGCTTAGATCTCGGGGCGCACCTTAATACTAGCGACGCTATGAAAGCACAGGTCCAGAGGTTCCTCTGAGAGTGTAATTTCTTTCATTGCTGTTGCTGATTGAATGAGCCACTAACGTGCGAACTGCTCCAAAACATGATTCAGGACCTCTGGTGCCAATTCTCGCACGTTGAATAACGACAGACACCTTCCAAATGAGGTCTTTCAGAGACGTCTTTGGGATACATTTGACAGACAGACTAGTTGAGGAATCCGTGGTGCGCTGTGACACCAGCACATCAGCTTCTTCCCTGTCTTTGAACCGGGCCGCCTGCGCAAGGAATGCAAATGCGTTAATGCTTCGTGGAAGCATCAGAAGGGTGGAACTACATTCTCAAACAGAAGGCATATCATAATTTACCATTCTTTCCACAGTATTTAAATGGGATTGAATTGCAGTTCACTTCGAGAGCAGATTTGTTCAAGCAAATTCGAAAGCAGGTTTGCAGATGGGAAAGCAAGCAAGAAAGCTTGGTTCTTGTCTATGTCAAAGGCTGCAGTTGTAGAACAAAGCAGTTTGTGCCCACTTTCGAACTGGGGACGTATCGCGCGTCAGGCGAACGTGATGACTGCTACACTACAGAAACAAGCCACAGTCGCCCCTCCTGCGGCTCAGTGGCATTCAGCACTGAAAGTTGAAGCCATTGTACCTTTCACCTTTCTGTTTCCAACAGCGCGTTGCTGTAATTGACATCTTGAAAACGTTAAAAAAAAGACACTCTTCCAACTCAGTTCCAACACGTTTCCAACTCAGTTATTATCATTGTGGCTCGTTTCCAGGTGTGAATGTCTCTGCAGCAAATTGCACGGTTCACGTAAAATGCTGAAAAACATGCACATCAACCTGCACCAATACCTGTCTCCTGTTATTAAACTTTTATTGACAGAAACACCAGCACACAACCTTCCACCACTACCCTGTCTCCTGCCAATAAGCAGATATATGCAGAAACACACACAACCCTCCATCATCACACTGTCTCCTTCCATTAAGTAGATATACACAGAAACACACACAACTCTCCACCAAAACCCTGTTTCTTGCCACTAATCAGATATACACTAAAACACAAAACACAAGCCTCCACCGCTACGTTGTCTCACGCTATCAAGCAGATATATGCAGAAGCACATACACACACAACCTTGAACCAACACCTTGCCTCCGAACAATAAGCAGATATACACAGAAACACACACAAATCTCTAAAACACCTTCCTGTCTCCTGCCATTAAACAAATATAACAGAAACACACACACACAACCCTTCACTACCACATTGTTTTCTGCCATTAAACAAATATACCCAGAAACACACACACAATCATTCACGACCACACTGTCTCCTGCCATTACACAGATCTACACAGAAACACATGCACACACACTCACACACACAATGGTCTACCATCACACACTCACCGGCAATTAAACAGGTATAAAAAGAAACACACACACATCTCGACACCATCCCCCTGTCTCTTGCCATTAAATAGACATACACAGAAACACACACACACAACCCTTCACCACCACGCTGTCTCCTGCAATTAAACAGATATACACAGAAACACACACACACGCACACAATCCTTGACACCCAATTTGTCTCCTGTCATTGAGCAGGTATACACAGAAACACACACGAAACCCTCCACCCTGTCTCCTCTAATTAAACAGATATGTACAGAAATACACACACAAAATTCCAGCACCACCCTGTCTCCGGCTATGAAACAGTTATACACAGAAACACACACACAATCCTCCAACACCACCTTGTTCTCCTATTATTAAGCAGAGATATACAGAAATACACACACAACCCTCCACCACCACCCTGTCACCAGTCCTTAAACAGATATACACAGAAACACGCACACATACACAAACCTCCATGACACCCCATCTCCTCCCCATAAACAGATATATACAGTAACACATATACAAATCCCTCCACCACCACCCTGTCTCCTGCAAATAAACAGTTGTACACAGAAACATACACGCATATCTTCAGCACCACCCTGTCTCCTGCCATTAAACAGATATACACAGAAACACACATGCACACAACCCTCCACGAACACCAGTCTGTCTCCTGTCATTAAGCAGATATATACAGAAAAACGCACACAACCCTGCACCACCACCTTATCAACTACCATTAAAGAGACTGGTACAAAAAAAACGCACAGACAACCCTACACCAACACTCTGTCTCCTGGCATTAAACTGATATACACAGAAACACACACACACACACACACAACCCTCCACCACCACACTGTTCTCGTGCCATTGAGCAGATATACACAGAAATACACACACACACAACCCTCAACCATCACCCTGTCTCCTGCCCTAAAACAGATACACACAGAAGCACATACACAACCCTCCATTGCCAGCCTGTCTCCTGCAATTCGATATATATATATATATATATATATATATATATACAGAAACACACAAATCCCCACTACCTCCCTGTCAGCAGCCATTAGATAGATATATGCAGAAACACACACACATTCATCCAACACAACCTTATTTCCTCCACTAAGTGGATATACACACAAACACGCACTCTGCAATTGAACCACAACCATTTCTCCTGCCACGAAACAGACATACATAGAAAAACACACACACACACAATCCTCGACCGCCACCCTGTCTGCTGACATTAAACAGATATACACACAAACACACACACGTCCGTCCACCACCACCCTGTTCTGCTGCCATTTAGCAGAGATATACAAAAGTACACACACACAACCCTTGACCACCATCATGTGTCCTGCCCTGAAACAGATATACACATAAACACACACAGTCACAACCCTCCACCATCACACTGTCTCTGGCGATTAAACCGATACAAACAGAAACACAAACTAATCTCGACACCATCACCCTGTCTCCTGCCATTAAACAGACATGCACAGAAACACACACACAACCCTCCACCACAACCCTGTCCCCTGTGATTAAACAGATATACGTAGAAATGCACAAACACACAATTGTTAACCACCACATTGTTATATGCCATTAAACAGATATACACAGAAACACCCACACACAAACACACACAAAACCCCCGACCAACATCTTGTTGCCTGCCATAAGCAGATATACACAGAAACGCACGCACAACCCTCAAGGACCACCACATCTCCTGCAATTAAACATATATACACAGAAACACACACACACCAACCTCGACCACCACCATGTCACCTGCCATTAAACAGATATACACAGAAACACACATACAACCTTCTACGAACACCCTGTCTATTGACCTTAAACAGGTATACACAGAAACATGCACAATCCTCCACCACCCTGTCCCCTGCCACTAAGCACACAGACACAGAAACACAGACACTCTACCCTTCAACACCACTGTCTCCTGACATTGAATAGAGATACGCAGAAACACACACAACCCTCCATGACCATCTTGTCTCCTGCCATTGAGCAGGTATACAGAGAAACACTCACACACAATCATGTCACCTGCCATTTGGCATATATACGCAGAAGCACACACACAACCCTCTACACCAACATGCCACCTGCCATTAAACAGTTATACACAGAAACACACACACAGCACACTCCACTCCCACCCTGTCTCTAGCCCTTAAATAGATATACACATTGACACACATGCACACAACCCAATATAACCATCCTGCCTCCTGACATTAAACAGGTAGACACTGAATCCAATGCACAACCCTCCACCACCACCCTGTTTCCTGCCTTTAAGCAGATGTACACACAAACACACACACATCCCTCAACCACCACCCTGTTTCTTGCCATGAAAAAGATATATGCAGAAACTCACACACACATGCAGACACACACACACACACACACACACGCACACACAAGCACACACAAAACTCCGTGAACACTCTGCCTCCTGCCATTGGACAGATACACACAAAAAACACACACACCAAACTGTCTCGTGCCAGTAAGCACATATACACGGAAACACACAATCACTAACTCAAATCTCCTCGACCACCCTGTCTCCTGTCATCAAACAGTTATACACGGAAATACACACACACACAACTTCCACGAAATTTACAGCTGAGGGAACGGCAGTTACGATGCGATTAGGCAAGATTTAGGAAGTATAGGATGGGGAAGGAACCTGCAGGGAATGGGCACGTTAGAAATGTGGAGCTTATTCAAGGAAACGCTCCTGAGAGTCCTCGATAAATATGTACCTGTCAGGCAGGGAGGAAGCTGTAGAGCGCAGGAGCCGTGGTTTACGAAGGAAGTGGAATCTCTGGTCAAGAGGAAGAGGGAGGCTTACGTTCGGATGAGATGTGAATGCTCAGTTAGGGCACGTGAGGTTTACAAGGTAGCCAGGAAAGACCTGAAGAGAGAGCTCGGAAGAGCCAGAAGGAGACATGAGAAGTTGTTGGCCGAGAGGATCAGGGTAAACCATAAAGCTTTCTATAGGTAGAGAAGGAATAAAAGAATGACAAGAGTAAAATTAGGGGCAATCAATAATATTAATGGGAAGTTGTGTGAAGATTCAGAGGAGCTGGAGAAAGCACTAAATGAATATTTTTCGACAGTATTCACTCTAGAAAACGACAATGTTGTCGAGAAGAATACTGAGATACAGGCTATTAGACTCGGTGGGATTGAGGTTCACAATGAAGAGGTATTAGAAATCCTACAGAGTGTGATAATAGATAAGTCCACTGGGCCGGATGGGATTTAGCCTGGGATCCTCTGGGAAGCCAGGGAGGAGGTTGCCGAGCCTTTGGCATTGATCTTTAAATCGTCATTGTCTACAGGAATTGTGCGAGAAGACTGGAGGATAGCAAATGTGGTTCCCCTATTCAAGCAGGGGAGTAGAGACAACCCTGGTAATTATAGACCAGTGAGCCTTACTTCAGTTATTGGTAAAGTGTTGGAAAAGTTTATAACAGATAGGATTTACAATCATCTAGAAAAGAATAATTTGATGAGGGAGAGTCAGCAAGGTTATGTCGTGCCTCACAAACCGTATTGAGTTCTTTGAGAAAGTGACCAAACAGGTAGATGAGAGTAAACTGGATGATGTGGTGTATATGGATATCAGCAACGCATCTGATAAGGTTCTCCACAGTAGGCTATCGTTCAAAATGCGGAGGAATGGGATTGTAGGAGATATAGCAGGTTGGATCAGTAATTGGCTGACTGAAAGAAGACAGAGGGTGGTGGTTGATGGGAAATGTTCATCTGGAGTTCAGTTACTAGTGATGTGCCGCAAGGGTCGGTGTTGGGTCCACTGCTGTTCATCATTTTTATAAACGACCTGGATAAGGGAGTAGAAGGGTGGGTTAGTAAATTTGCAGACAGCACTAAGGTCGGTGGAGTTGTGGATAGTGACGAAAGAGGTTACAGAGAGATAGAGATAAGCTGCAGAGCTGGGCTGAGAGGTGGCAAATGGAGTTTAATGTGGACAAGTGAAAGGGGATGCACTTTGGTCGGAGGAACAGCAATTCAAAGTACTGGGCTTATGATAAGATTCTTGGTAGTGTAGATGAGCAGAGAGATCTCGGTGTCCAGGGACACAGATCCTTGAAAATTGCCACCCAGGTTGACTGTGTTGCTAAGAAGGCATTAATATAGGGATCGAGTTCTGAAACCATGAGGATATGCTACATCTGTACAAAACTCTGGTGCGGCCGCACTTGGAGTATTGTGTACAGTTCTGGTCACCGCAATATAAGAAGTATAAGAAGTATGCTTTGTAAAGAGTGCAGAAGAGATTTCCTAGGATGTTGCCTGGTATGGAGAGAAGGTCGTCTGAGGAAAGTCTGAGGGACTTGAGGCTGTTTTCGTTGGAGAGAAGTTTGAGACGTGACTCAATATCGACATATAAGATAATCAGAGAATTAGATAGGGTGGACAGGGAGAGCATTTTTCCAAGTATGGTGACGGCGAGCACGAGGGGCATAGCTTTAAATTGAGAGGTGACAGATATAGGACAGATGTCAGAGGTAGTTTCTCTACTCAGCGAGTAGTAAGGGTATGGAATGCTTTGCCTGCAATGGTAGTAGATTCACCAACTTTAAGTAAATTTTTAAGTCGTCATTGGACAAGCATGTGGACGTACATGGAATAGTGTAGGTTAGATAGGCTTCAGATTGGAATGACAGGTCGGCGCAACATTGAGGGCCGAAGGGCCTGTACTGCGCCATAATGATCTATATTCTATGTTCTATGAACACCCTGCCTACTGACCTTAAATTGATATACGCAAAAACGCACATGCATACACAACCGTCCACCACCACCCTGTCTCCTGCCGTAAGCACATAGATACAGGAATACAGACACTATACTCTCCACTACCACCTGTCTCCTGCCTTTAAGCAGGTATATACACAAACACACAAACACACACACATACACATCTCTTGACCACCACCCCGTTTCCTGCGGTTCATCAGATTTACACAGAAACACACACGCACACCCCTCCACCACCACACTCTCTCTAGCCCATAAAACAGATATACACAGAAACACGCACACATCCCTCTACCATCACCCTGTCTCCTGCCCTTAAACAGATATACACAGAAACACACATACATACAGAACGCTGCACCGCCACACTGTTTCCTGCAATTAATCAGATATACAAAGAAACAGACACACACAACCCTCCACCAACACCAGTCTGTCTCCCGTCATTAAGCAGATACTTACAGAAAAACATACACATCCCTGCACCACCACCCTAACACCAGCATTAAACAGACAGACACAGAAAAAACAAACAAACAGACAACCCTCCACCAATACTCTGTCTCCTGGTATTAAACAGATATACACAGAAACACGCACATACCCCTCCACCACCACCACCCTGTCTCCTGCCATTTTACAGATATGCAGAGAAACACAGGCACACAAACCTCCACCACCAACGTGTCTCCTACCAATAAGCACTTAGACACAGAAACACAGACATATATCCTCCACCACCACCCTGTCTCCTGCCATTATAAAGGATATACGCAGAAACACCCACATGCACAACACTCCATGAACACCCCGCCTCCTGCCATTGGACAGATATGCACAATAACATACACATACCAAATTGTCTCGTGCCATTAAGCACATATGCACAGAAACACGCACGCACACTCAGTCAAACCTCCTTGACCACCATGTCTCCTCTCATCAAACAGTTATACACGGAAATATACACACACAAACTTCTACGAACACCCTGCCTACTGCCCTTAAACAGATATACACAAAAACGCACATGCAAACACAATCCTCCACCACCACCCTATCTCCTGCAATTAAATAGATACACGCAGAAACACACACACAAGCACAACATTCCATGAACAACGTGCCTCCTGCCATTGAGCAGGTCTATGCAGGATCACACACACAACCCTTCATGACCACCTTGTCTCCTGCCACTGAACAGGTATGCACAGAAACACACACACCACCACCCTGTCTCCAGCCCGTAAATAGACATACACAGAATCACAGGCATACCCCTCCAGGACAACCCTATCTCGTGCCATTAAACAGATATACACAGAAACACACACACACACAACCCTCCACCACTGCCCTGTTCTCCTTCCATTGAGCAGATATGAACATAAATACACACACACAGCATTTGACCACCACCAGTCTGTCTCCTGTCATTAAGCAGATATATACAGAAAAACACACACAACCCTGCACCACCCACTATCACCGACCAATAATCAGACTTAAACAGACAACCCTCCATCAATACTCTGTTTCCAGGCATTAAACAGATATACACAGAATTGACTGTCTGACAGAAGGCAGAGAGTGGCTGTCGATAGAAAGTATCCTGCCTAGACAACAGTGTTGAGTGGGGTCTCCCAGGGTTCTGTACTTGGGCCTCTGCTTTTTGTAGTTTTTTTTAAATGACTTGGATGAGTAGGCTGAGGGGAGGGTTAGTAAATTTGCAGATGACATAAAGTTTGGAGTTGTCAGCGATAGTATAAATGGCTACTGTAGGCTGCAGTGCGACATAGACAGAATGCAGAGCTGGGCTGAGAAATGGCAGATTGAGTTCAACCTGGATAAATGCGAAATGATGCATGTTGGAAGGTGGAGCTCGAATGCTGAATATAGGATTAAAGATGGCTTTAAGGCAGTGTGGAGGAACAGAGGGATTTGGATGTGGAAGTACATAGATCCCTCAAAGTTGCAATACAAGTGGATAAGGTTGTTAAGAAAGCATATGGAGTTTTGGCTTTCATCAACGGGGGGATAGAGTTGAAGAGCCGTGAGGTTTTGCTGCAGCTCTCCAAGTCCCTGGTGAAGCAATACTTCAAGTTTTGTGTCCAGTTCTGGTGGTCCTACTGTAAGAAAGATACAGAGGCTTGGGAGAGGGTGCAAAGAAGGTTTACCAGGATTCTGCTTGAACTGGGGGGCTTGGCTTATGAAAAACAATGTTGAATAGGCTCGGATATCTCTCTGGAGAGAAGGAGGAACAGAGGAGACCTGATAGAGGTGTACAAAATAATGAGAGGAATAGATAGAGTCAATAGCTAGAGGATTTTCTCCAGGACAAGATTGACTGGTGTGAGAACTCATAGTTTGAAGATATTAGGAGGAAGGTATAAAGGAGAAGTCAGAAGTAGTTTTTGTTTTAACACAGAGAGCTGTGAATGCATGGAATACGTTACCAGTGGTAGTGGTGGAAGCAGAGTTATTGGGGACATTTAAGCAACTTCTAGACTTGCACATGGATAGCAGTGAATTGAGGGGTGTGTAGGTTGTTATTATATTTACATTAGGATTAAATCTCGGCAGAACATCGTGGATGAAAGGGCCTGTTTTGTGCTGTAGTTTCTATGTTCTATGTTCTCTGACAAGTGTGAGCCGACCTCTGACCACCTAATGCCAACTGCAAAAGATGTTTAAAGACTTCAGTGAGTTGCAAAGGTGTGAGCATTACAATTATGTTTTGCTCATTGTTGATTTGCTTTTCCTTTATGGGTTGAAGCTTACCCCACTTCCAACACTACTGCTAAAACTGTTGTAAATATTTTACTCAAGGAGATTATAACCTGCTTTGGTATTTGATATTGTCTACTTTCTGACAATGCCCATCCCCTCACCCCCATTTTATTGGACATATTAATGAAGAATTATACTTTCATTTTGGGATCCGCCACCAACTTCATTGTGCTTATTGCCCACAGGCTGCAGGGCTCGTGGAGCATGGTGACCAGAGTCTGAAAAGTAAACTTGCCAAATGGACTTCTGAGACGGTTCTTTCCTGGGTTAGGGTAGTGCCACTGGTATTGTTCCACCTACAATAAACTCCTGTGGGAAATCTCGCTTGGCCTTTTCGAGCACTCTCACTCTGTATGATCTAAATGATAAAGTGCATTGTGTCTGATCCGCAGGACCCACTGCAGAAATTATCCCATCCCAGTGGACTGAGCTGCCTCCATTGATAGAGCTGTCTCTATTGGTAGAATATCATACAGTAACAGTAAATACCTTTTGATGTCATCCTCGAAGGTACTTGCTACAAAACCGCTGAAGACTGCGGGAAACTGCTGTAATCAGCGCGAGCGTGGAGGCCCAGCGGGAGCCTGGTCGGCCCTAAACCAGAAATCAATCGATAAAAAGATTCTTCTTTTTAGATGAATCCAATTCAGACCATCAAGTGAACACTTCCTGGGGAGAAAATGGATGTGGGAGAGCGGACAGTCTCAATTGGTTCCAGCAATTATAACCTTGTCGGTGTGTCAACAAAAGCAGAAACTTGGAATTGTTTATCTTGCTTCTGAAAAACAGGTGAGTAAATTTTGAAGATCACAGATATTTCTTCCTGGTGTTCATGAAATGATCTAGAGCAGAGTACGGTTCCCTGAGTATGGTCTGACTTCTGGGTTATGGACTGTGATATTCTGCTCACATGATCTGAACACATACAAAGTAATGACTCAGTCACAAGATCTGCTGAATCGGATTCTGTGAAGAACAGAAGCCGATGGAATGAAAAGAGCCATAAGAGTGGGAATGCAGCAAATTGTTTTCCAGACTCGAGGCGAGTGCATAGTGCTGTTTCCAGGGGTCAATATCTGGACAAGTAGACTGAAACAGCATTGGGTGTTATTGTACTGCATCTTTTGTATAATGGTGCAAAAGCACGAAACTTTTGTATAGAGAGGATAACTTCAAAATCCTCAATGAGGCAAAACACACAAATGAGGTAAACAACAAAGTAACCACACAATTTGGTATTACGTCATGGCGTAAATGTCCCTGCTCAAATTTTGCTCAAAATCGCTCTCTGTCTAATTCCTAAGACTAATATTCGAACAGTGAATGGTCTATGTCAATAAAAACCTGCTCTGGTCCCACAACTTCAGCATTTCATACGCCCCCTTATGTATGTCTCGCAATAGTAATTGATCCCTCACTGTGCAACTTCAGCACACGGACAGAAGAAATAACCATAAGAACAACAGTCAAGTATGTGACTGGGATTTGACCCGATTCTGTTGCAGCTGTAATTGAAATTGCTTCCACCTTCCCTGTTTCGGTAATAAGATTGTACAGCTTAGTGGTGAGTTTTCATGCATTGAATGAGTTTTCATGCATCCTTTCTCAGGTGGAAATTTGCTGGGATATAATGACATGAATAATGACACGGGCACCATTTACTGAAATACAAAGACGTTAGGAATGACACGCCCATGATACCATGTCGTTCGAAATGAAGGAAATGTGGTTTACTGGGAGATAAAGCTACCAGAAAAGAGGCGGTTTAATGGGATGATGGCATAGATAAAGAATAATGTGGGAGAAATCAGGAAAGACTTAGTTGTGTCCCAAAACAGGTTATCCAGCTTATGTGAAGATCTTAAGAGTAAATATGAGGGAAATTTCCTCGTTTCAGTGAGTGGAAACTAGACGTTAGAACTTCAAACCCAGCAAGGCACGATAAATAATTTTGGTCAGGCATTTTATATTCTGAGAGTTATTGCATTTGGAGATGAATTTTCAGAAATAAAAACATTTTAGGAGCTGATTCCAGAATATTCGAAAAGCGCGTGCAGGCACACAAGGAGTGAATTAAACAGCGACAGTGATTCTGGGCTGCCTGGATGGGGGTGCAAAAGGGAAACAGTCTGGAAGTGGTTAACATTCATTGGAAAGAAATTGCATAACACCGACAATTGAAAATGTTAAGTGTAAGAAGAGCTAATGGGATTGGAAGGTGCAGTAGCTCATTCTACATGAAATATTATATAATTCAAATGCACTGATCTGTTTAGTTTAGCTCTGCATTGAATGGAAGTCGGTTAGCTCAGTTCGCTGACTAACTGGTTTGTGAGAAAAGTGAGACCAGCAGCGTGGGATTAATTCTCTCACTGTCTACCCGCCGTTTGATATGATCATGGCTTACCAAACATGTCAATGTCTTTGCCCAGCTCAGCCACAACAACCTGTCATACAATGGGATAAAGACATTTAAGCAATCGAAAATTTCTGTTCATACAGGTAACATGAAACATATTGCAATCGTCAATATTCTTCACCATTCCGGCATCCAAGAACACGTTGCACAGTGGGTTTCTGCACGAAATTTGCAGGTTTTGCGGATGAGCATCTGATTCTGGTCTGATCATGTTTCAAACGATATGATTCTGTAAAAACTCACAACCAAGAAGGTAATGAATTTCCTCTGGTCAGTAGCAGGGACGGGAACTCCAGACGATAGGAATTGGCGATGAATTAGCACAACACTCAATGATTCAGCTGAAAACTGAACTAAACTCCAATTCTAGTGCGGTTCAAAACCACAAACATTGAATTGCAAAGTTACCAATTTTGTAGCAATCTAACACGCTTTTCATTGCGCCACAGATCTGCACTCGCCACAATTTTACTGCACCCAAATTTGCGGTTGTCGTAGAGAAAATGTCGACAATCACCAGGAGATGTGGAGTTTTTCAAGGAGTAGATCTTTTATTGGCAAACTAAAACAGTGACATTCAGAAAACAAATTTTTGACTCGCACGGACCTCAGGGTCCATGGCAGAGAGTCATAGATTCATTGAGATGTGCAGCATCAAAACAGACACTGCTGTCCAACTTGTCCATGTCGACCAGATATCCCAACCCAGTCGAGTCCCACCTGCATTCACCCGGACCATATCCCTCCAAACCCTTCCTAGACACATGCCTCTCAAATGTTGCAATTGTACAAGCCTCCACCACATCCTCTGACAGCTCATTCCATTCACGTAGCACCCTCTGTGTGAAAAGCTTGCCCCTCAGGTCTCTTTCATATCTTAACCCTCTCACACTAAACCTATGCCCTCTAGTTCTGGACTGCCCGAACCCCAGGGAAAATATTTTGTCTATTTATCCTTTCCATGCACCTTATAATTTTGTAAATCTCTATGATGTCACCCCACAGCTTCCGACGCTCCAGGGAAAACAGCCCCAGCCTGTTCCGCCTCTCCCTATAGCTCAAATCCTCCAATCCTGGCAACATCCTTGTGAATATTTTCTGAACCCTTACAAGTTTCACAGCATCTTTCCGATCGGAAGGACACCAGAATTGCTCGCAATATTGCAACAGTGGCCTAACCAATGTCCTGTACAGCCGCAACATGCCGTCCCAACTCCTGTACTCAACACTCTGACCAAAAAAGGAAAGCATAACAAATGCCTTCTCCACTATCTTATCGACCTGCGACTCCACTTTCAAGGAGCTATGAACCTCCACTCCAAGGCCTCTTTGTTCAGCAACACTCCCTAGGGTCTTACCATTAAGTGTATAAGTCCTGCTAAGATTTGCTTTCCCAAAATTCAGCACCTCACATGTATCTGAATTAAACTCCATCACTTTATACCTTTTTCTTTAATCGTGTGTTGTTAGCTTATCAGAATGCCAACTGTGTTAGTCAGAATTACCTCACTCCAGCTATACAATAAACC
Source organism: Chiloscyllium punctatum (assembly GCF_047496795.1). Classification (NCBI taxonomy): domain Eukaryota; kingdom Metazoa; phylum Chordata; class Chondrichthyes; order Orectolobiformes; family Hemiscylliidae; genus Chiloscyllium; species Chiloscyllium punctatum. Next base: position 25,667,885 of record NC_092790.1, on the reverse strand, counting down.
AATGGTGCTAATTCCCATTATCGTTCTACTTCTGCCACTATTGTTTTTCCCAATTTATTCTACTGTAACTATTAAGTATTCTCCTGCCACCTGTGCTACAATGAACCTCCATCCCAGACTAACCTGTCATGATTAGATATTTAGCTACCCCATCTATCACAATGTTTTCCTGTCCCAAGCGGACTCTACTAACTACTAATTAGATATTTCATGCCATATCCTGCTACAAGTGTCTGGAGCAGGCTGACTCTATTATCAATTAATTATTTAAATTCATGTCCTAAGTATGTATTGTCACGACGTTTCCCAAACTGCCATGATAATATATAGTAGGCGAGGCTGACTTTACTAATTGTTATTATCTCAGCCTGCCTTAGTAACCTTTCAGCCTCAGTCTGACTCTGCTAATTGGTGTAGGAGCATTCCACTGTACTTATCCCATCCTGCCACAGTGGCCCCATCCTGCCCCAGTGACCTTTTGACGAATGTAGCATTCCGGAGACCCCTTGTAACAGATTGCCAGTCGTTTCCATGCCTTTATCCTTCCCATGCTTTCATGCTCTGTATTTTTGTGCAGTTTTGCGATCTTTCATCAGACATCTTCACCCCACTTTCCAGTAACTGGTCCTTACCCAAGTGTGCTCTCGCTTCTCAAGTATTCGGCTAAATACTCCTGAAATGTTTTGATGACTCATAACTTTACCTCACGTTCAAACAGTGAGTTCCAATTATACAATACTCTCAGAGTGAAAACGTTCTTCCTATATCTCCTCTGAACATCCTCTCCCTTGCGTTTAACAGAAAACCCTGGATGTTAACCCTTCCCATAAGAAGTTCATTCCTATCAAACATACCGATCACCTTAATGTGCACCTTAATCACTTCCTCACGTAGCCTTCTCTGCTCCCAGATAAAGAGCCTGAACTGAGCTTGACGATCTTCGCCATGGTGATAGTGTCATGCTGGAAAAGTACAGCAGGTCAGGCAGCATCCATGGAGCGGGAGAATCACGTTTCTGGCATAAATCTTTCATCAGGAATGAGGCTTGAGGGCGGGGACTGAGAGATAATTGGGAGGGGGTTGGTTTTGGGTGCAAGGTAGCTGGGAAAGCAAATGGTGGATGGAGGCGGGGAGAAGGTGATAAGTCAGAGGGGTAGAGATGAATAGGTCCGGAGGTTGGTGCTGAGTTGGATGTTTCAGACTGTGATAATGTGGGGGGAGGGGAAATGAGGAAGCCGCTGAAATCCACATTTATCCCGTGTGGTTGCAGGGTCCCAAGGCAGAATATGAGGCGTTCATCTTCCAGGCGTCAGGTGGTAAAGTTTTGGTGGTGGCTTATGCCCGAACCGTCGATTGTCCTGCTCTGCAATTCACATGACAGGAGAGATGTGAAAACCAAAGACTAAAAGAAGGACAAAAACTTATAGATTCAGAATTAATGGAATTAGATACAGTGCATACAGAAACCATGTGGCCAGTTGAGTCTGCACTGTGCCATGGAAGAGATTCACACTCTCCACTCTATCTTTCTAAACCAGCATTTATGGTGCACCTACAAAAATAGAAATTACTCCAAATGTTCAGCGAGTCAGGCAGCATCAGTGGAGAAAAATCAGAGTTAACATTGAGAATTAAAATCAGTTCCTACGAATGGTCTGTTGATCCGAAATGGTCATTATGTTTTCCCCGAGCTGAAATTCTGAATTTTCTCTCTTATTTACAGCACTACAGTCCATTCAGATTTTGTTTGCCATTTACCTGAATTGCACACATTTGCATTGTGGGAAGGAATCGGAGCAAAAAGAGGAAACTCACACGGGAGAGAGAGAGAGAGCAGGAGTGTGCAAATTCCACAAAGTCAGTCACACAAGACTTGAATCGAAGGCGGGTTTCTGACGCTGAATGGTGCAGTTCTACCCACTGAGCCCTCCCAATTTCAAGCACCTGTCCTGGAAGCAAATTGAACCCGACCTCACGCAGTGACAGGCGGTGGTACTACCCAGGAATTCTATGCAAAAATAAGCCTATTTGTTAATACTGGAAATTAACATTCGCTTAACTATCGGAACACTTTTTAAAATTACTTGGCCTATAGCCTTGTATGTCTTGGCATCACAAATTCACATCTGAAAACTTCTGAATGTTCTGAGGATTTCTGCCTCTGCAACCTTTGCATGCACTGAATTCCAGATTTCAACCCACGGCTGTTTCAAGACATTTGTCTGCATATTCAGTCAAATCTTTCCTCTTCTATCCTTAAATCTATGCCACCCTGCCCCTCCCCCCGTGATCGATCTCACCATCAAAGGGAAACATTGATTTCAGTCTATGTCATCCATATTCCTGATTATTTTATGCATTTCAATCATGTTTCCTCTCAATCTCTTCGACTCTAAGAAAAACGCCTCCAGTCTGTCCAATTTCTCTTCAAAACTGAAACTCTTCTACACAGACAATATCCTGGGAAATCTCTCCTGCATCATTTCCAGTGCTATCATATCCGTTCTCTAATGCGAATTGCAGAACTGCACACAATAGTCAAGACAGAGCTAAATGAGCAAGTGGAATTAATGATGTAGAAGTCCACAGACAGAAGTATTTTCGAATAAATTTTCTTTTCCTCAGTGCTGCCCAGTGTCCTTTTCCAGAGCCTGGTTTTCTAATAATCTCTGGTCCATGTGGTAAAAGCTGTTACATGAGAATTGATCTCACAACCATAGTATCGAAATGGATTGATTGGCTTGAAGGTGAGCACATGGTTCTTCTATGACGGCACAGAGGCGCAAGAAATGCCAAAGCTGGGAGTGCTCCTGGTCAAAGGCGGGGACTAAGAGCATAATTGTTGTATTAGGATACAACACCAGCATTAACCCGCACGACAGATTGGCTCAGCTGAAGCGTGCTGGAGCCTTCAGCGAGAGGTCGGTTAATTGAAAGCATTCTCTGAAATTTTCCTGAACAATGCTCAGTTTTGTTACGTTGACAGTAAGCTGTTTTTGATCACATCGTCTCTACATCAGCCTCTTGCTCCCAGTAAAAACTCCAGACCAGCGTACATCACTTTCTTTTCGACACAGCCACATGTCATATTCTCATTCCCTCTGTGATAATTAGAATTGACAATATCATTCTCTGAGATGCAGCAATGTAGCATGAAGTTGACAGAGTAGTGAACAAAGAAGAACAAAAACAGAGAAAATGTAAGCCCAGGAACACGCCCTTTGGATGTCGAAGCCTGAGCTGATCCAAATCCATTGTTTCAACCTATCAACCAATTCCAAAGCATCTGTATTCCTCTGCACACTTCCTACACATGCATCTGTCCAGGCGCACCTGAAATGAATATACCGTGCTTGCCTCTACTACATCTGCTGGCAACACGTTCCAGGCACCTATCACCCTCGGTGTAAAATACTTCCAATGACTATCTCTCTTAAACTTTTCAACTTTCACCTTGAACGCGTGACCTCTCATTATTGAATCCCTCACCTTGGGAAAAGGCTTATCTCTATCCACACTGTCAATACCCGTCATGATTTTGTAGACGTCAATCAGGTCCCCCTCAATCTCGTTTTTTCTAATGAAAACAAAAACGTAACCTACTCAACCTTTCTTCAGAGCTAGCATCTTCCATACCAGGCAACATCCTCATTATCCTTCTCTGCACCCTTTCCTAAACGTCCACGTCGTTTTTGGTAATTTGCCAACCAGAACTGTACACAGCATTCTAAATGCGGTTGAACCAAAATCTTGTACAATTTTAGCATGACTTTCCAGCTCTTACACTCAATGCCTGGTCCGATGAAAGCAAGCATGCCATATGCCTTCTTGTCCACTCGATGCACCTGTGCAGCCACCTTCAGGGTACAAAGACCCTGAACTCACACATCAAGCTGCTCAGCAATTTTCCCCAAGACTCTTCTGTTTACTGTATACTTGGCTCTCGAATAAGACTTCCCAATATGCATCAACTCACATTTGTCTGGGTTCAACTCCATCTGCCACTTCTCTGCTCAACTGCCCTATCTATATTCTCCTTCATTCTTTGACAGTCCCCTATGCTTTCTGCTACTCCACCAATCTTCGTTTCATCTGCAAATGTAATAGTGACATTTGGGCCAGCAACCCTTGGAGACTGGAGCATGGCAGCGACTGGTAATTAGATTCGATGAATAAAATCTGGAATATAAACCCGCTCAGAGGACAAGTGACAAAAAGTTTTACTTTGCTGAAAACCCATGCAGTCATGTCCCTTCAAAAGGGGAATCTGCCGTCCTTAACGAGACTTGCCATCATATAACTCCAGACCAACAATATTACGATTCACCCATAAATTCCCTCTAACTCAGTTCAAGGAGATTTAAGGATGAACAACAAATGTTGTGCAGACTATGATGGCCACACTCCGTGGGAAAATAAGGAAGGATAAAAAAGATGCATGGATGATGGGGAAAATTGTGAATCAGCATGGTCTCAAATTCAGCTGATTATCCAAACTAAATAGACACAAGGATACCGACGCCTCCATGAAGTCAGGTCCATGGGGGCGGGGTCTGTAGGAAGGGATTCAATTACCCGCTGAAATGTAAACTCACTTCCTCAGTCACAATGTGGGCAGTTCATTCACCACTCCCCTATGTGAGAAAGAATCATTCAGGAGACCAACCTGAGGAGTTGCCTTCAGGTTTACAAATGATAGCAAGGGTCCGATTCTGTTGTTATTGCAGGTGTTCATCCCATCCAGCAATGAACCTTGCTTGGATGCCTGTTTCCAGTGGAGTACCACTGTTTCCTGATATAGATCAAGAATTCAAACTTAGTTTTATGAGTCACTTTTAGATGTTTACAGACGATGCAACAATTGGTCGTCTAGGTGACTGTGATGAATAATATCAGGGATTGCAGGGATGCATCAATCAGGTGGAAAGGAAAAACGGCGAATGGAATTGAATCCAAACCAATAAGTGGTAATACATTTGGAGAGTTGAAACAATAACAGTGAGGATTCTGAGCGGTGCACAGGATCAAAGAGATTTTGGAGTAGATATTCACAGATCTCTGAAGATTGTTGAACAGGGAGATCAGTTGTACGAGAGGCTCTTTGTTGACCTCAGTCTGAGAATGATATTCGATTTTTAGCAAACGCCAGTTTCGGAAACAACTAAAGGAATGAACACAAGTCTGGACAATGCGATAATCAACATTTTTCAAAATTGTAAAATAAAATGTGGAGGGCTCGAGTATAACTCTTTGCCCATCAAGACCGCTTCACCACTCAATAAATTTATCACTGCTTCCTCTCCAAGTCATGCTGGTATGTGCCTTGGAGGATAATTCATAAATCGTGACGTTTCAGTGCATCTTCAACCTTGTCATTATAGTCGGTACAGTCTTTGAGCTTTGAAGGTTCTGTCAACAAAGCCTGGATGACTTACTCCAGTGAATCTTCTATGTGGTGCACTCTGCTGCAATTGTGCCTTATCAGTTAAGGGAATAAATATTCAGGCGTTGAGCAATGTACAGTTAAGTGACTGCATTGTCGTGGAGGGTGTCCAGTTCCTTCAGTGATATTGAAGCTGCACTCACCTAGGCAAATGGAGAGAGTTCTGTTCAACATCTAATTTGTGCGTTGCGGACGATGTAGGTTTCACGGAGACAAGAGTTGAGATAATAATCAAACAAAGTCGACTGACAGACATGTTTTTGTCGTCAACTTCTTATGTGCGTGATCATGTTCCATTTCTCCTAAATACTCCCTCCCAGGAGGATTACACAGAGGTCTTCAGTTACAATGAAGCCTTTGAATGTCAATCGAATATGATTAGATTCTCATTTGTCAGAGTTATCATAGCTGTATTTGGTCCTTCTGTGGATCAATCCGATTCCAATCGCTTTCTGATTTCGAGTTCCAATTCCCGTCTGTGCCTGAAATTTCAGCCCATTTCATCATCGAAATTTCTCCACCTGTCTTTATAATAAGTAAGGACGCTGCAGGGGACAGCAGAGATTTACGAGGATGTTGCCAACTCTGTATAAAATGAACCTTCGTGGAATGATTGGTTAGGCTGGGATTATTCTCCTCGAAACAAAGGAGGTGGAGGGGTGCTCTATAATCATATAACACGAATCATAAACGTTCAATATTCGTGGAATCTTGACAGGGTAGATACAGGCAGGTGGTTTGCCCCATGCTGTGAGGAGAGCACCAGAGGACATAATCTCAGAATTAGATAGTGTCCATCTAATTCAGAAATGAGAAGTCATCTCTTTGCTCAAGGGCCAAACAATCTGTGCCATCAGTGTTGTTGGGTGTTTTCAAATTGTGCCAGATAGTTAATCAGAAAGATGATGAACATTTGTCGAGGAAAGTGGGCAGAAAGGAATTTAAGATTATCAGATCAGCCATGAGTTCGTTGAATGGTGGGGCAGACTCCATGGGCTGAATGGCAAACTCCCACTTGTGAAACATTTTGTCTAACTCATGATTTTATTCATAAGTTCAGAATTGTGGGGGGATGGGATGAAGTGATAGAAAAGGTTTATTAAAGAGATCAGACAGATCAGGAAAAAGTTCATAAACTCAGGAAGATGAAATGTACTGTGACCTGGGGATAACAAATGACACTGGGCACAGCACAGGTGGCTGTGTACAGAAGCTGTGAATGTTGAAGAACATTGATAGACCTTATACAATTGGCAAGTTAGTGATCACGCTGGGTGATGGATCGTTGTATGATTCACACACAGCAGAAATTTGTGAAAGAATGAAAGGTTCGTTTCATTGGAGAAGTTTTCTGCGGTTCCACTTCCGAGTCACTGTTTGACTTACTGATCAGATCATGGTGTGAAGTGTTAGGTTAAGATACTCATGTGCAACCCACTGGATAAACTTGTGCTCCTCATTCTTTCAATGCAAATTCATAGAAAGACAAGATGGAATGTGGGGCGGAAAGAAAAATGAGTTCTTTCTCATTACACCAAGTTAATCTACAATTGAATAGAATGACTTCTCTCACTCTGCATTTCGACTTTAATGTGGTATCGATTATTGTGAATCTCACGTTCAGTGAAGGACAAGAACAAGATTCTCTATCCAGTGTATACCAGACATGTGAGGTGCCAATAAAAACATCGGGAGTGGTTTGTGATGTTAGCGACCAGAATGTGACTCGAACGCGTGAATGTGGAGCACAGCGGTGTAATAACCCAACACCATAATCGTTCAGTCTTCGCAGCACATTTTGTACAGCGGTGACATGTGACCTCATCAGGTTACATGTGGTGAAAGTAAAGGATGAGAAATTTGCAGAGCGGAATCGAATCCACGCCATTGTGTTTCTGTATGCACCAGAATTATAATAACAGCAAATTCCAAAAAATAGCCATGCACGACAGAATGAATAGCTGTCATTGACAATTCTGAGTCAGAACTGTGTCAGAATAAAACAGAGAACAAGAATTTTCCGTCATATTCATACCTATATTTGACTCATAATTTCTTCAGTCACTTTCTCCCTCACATGAAGAAGCAGCCATGGAGAGGGAAACAAAGGCGATGTTGTTGCTCAATGGTCTTTCTGATATGGCTGAACCTGAATTGGATTAAATTGCAAGAAACGCTGTTTTGTTCGTTTCATTTTAATTTAGCTGCAACATCACAATGTTCATTGTAATAATCAGAAGTGAATTAGATATATCTCATTGTAACGATTAATATTTTATTCAAATTTGCTCCAACTTTATTTCAGCTTAAGGAAAATATTGCTCAGAAAATCAGAGTGTTAAAATGCAAAAGAAAACCCACCAGTTTTGTTGCTCGTTGCTTTGGAAGATTTCACCGAATATAAAATGGACCAAACATCATGGTGCTTCTCCTCACATCTTTAACGCATATGATTAAAGCCGGAAATCGATCTCCAAGCAACTGGTCACTTCTTAATCATTATGTAATATCATTCCTCACAACGAGAAAAATCCAATCAGTTCCATTTACAATGCTTCAGGTAGAATATTATGCCAAATCTTTCAACATCCAGAGTTTTTGAAACCGAATTTTAATCAGCTGCACACGTTCACGAAATTTCTTTACATTTAAAGTCAACCCACTTAGACATTGTTCCCCCGCAACTTCCGACCGACAACACCGCACCCCTACACCTTTACCAAGCCACACGCTGTCTCCCACCTTGTGAAATTTATTCCTTGTATGTCACCAAATGTGCCTTTCCAAATATTTTGAAAAGCAGATTCTCGGAGCGACAGCGATTCTGTTCTCATCATTTCTTTGTCCTTCAAAGGTTTTATCAAAGGTTTTGAATGTCTAGCGTCTCGGTGTTCACTTACTTGTAAGAGGGAATTTTTCACCTACTTACTCTGTCCAAACATTTCATAACCTGAAAAAAACCCAACTAAGTCTTTCTTGGTTCAGGGATAACTGTTCTAAATTTTCGAAGACAACACGTGAATAAAATCTCATCCTCAGTACACCCCGTCAGCATCGTTTCTAATGGATTTACACTCCAGTAAATACCGTCATTCCCCTCTCCGAGAGAATCACAGAATCCTACAGTGCAGAAAGAGCATTTCAGTCAATCGAGCCGGTGTCGACTCTCTGAAGAGCATCTCAGCAAGACCTATCTCTCCTCCCCATTCCCTTATATTTCACTAGAAGAAGGGGCAACCCTCCCCATTATGATGTCAAATAAAGCTGTTGGGCTATAACCTGGCGTCCTGTGACTTCTGACATTGTCCCCGCGTTACCCAAGCTAATTCACTTAATTTACTTAATTCCATCCCTGCACACGAGAGGGCAATTTAACTTGGCCAATCAACATAACCCTCAGAACGAACAGCAATGCGAATTACTGAGCCAATGTTCCATCATAATGAGCAAAACCTGAATCATTTTTAATGGCTTTATACCCTGGTAACTCAGCCTCATCAAAGCAAATCAACCCAAATTCAATGTTTCGAAACGCTACTCTGTGCTTTACAATCTGATTTATGCTGCGGGAAATGTTTCTGCAGTCATATTTGAATGCTTTTATGCTATTTCTTCCTCACTTTCCTGCTTTCAATAAGCACTTCAATTCGGAACAAGTCTGCCGAATGTTTTTCATTCCAACATCGTAATAAGGTGCAGTTTTCAGAAGTCACGTGTTTGCGCTTTCACTGACACTCTACCTCCCTGAGAGCTGCTGTAATTCCCCACTCGATTCAGGCAGCACTGTCCGTCCTGTGACATGTCCCATCGAGAATGGAAGGACAAGTATTAATACCCGCACTTGGGAATGGAGCGACAGTTTTAAAACGTTTACACTGTCTCCAGTGGAGAATTGAGCCCTGTGACAGGCGGGCACACTAACCATACTACCGAGAACAAGAGTGTCAAAGGAGGCCCTTCAACCAATAGCGGCGACACTTGTCAAAAACAACTGCCTAATGAACTGAATTTCATTTCACAATGTTTATCCCACAGCCTTATATGTCTTGGTATCACAAGTTCAAATATGAATATTTATTCAGGTTCTAAGGGTTTCTGCCGCTCTGAAAAATGCAGACAGTGTTTTCCAAATTCCAACCACCCACTGGCTGATAAAGCTTTTTCACACATCTTCTCAAAACATTCTGCCTTTCTCCTTCAGTCTCTGGCCCCTGCTAATCGATCCCTCCATCAATGGGAAACTCGTTCAGTCAACCCTGTCCATACCCTAACTCAATCATGTCTCCTCTACATCTCCTTTACACTGCGACAAACACTCCACTCTGTCCTGTCTTTCTTCACAACTGAAACTCTTCAGCCCAAACAGTATCCCGGTAAATATCTCCTGCAATTTTCTCAGTGTGATCACATCCCTGCTATTATGTGACTTGCAAAACTGCACACAACTCTCTTGCTAGAGTCTAATGAGCATTTGTTTTAAAATTTCTGGATTAGTATGAGGCCGATTCTGGCGAAGCAGAATTTATTACCCATTCCGAATTGCCCATAGGGCAGTTGAGACTCAACCATATTGCTGTGAGTCTGAAGTCACATGCAGCCCAGACCAAGTAAGGATAACAAATTGCATCCCGAAATGACATCAGTGGAACAGATTATTTTTTCAACAATTGTCAATGGATCTACAGTGTTATTAGATTCTTCCTTGCAGATTTTTTTGAATCCAAATTTGACAATCATGGCATTGTTGGATTAAAGACCGAGTACCCAGACTATTACCTCGGTCTCTGGATTATCAGTCCTATGAAATTACCACAAGACCAACGCAGAAAGCCATAAAAGCTGATCTTTTCCAATAAAATGACTTTTCACCAAAACTGCCCTGGGTATTTTCCATGAGCCTGACACTCCAATTGTCTCTGGCCTATGTCAGTAAAAGCTGCTACATGGGGATTGATTTCACAACTGCGGTATCCAAATGGATCGATTTGTTTTAAGGTCCCGATGGTGGGATTGGGGCACGTTCACCCAACAACAGTGACCGCATCAGCAGCACAGACAGAACAGTATGAATGTGAAAGAGAGTGATAGATTGTGCATTGCCTCAGAGAAATGGGCGGAGGGACGGAAAGGAGGTTTAATGATCGTGGGTAGAAGGGAAATCTCCGACAACGGCTGTGTTTGAATCCTGATATATGAAACTCAGAGATGTGAGAGAGCGGAATTTGAAAGCAAAACCATTAATTTCTGAGCATGTGTCACAAAAAGGACAATGGAGAGAACACTTAGTGCCGTGATTTAGTTTCAAATCGAGGTTGCTGTGGTCACAATGCAAAATACCGACAACCACGATCACAGTAACCACAGAACAGGATGACTGCAAGCAGCAATAAGTATACCAGCAGAGGAAATGTTCGGAAGAACAGCAAATGTACAATATCAGTACTCAGCGAACAGTGACATATATGTGGGAACTGAGAATGAGCTGAATCTTTCAGATCGATGTCTTCAGAGGCTGTGGAGATCCCTTGAATGAGAATGTCGAAAAATGAGATTGATCAATTTCGACAAAACATCAAAGACCCGGGGACAGTACAGGATATTGTTGAAATGTATGCTTCAACAGCATTTTAGCTTAACATCGGCACAGCCGCCCAGATCCAACCGGAAATGGGATGGGAATGTGTGCGCGGAGTTACTCTCTGGCTCCAGTGATGCAATAGGTGAGCGTCCTGTCCTTCTGTGATGGTATAGAGGCGCAAGAAATTCCTCGGTTGAGTGTGCTCCTGCTCAAGGGAATGGTTGTCCCCGTTTATACTATCATAGCGATTTCCGGTGCATCTCTCTAAGACAGCTGAGTGGCACAAGTGGAGCGTGTTGAGCCCTTAACTTTGCAGTGGTGGGTTTAAAAGATGATTTTGCTGTTTGGATCTGTGTTTCGGACACTGGCGGGAGCAGGTACATTTGCTCGCATCAGCTCAGTATCAGTTTCTTCCACACAGTCAAGACTTCAACCTGGAGAGGGTGGTGTTGGGCTGATACTTTAAACTAGTTCTTGGGGTTTGGGACACTGAAACTGTGATGTTTACGTTCGACGAATACAATATGAAATACAAATCTGACCTCAGAAACAGAGATCATGACTTTAATTTCCTGCAATCCCATTCATTCTTGTCCCTTATGCAGGGCATTCTACCATCTTCACCCAGTCCTGCCTACGAGAAACTCCAGGACCAGAAAAACATGAGCTGACCCTTAGTTCAAGAATCTCCACCGTGTGGGGAAGCAGTCTAATCGGCCCTTCCAGTCCACACGGTACATCCGAAGCGCATCCCACCAGTCCCCACGGTATTCCCTGTCCCATAAGCCTGCAGTTCCCATTGTTGATCCCTGTAATTGGCACATCTTTGGTCAGAGAGAGAAATAAAAATGCAAACAAACAGAGAATGTGCAGACTGCCCACAGACAGACACCCAAGGTTGAGATCGCACCCGGGTGTGTGGTGTAGCCAGACAGCAACGAACAAGGGGCGAAGAATAAATGTTGTCCAGACCAGTCATACTGCCACCCTGTGGGTGAATGAGAAACAATGAAAATGTGCGAGATAAGTGGCTATCCAGCCCGATCTACGGCACGTTTTATTTCCCTTCCCAGGAACAAAGACACGGAGGAGTCTGTCCAAAACTTTTTCATTCAACTTTGCAAAGTCGGGTGCTGTTCCCAAAGGTACACACACACAAGCATAGTAATCTCCACGCATTATATACATGTATATGTGGGCTGGGTCTACTACTGCTGCCTTGACCAACGAGTGCTAGGATTCCCCACTGTTTTCCTTATTTGGGTTCTGGTGCCTGCGATTAGTTTATCATTCACTTGGCCAATCAGTGTTTGAGCTTCCCATTCTTCCCTTATATGGATGATGTTGTACAACTGTGGTTAAGGGCGGTCTCTCAACTATCGAGGAAAGCTGTTACAACTGTTTCATTCATATAAACGTGGGGGAGGTCCGGCAACAGTTTCAAGTGTCTGCTTGTGTTTACTATGAGGTAGAAAAGACTAAAAGGCAGCTAACCGTTTAAAAATTACACTACCCCCTACAAATCCCCCGTGTCTTTTCTTACAGCCTGTAATTTTTCAACCGTAAGTTTCTTCTCCAGGGCATTTAATAACTCCCGAGCTTGTTCATCAAACTGCCCTTCTCTAATACTACCCCCGCCCAAGAGGGATTCACGTTGTTCCATCTCGAGATTTATTTGTTCAACCTGCCCATAGGGAACATCCCTCTTAGTAAGGTCGGTTTCGATCAGTCGTTGAGTTAATCCCCGGACACAGGGAATAAAGCAACACCCAAGGGCAGTGAGTACTCCTGCCACCACTATACATGAGACAAGAAAGGGAACGACCACCCCCGTCCATTTACCGAACCAAGCTTCCAACCAGTCCGTGAGGCCAGAGTCGATGCCCGAGTTTTCGGCCAGTTCGTCCGCCTATGTGGTGAGTCCATCCAGGGCACGGGTGATGGACCCATCAGTGGCTGTGTTGTTGGGGATGAAAGTGCAGCACTGAGTGCCTATCATGACACAAACACCCCCCTTCTCTGCCAACATCATGTCTAAGGCCAACCTATTTTCCCACGCCATCCTACTAGTGGCGTCCAGTTGTTCTGCTATTCCTTTCATTGCATCCCGGGTATAATTAATGAACCTCTGCTGATTGTAGTAAATATAATTAATCCAATCCACATTCTTATTGATGGTCACCCACCAGAACAGTGACGACTCAAAACGCGCCGCTATCTGGTTCCTAGCCTTGCATTCGTCGAGAACACCCCTGGGGACCCCTATGGCATCTAAATATATGTTATCATCGAAAGAAGTCTCCAAAGCTCTCTCAGTTCTTCCACTAGAACGGGGTCGCTCTTGTTTTTCGAATACCAGAGTGAATGGGATGGTAAATTGAACGATTGCACAAGTGCCCGTCCATTTTTGGGGCAGGGTCGGTCGCAGAACCCTCCCACCACAGTACCACCAGAGGTCTGCCCTAGGCACACGAATGTGGGAGTAATTCCCGCCCCCGGTAGTTTCATTGACCAGCCGAATTGATCCGCTGCACTTGTCAAATGTCCCCACATCGTCGTCCCACTGTAGTCCCGTCCGAGAGATGCAGGCCTGGTGCGTACCCGTTACCCCTGAGAATGATGGCGGGCGGGGCGCCCCCTCAGACCTGACGGGGGGAAACTTCAAACTCAACGGTCGACAAGTGGGGTCGTTCCAGGCCTCTCGATCCTGGTACAGCCTTATCATGCAGTCCATGGCTCGTGGGTGTTTCTCCCATCCCAGCGGGAATGGGACCACCTGAGGGTTAGGGCGGGCACTCGTGCATGCGTAGCAATCACTCTTTTTCATGCTCCTCACAGTATATTTGACCCATTCCATCCAGGCATTCGCCTCCCTGTATCCCGTTTCTATTTCAAAGGTCTTTTCCAAATCCGTCACCTCAATTATTCTAACCTTTTCCTGCTCATCAGTGGTGGATGAGCCCCCAGACTCAGCTTCAATGACCGTGATATACGTGCAGCACAGCTGCATCCCCCCCATCTTGCCTGGCCCCCAACTCTAATACCCAGTATTGTTCTATTAAGGCTCGCCCCGTTCTTTTCCAAGTTCTTTATGGTCAGATAGAGCGGATTGCACTGATTCTGCCCACAATCCCGTCCAGGGGTGATGGGATCACGGACAACTGACACCATAGCCTGGACCCCGGGGGCTGGAGGCCTATTTATGCCTTCCCTACCATGCAATTGTAATACTAACGTCTGACCCTGGAATCCCCTTTCTCTCTCTCGGTTCCGCTTAGTTTGATTCCGTTCACTTTTAGTCCTACAGGGCACCAACTCACATAGGTCTAAGCTAAGTGTCTGTGTTGATTGGTTGGCAAGCACGGAGATGGAGAACCACTGACGGTCCTCTGCTTGTTTTTTTTCCAGAGGCCAAATTGGGTAACACGCACACTATGACCCAGCCCAAGGATAATGGCATAGCAAGTTAACAATACAATTGACTGCATTTTTTTTCCGCGACACCCGTAGCCCGAGGGCACAGTTCCTTTCGACTCGCCAAAGTCCGATTAGTTCGTTCTCAGGGTCTCTGTTCCTTAGATGCCTTTGTCAGAGAGGTTCGTTCGTCCTCCGTCGGTTGTGGCACTGGTCCCTTGACTCGAGTGTAATGTGTCCAGCCCTTTTCGGCCGTACGGACAGCCGTTTCGGTCGTCAAAAGTACCAGGAAGGGACCGTCCCAAGTTGGTTCGAGGGTACGTTGCTTCCAGCTTTTAATCAGGACCAACTGACCCGGCTTGACGGTGTGCACCGCAAACTCGAGGGGCGGCGTCTGGGCCAAAAGTCCCTGTTGGCGGAAACGAGATAGAGCAGACCCCAGAGCCACCACATATTTTTGCACAAACATATCCCGAGACTCAAATACAGGAGGTTCCCCCTTCGGCCCATGGAACGGGAGGCCAAATCACATTTCGAAAGGGGAGAAGCCCAAATCCAGCCTTGGCTGGGTGCGAATTTGCAACAGGCCAAGGGGTAGGCATTTGGTCCAAGGCAGGCCGATTTCACTAGTGAGTTTGGTTAGCTGCTTTTTGATGGTCTGGTTCATTCTTTCGACCTTGCCCGAGGAGGAGGGATGCCAGGGGGTGTGCAAATCCCAGTCAATCCCCATTGCTTGCACTACATTATGGAGGACGGTCGAGGTGAAGTGGCTCCCCTGGTCAGAGTCAATAGCGCGGGGTAGCCCAAATCGTGGGATGATTTGCTCGAGTAGAATCTTGCTAACCTGAGTTGCCGTTGCCGTGGTAGTGGGGAAAGCTTCCACCCATCCTGTCAGGTGATCTACCACTACTAATAGATACTTCAGACGACCTATGGGGGGGAGCTCAGTGTCATCTACCTGGACATACTCAAACGGCCTATAGGCCGGACTCCTACCCCCTTGTCTTGCATGCTGCCACAGCCCCCTTTTGTTAATCTTTCGACATGTTATGCAATCTCCTGTGACCTGCTTGGCTCCCGTGTATAGACCAGGGTGAGCATATCGGCGCAGGAAGGCATCACACAGTGCCTGGGCGCCCCAGTGACCCCCTTGGTGTAAACGGGCAATAATGTCCCGCGTCAACGGTCGATTTAGTAGCTGGCGGCCATCGGGTAAGGTCCACTTGCCTTCCCTATCCTTTGTACCCCCCAGAGACGCGAGAAGAGTTTCTTCTTTGTCAGTAAACGTGGGCACTTCGGTAATTTCGGATATCTGGGGAATCCTTACCAGGCAGTTTATTACTTCCTTCCCCATCCCAGCCAATTTTGCCTGTTCATCTGCCAATTGATTCCCCAGGGTCTTTATTTTATCGTCTTTCTGGTGTCCTTTCACATGTCCTACAGCAATCTCTTGTGGCAGCAACAAATCCTCCAAGATCATGGCTACTAGTTCCTCGTGGACCAACTCCTTTCCTCTACTATTTATCATTCCCCTTTCTTTCCAGATCTTCCCAAAGGTGTGTACTACCACAAAGGCATACTTAGAGTCAGTGTAGATTGACCCGGCTATTCCCTTTAAATTCCTCAGAGCCCGGTGCAAGGCGTACAATTCGCACGTTTGTGCGGACCAGGCATTCGGTAGCCGTCCACTTTCCACTAATTCCCAACCAGTCTCACTAATGACTGCATAACCGTTGTGTCTCTTCCCATCTATCACTCGAGAGGACCCGTCAATGTACCACCGCCTTCCTGCATGTAAGGGGGTATCCCTCAGATCTTCCCTCACTTTACTCTGGTACTCTATTATGTCTGAACAGCAGTGTTCCAGTTCCTCCTCCCCCTTCCCCTTTCCAAAGAAAGTCCGCCGGGTTCTGGCAGCCCCCGACTTCTATTCGGAGGTCTTCTCGGTCTAACAATATGGCTTCATATTTCAGAATTCTCGAGTCAGTCAGCCACCTCCCGGCCTTCTGATTCAGGATAGTTCTAACCTGGTGGGGAGTAGTGACTGTGAAGGGGGCCCCGAAAGTCAACTTCCTGCTTTCGTCTACCAGCTTTGCCGTGGCTGCCACCGCTTGGACACACTCCGGCCACCCTCGGGAGACTGGATCCAGAATTTCTGACAGGAAAGCCACGGGCTTCCTTTTTCCCCCCCAATCCTGGGTCAATACTCCAAGAGCGGTTCCCTTTCTGGAGTTCACAAAGAGACGAAATGTCTTACTAAAATCCAGCAAGCTTAAAACAGGTGCGGCCATCAATTTTCCTTTTAGGATTCCAATTAATTTTTTCTCCTCCTCCTCCCATTTTATTCTGTTGGGTGCCTCCTCAATGAGTTTTAGGTACAAGTCTTTAGTAAGGGGGGCATAGTCGTCTATCCATAACCGACAATAGCCTAAGAGTCCCAAGAACATTCGCAACTCCCTCTTGGTCGTTGGGAGAACTAGTTCGATTATTGCCCGCACTCTTTCCGGACTTATTCGTTTCTGTCCCTGGCTTATCAAGTGTCCCAGGTACTTAACCTCTTTCTCAACATATTGGAGCTTCTTCTGGCTTACTCTTAACCCCTTCTCAGCTAGGTAATTTAACAGGGCATTAGTCCCAAGTAGGACGTCCTCCTCCGTGGGTCCGGATAAAAGGAGATCGTCCACGTATTGTATAAGCTTAAGGGCCGGGGACAAGGTTAGTCCCTCCAATAATTGTTCCAGAATCTGCCCAAACAGAGTCGGGGACTCAGTGAATCCTTGGGTGAGTATGGTCCACCTGTACTGTTGTTTTCTGACAGTATCAGGATCCTCCCATTCAAAAGCAAAAAGATCCCGACTGTCCTTGTCCAGGGGACACGCCCAGAAGGCATCCTTTAAGTCTATAACACTAAACCAGCCGTGGTCCGGGGGTATCCGCCCCAGAATAGTGTATGGGTTCGGTACCACAGGGTGCCGTACTTGGACAATTTTATTTACTTCCCTTAGGTCTTGGACCATTCGGTAGCTCCCATCCGACTTCCGGACTGGCAGGATGGGGGAATTGTATCGTGACATACAGGGCTCTACCAATCCATCTTTTATTAGGACTTCCATAAATGTCTTCAGGCCCTGCCTCCCTTCCCAAGAGATGGGGTATTGGCGCACTCTGACGTCGGGGCTCTGGGGCTTTAATTTTACCTCCACAGGTCGAATTGCGAGTCCCCCCCGGTTCCCTTTGGCGACCCAAACCCGAGGGTCTATCTCTGTCAATCGGGACTCACTAAGGTATGACATGGTAATGGCTAATTCTTCCTCTTCTCCCACTTCTATTCGCAATCCGAAACGGACTATCAAATCCCGTCCCAACAACCCAAAGGGAAGATGGCGGAGGTGAAGGATTTCCACCTGGAGCTCCTCCTCCTCCAGCCACAAGGGTTGTGGTTCGAATATTTTCGCACTAAAAACCCCACCCTTAACTCCTGAAATGTTTAATGTTTCAGCTTGGAAGCCAACCCCCCTAGGATGGAGGGGAATTGAGGACCTGCCGGGGCCTGTGTCAACGAAGAAGGTAACATCTTGTCTAAATGGGCCCACCCGTAAATTTACCAGGGGTTCTTGGTAGGCCCGTGTTCCGATCCTCCCCTGACTTCCCCAATCCATTTGTTCACACTCCATTTCATACATCGCTTCTCTTTCCCTTTTAAACTCGGGACAATCCCTTTTGAAGTGTCCCAGTTTCCCGCAATGGTAACATCCGGCCTTCTGAGGGCGCTCAATTCCATAAGATCCTCCTCTCTCACTTCTGCCCCGTCTCGCTTCTCTCCCTCTCCAACCTTTCTTCGACGTTCCTCTTTCCACCCCATAATCTCCCTCCCCCATTCCGGTGGACCTACAAGCTTCCCGTACGGCTGCCACCATCATTTTAGTCTTATGTTTCTCCCTTATTACATCCCTCTGAACGTACACCTTCTGTGTTTCCCGTAATAATTCTGCAACATCCTTTTCAGCCCAATCCTCCACTTTCTGTAATTTCTTCTGAATGTCCGGCCATGACTTAGTCACAAACTGCACCTTAAGCATGCTCGTGCCTATTTCCCCATCGGGGTCTAAACCTGAATACTTTCGCATGGACTCCCGCAAACGGTCCAAAAACTCACTCGGGGATTCATCCTTTTTCTGTCCAACTTCAAATGCTTTCGCTAAATCCCGCGGTTTGGGCACGCAGGTTTGGATCCCCCTGATTATAAGGCTTCTGAGGTCTGTCATATTGGCCCTTCCCCCCGCGTCGTTATGATCCCACCGGGGGTCCTCTAAGGGGTACTTCTGCTCTCCACGCTGAGGGCCGTCCTGATGCTCCCTATCCCAAATGGCCATTGCACTATTCCGGATCATAACAATTTCATCGTAATTAAATAGTATTCTCATCATGGCCTGCAGTTCAGCCCATGTGTATATACTGGGCCCCAGAAATTGGGCCAGTTGTATTCCCACACTGACGGGGTCGTCCAGTAGACGGGGTAGTTCATTACGGAGTTGCCGGATATCCCCAGAATTTAAAGGTTGTACTACGAACCCGGTCCGTTCGTTCCCAAACGGCACCTCTCGTAAGGGGTTCAGCTGTTCAATATTGTCACTCATCCCAGCTCTCAATCCCTCTTCTCGACCTCTCCGCATCTCGAGTCGGACTGATTTCCTAGTGCCTGGGGTGAGTTCTGTGCCCCCTCCTGTACCCCCCCCAGCAGTCCCTTCCTCACTGGTCGTAGCCTGCAGGGACTCGGAATTATCCGTCGCAGGAGGGAGGTCCGCGCTGGACGCCTGGTCGTGCGCGGGTGGTATATACGGGGGCGGGGAAGACGGTGGCAAACCGTCGGTGAGGATGTCCCAAGACTTCTGGGGCTTCCTCGGGTCTGTTTGGGGAATCAGAGGATAGAGACGCGTGGGACTCTCGCCGTCTCCCGCCAACCAGGCGGCGGCATATTTGCTCTCCTCTGGGTCAAACGGTTGTTTTCTGTTAACATATACATTTAGGATTTGACACACCCAGTCTTCATCAGACCCATACTCGGGCCAAACTACCGAGGGGGCGCGGATAGGTTCTTTGGTCCATATAAAACAACAATATTTTATCATGGTCTCTTTCTTTAAGTCCTTCGTTCTACTACTGTCCGTCCATAGACTTAACTTCCGACCTAATGGACTATCGGGGGGTATTTCTTTCCCATTTGCAGTCTTCCCTGACTTTTCCTTAGTAAATCTAGAAGTCTGATTTCCCGTGGTTTATCTTCGGTCCTGGTCTTAAACGCCCAAAGCGTTTTCACAGATGACCGTCAAAACCACAATTTCCCGTGGTTTATCTTCAGTCCTGGTCTTAAACGCCCAAAGCGTTTTCACAGATGACCGTCAAAACCACGCGGCCAAAAAGGAAGAACAAAAGAATCTCTTACCTTGATCCGTGCACGGAGTTGTCTGGCCTTTTTAAATGTGTGTACCCCCGTGTATAGTCACTAACCGGTCGTCCCAGCACTCGTCCATGTGTTCCTTTTCCAGGATTCAAAATTATTTTTAAATGAGCCGGGTCACATCGTCTCTTGGCCGACGGCCAACGGACCAAGCCGATCAGTGAGAAGTATAAATATATACTAGACGCGTCTTTGTCGTAATCAGGCTTGATCCGTGAGCCGAAGAGACTGCCCCCCCCCCGGCAATAATTATTTCATCCCGGAGGAGCCCCCAATTGTGCGAGATAAGTGGCTGTCCAGCCCCATCTACGGCACTTTTTATTTCCCTTCCCAGGAACAAAGACACGGAGGAGTCAGTCCAAAACTTTTCATTCAACTTTGCAAAGTCGGGTGCTGTTCCCAAAGGTACACACACACAAGCATAGTAATCTCCACACATTATATACATGTATATGTGGGCTGGGTTTACTACTGCTGCCTTGACCAACGAGTGCTCGGATTCCCCACTGTTTTCCTTATTTGGGTTCTGGTGCCTGGGATTCTTTTATCATTCACTTGGCCAATCAGTGTTTGAGCTTCCCGTTCTTCCCTTATATGGATGATGTTGTACAACTGTGGTTAAGGGCGGCCTCTCAACTATCGAGGAAAGCTGTTACAACTGTTTAATTCATATAAACGTGGGGGAGGTCCGGCAACAGTTGAGTGCCTGCTTGTGTTTACTATGAGGTAGAAAAGACTAAAAGGCAGCTAACCGTTTAAAAATTACACTACCCCCTACAGGGGAGAGGGAGAGGGAGAGGACAAGGGGGAGAGGGAGAGGGAGAGGACAAGGGGGAGAGGGAGAGGGAGAGGACAAGGGGGAGAGGGAGAGGGAGAGGGAGAGGACAAGGGGGAGAGGGAGAGGGAGAGGACAAGGGGGAGAGGGAGAGGGAGAGGACAAGGGGGAGAGGGAGAGGACAAGAGGGAGAGGGAGAGGACAAGAGGGAGAGGGAGAGGACAAGGTGGAGAGGGAGAGGGAGAGGACAAGGGGGAGAGGGAGAGGGAGAGGACAAGGGGGAGAGGGAGAGGACAAGAGGGAGAGGGAGAGGACAAGGGGGAGAGGGAGAGGACAAGAGGGAGAGGGAGAGGACAAGAGGGAGAGGGAGAGGACAAGAGGGAGAGGGAGAGGACAAGGGGGAGAGGGAGAGGGAGAGGACAAGGGGGAGAGGGAGAGGGAGAGGACAAGGGGGAGAGGGAGAGGACAAGAGGGAGAGGGAGAGGACAAGGGGGAGAGGGAGAGGGAGAGGGAGAGGTCAAGGGGAAGAGGACAAGGGGGAGAGGGAGAGGGAGAGGACAAGGGGGAGAGCAGAGGGAGAGGGAGAGGACAAGAGGGAGAGGGAGAGTGAGAGGGAGAGGACAAGGGGGAGAGGGAGAGGGAGAGGACAAGGGGGAGAGGGAGAGGACAAGGGGAGAGGGAGAGGACAAGAGGGAGAGGGAGAGGACAAGAGGGAGAGGGAGAGGACAAGGGGAAGAGGGAGAGGGAGAGGACAAGGGGGAGAGGGAGAGGGAGAGGACAAGAGGGAGAGGGAGAGGACAAGGGGGAGAGGGAGAGGGAGTCGACAAGGGGAAGAGGGAGAGGGAGAGGACAAGGGGGAGAGGGAGAGGGAGAGGACAAGGGGGAGAGGGGGAGAGGGAGAGGGAGAGGGAGAGGGAGAGGACAAGGGGGAGAGGGAGAGGGAGAGGGAGAGGGAGAGGACAAGGGGGAGAGGGAAAGGGAGAGGACAAGGGGGAGAGGGAGAGGGAGAGGGAGAGGACAAGGGGGAGAGGGAGAAGGAGAGGGGGAGAGGGAGAGGACAAGGGGGAGAGGGAGAGGGAGAGGACAAGGGGGAGAGGAAGAGGGAGAGGACAAGGGGGAGAGGGAGAGGGAGAGGGAGAGGACAAGGGGGAGAGGGAGAGGACAAGGGGGAGAGGGAGAGGGAGAGGACAAGGGGGAGAGGACAAGGGGGAGAGGGAGAGGACAAGGGGGAGAGGGAGAGGGAGAGGACAAGGGGGAGAGGGAGAGGGAGAGGGAGAGGACAAGGGGGAGAGGGAGAGGGAGAGGGGTGAGGGAGAGGACAAGGGGAAGAGGGAGAGGACAAGGGGGAGAGGGAGAGGGAGAGGGAGAGGACAAGGGGGAGAGGGAGAGGACAAGGGGGAGAGGGAGAGGGAGACGACAAGGGGGAGAGGGAGAGGGAGAGGACAAGGGGGAGAGGGAGAGGGAGAGGACAAGGGGGAGAGGGAGAGGGAGAGGACAAGGGGGAGAGGGAGAGGGAGAGGACAAGGACAAGGGGGAGAGGGAGAGGGAGAGGACAAGGGGGAGAGGGAGAGGACAAGGGGGAGAGGGAGAGGACAAGGGGGAGAGGGAGAGGGGGAGAGGGAGATGGAGAGGACAAGGGGGAGAGGGAGAGGACAAGGGGGAGAGGGAGAGGACAAGGGGGAGAGGGAGAGGGGGAGAGGGAGAGGGAGAGGACAAGGGGGAGAGGGAGACGGAGAGGACAAGGGGGAGAGGACAAGGGGGAGAGGGAGAGGGAGAGGACAAGGGGGAGAGGGAGACGGAGAGGACAAGGGGGAGAGGGAGAGGGAGAGGACAAGGGGGAGAGGGAGAGGACAAGGGGGAGAGGGAGAGGACAAGGGGGAGAGGGAGAGGACAAGAGGGAGAGGGAGAGGACAAGGGGGAGAGGGAGAGGGAGAGGGAGAGGACAAGGGGGAGAGGGAGAGGGAGAGGGCAAGGGGGAGAGGGAGAGGGAGAGGACAAGGGGGAGAGGGAGAGGGAGAGATCAAGGGGGAGAGGGAGAGGACAAGAGGGAGAGGGAGAGGACAAGAGGGAGAGGGAGAGGACAAGGGGGAGAGGGAGCGGGAGAGGACAAGGGGGAGAGGGAGAGGGAGAGGACAAGGGGGAGAGGGAGAGGGAGAGGGAGAGGACAAGGGGGAGAGGGAGAGGACAAGAGGGAGAGGGAGAGGACAAGAGGGAGAGGGAGAAGACAAGGGGGAGAGGGAGAGGGAGAGGACAAGGGGGAGAGGGAGAGGACAAGGGGGAGAGGGAGAGGGAGAGGACAAGGGGGAGAGGGAGAGGACAAGAGGGAGAGGGAGAGGACAAGGGGGAGAGGGAGAGGGAGAGGGAGAGGACAAGGGGGAGAGGACAAGGGGGAGAGGAAGAGGGAGAGGACAAGGGGGAGAGGGAGAGGGAGAGGGAGAGGACAAGAGGGAGAGGGAGAGTGAGAGGGAGAGGACAAGGGGGAGAGGGAGAGGGAGAGGACAAGGGGGAGAGGGAGAGGACAAGGGGAAGAGGGAGAAGACAAGAGGGAGAGGGAGAGGGCAAGAGGGAGAGGGAGAGGGCAAGAGGGAGAGGGAGAGGACAAGGGGGAGAGGGAGAGGACAAGGGGGAGAGGGAGAGGACAAGAGGGAGAGGGAGAGGACAAGAGGGAGAGGGAGAGGACAAGGGGGAGAGGGAGAGGGAGAGGACAAGGGGGAGAGGGAGAGGGAGAGGACAAGAGGGAGAGGGAGAGGGAGAGGACAAGGCGGAGAGGGAGAGGGAGAGGACAAGGGGGATAGGGAGAGGGAGAGGACAAGGGGGAGAGGGAGAGGGAGAGGACAAGAGGGAGAGGGAGAGGGAGAGGACAAGAGGGAGAGGGAGAGGGAGAGGGAGAGGACAAGGGGGAGAGGGAGAGGGAGAGGACAAGGGGGAGAGGGAGAGGACAAGAGGGAGAGGGAGAGGACAAGAGGGAGAGGGAGAGGACAAGAGGGAGAGGGAGAGGACAAGAGGGAGAGGGAGAGGGCAAGAGGGAGAGGGAGAGGGCAAGGGGAGAGGGAGAGGACAAGGGGGAGAGGGAGAGGGAGAGGACAAGGGGGAGAGGGAGAGGACAAGAGGGAGAGGGAGAGGACAAGAGGGAGAGGGAGAGATCAAGTGGGAGAGGGAGAGGACAAGGGGGAGAGGGAGAGGGAGAGGACAAGGGGGAGAGGGAGAGGGAGAGGACAAGATGGAGAGGGAGAGGGAGAGGACAAGGGGGAGAGGGAGAGGAAGAGGACAAGGGGGAGAGGGAGAGGGAGAGGACAAGAGGAGAGGGAGAGGACAAGGGGGAGAGGGAGAGGGAGAGGACAAAAGGGAGAGGACAAGGGGGAGAGGGAGAGGGAGAGGACAAGGGGGAGAGGGAGAGGGAGAGGACAAGAGGGAGAGGGAGAGGACAAGGGGGAGAGGGAGAGGACAAGGGGGAGAGGGATAGGACAAGGGGCAGAGGGAGAGGACAAGGGGGAGAGGGAGAGGGAGAGGACAAGGGGGAGAGGGAGAGGACAAGGGGGAGAGGGAGAGGGAGAGGACAAGGGGGAGAGGGAGAGGACAGGGGGGAGAGGGAGAGGACAAGGGGGAGAGGGAGAGGACAAGGGGGAGAGGAGAGGACAAGGGGGAGAGGGATAGGGAGAGGACAAGGGGGAGAGGGGGAGAGGGAGAGGGAGAGGACAAGGGGGAGAGGGAGAGGGAGAGGGAGAGGGAGAGGACAAGGGGGAGAGGGGACAGGGCGAGGACAAGGGGGAGAGGGAGAGGGAGAGGGAGAGGACAAGGCGGAGAGGGAGAGGGAGAGGGAGAGGGGGAGAGGGAGAGGACAAGGGGGAGAGGGAGAGGGAGAGGACAAGGGGGAGAGGGAGAGGGAGAGGACAAGAGGGAGAGGAGAGGGAGAGGACAAGAGGGAGAGGGAGAGGGAGAGGGAGAGGACAAGGGGGAGAGGGAGAGGGAGAGGACAAGGGGGAGAGGGAGAGGACAAGGGGGAGAGGGAGAGGACAAGAGGGAGAGGACAAGAGGGAGAGGGAGAGGACAAGAGGGAGAGGGAGAGGGCAAGAGGGAGAGGGAGAGGGCAAGGGGAGAGGGAGAGGACAAGGGGGAGAGGGAGAGGGAGAGGACAAGGGAGAGAGGGAGAGGACAAGGGGGAGAGGGAGAGGACAAGAGGGAGAGGGAGAGGACAAGAGGGAGAGGGAGAGATCAAGAGGGAGAGGGAGAGGACAAGGGGGAGAGGGAGAGGGAGAGGACAAGGGGGAGAGGGAGAGGGAGAGGACAAGAGGGAGAGGGGGAGGGAGAGGACAAGGGGGGAGAGGGAGAGGGAGAGGACAAGGGGGAGAGGGAGAGGGACAGGACAAGGGGGAGAGGGAGAGGGAGAGGACAAGAGGGAGAGGGAGAGGACAAGGGGGAGAGGGAGAGGGAGAGGACAAAAGGGAGAGGACAAGGGGGAGAGGGAGAGGGAGAGGACAAGGGGGAGAGGGAGAGGGAGAGGACAAGAGGGAGAGGGAGAGGACAAGGGGGGAGAGGGAGAGGACAAGGGGGAGAGGGAGAGGACAAGGGGCAGTGGGAGAGGACAAGGGGGAGAGGGAGAGGGAGAGGACAAGGGGGAGAGGGAGAGGACAAGGGGGAGAGGGAGAGGGAGAGGACAAGGGGGAGAGGGAGAGGACAAGGGGGAGAGGGAGAGGACAGGGGGGAGAGGGAGAGGACAAGGGGGAGAGGGAGAGGACAAGGGGGAGAGGGAGAGGACAAGGGGGAGAGGGAGAGGGAGAGGACAAGGGGGAGAGGGGGAGAGGGAGAGGGAGAGGACAAGGGGGAGAGGGAGAGGGAGAGGGAGAGGACAAGGGGGAGAGGGAGAGGGAGAGGACAAGGGGGAGAGGGAGAGGGAGAGGGAGAGGACAAGGGGGAGAGGGAGAGGGAGAGGGAGAGGGGGAGAGGGAGAGGACAAGGGGGAGAGGGAGAGGGAGAGGACAAGGGGGAGAGGGAGAGGGAGAGGGAGAGGACAAGGGGGAGAGGGAGAGGACAAGGGGGAGAGGGAGAGGGAGAGGACAAGGGGGGAGAGGGAGAGGGGAGAGGACAAGGGGGAGAGGGAGAGGACAAGGGGAGAGGGGAGAGGGAGAGGACAAGGGGAGAGGGAGAGGGAGAGGGAGAGGGGGAGAGGGAGAGGACAAGGGGAAGAGGGAGAGGGAGAGGACAAGGGGGAGAGGGATAGGGAGAGGGAGAGGACAAGGGGGAGAGGGAGAGGACAAGGGGGAGAGGGAGAGGACAAGGGGGAGAGGGAGAGGACAAGGGGGAGAGGGAGAGGGAGAGGACAAGGGGGAGAGGGAGAGGGAATGGACAAGGGGGAGAGGGAGTGGGAGAGGTCAAGGGGGAGAGGGAGAGGGAGAGGACAAGGGGGAGAGGGAGAGGGAGAGGACAAGGACAAGGGGGAGTGGGAGAGGGAGAGGACAAGGGGAGAGGGAGAGGACAAGGGGGAGATGGAGAGGACAAGGGGAGAGGGAGAGGGGGAGAGGGAGAGGGAGAGGACAAGGGGGAGAGTGAGAGGGAGAGGGAGAGGACAAGGGGTAGAGGACAAGGGGGAGAGGGAGAGGGAGAGGACAAGGGGGAGAGGGAAAGGGAGAGGACAAGGGGGAGAGGGAGAGGCAGAGGACAAGGGGGAGAGGGAGAGGACAAGGGGGAGAGGGAGAGGACAAGGGGGAGAGGGAGAGGACAAGAGGGAGAGGGAGAGGACAAGGGGGAGAGGGAGAGGGAGAGGGAGAGGACAAGGGGGAGAGGGAGAGGGAGAGGACAAGGGGGAGAGGGAGAGGGAGAGGACAAGGGGGAGAGGAGAGGACAAGAGGGAGAGGGAGAGGACAAGAGGGAGAGGGAGAGGACAAGAGGGAGAGGGAGAGGACAAGGGGAGAGGGAGAGGGAGAGGACAAGGGGGAGAGGGAGAGGGAGAGGACAAGAGGGAGAGGGAGAGGGAGAGGACAAGGGGGAGAGGGAGAGGGAGAGGACAAGGGGGAGAGGGAGAGGGAGAGGACAAGGGGGAGAGGGAGAGGGAGAGGACAAGAGGGAGAGGGAGAGGGAGAGGACAAGAGGGAGAGGGAGAGGGAGAGGGAGAGGACAAGGGGGAGAGGGAGAGGGAGAGGACAAGGGGGGAGAGGGAGAGGACAAGGGGGAGAGGGAGAGGACAAGAGGGAGAGGGAGAGGACAAGAGGGAGAGGGAGAGGACAAGAGGGAGAGGGAGAGGGCAAGAGGGAGAGGGAGAGGGCAAGGGGAGAGGGAGAGGACAAGGGGGAGAGGGAGTGGGAGAGGACAAGGGGGAGAGGGAGAGGACAAGAGGGAGAGGGAGAGGATAAGAGGGATAGGGAGAGATCAGGAGGGAGAGGGAGAGGACAAGGGGGAGAGGGAGAGGGAGAGGACAAGGGGAAGAGTTAGAGGGAGAGGACAAGAGGGAGAGGGAGAGGACAAGGGGGAGAGGGAGAGGGAGAGGACAAGGGGGAGAGGGAGAGGACAAGGGGGAGAGGGAGAGGACAGGGGGGAGAGGGAGAGGACAAGGGGGAGAGGGAGAGGACAAGGGGGAGAGGGATAGGGAGAGGACAAGGGGGAGAGGGGGAGAGGGAGAGGGAGAGGACAAGGGGGAGAGGTAGAGGGAGAGGGAGAGGGAGAGGACAAGGGGGAGAGGGAGAGGGAGAGGGAGAGGACAAGGCGGAGAGGGAGAGGGAGAGGGAGAGGGGGAGAGGGAGAGGGAGAGGACAAGGGGGAGAGGGAGAGGGAGAGGGAGAGGACAAGGGGGAGAGGAGAGGACAAGGGGGAGAGGGAGAGGGAGAGGACAAGGGGGAGAGGGAGAGGGAGAGGACAAGAGGGAGAGGGAGAGGGAGTGGGAGAGGACAAGGGGAGAGGGAGAGGAGAGGACAAGGGGGAGAGGGAGAGGAGAAGGGGGAGAGGGAGAGGACAAGAGGGAGAGGGAGAGGACAAGAGGGAGAGGGAGAGGGCAAGAGGGAGAGGGCAAGGGGAGAGGGAGAGGACAAGGGGGAGAGGGAGAGGGAGAGGACAAGGGGGAGAGGGAGAGGAGAAGGGGGAGAGGGAGAGGACAAGAGGGAGAGGGAGAGGACAAGAGGGAGAGGGAGAGATCAAGAGGGAGAGGGAGAGGACAAGGGGGAGAGGGAGAGGGAGAGGACAAGGGGGAGAGGGAGAGGGAGAGGACAAGAGGGAGAGGGAGAGGGAGAGGACAAGGGGAGAGGGAGAGGGAGAGGACAAGGGGGAGAGGGAGAGGGAGAGGACAAGGGGGAGAGGGAGAGGGAGAGGACAAGAGGGAGAGGGAGAGGACAAGGGGGAGAGGGAGAGGGAGAGGACAAAAGGGAGAGGACAAGGGGGAGAGGGAGAGGGAGAGGACAAGGGGGAGAGGGAGAGGGAGAGGACAAGAGGGAGAGGGAGAGGACAAGGGGGAGAGGGAGAGGACAAGGGGGAGAGGGAGAGGACAAGGGGCAGAGGGAGAGGACAAGGGGGAGAGGGAGAGGGAGAGGACAAGGGGGAGAGGGAGAGGACCAGGGGGAGAGGGAGAGGGAGAGGACAAGGGGGAGAGGGAGAGGACAAGGGGGGAGAGGGAGAGGACAGGGGGGAGAGGGAGAGGACAAGGGGGAGAGGGAGAGGACAAGGGGGAGAGGGAGAGGACAAGGGGGAGAGGGAGAGGGAGAGGACAAGGGGGAGAGGGGGAGAGGGAGAGGGAGAGGACAAGGGGGAGAGGGAGAGGGAGAGGAGAGGGAGAGGACAAGGGGGAGAGGGAGAGGGAGAGGACAAGGGGGAGAGGGAGAGGGAGAGGGAGAGGACAAGGGGGAGAGGGAGAGGGAGAGGGAGAGGGGGAGAGGGAGAGGACAAGGGGGAGAGTGAGAGGGAGAGGACAAGGGGGAGAGGGAGAGGGAGAGGGAGAGGACAAGGGGGAGAGGGAGAGGACAAGGGGGAGAGGGAGAGGGAGAGGACAAGGGGGAGAGTGAGAGGGAGAGGACAAGTGGGAGAGGGAGAGGACAAGGGGAGAGGGAGAGGGAGAGGACAAGGGGGAGAGGGAGAGGGAGAGGGAGAGGGAGAGGGGGAGAGGGAGAGGACAAGGGAAGAGGGAGAGGGAGAGGACAAGGGGGAGAGGGATAGGGAGAGGGAGAGGACAAGGTGGAGAGGGAGAGGACAAGGGGGAGAGGGAGAGGACAAGGGGGAGAGGGAGAGGACAAGGGGGAGAGGGGAGAGGGAGAGGACAAGGGGGAGAGGGAGAGGGAGAGGACAAGGGGGAGAGGGAGTGGGAGAGGTCAAGGGGGAGAGGAGAGGGAGAGGACAAGGGGGAGAGGGAGAGGGAGAGGACAAGGACAAGGCGGAGTGGGAGAGGGAGAGGACAAGGGGGAGAGGGAGAGGACAAGGGGGAGAGGGAGAGGACAAGGGGGAGAGGGAGAGGGGAGAGGGAGAGGGAGAGGACAAGGGGCAGAGTGAGAGGGAGAGGGAGAGGACAAGGGGGAGAGGACAAGGGGGAG